>NC_140593.1:363603645-364203645 GCF_964204655.1 Triturus cristatus | reverse complement strand
TTCCAGGTCTTTGCTGATAGGTAGGAGAATGACCTTCCTCCAGCCGTTGTCTTCCAGATACGTGGGACTGTGGCCAAGGCCAGATGGGCAGAGTGGAGATCTCTGACGGGTGCTTGGAATGAGATACGGTGGTTAAGATACGCATGTCCAGCATCGTATAGGGCTTTGTAGGCATGTGTGAGGAACCTGAAGTTGATTCTTTTGTTGACTGGGAGCCAGTGGCGGTCTTTCATGTGGCGGGTGATGTGGCAGTGGAGAATATTGAGAATGAGTCTAGGGGAGGCGTTCTGAATGTCATAAAGCGTCTTAAGGATTTTCTGGGTGATGCCTACATAGAGTGCTTTGCTGTAGTCGAGTCTGCTGTTGGTGAGTGCGTTGGTGACTATCTTTCCGGACTTGGTGGGGATCCACTTAAAGATCTTTTGGTGCAGGCGTAGAGTGTGGAGGCAGAATGATGAGACTGCATTGATCTGGTGGTTCATGGTGAGCGCAAAGTCCAGAATGATCGGAAGGTTTTGTGCTTGATCTGTGGGTGTGGGGGGGATTCAAGATCTGAGGGCCACCAGCAGTCATCCCAGGCAGAGGAGGTGGAGCCCAAGATAAGGACCTCAGTCTTCTCGCAGTTGAGCTTGAGGCAGCTGTCCTTCATCCAGGTAGCAACAGCCTTCATCCTGTCATGAAAGTTGTTTTTGGAGACTGTGGGCTAGTTGATGAGGGAGAGGATCAGCTGGGCATCATCGGCGTAGTAAATGATGTTGAGGCCATGGTTCCTGAAGATGGCTGCAAGCAGGGCCATGTAGATGTTGAAGAGAGTGGGGCTCAGGGAGGAGCCCTGAGGCATCACGCAGCTGATCTCTGGGGGTTCAGAGTGGAACGGAGGTAGTCTGACTCTCTGTGTTCGACCAAAGGAGCAGATCCATTCCAGGACTCTTGTCATGGATCCTAGCGTCGTGGAGTCTTGTGCATAGGGTGTGATAGGAGACTGTGTCAAAGGCGGCCTAAAGGTTCAGGAGGATGAGGTAGAGACATTAACATTTGATATGAGGCAACTGCGAATGAGGGCTTTAAGCAACCTAAACACAAAATGGCATCTAGCGATATGATGGTTATTTGCCCCACCTCCGACATGCTAGCAGATCCAGAAGATGATCCTTCTATTGGCTAAGAGCGCGAACCATATCTGCAGAGCTACTTCAATTGGGAAAAGCTCCAGGAATGCATTGTTCTGGGTGAGACCAGATGACACCCACTCTGCTGGCCCATGCCACATGCAACACTTGGTGCCAAACACCGCCCCGAAATCTACGCTACCAGCAAAGGCCTGTGTAAAGGGCCAGGTCTGAGTTTAATTGCGCCAGGTGGTGCCTCAAGAGCATCCCCTTAAAGTCAGACAGGAATTCCCTCAATATAAACAAGTCATCCCTGACCTCAGCAGCCAGCCTAGTATGTTGATGTTTGGCCCAGAGGCCGGACATGGCTCTGGCAATATTCTTTGAGAAAACCCTCCCCATGATTATCACCTTGAGTGCAAAGTTGAACTGACCCACCAATTCCTGTAGTCGATGAAGCTTAACTTTTTTGACTGACATGCATAAATCAATGGATGGCCGAAAGGTGGACACTTTGCTCTGAGGCAGCTTACACATCCCTGCTACTAAGTCTATTTTTATATTCAGGAAAGAAATACATGTTGTTGCACCCCCTGTCTTGCCCTCGGCTAATGGTACCCCCAAAGCCTGCGTCAGTTTGCAGTAGTTCGGCAGGGTCTTCCCGCAAGCAAGGGAGCCCTATGAACAAAAACTCATCCAGGTAATATACTACATCAACAGAAACCACTAGGTCCCTCACTGCTCACTCCAAGAACCTACTAAATGTCTCAAATAGGGAACATGCTATGGCACATCCCATTGGCATGCACAAGTCAACATAGTATTGCCCCTCAAAAGGGAAGCCCAGTAGGCAGGTGTTATCCAGGTGTACTGTCAAGAGCAAAATGTTGCCTTAATATCAGATTTGGGCAATAACGCTCACCACCCCAGATTTTGCAGCTTGCAAATTACCTCATCACAAGTAGTGTAATACACTGCAAACAATTCTTGTTCAAAGCCACCATTCACGGATAATCAGGGGGGAAAGGACATGTTGTGGATCAGCCAGAACTTGCTTGGATCTTTCTTCAGGATCAACCCTAAAGGAGAGCAGACCAGGGCTGCACATGGTGTGGAATCAAAAGTACCTTCTACCATCCAAGTCTGTACGTCTATCTGAATTTTCCCCCTGGCAATCTTCGGTAGTCGAGCGACAGACATTTGATTCTTAGGAGGGGCAAGAAAGGTATTGGAAGGGATGTAAAATCTTCTCTAAATCCGTAGAACAGTAGGTGAGAATCATGGCTATTTTTTTATCGTACACGGAGGTGAGCCAAAATATGCAAGCGAATGGGTGATGGGAGCTTGGCTGAAGAAGGGAGAGTGTTAGTGACTTTTAGGTGTGGCTGCCTCTTTGGCCTCTCATGTTTTAAAGCACTTGATCTCAGAATGCCCTTGGGCTCCACAGAAAGAGCAGGTGTTTCAACTTGCAGGCCCTGCCTCTGAGACATTCTTTCTTATTGTACTGCCAACAGGCAGACTTTTTGTCCCCAAACCCTTTTTTAATCAGAAAGGAAGGAGGATATTTTGGCAGAGAAGGAGACTGTGAATTTGGAGTGCCAAATATTAATCTCCCTTTGATCCCATGATACCTCAGGTCTGATTGCCTTCATCTGACTAAATTTGATGTCATATTATAACCAAGCCGTCCCCTGGAACTCAGACACAGCACTGTGTATCAAATATTTCCAAACAACAGGGGCCCTAAAGCAGGGAACTTTTCTGTCAGGATAGCTGAGTATATGGAAAACCCTGTCACAAAGTTCTTTAGGGACCTTCTTCGGTTTCTGCTTGCTCTCCTTCCCGTCCTATTCTTCCCAGGGGCCGTTACAGCATTTATCAAGTCAAATACGTCACAGAATTACCCTTTTTGGATCTTTTTTCTAGGTTTTAGCTGGCATATGCTAAGCGTTTGAAGAAGGGGAGGCCAGAGTGGGTGATGTTGTGCCTAAAGGCATGGGACTCCACTCTTGTTATGGCCGTGTCTATTGGTGTTTGTGCTACAGCCACCACTGATGAAGGTGAGGGCTGAGGAAACGGGACTGCTGCTATCCCTGCTCATGGAAGGAGCCGGCCAGAGAGTGACCATCCCCCTGGGGTTTTGGAAATATCACGACGTTACTCTGACCCACCGCCCCCACGTTAGCACTATAAATCGGCCCAATGGTACTTTGCCCACCTAGAAGGGACAGAGGCAATTGCCCTGCTGAATCACCCTCCACTGTGGACACAACCTGTGACTGAGCCCTAGTCTTGCTGGCCGGTGTTGGGAGGGCGTCCTTCTAGCATGCTGGCACTTTTCTCTGCTTCTTCGGCAGAGGTACCGGAGGCTGCTGTTCCTTATTTGGGCCTTCAAACACCATCTTGAGGGCCCAATCAATGCCATGGGCTTTTCCCACTTTCCACAGCTCACTGAAGGAGCGGAGTTCTTCTTGTGTAGCCGGGCTATCATGATCAAGAGCGCACGATTCTGGCTAAACTATGTGAAAAGAAGAAAGGACCAGGTAAGGCATGACGTTCCATGACACGCCACAAACTACACAGAAGCGGCCTAAGGCATGACATTCCTCCCCTAAAGTGGTCTACCACACTAAGGTACCCTGCATCCTTTGTCTGCGACTGCTAGTGTGGCTGCCATCCCCTCTTAGCAGGCAAAAAGCTAAAATCGTGCACCTTAGCCCATCCATCCTGTCCCATAAGCCCATGCTCTTAACCACACTGAACCAAGGGGGCACCACAAGGATTGACAACCCTAGGGTGCTGTCACCAGTCAAAACAAGACAATTAATTAGCACTAAGCAAAAGGACAAAACAAATGAAGAGTAGGGTAGTCAGGAGTATCCCAAACATAAATAGGTTCAACATTAACAGACACAAAGACCAAAGATTTGCATACTGGCTTGCTTTAACCCAGTGCCTAATACATGCGGGCCAACCTGCTTGTTGAAAGGTGGGGCCCCAGGCTTCCACATGGAAGCCAGACGTTCTAAGAGGCCACACACCTGTGCCAGCATACACACTACAAAAATAAGACCCAGCACGTGTCCATACCAATGAGCTATCTCACTAGGCCCACGATTAAAAAAACAAGACCCAGGTCATGTATCCATTGATAGTCAGGGGTAAACTGCACACCACACAAATGAAAATTGACTGCGGGATGCAACAGCATCTTTATCCCCTGTTCTGGCCGTAGTTGCAGCCGATGCTGTGTCTGACAGCACCAGAGATTTGCAAGCAGATGAAGCACAGCAAAAATAGCAGACAAGATACCTCGTTGAGATTGCGGGGTTTGAACCCGGGGTATCATACATGCAAGGCATGTGTTCTACCATGACCTGCATTCTCTTTCTGAGATCAGTGTCGGATGAAAGATGCTGAAACCGGTGTTGAAAACTCTCCTGCTGGAGGGGAAAAGGAAGATGGCGGAGTAGCGCCGCCGGTCTGACGATGCTCTCCATGTATCCCTCACCAAGCCTCCTGTGTGCTGTCATCTAGCACCCAGCACACTCCTACCTGCCGGTACTGCTTGACCTGCTCATCTCGCCTGTAACTGATGGCGTCCTGAACCGACAAATGTGCCGTATTTCTTCCGCTACTAAGGGGGACATCGCGTGCCCTGCACGCGCTGCCCCGGCGTTTCCCACGGTTTCCAGGGAGTGTTCCTTCACCTGCTGCAGCTACGGAGGGGGAGCTGCAGACTGCCATGGCCCCACCTCGCACGACTAAAGGTCACCGCAATGAACATGCAAATGTGAGTGCAAGTATAGCTGGTAAAACCGCCAAAAAGGAAAAAGACAAGGAGAAGGATAATAATAAAGAAGGAAACGGTGTAGAGACTTCATTAATCGGTGAGCAGAGCCTCTGTAGTTCTTCTGATGCCATTCTGACCTGCGCTGATGCTGTTGGTCCCGCCAGTTCTAGCTCCAGGGCTGAGTATGGGATAGGGGCACAGCTTGGTAAGCCAATTTTTAAATTACATCAATCTGGGAGAGCAACCGAACTGCTTCGGTCATGTGGGTCCGAAAATTCCATTCCGGGTGTTGTCATGGCCGATGTGCTGAATGCTGCAATTCTAGATGTCAGAAGTAGTGAGGCTTGTTTGGTAAGCGCTAGGGCCACCTCTGTCACTACGCATCATCTATCTGCACTTCAGGAAACTGGAAAAGCACTCAACTTAACCAACTCAGTAACTAATTTGACTGGTCAGTGTATGCCAGCGTAAGACAATTTACAGGATAAAATAATGGATAGTCCCGCAACAACTACGGTTAGACCTATTGGACAAAATGACCGAACTGTACAGGAACGTAAGGACCCTGTGGAGATTCCTGATCAGTCAATTGTGGGGGAAAGCCCCCAGAAGGGGAGCAGCAGGGATAACTGCAGGAAAAATCACGGCAGTTCCGGAGTCATCAGTGAATTACAGTCGGAACAATCCAAGCAAGCAGGGCAACAGGTCCATAATCTCACCAATTTATCTGCTGATACTGATACTGACATGGTCTATGATGTGGGGGCAATCGGTCCTTGCAGTACTTTGACAGCTTCTGATACAGGATGGTATAATATGGCCCAAAGCTGGGAGGACGGCCAAGATAACAGTGACAGTGCCCCCGACAGGGGTGCCGTGAGAAAAGTGAGAATTAACAGCCCTAAAATCACCAAGATATGTAAAAGTGGCATAAGTGGGAAAAATCGAGGAGGGGGAGCCGGGGCGGTGGGATAAAGCAACAAGTGATTGATACAATGGGACGTTTAAAGGAAGCTTCAATTAATACTTCTAAACCTGGTCCTGGGGTTAGCCCACTGCGGAAGTGGGTATCTTCAAAAGGAGAAGTAAAAAGTATTATTTCCAGGCTCTCTAACGTCAGCAGTACAGCAATTACTCCTACAGAAATATCAGAGGAGGTTAGCGCCGATATTAATCAAGCAGATGGTGGGGGAAAACAATCTGTATCTCTCGTCAGTGGTAGTCCACCAATGTCCCCAGTTTTCTCCCCAGTAACTAACTCTATAGTGCCACCAATACCGTTAATGGTTCTCCGACCTGGATCAACTGCTCCTACTGTCTGCAATCTGGAGCAGACAGGAGAAGAACCATCACTTTCTAGCATTATGCAAGCCTTATGCACCCAGAGAGCAGAGGCCCAGGCATACTTTAAACAGGCGAGTGACGATAGCAAGGAGATTAAGCTGGCTTTGCTAGAGGTAACGTCATAAGTCAGCTTGTTATCCTCTGAAGTGACAGACCTACAGCAACGAGTCACCGCAGTCGAGGAATCTAATTCATATACAGTCAATAAGGTAAAGATTCGGGACTCTCAGATATCGCTAATGCAGTCCAAGATCGAGGACCTCGAAAATAGACAGGCGTCAGACCTTGAGGATCTTTGGCCTTCCAGAGGGGAGGGAAGGCAGTGATCCACGGACTTTTATCGTCCAACTCTTGCAGGAGGCCTTCCCAGATCTTGGGGAATGGGACATGGACATGCAAGTGCAACGTGCACATCAATTACCATTATCAATTTCCCAAGGAAATCATGCTAAACCTAATTTTGCTAGACCTATTCTTGTCTGCTTCGGCAATTTTTTCTTACGCCAAGCTATATTCTTTAAAGCACGTCCGTCACCTCCAGTTTTTATGTCCATCTTTGTGCGGTCCGATCTCTGCAAGGTAACCATGGTTAAACTAGCAGAGCTGTTTAACAGAGCGCCAGCTGATGGATCCCTTCAAAAATGTCTGCTCACAAGTGTTCTTAGCCTGCTCATCTTGAGATTGTAAAAGATGGACGTCAGCACTTTTTCTTTGATGAGCAGGACGCAAAACAAGTTCTTTCAAGATGGCAAGCAACCGGCAAGGATTGACTTTGAGAAGAGAGTCAGGGTTTTTCGCTCCCTTTCATACTTTTCTTCTCTCTTTGAAAATTCCCCTCCCTCTTTCTTTTTGGAAATAATATCTTAGATTTATAACGTTAAACAACTCTGAATGTGGCTGGTGTCTTGTTAGATATACGACACTAAGACATATTGGCGGGTTGTGCTGGGATGTGGGCAAGGGGGTATGGGTTGGAGGATCCAGAGGGCGTCTTCATCATGCTGTCAACATGGGACAGCCAAGAAGGGGGCGATTCCTTTTCGTAGGTACTGGGGTGGGGGGAGAGGGGAAGGAGGAAGGTGAGTGGGGGTCGGGAGAGGGGGGTTGTGGAGGGGGGATTTAAAAAGCCACAGTCTATCGGATTTTACATGGGCCGAACATTGGAGGGAAGGACGAGCATCTGGGGAGAGGACGATGGGACCAGGTTTACTTGCATTAACCGATGTTTGAATTTAAATGTATGTGCTGGAACGTAGCCAGGCATAATCAAGCTAATAAGCAACGGTTAGTTGCAGGAGAGCTACGCGTATTCAAGACTCATATACTGGGATTGGCGGAAACACATATCTCTTACAAAGATAGAGCATTGCTAAAGCAGTTGGGGTATGATGTTATTGTCTGCACATCACAAACTATTTCTATTCGGGGGTGGCTCCCTTAAAATCCAAGAGATGTGGGGCTACCATCCTCCGATCTGCGGCCGACTCTCAGGGGAGATGGGTCATTTCACAGATGTTAATTTCAGGGCGTACGTTTACAACTTGCATGGTATATGGTCCGAATATCGTTTGCCCGGATGTCATTTCTCAGTTAACCTCCGAGCTCCACGAGTGGCCTGGTGAAAATATTGTGATCGAAGATATTAACTGTATTTTAGATAGGAAAATTGATACCACTAATTTGGCGCACGTTTCAGAATGTAGAGAACTAGGACCGTAGTCTTAGAACTCCATCTGCTTCAGTTATAGGAGAAGGTTGTTTCCAAATATACTGGGCTTTACTTTCTATTCCATACTGCATAAACAGTATTCAAGGATAGATATGATATTTGCTGGCAGGGCTATTTTAGAGAATGTACTTGTTATGGTATGTCCCAAAATTACATCTGATCACAACCCAGTCATGCTAACAATTCAGCTGCAGCCTAACTCCCATGAACCCGTTAGGGAATTTACTTTTCCTAGGCTTCTACTCAATAATTCGGATTGTCTTAAAGCATGCGTTAGAGGCGCCACGCTCCAATATGTTATTAAACAAAATCGAAAGGCCTCTTCCAATTTGGAGCAAGAACAAAAGCGCTGTTTAGATCTTGAGCGTTTACATGCAACATCCATTGTCTTTAAAGATCCTGCCGAACAAGTGATTTGCCAGCAGGTTATCGAGGCTAAAGCCAAGATTATGAGAAGGTTACGGGACAAAGCCGCACATAGCTATCACAAATTACGAACAAACCAGTACGAATATGGCGAGAAAGTGGGTTGATTGCTGGGTAATCAAATCGTTGATCGAAAGGCTAAATCATCTGTCAAAACTATTAAAGGGGTAGATGGTCTGACTTATACAAGATCTATAGATATTCTAGAACAATTTAGGGTATTTTACGCCGACCTCTATGGTGATTCTGGTCACTGCGATCAGCAAGCCGCTTCGGCCTATATACAGGAGTGTGCTATGCCGGTTTTGGACCCTCTTTATCTCGAGCTTCTGCAAACAGATATTGGGGGGCGGGAAGTCGAGGATGCAATCGTAGCTCTGCCCACTGGCAAGGCAAGGCAGTCGGGGAGGATAAGATCCCGCTTGAATTCTATAAAGTCTTCAAAAATACATTAGCCCCTTTATACGTGGAGCTCTGCAATTCTATTATGGAAGGGGGTGAAGTCCCCCTCTCTTGGAATGGCACGTATATTGTGGTCTTTCCGAACAAGGGGAATCCTATAGATGAAATGGGTTCTTGTCGGCCAATAGCATTGATACATGCTGATGCAAAACTTTTTTCTAAAATTCTTGCCACACGACTGGCCCCCATTATCCATCTGTTGGTTTCTTACCAACAACATGGCCCGGAAGAGGTATGGCGGAACATATTAATACTGCAACTGCGGCGTTCGACATCTCAGGGCAGTTAGGTCAGCTGCTCGGGATGTTGATGTTAGATGCCGAGAAGGCCTTTGATCGAGTTACCTGGGGAGCTTTATGGACAACAATGACTCTCATGGGCCTCGGTCAAAGGTTTATCTCGGCTGTACAAAAAATGTACAGGAGCCCAACTGCTGCAATCAAACTCAATGGCCAGTCATCTGCCTGCTTCGCAATACACCGGGGCACGTGGCAGGGCTGCCCGCTATCCCCGCTGTTGTTCGCTATTTACATTGAGCCATTTATCAAACACCTATTATCCAGTGCTGTAGTGTAGTTCCTATATCCCTGATAGGCTCTGCGCATTGGAATAATATACACTAAAGTTTTGACATAGGACTGAGGTCAGTATGTCTCTATCGAGTACATTAAACTTAATTACTTGTGTGTGCCAGCTAACTTAGAGATCACTAAAAAACTTCTTGAATAAACAAGAAGGGATTAGTTTCTGACAACCGCATAAACATGACAACTTTGTTGCCCTTAGAATCGGAACAACCCCAGAATCGTGGAAACAATAGATAACAGTTTCACTCAGTCAATCATGCATGCTTCGTTTCTACAGAGTTACACAGAAATAGATAGACGGGTGTTTCAATAAAAAGGGTTTATTGAACAGTCTTCTTTCTCGTGCAAGAGATATGAACTGCTACAATCGTAAGACAGAATGCGAAGTATAATATGTACAGCGTTGGCAGTAAGATAAAATAATACTGCAATAGCATGGTTTGTAGCTATGACAGATATTCATAAAAATACACACATAAATAACAGGCTAAAATGTTAATACTCATCTGATGCTTCTAGCTAGTTCTACCCCAGTGTACTTCACGTAAGTGTAGTACGAGGTAAGAAGTAGATGTTGTTTGTCTATAATCTAGTTTAGCTATAGTTGCCAAGATTTGCCAAAAGTCCCTCTAGGTTCTAGTCCGCTCGATATCTTAGAATGAGTGAGGTTGGAATCTCTTTCCGAGTCTCAATCTCTAACACCCCGCAGGGGGAGTCAGAAACACTGGAGCTGGATTCTCTGTGAGGAGGATGACAGCGTCTGGTCAGTGCGTCAGGCGGGGACTTGACTTCCTTCTGAACTTGCCGTGGCGAGCCGCGTCGTGCAAGTAGGCAGCCGAACTGTGGTTTGCCATGGTAAGTCAAGGTATATTTATACCTTGAAGGTGTTTAGGAATGCCAGTATTGACGTAAAAGTCGAGCAGAAGAACGTCATGAATGAACCCCTAAGGAATAGATGTTCATGCTTAATAAATGAGTTCTTGGAGAAATCAATATCCAAGCAAGTGAAGTCCTAAAGGCTTAAGAGTCTGGTTTTCCAAGAACTTGTTGTGACGTAGATGAACAGATGTAGGTGGCCATGCCTGTATTTGGTTAGCATGGATAATGCCTAAATAAGGGTAGGATTTCTATTCCTAAATATGGGCAATGCGAATTTTGCCTATATAAGGACATAAATCGGGAAACCTATATACGGTATCCAAATCGACACACAACGGTGCTGATATTAAATCGGTAACTTTAAACGGGGTAGATCTCAAATTAACAGCATACGCGGATGTTATTGTGGTCTTCTCAAGCCAGCGGACAACTGCTCTGGCTGCCATAACCACCGAGGCACAGCGTTTTGGCCTTTTTTCTGGGTATAAGCTTAATCTGAATAAAACACAGACATTACTCAATTTTCAACCCGATACTCTCCCAACGGCTTTAGGTACCACAAATAGTGCAGTATACTTGGGAGTTACTCTAAGTAGTCAAGTCAGGGTTATCATATCTTTGAACTATGAACCTCTTTTGAGGAAAGTTGTTGCTAACCTGCGTTGCTGGCACCGGCTCCCATTGAGTATATATGGGAGATGTAACATCGTCAAAATGAATGTTCTCCAAAACATTTAGTATTTTATTCGCACTATCCCATTGAAGGTACCCCAAACCTTTTTTAAACACCTGGATGGCGCCGTATGTAGTTTTTGGGGGGTTTATCGGTGTGCCAGGAGAGCTTTACGATATATAAAATTGCCATTTAAGCAGGGGGCTTTAAACTTCCAGATTTTAAGTTATACTTTTGGGCTGCATTTATGGGGCGAATACAGAGTTTAGTCAAAGGACTCGAAATCGGTCCCACTTGACTTTCATACCAGCTAGCCTCTGGATCTTACTCTGGGTACTTGCTTTATAAAACATCCGATCCAAACTATTTTAAGAGGGTGCAATTTAACATAGTAAGGGACATAGCTAGTATATGGCGCGAAATCTCTAACGCATTCGAATTTCCTGATTTGCATTTCTATACTGCATTATGGGGGAATCCTCTACTGCCGAGTATTTTTCATGATTGTGTTGGCAAAGGATGGCAATGTAAGGGTGTGACCCAGCTGGGTCATCTTTATGATGGGCAAGGTTTTCGATCCTTTCAGTCTCTGAGAGAGGAATTCTCCCTGCCACACAGATATTTTTTTAAGTACTTGCAAATCAGGGGTTATTTTGTTTGAGGCTTAGGCATGTTAGAGCTGGATCTAAAAGGATCTTCTTTTGAAGTTCTGTCTGCTTTCTTTGGGGCAGCCAGACTAGGGGCCATCGGCAAAGCCTATCAGAAACTAATTGGGGTGGTTAGTGACGATGGAATACAGACAGTGGCCAAGTTAGCTCAGATTTTCAACTGCAATATTACTAAGGAGGAGATAAACGAATCTCTGGAAACAATAGACTCGGCAGTAACCTCAGTTAATCTGAAACTCCAGCAAACCAGATTAATCTTCATGTTGTATTATACTCCGGAGCGAATATCTAAATGGGCTACCAGCTCAAACAACCCAAAATCATATTGTCCGAAATGTTCGGAATTCGCTGCGGATTTATGTCACATGTTTTTTTTGTGTCCTCAACTGAAGGAATTCTGGGCTGGTATCTCTCTTGCTCTTGCAGTCTGAGCTGGGTATGACAAAGTAATTACTGAGATAGAGTTTGCTCTGGGAATGTTTTCAGAGTTAGGCTGTCTTACTAAATCTTTTGTCTCTATTGTATCTGCTTGTGCTCGCCTATGCATTGCTCGTTCTGTGATACAGAGCATGGGCCCAAGTGTTAATGAATTCTGGGGTTTACTAAGAGACATCTATGAAATGGAGATGGCATTAGCTAAAGCCAGAGGCCCTCGGTCTTGGCGTTAATTCGAAAGGACATGGTCTTGCCTTCAATGGGATTGAGAGTATAATTTTTCTTGTAAATTACCATGTGGCTATGTCCCTGTTTTTTCGTGTTTGTCTGTACGTGCTCTCTGGTCTAGATTTTCTTTTGCTTCCCCCCGGCTTCTTCTTCTCTTTGCTTTTTACTTATTTACTTATTTTTCTGACTTCGCTTTTTCTTACTTATTTGTTTATGATTGCTCTAGGTATAATGGTATATTCTTTAAGAAATGTTTCTGTCCATGGAACTTGTTGCAATTTTATGTTTGTGTCTATAAAATAAAAAAATAAAACTCTCCTGCTTACCCTGGCCACCCAAATCTTCCCCGGCTGTGATCACGGCTAGTAAACAATGTAAACATTGAACTATATTGCACCAAAAGATATGCTAACTACATTCGGCTGTGGACCTAGCTAGCATGTGCACCGAAAACTTAGCTGAATATCTGACAGTAATTAGAACAGACATCCATTAAACCAAGGCTACACTAATAGCGATCCCCTCCTCCACACCCTGCACCCTTCCTAAACTGTACTCACCCTAGTACAAAGCCTTGCTTACGTGGCAAGAAGCTAAAAATATCTGGCAAAGATCTGGTGAGCAAAAACATAAATGGGGCAAAATTCAGGTGGCTCCGATGAGCAGTGGAGGGAAAAGAGGGATGCTTCTTACGCTCGCTGCCTTAAATGCCCCCTGACCCATGTCGCTCACTGATGACATCACACCCTCGGTGAAGAAACAGATGATGGACTCCACACTCAGACTCCTGGCCATGGCGCCCCTGCCGCTATTTGTGGGGGTGCCTGCACAGGGCTGCCATTCCCTCCCAGCTTCTTTGTCTCTTCATATAACTCACCCTGCTACTCTTACTTCCACTAACATCCTCTGGGCATCCCAAGGGCCCCAACATGGAGTCAACAAGAATAGCTTTGAGGCAATCAGGTAGATTGGGTGCCAATTCTGCATGCAAAGAAATGTAATTTTCACAAGGCGAAGAATGGGCAGCCCTACTTCTATGATACATGAGATGCACGAGTACTGCAAAGCTCATTGTGCAGTAGCACCTTGAATTAATTTCTTGCTTCTGAGAGCGCTGCCTGATTACCTACACACTCCTCTCTCTTCTCTCTGCACCATGATGAACTCTGCTTTTTCAGATACCATATTGGTCTCCTCATTAAATCCCTTTCTATATGGGACCAGTATTATTTAGTGGCTCTCATGGGCCATTCACACTCTAGTCATAATTGGGACACCTTGTAATAGATGCATTATCTTCATGGCTAATCAGGGACTTCTATCCCAGAAGTAAAGTTATCACATCTCTTTTGTATGTCTTGTAGGGTACTCTTTGGACTAGGTGTTGACTTCATTTGAAAAATGTACAGCTGTCTGGGTATCATATACATTTTTACCACTATTACCCTGCCTAGTCAAGAGATAAGGAGAGGATACCATTTTCCAGGTCCCTTTATGTTTCACTATCAATGGTGGAGAATTAGCTTTTTATTAGACCTTAAAGACTTGGAATAAAGAACTGACCTAACTAAAGGGGAGGGGGGTGCTGTCCAGCCTGTCCCAAATTTCCATCTGGAGTCTCACACCTAACATCTTGGATTTGCCAATATTTACTTTTAATACAGAGACAGCCCCATATGTCTTCAAAACTTCAAAAAGCTTCAATATGGATAGTAATGGGATTCCAAGGATTAGTATAAAATTGTCTGAAAACAGGTGTATTTTATGTTTGTACTATCAAATTCCAGTGTGTAAAAAAAGCCTCTTTTTGCATGATGGCCCATCTTTGTTTGGACTTATGCTGCTGGTCTTTCAACTCTGAGTACTGAGTCTCTGCTAATCAGGCCCCAGTGCATGTGCTCAGACCCCTAACACATGTCAAAATTGGCAATACTCATAACTGGCATATTTAACTTACCTATAAGTCCATAGTATGTGGTACAAATAGTGTACGAAGCACAGAAAAGATGAGGAGAGGGTCAAGGGAAAAGTTTAAAGAACTGCGAGAAGTGATTCCCCATATACAATAATCAAAGCACAATACTTCTAATGTCTAAAATGAAGTGAGTTGAAAATGTGTCTCTCAGTAAAGCCCCTCTGGGGGACAATCCCTTTCAGGACGAATGCCCTCACCCACCATAGGTGCCATGCTTCATCATATGGCCTTCTCCTCCCAGTGGGAAAACCTAGTCCCACTGAGGGCTACAACTTCCTCACTGTGAGGTAGGAGCTCTGGGATGCTTTCTTGAATCTCCTAAGGTGTTTAAGGATGCTAAGATACCATATGTGAGTGCTAAACGTTGTGAGGGTTCAGCGCTGGCTGTGATTGAGAAGATAAATGTGAAACTAAAACTACCTAGTGAGGACAAAAAAACTTTTTATTGGCTGCTGCAGATGTGAGGAAAATATACAAAAACAAATAAATATAGTGTTCCCAAACCAGTAATCCAATGTTAAGCTAGGTACTACTGGAACTTATCCAAATCGGTGGATAAGTAGACCCGCCTCTACCTGGTAACAACTCAGGGAAGGGGCCTGCTCTCTCTGTCGGTACCCCATTGTGGTACATGAGCTGCAGAAGCATTGTTTATTTCCAATGGTCCTGATGAAAGCCTGGACACTCTGAAAGGCCGGATAGGCTGAAACATGTCGACCGACCTTACCATCTTAGCAGTCTAATTCACACTGCTTTGCACTGTTTTTTAATCCTGCCAGTTTGGACAAGACAATAAAATGTTTTTTTGTCCTTAGCACCCTTAAACACCTTAGGACATTCAAGAAAACATCCCAGAGCTCCTACCTCACAGTGAGGGAGTTGTAGCCCTCAATGGGACTAGGTTTTCCCACTGGGAGGAGAAGCCCATATGATGAAGCATGCCACCTATGGTGGGTGAGGGCATTTGTCCTGAACGGGATTGTCTCCCAGAGGGGCTTTACTGAGAGACACATTTAACCTCACTTCATTTTAGACCCGAGAAGAATTGTGCTTTGATTTGTGTACAAATAGTGTACCCTGGGCCTGTGTGTTGAATGTCCATAGTAGACTGCAGCACATACTGAGCAACCAGTAATGGGAAAATACAAAAATGGACTGCAGGCCTGCCACTGGTAACCTGGCTGTGTGGATATAAACTTCAAATTCGACCTCTCAGATAACCCCTTTTGATATGCGTAAAAGCTTTTATATATTAATAAGTTGCCTCTAAGTAATCCTTAATTCTTAACAAGGCTGAGTGCATGGTATTTAAAAGAAGGAAACGTAAAAAGTTAATGTACAACATGACCTTACAGTGATGAGGCCTCAAAAGCTTTTTCAACTGTAGCAGGGTTAGCTGTTCTATAGGAAAGCTTCGGGAGTTAATATTAAAACTAAATAATGTAATCCCTGCCTACTAACCAGCCAAAAAGTAGGGGTGGGCGTAATTTTTAACTCTGCCGGAGAAATTGGAGGAATTTAGTAACTCTATGTTACTCTGGTAACAAGGAACTATTAATAAATTCCGCCTCTCCACTCCGCCTGTGGAGTTAATCAGCACTGCTGAAGATCCCTGCCGGGCCACAGCCTTCAGGCCACAAAGAGGTATGGTAGGGCGGGGCTGCAGATGGAGAGTAGGTCAATGGCACACAGGTCGGCACAGATTAGGCAGAAGGAGGGTCGAGGCGGGGGTCTTTGGCCAGTCACTGAGGCCCAGAAAGCGGGCTCAGAGCAGACCCAACTCACAGACAGACTACTACTGCAGGATAAATCAAGTTTTGTTCATGCTACTGCTGTCTAACAAGGCTCTATTCCTGGTCTCCACCCTGTAAGCCACATCAGGAACTGGCAGCAAGGGCCGCTGCAGCAGCTCCACCCTCTTCCTTTCTTGGCTGCCGCAGCCACTACAATGTGAGCTGGGCGGTCGGGAAACGCACACAAAGCTGGTACCTCAGTGTCACCGATGAAAGCCTGGACACTCTGAAAGGCCGGATAGGCTGAAACATGTCGACCGACCTTACCATCTTAGCAGTCTAATTCACACTGCTTTGCACTGTTTTTTAATCCTGCCAGTTTGGACAAGACAATAAAATGTTTTTTTGTCCTTAGCACCCTTAAACACCTTAGGACATTCAAGAAAACATCCCAGAGCTCCTACCTCACAGTGAGGGAGTTGTAGCCCTCAATGGGACTAGGTTTTCCCACTGGTAGGAGAAGCCCATATGATGAAGCATGCCACCTATGGTGGGTGAGGGCATTTGTCCTGAACGGGATTGTCTCCCAGAGGGGCTTTACTGAGAGACACATTTAACCTCACTTCATTTTAGACCCGAGAAGAATTGTGCTTTGATTTGTGTACAAATAGTGTACCCTGGGCCTGTGTGTTGAATGTCCATAGTAGACTGCAGCACATACTGAGCAACCAGTAATGGGAAAATACAAAAATGGACTGCAGGCCTGCCACTGGTAACCTGGCTGTGCGGATATAAAGTTCAAATTCGACCTCTCAGATAACCCCTTTTGATATGCCTAAAAGCTTTTATATATTAATAAGTTGCCTCTAAGTAATCCTTAATTCTTAACAAGGCTGAGTGCATGGTATTTAAAAGAAGGAAACGTAAAAAGTTAATGTACAACATGACCTTACAGTGATGAGGCCTCAAAAGCTTTTTCAACTGTAGCAGGGTTAGCTGTTCTATAGGAAAGCTTCGGGAGTTAATATTAAAACTAAATAATGTAATCCCTGCCTACTAACCAGCCAAAAAGTAGGGGTGGGCGTAATTTTTAACTCTGCCGGAGAAATTGGAGGAATTTAGTAACTCTATGTTACTCTGGTAACAAGGAACTATTAATAAATTCCGCCTCTCCACTCCGCCTGTGGAGTTAATCAGCACTGCTGAAGATCCCTGCCGGGCCACAGCCTTCAGGCCACAAAGAGGTATGGTAGGGCGGGGCTGCAGATGGAGAGTAGGTCAATGGCACGCAGGTCGGCACAGATTAGGCAGAAGGAGGGTCGAGGCGGGGGTCTTTGGCCAGTCACTGAGGCCCAGAAAGCGGGCTCAGAGCAGACCCAACTCACAGACAGACTACTACTGCAGGATAAATCAAGTTTTGTTCATGCTACTGCTGTCTAACAAGGCTCTATTCCTGGTCTCCACCCTGTAAGCCACATCAGGAACTGGCAGCAAGGGCCGCTGCAGCAGCTCCACCCTCTTCCTTTCTTGGCTGCCGCAGCCACTACAATGTGAGCTGGGCGGTCGGGAAACGCACACAAAGCTGGTACCTCAGTGTCACCGCTAACTGCCAGCACAGCAGTCTCCGGCCTAGGGAATAAGGATCAGTCGCCCTGCCCTGACCCTAGTGCTGTGGAAGCATTGCTGCTTCTGAGGGATGCTGTGGTTCTGCCAAAGGGGATGATGGACATAGCATTTGAGCAAATCAAACACTCACCCCCAGTCAACTGATCTGGGTTTAATCCATCATCATTCTTTAGCTCACTCCACCACCCCAGTTCAACATGGCCATATGCAAATAAGTCTGACCCTATGCCTCATGGGAACAGTCCAGCCCGAACTGCCAAGCCATGTCTTCCCTAAACCGGAAACAAGCATCCTGGGACCGGTTTCGGGTTCATAACCCTCATCAGCCAGGCTATCTTGAATCCAGTGGCAAAGCGAGCAAGGGACCCACGTCTGGGCATACCCTGCAAACTTAGGGCAAACAAAGCGATACCAAAGGGGATGATGGACGGAGCGTTTGAGAAAATCAAACACTCACCCCCGTCAACTGATCTGGGTTTAATCCATCATCATTCTTTAGTTCACTCCACCACCCCAGTTTTGACATGGCCATATGCAAATCAGACTGACCCTGTGCCTCATGGGAACAGTCCAGCCCGAACTGCCAAGCCCTGTCTTCACTGGACCGGAAACAAGCATCCTCGGACCGGTTTCGGGTTCATAACCCTCATCAGTCAGGCTGATTTGCATATGGCTGGGTCCAAACTGGAATGGCATGGTGAGCAAAAAAACGATGGATTTAGGCCCAGATCTCTGTACTGGGGTGAATGTATGACATTGTTCTGCATTCTGTCCATCAATAGTTCTTTTTGCGTTCGGCCAGCAGCCTAGGACCATTATCTGGTAATTTTGCACTGATGTGTGACTCTTTTAAAATAGTCTTCAACTAATGTTGACTAATCAACTAGTATAAAATGTTGTTTCGCATAGGTCAGTCTCTTTTGTATTAGCCGTCAGTACAAATGTCACTGCAAAAATTGGCACACCACTGGTGTAAAATTGCCCAGAAACAGGGGAAAGTAGCCCACACCCAGTGCAAAGTTTCACCACAGCTGTGCAATATATGTTAGCTGGCCTGAAATATTGTTGTCTTATTCAGTCACTCTGATATAAAACTCTCTGAAACAGGAGCACTTTATGAGGGTTTGATTATCAACCAAATCGAACCTTTGCAAACTACGCTTGGTCATACAAATACAAACATTTATCTGGCAATAACAAAATATCTGACATCATTTGAGGCTGTCACTCACAAACTGGATGAATAACAGCTGTACGAAACTCAACTCTGAGAAAACAGAAGTCCTCATCCTTGGCTCCACTCCCTCCGCATGGGATGACTCCTTGTGGCCCCACGCCCTTGGAAATCCTCCCACCCTGATGGACCACACACAGAACCTCTGCATCATATTAGACTCATCGCTCACAATGAACTGCCAGATCAACACTGTATCCTCCACCTGCTTCAAGGAATATGTGTCATTACTTAGCATACCAATACTTCGCATGCTTTTACTACGAAGTTTTTACTTTGCAAATACTATTAGTACGTAAGTTTTTACTGCGCATGCTTTTAGTTCTCAACTGCTTTGAAATGTAAATAAAATGCTTTTTTTCCGCATTAAAATATATCGCATACATAAACAGTGCATTTTTTGCTCGTTTTTATTATAAATAATTATACACCTTACTAATACAACTTTCCTCCCTCCACTTTCCTTCTATCATGCATTTCCACGACAAACAAATAAATATTTCTTTTTAATTCTCTTACCTGTTCCACGCTCTTCTTTTCTTCTCATCCAATCCGCGTTGATTATCACAATGACGTTCTTACCTCCTTGCGTCTATGTTCTTGAATGTTCATAAAAATAGAAATAGGACTTGACTTGCTGCTTGCCGGTGAATTCTGGATATGCCTTGTTTTTTATTTACTACGCATAATCACAAATCCGACACCATCCTTCGGACTTCACATTCATTCAGTTCATCGACTAGGTTAATTATTCCTAACCTCAACTCATTCTCCTACCTAACCTACGGACCACAGAGAGATAGATTTCGTCTACCAAAGTAATTTTTTTAATCATTTTATTTATCTGTACAGCTAACTTGCATGCTTCTCTTCCTAATTTTCCCTAACCTCATTTTGACATATAATGTAATGCTACTTGCCTAGTAACGGAATCAAAAATGTTTTTTTTTTTTTAAATAACTTTATTTTCCATTTTTTTACATTATATCACAAACAATATGAGTGCTCACTATCGTTATCTACATCAGCTTCACATTTTAACTTAGTGACAAAGGATAAAGTATGCCTTAGGCCAGAAAGTAAACAACTTTCAGACAAATTTATTTTTAATCATTCGTGATGTCTGTCCCGGTTGCCCACCCATCCGGTAAACTGAGTAACTATCTCTTTCTAACCACCCCTCAGTCTCGCACACAAGAACATATCATCAGTCTTATCATATTCCCTGTTCTAGCTGCAAGTCAGACACTTGTAAAGTTATTATAGTTGCCTAGTAACGGTATCTTGCGAAGTAATGGTACCTGCGAAGTAACAGTATTTTCGTAGTAGTAGCGTGCGTACTAAAAGCATGCGTAGTAATTGTAACTGCAAAGTAAAAGATGCTAACAAAAGGTAATTCAAAGTGGAGACCGCGTAGTAATGGTAGTTTACCGCTTCAAAACTCTCTGCATGCTTTAAAAGACGTTCAGATTGATTCCATTCAAATCCAGAAAAACTGTCACATGCACTCTCATCAATAGAAGATTGGACTATGGCAATGCCGTCTATGCCGGAATCAACAAAAAAACTCTTTTACAAGCTCCAGACAGTCCGGAACGCTGCAGCCAGACTGATCCTCAATATCCCCCATTGCAGTCACATCCCCCAACACCTCTGAGACCTCCACTGGCTCCCAGTCGAAAAAAGAATAACCTTCAAAATCCTCACCCATGCTTACAAGGCCCTTCACAACACCGGACCCATATACCTGAACAACCACCTCTCCTACCACGCACCCAAAAAAGACCTCCGATCAGCTGACCTCACTCTGGCCTCAGTTCCTCGCATCTACAAGACAAGAACAGGAAGTCCTTCCCATCCCTCGTAGTCAAGGCCTGGAACAACCTCCCCTTCCACCTCCGGCAAGCCCGCACACTGCTCCAGTTCAGAAAGGACCTCAAGACCTGGCTCTTTGGGTGACCCAGCACTCAATGGAGCCACCCCCCAGCACCTTGAGACCATCACAGGTGAGTAGTTGTGCCTTACCAACCCCTTGATTGATTGATTGATTGATTGATTGATTGATTGATTGATTGATTGATTGATTGATTGATTGATTGAAACACCAGCTCAATACCATCAGAATATTTTCAACTTAAATTATAAAGGGCGTCTGCATAAAAACATCTATCTGGCAATAACAAAATATCTAACATCATTTGAGGCTGCCACTCACAAACACCAGCTCAATGCCATCAGAATATTTTCAGGTCGCTAGTAAAAAGGCGATTGATGAAATGTACCTTTTCTATTTCCTAGCAGTTATTTGCGAACAGTCGTGCACTTGTGAATTTAAATTATAAAGAGTGTCTGGACACTGGGGAAGTGACCCTTCTGATCTCCACATTTCCCTGTTAGTTCTTGTCCCACAAAATGATCAGCTGACAGTGACTGCAATTTGCACAGTGCTTACAGGACACATAATGCAGCCCTCAGCATTTCAGCAGAGCTTCTCTCATTTTCCTCTCTTCTCTGCCCAACCAGAAACTTGTTATATCTGTTTAATTTTCATGATAAAAAACTATCTGCCATCTGAACGGCCTCTCAGGGGCCCAGCATTCCATTCAAGCCCGCACTTTTGTTTGGAGTGTCAGTTGCAATATAGTCTCTTTATGAGAAAATTGTCAAGGGAAAATGTTATGCATTTGTGATACAGTGTCTGTCCTGTGGAACACAGGCCAGTTCAAACGCAGCTGCTACCTGGTCGAATTTGTTGAGAAGTTAAATCAATTCTGCCCATCATGAAACTCCATGGAATATCGCTGAGTTTTTACTTAACTCTGCAGAATTCTGTGGGGAAGAACTCCGTGAGTGCCGCCCATCCTTAGTATAAAGTTAATTCTTGGATTTTTTTTTTTATGTTCGTTACAAATCCAAATCATTAGCAAAAATTTGGATTTGTACTAAATATTTAACAAAAAACATTTATTTAAAGTCTTCTTTCGTGTCTCTAAAGCCTCTAGAAGCCCATTTGCATAAACTTCCAGCTGTCAGACAGGAGCCGAATAGCTCTTTGAAGAGGTGTGAATTCACTCCTATAGCTGAGCAAAGACCTTGGGTATGGTGAGGGGTTCCTCTAACAGGATGACCATCTGAGCAGTACCTAGGAACTCATTTATCTTCAAATAGGCCTATCCTGTCACTGGTAGATGTAACTGCGAAGACCTGGGTATGTCCCTCTTTTTTTCCATTTTAGCCAGGAAGGCACCAATGGGAGAAAGCTGCCCCTAGAATTGTTTTTGAGTGGCTGCTGAGGAGGGGTTGCTAATTTCCCTTGCCACACCTTTAGTGTGGGCACGCTAGCTCTGTACAAGGGAAGAAAGGTTCTGCTTTCTAGGTTTTAAATAAAGATGGTCATTTTGGGATTTATTTCAGTAGGGCACAAAAGATCTGCTGCAAAATAGGGGCATGATTAACCCTGGAAACCTTTTCCCCATTGGTTAGAAAGGAGCGAGGAGGGGTCTCCACCCGCAGGCTAGTGCCAGTTATAAAAGTGGCATCCCTGGGCACCATCTCCAGAGCACGACTGGACCTGTGGAAGACAGATGAAGAACTGCACCTGTTGTTGTGACCAGTGAGGATAACCCTAAGGGCTGGATCTTTTCCCCCGTGTACCAAGGATAAAGAACTTCAAGGGATAGTTGGGTGACTTCCTGTTAAGGTACAAGGACACAAAAAAATGCAAGATGCCCGGTTTTCGGTAAGATCCCAGTTCGCCCGTGTCAACTTGACCTACCATGGACCCTGCTGGTAACTTCTTTGAAGTGTGTCCTAACACCCAGGTCCTGGGGTCCAGGAACCCTTGGCTTGTGTCAGAGTGTACTCCTCCTGCCCAACTTAAAAACCTGGGATTTAGAATCTTTATCAATACGTTTGCATAGGTAACCGACAACAACCGGGACCAACCTGCCAAAGTGATCCCCGAGGGTACATCGCCTGGAGCCTGACTTCGAAGCAGATCTTGCTACGCTCTTCTCCACAGCAGAAAATTAAATTCAGCAGGCTCGACGCCGATAGGCATCTGTCAAGCTCGAACCCTGTTTGGTTACAGCCTACAGCCTTGCTGAAGGAATCTGACCTCCACAAGAGAATCTAAGTTTGAAGGTAGAAATATTCACCTAGTCCAAAGCCGAGCATCATCGATTGACATCACCGATCTTCTGGGTGCAAACTCCAGACATTTCTCACTTAGAGATTTTCCCACCTACGTCGACGGCTTCACTGAGAGATTGTCATTTATCAACCTGTCTTTGATGGATCCATACTTCATTCTTGCCTTGCTGAGTACTCTACTTTCTTGAACATTTTCCAAGTGTGATGGTAACTTTCTGACTAACCTGGTCTATTTATCTCACCCGTGCTCCACCGGGGTCAGCGTCAAACCTAACCCTCGTCCCAGTCTACCATGACCAACTGCCCATGTTTGGAAGTTTGTGATTTTTGGTGCTATGACTATTTAACACTTTAAAAATTCATACCTCTGGTTCCCCATATCAGATTGTTGTCATTTTGCAGTCATTTTCTTCACTAAAATATTCTCTATTTTTATACATTAGGGTGGAATTTTTATTTTGTTATGTTTTCAACTTTTTACCTCTTTTGGTACTTCGAAATGCTTTACCCATTTTCTTAAGTTGAGATTGTCTTCTCTGAGCGCAGGTTTAAATTACTGAAACCTTTACTGGACCTGACAAGAATAGTGACATTATTATTTGTGCTGGACTATCATCCACCCCAACTATTAAACCACTTCCTCACACACCCCTCTTATTCTCCATTTCCCTAACAAATGCTCTATACCCAAAGCAAAGACTATTGACAACAGTAGGCAACGATGTCTCATTTCTCTGTGCGGCCTGAAATTAGGTAATCATCTCCATACGCCAACACTTCTGCTATTGGTGATACAATAAGTCCAAATATGTTTTTGTATATAAGGGCCAGAACGTTTTTGATTATCAAGATCTTGTGCTTGTTTTATATCTCTAATAGATGTAGCACCTTTCTCACCTTATTAAATATTTACCTATTCATTACAAAAACCAGGTCTATCTCGCAGGGCCTCAGGCATGCCAGCCTGGTATCCAGAGTGGTTCATGTATATTTTTAATCCAAGTTAAGTGAAGCAAAAAGTCTATAAGATGCACACGTGTTTTTCTGCTTCACTTCTTTATGTATCTGTGATATGCCTGCTACTCTCATAGATGGCATTACCACCTCGAACACGCTAAAGAAATAGTTCTACCTGCTACAAAATACAATTCACTAAACTACGAAAATCTCAAACTCCATCTCTTCTGCCTTCTCCTTGGCTAGATCTCTGCACATGTAAGTTTAATAATGAGTGCCTTATTACAAACTGACCAGAGTTTTCAGTGGAGATACCAGAGATCACGGAATAACTTTAACTGCCAGTATATCCACTGCAAAGTCCAGAATCCCCCCCCCCCCAATAGAAGGAATAACAGCATGGACCTAGATTTACTGGGTGCTTTTGTGAGTAGTTTTTCATCAGTTTGGCAAAAAGCACTGACATTTTCTGTCTGCTCTTAGCAGGTGGAAAATAGCAGTGGGGCTGCTGGTGGGAGTGTTAAATGGGGGGAAGGGGTGACAGGCACACTTGTGCTTAACCTGGAGAGAATTAAGTCCTCTTCCTGGGCAGAAGGCAGTGAGCATGGCTGTATAATGATGTCTGCTGCAGCCCCAGTCCCGGCAGCACCTCTGAATGGTCTAGTGTCTCTGGGCCTGGAATTATCAGGTTTGTAGATTTCAGACAAAATAATTCCATGCCCCGAAACACTCATAATTGTGAACTGCATTATTTCACCCAGATTTACCACTCTGGAAAAAATAATAATGAAGGGTATATAGTTATATATAAATAAATAACTCTGCTGCAGATAAAATGAATGTGAGATTCATCACCACATTTAGTCAGCAAGAAAAAAAGATACGCAACATGATATATTCACAGTGGCGTATTGTGTTAACTGATATTACACTTAAATCTATTCTGCCAGAAATACCGGCTAATACATTCAGAAGGGCACCCTCAATGAGGGATGCTCTTGTCAAATCAAGCCCAGAAAATACCCCCAAAACAACTTGGTTGACTAAAAAGGGCTTTTTCAAGTGTAATTCTTGCCGCGCGTGCACTTTTGCTACCAACAGCACTGACTATATCACGGCATTTAACAATAAAAGAATTCCTATTAGGGATTATCTTACAAGCCGCACAGAATTTGCGATATATAAACTTCGTTGCACTTGTGGTCTTGACTACATTGGGAGTATGAAACAACCTGTACATAAGCGCATTTTACAGCATGTGAGGGCGAATGTCAACTCGGACCCCAATTACCCAGTGGCTAGGCATTTTAAGCTGGTCCATAATAACAAACTCAAGGACCTTCAATACACCGTTCTAGATTCCATTCCCATTTCTGGACGAGGTGGGAATCGCGAAAAAACTCTCTGTCACTTCGTATTGTCCCTAGACACTAAAATGCCGAATGGCCTCAAGACCAGCGAGGACTTGTACAACTTTCTATAACATGCTGTGTTTTTCTTGCAACATGAGGGTTGTTTATCTAATTACTGACCCAGTACTGATTTTAATTATTGTGATGTCTCAGACCTTGTATAACTTTGTATTTACCATGAATTTCTTTGTCTTGTATATATGTCTAATAAGTGCACCTTAAGGATTGCCTGTTCAGGCTTGAACAGAGATTGCCAGCTGCTTCTTTTAGAGATTTATTATGTCTTAGATGTTTTTGCACTATTCTTTATGCACATATAGGCACTAGATCACTTTACAGACTTTTCTAGGTATTTATGCATAATGATAGACCAGACAGCTCTCTCTTAGACTTTTTTTGCTGCTATATATCTTGAGATATTCTGCACATTATTGACCAAGTAGCTAATTTGCACATTACTATATCATGACAAGAACCTTTTTTGCTGCTATATATCTTGCGACATTTTGCACATTATCAACCGAACAGCTAATTTGCCCATTGCTATACTTGTTATATCATGACAAAAACCCTTTTGTTGCTGCTATATATTTTGCGACATTTTGCACAGTATCGACTGAGCAGCGAATTTGTATATCGCTATACCATGACAAACTAATTTTTCGCGGAATATTCAAACAGTTCCAATACATTAACTTCATAGTTGAAATTTTACCATTCTCTTGCACTTGCACTTTATTCAACGGTAGTTGTTGGTCTTCTCTTGAGCAATATTAAGGCACTTGAATTTCTTTCAATGGTTCTCATTGGACTTTGAGTATTTTAATAGCTGTTCTTGCACTTGAATATCAGCCATTTTTATGCTCATCTTTCTTAATTTGCGACTTTGGCTATCATATTCAATGCATTTATGTGTAATTTGCCAAGTCGTAGAACCCACATATATTTATATGTGTGAATGCTCTTTTTATTGACATTGACGATGCGATAAATTATGGTTGATTCATGTAAACAATAAGGGATTCGAATTGGGAACTACCATCACGAACATATGATTTTGGACAATGTGCAGTTTGTTCTTAAAAAATGTTTAGTGCTTTTTGTTATACCATCAATGCTGATCAAGTTATATTAATATGACGTTGGTGATTTATACATACCTTTGCAATAACTCCATAATGAATGTCTGAACTGTTGGTAGTTTCTTGGCATCTTACCGCATTTCAAGTCTGTTTTCCATAGTTGTGCACAAAGTATTCACCTTTCTACAGGAATTAGTGAATTTTTTGTTATTAAGCACTTCCCGTCCTTAAGCGTGTCATGTGTTCAAGCTCACGGACGCGAGCAAAATGCGTCATGGCGGGCACTATTTCCGAATAAATTCCTGGATTTTAAATGCCGAATAAATATGCACCTGCACTTGAATTCTCTATGGTCCTGACTTGATTCCTGTGGATGTTCGCCGAGAGGTCCTCGCCAGATAATCCCCGTTTGTGACTGCATTCGGCGGGGCTGGAACAGTTTTTCGATAAATAAATATATATATGTTCCATCATTAAATGAAAAATGAGGGACATATATATATTTAATTCTATATAAATACACATGCATTTATATGTGTGTGTGTGTCTGTAAAAAATAAAGTTACATTAATTTTTAATTAAAAAGAATGTAATTAATTTCAACACATAACTTTTAACAAAACTTAATAGGTTTTAAATGAAAATAAAAATTATATTGGGTGGTATTTTTTTAACTATGCATTAAGAAAGAATATTTATAATTAAATTAATACAAACATATATATGAATATATTTAAATAATTTCATTATTTACTCCACAGTTAAGTTAATGGTTTAGGGTGCAGTAATATTGTTTTATTAGTTCTATGTTAATAGTGCATATATTAAAGAATAATCAATTTATTTTTTTATATTTAAATATTTATAACATTTTCTTTAGACTAATAAAGTTTCGAAATGTTCCCTGTATTTTCCCATGGGAGATCTCCAGCATGTTTGCTGAGATCTTCACCTGCTTATGAAAAGTTACAAGTAGTAACTTTACATTTATAATTTCACTCTAAGGGCCCAATTCCGATGTCGTTTGGAAGGCCTCAGAATCTGATTTGGCTTTCCCGGATCCGATTCATAGCCCTTGTTTACGACCGATTTGTACACAGGTCGAAATGACCAAGTACGATGCAAAGATCACGTATGCGCCGGCCGAATCGTTTCCGAACCTGATCCTGTCCGCATGACTCGTTCGTAGCCGAATCGTGCCACACAATGGAGCCTGATTCCGACCGAGCGAGTGCGATGTACGATTTGGACAGACGGTCTCAGCGTGATGAAACGGCTGTCGGAATTGTACTTCAGGGAGGCATAGCAGGCCCTCCTTCACCCGTGGCCCTCCGCATCTGTCACAGGGGGTGTCCATGTGTCCCTCCGATCCAAGCATGCACAGTGTGGCGAACGCCATTGGTGCCTGCCACAAGGTGTATGCTTTTCCCCACCCACCCCTTTTTGCTATGGGAGCCTGTGTACGTATCGGTACACAGGCTCCCATAGAGGTCAATCGGAGTCAGAGTGAACCGAGTCCGTAAGCATACAGATGCATCGTACTCGCTCGATAAGACTCCCGAAGCACCTTTCGCTTGGAAAGCCCTCTGGATCTGAATCGTATGGAGGGCTTTTTCTAGCGAGATCGGAATCAGGCCCTTAGACGTCTCCATCCCCTGAACTGAAAGAGTGGAGACATGTAAGCATACTCTTATGTATAAATCTAAACTTGTATCACAAATGCTTTATCCTTTGGACAAAATATAATCCTAAACTTGTACATAGTGAATAGTCCATAAGTGCAGATTTGCACCTTGGTACAGGAGTAGCTTTAGACATGCATACATTTGAATGTGTAAATTTACCTTTGTGATTAGACCCAATAGTGTATGGAAGACACCACTTTAAAACTGAAATGTGGAAGGCACCAATTTACAACTGGTACATTGAAGACACTAATTAAAGCTAGCGTCTATTAAGCATGATTGTAAACTAGTACTTGGAAGACACCACTGTAAACCTAATATGAGGCATTCAGAAATTCGGTAGGAAAGCTCCTTCTCCGAGAGAACTCCGATAGCTCCGGCTGACACCTGCATCACTTCAAGAGCTGATGCATCAGACAGGCAAAGGGCCTTGGAAGGCACACAGCAGCAACGTTGCCAGACTGGAATTCCGAAATTGCAGCAATGGCAATGCCAGATGCCAGCCTTTCTCATGCTATGCCCTTAGACTGTTGAAGTCAAGCACATCTGAAATCCACCAGGGACTGTTCTTCCTCTTCTTCCAAAATGAGGTCAGAATCAATATCCTACACGTCATGCAACACTTCATCACTGTTTAGTCTACCATTTACCAGATAAGTCTGAAGACTACCATCTGAACTTCCTGCTGCAGTTTTACACATCACTCCAGCCCAAACCCCCAACCTAGAGCCTCCACTCAAGGCCAGGCTGGCTAGCACTCCCCCTGCAGCAATCGTCATCACCTTTCTCCCTCAGCAGCCATCCCAGACAATGCTGAGAGTCAGGGCCGGACAGGCCATTTAGTCCATCAGGCATTTCCTTGGAGGGCTGAAGCCCTTCGAAACCTTTTTTCAAAGCCCAAGGATGCCCTTTTTGCCTCTGTCAATTTCCCCATCTTCCCGCAAGGGGGGGCTTCACAAGAGAGAGGGGGAAAGGCAAAGACTAAAGAGAAGGCGATCATAGATGGAGAAGATAGAGAGAGAAGAGAGAATGGATGGATTTGGCATTTTCGCCTGGGGTGTTTTGGGTTCCACAATTCGGACCTGCTGAGAAACTGCAGAATCAGGGACCTTTGCAAGAAATTGGAAAAGAATTGAAGTGCTTGGAAAATCCAGTAGTTTCTGATTTCTAATGCCCAAGGTTCAGCCAGCTTTCGGCAGACAGGTGTAAACCCCAGGATCTGTTACTCAAGAGTCTCCCAAATTGGATGTCCTTTAGGCTGACATATTGGTGTTTACCAGAGTGAGGAGTGCTTTAAAGGGCAAAGCCATCCTGTGTGCTTTACATAAAGAAAATCCACGCACGCAACCTGACATGGCTTTTTGTTAGACCGAGCTAGGTTTTAACAAAGCTTTGAAACCTTTTCATCTGAAGTTGCTTCTGGAAATTATGCATCCTTTGATATAGTGTAGACAGTGACCCAATGGTCACAAGTCTGCCTCTCCTTTAATTAATGCCAAGGGTCGCGGCACAAGCACTTATAGCGCCTAGACTGAAGCGCTTTCAAAGTCCTTTTCAACGCCGCATGGTTGACCAACGTGGATTTTATTTAACACAATGTGGCTGATCTTCCCCTTTAAGCGCAGCACCTTGAAACAGTTCTAAAGCGGTTAACGGTCATAGGCTGCGCCTGTGTGTCATATATTTACGCCTCGTCAGGGGTACGAAGCGCTAAATAAATGCAGTTTCAACCAACAAGAGCCCCCTACCGATTTTTTGACCTGTGGTGAATGGACGATTTAAATGCAAAATGTTTCCCCATCCACTGTAGTGTTAATAGTCTGATTAAATCTGCCATCAAAGATACTGGAACAAGTTCAGTGCTGTTAAATGGGCATTGGGTACCCAGACAAGTACAGTGTGCTGGTGAAATGGTCATCTTTTGGGACACTCTTCCCAAATAGACCACTGGGGTGAGCTATGGTTAACTAAAAGAGAGGTAGAAGTTTGCAGTATAATCAGTGCTTTGAATGGGCAGTAACTGTCCGGGACTGAGTACCTGCAGTTCTATATTATGCAAGGGAGAGTGCCTGCACTTCTCAGTACTTCTGCAATACATTCAATGGGAGAGTACTGGCACTTCTCAGGAGCAAACAGGTACTCTAAATAGTGAGTACTGCACTTCTGTATTTCCATTTAAAGCCCTGAGTATAATAATAACTTGTTATTTTCATCTAGCGCTTTCCACCACATTTCTCCTATTTGGAAACACTACAAAATACCAGGTGTTACTAGTAACCAATTTAATGGTATTCAGTTCACGCAAGGTGTTAGCTGCACCTAATGTAGGCCCTCACTATGAAAGGCCTGTAATATTGGTTTGGTGATTCTGATCAGAAATTATGTGATACATTACCACAGGCCTGTCCTGACTTTTCTCCTCTTTCATCCTTTAATCATCACTGTTTATGCTTTTCCTTGCTCCTGTCACTCCTCCAAGTGTGTTCCTGTTGTGTGTGGTATGAGTGAAAAAGATCTGGGGAAAGAGACCTTGTGTTTGTGTAGAATTGAAATATTATTGCAAGTTCTTGACTTTGTTACCATATTTGTGTGATGTAATTTTCCTAACGCGTAAATTAAATATTGAAAGTACTTCACAATAAAGATATTTATCAAATCATGCTAGCTGACATTTTATGAGGGACTTCGGTTTTAGCAGTTTTCTCCCTAACATACACAAACAATTGAGACACAGAAGATCTAGCTCATAAGTAGTGAACCCAGAGCTTTCTACAAAGGAACCTTTCAATTCAGCACACTAGCCAGACGTGGGCCTGATGCCCAGCCACAGTACACATGCCAATCAATCCCCTCCTGAGGCTGCACACTGGACAACACCGTCCAAAGATGCATGTGCAGCGAGAGGATGCACAGGCAAAATGGAGGAATTCTAGCAGTATGGGGGTTGAGAGGCATGGCAAATGACCTTCGGAGATCACACTGCATTACCCAGATGCTTTGGTACACATCAGCTATCAGTGCAAAACAACAAGGGAATACTGCGAAGAGGGAGGAGAAAGTAAGCCACAGGTAAAGATGGGCATGCTGTGCACAAACCTTGCGTATCTTGCATTGGTGCAGCAGGTGCAGTGGCACCGGGGCCAGGAGGCATGAGGGCTCCACCGAACCCTGATTATTGTTCAAACAGCCGCCAGGGGGCCGCTTTCCGTCTTTGCACTATGGCCCAGGACACATTGGTTGCTCTATTCTCTTCTTTCTGGCAAGATGTGTTTTCACACCATTCACCGCTAGAGCCAGAGCAAAAGAGGCAATCCTCAGCGCCATTGCTCCCGACCACGTCGGATCAGGGTCAAAGTCCTGGTTTCCCTAAACAGGAATGAAAGGATTTGCAATCAGTAAACCTTTCATTCCTTCTTTTGCAATAGTCCACGTGGAGTTGGTGTGGAGAGCAAAAGGGGTTTTACTCTGTTCGAAGTACTCGCGAGGATGCAAAGCACAACATGAATTCTGTAGAATTTAAGAAATGAAAAGAGGCAAGAAGGGGCGTGGCTAGGCGCCCGAGTAGAATGGCGGCGCTGGAGTAGAGCTCCGTCCGAACCAGGGTCCGCCGGCGGTTCGCGCGTTATACGCGAACATTGAAGGGAAGCCTCTGATATTCGAAGATGATGGGCATGCCTTGAGCCCATTTCTGCCGCCGTGACAGCTTTCCTTTCGACTTTGTTGTCCCTTGTAGCCCCGGTCGTGGCTATGCAACGGCCGCGACCGCCATTTTGTTTTATAAATGCCTGGGATCCTCTCAGCAGCGCGCCCAGCACGCATTGAATTCCTGGATGTTTCATCAAACCTGCTTTAACCACAGCACCACAAGCGACACAGATGCCACAGCCAAAGCATTTCCAGGTGACTTTTTCCTAATTCTTACGGCTTTTTCATGATTTAATGGTCATTTCTGATTCTCCTCAAACCCGGCAGCCATTTTGGGACTTCATTTTGCTTCTCCTGGCTCTTGGTATTTTTGTTCTCTAGGGCCTGGCATATTTTCTCGCCAACTCCTTTTAGCTGCCTCTCTTTTATTTTTTACGTTCTTTGGATCCCGCAAAGTGCTTGTTTTGCTTCCAATCTTACGGTGTGTCCCAGGTGTACCTGCACTTCATAGGCGCGTCGATGGCTGATTATTCCAGCAAGATCCATAAGCGCAATTATATTAAGAATTCCAAGCTTTTTACGGAACTGGCCCACTTAGAAGCCTCCCAGTCTCTCCCTACCGATGAGATGACGTCGCATTTGGAAGTCTCTTCACAACCTTCAGCAAAAGCGATGCCTAAGAGGTTGAAAAAAGATCCACCTTCGCCTCCCAAGTCCTCTTCGACCATCTCGATGGAGTTACTCCTTGAAGAGATACGGGCCTTGCGCCCTTTTATGGAAGAAACCAACGCTAAGTTGCAGGTTCTTACTGACAACTGGGCTTCGATGGATGAAAGAGTGTCGTCAGTGGAGCGTGATGTCTCTTCTCTTCAGGATTCTGCAGCCAAAGTCAATCATTTGCATACGCAAGTCTCCTCTCTTCAGAAGCAGGTGGAGGACTAGGAAAATCGAAATAGGCGCAACAATCTTCGCCTTTACGGCCTGGTGGAAGGAAGCGAGGGGAGTGACCCTGTCAATTTTTTCAAGTCATTTCTTCCTAAGTTTATACACTTGCCCGAGAATCCACCGCTCAACATCCAGCGTGCCCACAGGCTTGGTCGAGTTTCCTCCTCTCTATCCGCGCCAGCGAAGCCCAGAGGTGTAATAATGTATTTTCTGGAATACACAGATTTGCTGAAAGTTCTTACAGCAGCCAGAGCCTCTCCACGTCTCACATGGTCGGGTTCCACTTTGTTTTTTGCACAGGATTATGCCAGAGCCACTGCGAACCGACGTAAGGCCTTTTTGGACATGAGACCTGACCTTCGCTCCGTTGGTGCCCGATATGGTCTCTTTCACCCTTGCTTATTTAAAGTTACCTACAATAATAAAACCACGACATATGAGGAGCCTGCGCGACTTGCAGCCAGACTGACATGGAGCTTTCTGGGCCTTCCTCTTCTCTTCCACCGTGACTTTTTCCGATACTGTATTATGCTGTTTCAGTTTCAGTTGTTCGCTGATTTTTTTTAACTCAAATGTTCTTAGACTTATATGTTCTCTTGATGAGTTTATACTTTTTACCGAAATGTTTGTTACTTACGTCATAGTTTCTTGGTCCGCCCTATCCATTGCTTGTCTTATATCTTTGTCGTTTGCCGTTGCCTAACCCTGTTATTTTTTTTTCCCTCGTAGTTCATTGTTCCGCGCTCCGCCTTGTTCCTCTGGTCGGACGTCTCATTGACCCCGAGTGTCCTGCCTTCTCCAGTTGGCCCTACCTCCCTCCCCTCGTCTCCACGTACGTCTCTGCATGTTCTTGTTCCTGATCGTATCTCCCCTAACTTACCCCTTGTAAGTATTCCCCATATCCTTTATGGTATGTTTGTTTCTGTTCTATTTACATTGACCTTGATTTTTCCTTTCATGTTTTCAGGTTTATCGGTGTCAATACCTTCTTTACGACTTTTTTCCTCTTCTCTCTCCTTCTCACATTCTCTCCTCACCTCTCATTGGCTCTCTCGGTCATGCTTCTTTTTCACTATACACTTTATTCCCCTGTCACTTCACTTCTCCTTTGACTTATATTTACTTTCCTCTCCTTTTGGCCGCTCTCTCTCCCATTCTGCTTATTTATTGGTCTCTTTACGCATGTTCTTTTTTCTCTTTCATTGGACCTTTATTATTATGATCTCTGGACTTTATTTTATCGTTTCACTGATTTTAGTAACACTTTGGATTTCCTCTATCTCTATGATATCTCTAAGTCTTCTCTTACTCTTCTTACTTCTGTTCATTTAATTTCTTCTCCATTCTTTCTCTTTCTGTCTTTTCCCTACGCTTTTTATCTTTCGCGAGGCTTTCTCTCAGTGCTTTATTCCCTCTCTGCATTACTCTCTTAATAATCTTTAATGTCAGTACGTATTGTATCCTGGAACGTTAAAGGTCTTCACTCTCCCATTAAGAGGCAAAAAATTCTTTCTCATCTAGCCAAGTTGAATGTAGACATTGCCTTTCTGCAAGAAACACATTTGTCTGATGTTGAAGCTGCTAAGCTCAAGAGGGGCTGGGTCGGTGATGTTTTCTCTGCTCCTGGGGATGGTAAAAGAAATGGTGTGGCTGTGTTAGTTCGCAAATCTCTCTCTCACTCTCTCTTGTCTTCTGAGTCAGATCCCGAGGGCAGATGGTTGTATGTCAAACTTTCCTTGAAGGGTACTCCCATCTCTCTTTTCAACATTTACGCACCTACTGGTGGTGACCCCGCCTTTTGGCGCACAATGGCTTCTCGTATTTTCGAATATGTTGATGGTAATTTTATTATGGCAGGAGATTGCAATTTACCCCATGACCCCTTTTTAGACAGGAATTCCAAAGCATCCTATGTCCCTAATAAGTCTCACAATTTGTTTGTTCAGGCAATGTCCCAGCACAATCTTGTTGATGCCTGGCGTTTATGTAACCCTACTACTAAAGAGTTCACTTTCTACTCCCCATCCCACCAATCACAGTCCCGCATTGATTACATTTTTCTTTCCCATCATATCTCTCAGTCCCTCACTCACGCCGATATTGGCCCCATCTTGTTTTCTGACCACGCCCCTGTTCTGGTTAACATTGATGTCCTACCCAAGTCCACTGGACCAAAGCGATGGCGCTTTAATAATACTCTCCTTCTTGATCCCAAATTTACATCCTCCTTTGTTGAATTTACCACAGATTTTTTTGACATCAACGATACGCCCAATGTCCCCAAGCATGTTATTTGGGATGCTTACAAAGCTGCAGCCAGAGCTTTCATCATTGATTTTGTAGCTAAAAAGCGTAGAATCGCTCGCAAGCGTACTAGCGATCTCCTCCTTACGATCAAAAAGCTGGAGCATTCTTTTTATACTTCTCACTCGCAGGAAAGTTTGACTACTCTTATTGAAGCTAAGATGCAATTTAACAAGCAATCCACTGATGATGCTTCGTTATATTTATTGAAATCTAGTTCAAAATTTTATGGGGGTAAGAACAGAGCGGGGAAGGTTTTAGCCAATTATTTAAAAGTTAAGCAACACAAACTGAATATTGAATCTGTTTTTGATGTTAATTCTGTTTTAAGGCGCACAGATGCTGATATTTTAGAAGAATTTTCCCGCTTTTATGCCACGCTTTACTCTTCTGAAACTCACCCTACTCCCCAATCCCTCGCTGCCTTCTTCTCTAACATTCAGGCTCCCCCCAATTTTCCTGTTGACTTATCCGTTCTTGAACGCCCATCTCCAGTTCCGAACTACACACTGCACTTCAGTCACTTAAGAAGGATAAAGCCCCGGGTCCGGACGGATTTACAGTTGAAGTTTATTTGCAATTCTCTAAATTACTATTACCCAGATTACATTCTCTTATTGACTCTTTTATCCTTAGTGGCACCTCCTCTGGCTCTTTCTCAGACGCCCACATATGCGTAATACCCAAAGAAGGAAAAGATACCCAGTATTGCAAGAATTATAGACCAATCTCTTTAGTTAACATTGATTACAAGATATACGCTAAATCCCTTGCCATGAGATTAGACCCCTTTCTTCCTGAATTATTGGGCCCAGAGCAGTCGGCATTTGTTAGGGGTCGTTTCATCACAGTTAATACTAGACTTCTGTTTAATGTCCTGTCCAAATTCTCACGATTCCAGGATTCGTTACCAGCAATTGCTTTGGACGCAAAAAAGGCGTTTGACAGAGTGGAGTGGACTTTTCTTTTTTCCGCCCTCAGATGGTTTGGGTTTGGTCCTAATTTTATTTCCTTTGTTTCTTTCCTTTATTCCAATCCCAGAGCGGCGGTATGTGCTAATGGTCTAGTCTCTTCTTTCTTCAATTTAGGTAGAGGAGTTCTACAGGGTTGTCCCCTCTCCCCTTTCCTTTTTAATCTGGCCTTAGAACCCTTCCTCTCAAAACTTCGCCAAAATCTGAATCTGCACGGTTTTCAATTTTCTCATACACACATTAAACTTGCTGCCTATGCAGATGACATCCTTCTCTTTATTTCCAACCCTGCCATCTCCATTCCTGCATTTCTAACTGAAGTTCATGAATATTCCCAAATTTCCGGTTATAAGTTGAACAACGACAAATGTGAAATTTTACCCCTCACAAAATTTACCTTCAAACCCGATTTTGTCACATCCAATTTCACTTGGAGTACCTCACATATCAAGTATCTTGGTTTGCACATTACCCCCTCCCTTTCGGACACTATCTCGTTATGCCTTAACAAGTGTACCCAGAGATTGTCTAACCTTACTTCTAGGTGGCACCCGCTTTACCTTTCCTGGTGGAGTCGCCTTGACACAATTAAAATGATGCTCTCCCCAATAGTTCTTTACACTATCTCCAATATTCCAATTCCTATCCCAGCCAAATTTTTTAGGAAAATCAACACTATTCTTTCTTCTTTCTTCTGGTCCGGCAAAAAAGCGCGTATGTCCCTGTACAGACTACGACTCCCCAAATCAGAGGGTGGGGTCAATTTCCCAGATTTTCCCGCTTATCACAAAGCTTTTCTTCTACGACAAGCTTTCCTCTGGTTACGAGATCCTGCTGAATCTCCCCCTTTATGGCTTGTTATTGAGCGTCTTTCTTTATCCCCCTTTACTTTCGCTGAATATCTCTCATTTTCTCGTAAACCCCAGCTCACTTCCACTCCCATCCACAAATTCACCACCAAGCTTCTTCTTTCCACTTCCCCAAGCCCTCCTTCTTCTGTAGCCGAATTTCTCAATACCACCATTTGGCATAACAACAGCATCCTCGTTAATCATAAGCCCTTTTATTGGAAATCTTGGAGACAAAAAGGATTGATCTGGGTATCCCACCTCTTTTCTGGCTCTGATTTCTTACCTTTTTCCGTTCTTTGCCATAATTTCAATCTCCCCTCCTCCTTTGCCCATAAGTACCTTGTGCTCAAAAATGCAGTTATGTCCACCTATACCCAACTCCTCCACTCTCCCGCCCAACCCGATCCTTACAACCCTACTCTACGCCTTCACTCTTTGCTTCGCACTCACAATACTACCTCCTTAATTTACCACTCATTTCACAAGACTCTCACCCCCAGGCCAAAATCCACGGTAGAGGAACAATGGGAATCTGATTTTGATATCTCTTGGCCCACATCTCTTTGGGATAAGGTCTGGACCAAACTTCGCAAATCATCCAGGGCTGCCTCCCTTACGCAAACCCTTTTTTTTAATCTACAACAGACTTCTTTTTTCACCCCATATGTTGAATAAGAGGTTCCCCTCAATTCCTGACCATTGTTGGTCCTGCTCGACACCCAAGGCTACTCTTTTTCACATGCTTTTTTCTTGTACTGATGTGAACAATTTTTGGAAGCAAGTTTGGGCTCAGATTAATGCCATATTTCACACTGCATCTCCCTTCTCCCTTGTCAATGTGTTTGTTAGGAAGTCTCTCTCCCTGCTGGGCAGAGGTTGATTTTAATGTGCAGATTGTTGACTTGTTTCTAGCTGTTGCATTCCAGCAAATTACTGTAAATTGGAAAAATGTTGCTAATATCTCTTTTAGAGCATGGTGGTACAATGTATGCCACAATCACAGGCTAGATACTGTTTTTATCAATCCCCTTAGTCTGGCTAAAAAGCGACATGATCTTTGGCTACCTGTGGCTTTGTACCTTGATATTTGTGCTAAGCGCTCATCTCATTTGCCTCCCTTTCAGCAGGAAGTCTCCAAGCCTCCCTGATTGACCTTTTTTGTTCCTTTGCATTTTATATAATCCATTTTATTGCATATTATTTCCAGTACTGCTTTCTGTTATATAGCCTCAATTATTTGTTTTCTCTCAATTCCGGGTTTATTTATACAGACATGTTTATTCTACATATTATACTGCTGTTATGTTTTAGTTTTTCTTATGTATCGACACCTTCATTTCTTTAATAAAGATCTTTTGAACTTAAAAAGAAATAAGGTGACCCGGGTGAGCAGGTCATCATGTGGAGGCAGCCGGGGCTAAGGTTGGATGCCTCTATGCTGCTGCTTTAAAATCTTGTCAACTGCTTTGCCCTACATGTTAACTAAAGTGGCTACCATTTTTTGTTGAGTAAATAAATTATATTGTACCTTTTAGTAAATGTTGATAATTTCTCTGTTTCATCTAACAGTTTTCAATGAAGATTGTTTAATAAAAGCACACTGACCAAAGGTTATCTGATCTCAATTCCTATATTGCGATTAGGGCCAAAGTGCATGTGATGCCAATACAACTATCCCTATAATTTTCAGGTGATAACAACCAGGTTCCAAACCTTCCTCAGGCTGTGTTCTAGAACACTATGACGCAGCATTTAGTTCCTGCATGGGGGGTCCCTCCGACTAGAAGCAAATGGGGAGCTGGGAATTAGTGTTTCCATGTAGCGTAAATTGGGTGGAATCACTTAGTGCAAGCTATGTACAGAGGCTGCACAAGTAGATCCTCCAAAGGGTACATCCATGTGATCTAAGTCACCAGCAGCTGGCGTCAGTTTGTGCTCAATGTGCTGTTAAATAAACCCATTAAAAACGGAGTCACCAATGCCAGTGAGGGCATCAGTAGATGAGAAGAGGAGAGAGAATTTTTAAGAATATAGGATACGGTCTCCCTCAACAAAATTACTTATAACACAAAAAGCTCTTCAACAACCTGTGAGTACCAGTGGAAATCACCCCCTAGACAAGTCTCTTAGTTGCTTTAAAAGAACCCCACCCACTCTTTTGGTATAGATAAAAACAACGTACTGAGTGTTAGTAGAATATTTGCTAGCACATGCATCAAAAATGCCATTTGCGATTCCTTATTAGCGAAAAATAAGGATTCGCTAATAAGGAATCGCAAAAGCCTATGCATGTAGAAATCGCTTACAAAATAGCGATTTCTAAATATTTCTTAATTGCGAGTCGCAATTAAGGAATACCTCCCCATTCATTCTTATGGGCCTAGAGGCCCATAGGAATGAATGGGAGGACGTTCTCAATTTGCGATTCTCAATTAGAGAATGGCAATTTGAGAATGCAATTTCAAGGGTGCAAGGGTGTCAAAAAGACACCCTGTTGCACCCCTGAAAATTGATCTGTGTACAAATGTTGCGCACACACATGTCCAAAGGGCATGTGTGTGTGTAACCTACCACTTTGAAAAATGCACTTTCGGCAATTTTTCAAAGTTTTTGCAAAATACCATGAAGTTCATCTTCATGGTAATTTGCGCCCCCTATCAGCGAAATCGCTAATTATTTTACTTTAATGCATTGCATTTAAGGAATCTCTATTTGCGATTCCTTAAATGCAATCGCAATTTGAGAACTCGCAATTAATTGCGAATTCTCAAATTGCGAGTGCCTTGACCCTTCATGCATCGCAAATGCCCTATTTGCGGGCGCAAACGGCCGATTTTTGCGAATCGCACCGTTTGCGCTCGCAAAAATGGTTGATGCATGTGCCCCAATGTCCTTACGCCCTCATTTGTGACTATTTGTTTCAGCTTTATTTATGTGGCCTCTTCGCATCCCAGGCTTTTGTCAGGACAAAAGAAAATGTCTATGTGACCTAATCTCAGACGTATAGTCTGAAAATAATTTCTATATTCAGTCCAGACATAAGACACAGAACACATACCATACAGATGGACTACTTGCCCAATTTCTCTTGTGTGTGTTATTGTTCATGTAATGGGACAAAAAAACAGGACATGGGGCTGTGATAATGTTATCAGTTGACAAAAAAGTCACATAGCTTTCATTAGTACCAATACACAACACAGCACACCAACAATAACATGCATAAATGCACTGTAAAGCCCACTTGTAATATACATGCATTCGAATATATATACCACAAACAGAATAATTGATGGGAAACTTTACACTGCCCTGCAAAGGTGTGATGCCATCTAGGCTACGTAGAATGCATGTTAAGGCTGATGAACACTTTAGGCAAATATACAATATATGCAAATTCAGTAATGTAATATATCATTGTATGTTGTGATATGCATGAGCAACAAAACAATTACTTCTTAAGGCATTTTGAATACATGGTTGTGTTTTCTCAGCAGAAATAGAATAAAAGATAGATGTGGAGGCCTATGACTTCCATCAATCTTCTCCAAAATCTGTGACAAGGTGAAGTATCAATGAAAGAGGGTATACGGATCAGAGGCAAAAAAGGAAGAGCAATAAGGTCAAGAATCAATGGTGCATTTCAAAGAGAGCCCCGATAGATTCTAGCTATCTCCATGTGTATTATTCTCTAGGAAGTACTTTCTATTTTTAAATAAATGTAGACATATGATTCTTTGTCACAAATGAAAAAGACCACTCCTTCCTTTGCATTTTAAACTATTTTTACACTCTCTATGGAGCATCAAATCAGGACAGCTGCACTAGTGGTGATGCTATTTTAAAATATAGAGACATGGACAATGAACTTAGGGGCCTGGTTCATAAAGGTAAACCTACACTTTTGTGTAGGTTTACAATTGTTTGCTATTCATAAAGATATTTTGCTAGTAGTAATTTTACAACTGCGGAGTCTCTGCAGTCATAAAGATACTACTGGTAAAATACATTTGGCAATAGCAAACAATAGTACACTTATACAAAAGTGTAAGTTTTCCTTTGTGACTCAGGCCCTGGGTGTTGAGTCAACACCTTACACAGCCTTGTATGACTGCAACTGGTAGAGTAAAATATTTGCTTTGTGGCAATACTGTGCTTCACCATGAATGAAACATACACCCACATACATGAATGACCCTTTCTCAGTTATAAAATCAACTCCATTTCAGTGGGTCCACATGACTAAGCCCCATGAATATTGTATTGTGTTTATATTTATATTGCACTGTCTATATCCCTTGGAAGACCTAATGCACAATTTTCTCATTGGTCCACTGGCATTATTTATATAGCTCTTCATATGACAAGTGTGCTTGAGAAGCACTCAAATTTGCATCAGATTACTAGTTGCTTTTCTGAGGGCATGGTTGACATGGTGTTGTTTGTGGTTTGGCTTATCTAGGCTATGTTGATGTGCTCCATGTCGTTTGATGAAATGGTGGGTGCACAGTGTGCTGAATGCTGCTGCACATAAATATGTGCATTGCAGAGTGTGAGAAAAGACACAGCTGCACAAGCAGGTTAATGGCATCTTTGGTGCGAGCAGTATTAAAGGCAGAAACTAACGCTAATGTGCATCATTGGGGTCCATTATTGTTTACGATGGTCACTGACTATCATGAGATGAGCCAAACTGTAAGAGGCTCTGTTTAACCATCAGGTAGTATTAAGTATGAAGGTCTACCAAGGAGCACCACAGGAGCACCAGAAGAGCCACCCAACTGAGGCTCTGTTAAACTACCAATGAGCATTATATCATGGAAGTCTACCCAGGGGCAATAGGGGCTGCTGACAAGCAACCAACTGTTAAACTACATGTTAAACTTCAAGGAATATTATATGTAGTCTTCCCAGGAGGCACTGCTAAACAACAAAGGATTATTATTCTATGACGGCTTACATAGGAGCGAAAGAGCAGCAACTCATTGGACATAATGTTAACCCAGCAGGTGGTAATATATGTAGTCATCACAGACGTGATAGAGTAGCAACAAAGGAGCACCCAGTTGCAGGCACTGTAAAATTACCGAGGATTATTCCATGTAGTCTTGCACTGCTCCAATGGAGGAGCAATACATTGGAGGCAATGCTAAATAACCAATGATTATGATTTTCCAAGGAGCATCAGAGGAGCAGTAGAAGAGCAAGCCATTGAAGTCACTGTCTAATTTCAAGGAGTTCTATGTACAGTCGAGCTAAAAGCAACCAAGGAGCTATCCTTTGGAGGCACTGTTAAACAACCAAGGATTATTATTACATTAAGGTCTATGCAAGGGAACAGAGGAGCAATCGAAAAGTAACCCATTGCAGGCACTGTAGTAAACCACAAAATAGATTTACAGAAGTGACAGAGAAGCAGCCCATTAGAGGCACTGTGATACCACCAAGGAGTATGAGGGTTTGTGATGCGTGTTCAAAGATATTTGTTGCTAAGGACGGAAATGTGTTTTTTAAATCTGCTTTTATACTTGTTTGTCTTCCTTGAATTGTTTTACACTTAAGTGGGCTCTTTTTCGACCCACTGCTACTGGCAACTTTTGGTTTCAAGCTGATGAGCGGTGCAGTCGCTTGGTGGGTCAGCTGCTGCTGAGCAGAGTTGATTGGTGGGCTAGGGTGGAGTGACTACATAATCAGTTTGGTCCATCATGATCGGGGCTTGGTGATGGTGGATCAGTTCCAGAGAAGCTGGACACTAGCATTAAGAACAGGGGTTCAGAGTAGGGGTTCAGCGCAATGTTTTTAAATACTTTCTCCCTCCATAAACATAGTTTGGAAATGTATTCCCTGCTGCACGAGGAGGAGTTAGACGTTTTGGCATTGACTGAAACATGGCTGGAGACAGGGCCGGGGCCAGACATAGTAGCACCTTTGCCTCTGGATGACCACATCCTTGCACAATATCGGCAGGGTGGAAAAGGAAGTGGAGGAGGGCACTGATCATCTGGAAACATCTAGTTATAGAGACAGTGGCCACGGAAAGTATAGATGGGGCAGAGTTCTGGGGGTATAAGTCAATCTGAAAGCTAGTTGTGTGGTTATTTCTTGAGATAATGAGTGATGTCTGCTCCAGATATAATCAGATAGTAGTGGTGGGGGATTTTAATCTTTGGTGGGATGCTGTCCCAAGGGACCCCGCCATGGCTGGGTTTGGTGAAGGAATGGAAATGTTGGACTTAGAGCAAATAGTTGAGCCTCAGACCCATGAGAAAGACCACACCTCAGATCTTATATGGTCCACGCAGCCGTTGGCCAGGTTAACTGGGACTAAGCCCTGCGGCTGGTTAGATCATTACCAAATCAGGTTTACAATCCCCTTGCCAACTCAGCATGCTCATTGGCCACCGATGTGGCATACAGTATGTAATTGGTAAAAAAAAAGATAAAACCCATTTAGAAAAGGCCTTAAGGGATGCAATACACCCGCCTAGCAGTGCTGAGGATGTTGAACAGGAAACTGTGCTACTAAAGCAGCCTTTTATGATACTAGGATCACTGAAGCCAGTAATCCACAAAAGGAAGCCGAAGTAAAGACCAGGCCTCGGGGACAGATCCTAAGAACTGTAATTGGATAAGGGGGTTGTTTATGAATAAGATTCACGTTATGTCCTTGCCCATTGGCAGTGGCTATTGTTTGCTGATGTGCCTTTCTATCAGGGTGATAAGTTATCAGCACTCCCATTGTTGGATCTAGAGACCTTGCCCTTGTCCCTGGCAGCTGTTAAATCAGGCTTGGTGGAAGACCCTTGTCCTCCCAAGGTGTTTGAAGTGGTCTTTTCCACCTTGGGGGGAGAGTTTCTGTCCCTCCTGAATGCCTCACTGGTGCCAGAAAAAGTGCCTCAGAGATTTACGAAGGCTATGGCTAACCCCCTGTTGAAGAAGGCAGGGGCAGATCCAAAAATTCTAATGAATTATTGCCCTGTATCCCTGCTACCATTTCCAGCTGAAATCTTGGAGCTGCATTTAAACAAGACCCTTACAACATTTATGGAAGATTAGCAACTGCTCCATCCTCACCAATCAGGTTTTTGGGCCCATGATAGTACTGAGTTGGGGATGCTTTCTGTACAGGACGAACTCAGATTGGTGGCAGATAAGAACAAGTCCTCTGGGTTGGTCTTGCTTGACCTTATGGTAACATTTAATACGGTGGACCATCAAGTGCTCACAAACTGGCTAATAGTGTGTGAGATCACAGGGTCCGCACTTTTGTGGTTTTCTTCATTCTTGAACGACCGGTCACAGAGAGTGCAAATGGGTGGTCATGTCTCCAGAGAAAGGGTGCCTTAGGGATCGGTAATGTCCCCATTGCTTTTCAATATCTATTTATATCCTTTGATTACAGCATTAGCACAGTGGAATTGCCAACTGATTAACTGTGCAGATGACCCAGCTGGTCTTACAGATTGAGAATTCCATGCAGACACAGTTGAACTTGTATAATATTCTGTGTGCCACTATGAACTGGATGACAGTGAACTCTCTGAAAGTGAATCCCAACAAGACCGAGGTACTAGCTATCACTATTAAGGGGAATCCATGGGTGGACAGTTTTTGGCCTCAGGAGTTAGGTCCTCGCCCAGATTCCATGACAGTAGTGAAAAGTCTTGGTCTTCAGCTGGATAGCAACTTGTCAATGGCTAAGCAGATGGCAACAGTGTGCAGGAGCTGCACAGATCTCCTGAGCCAGCTCCGGAAATTGCCTCTAATTCTTTCTTTCACAACTATGCGAACATTAGTGGCTGCAATGGTCATGTTGAGGTTGTATTATGGCAATGCCTTAAACATTGGCCTCCCCAATAAGTTGTTTGGTAAGTTCCAGGTGGTTATGAACGATGCCGCAAGACTACTGTTCAAGCTATCAAGATGAGCACATGCTACACCACTGCTGCAACAATTGAATTGACTGCCAGTCAAACAGAGGGCCATGTTCAAAGGCCTTTGCATTGCCCACTAGACTTTACATAGCACAGTACTAGCATATATTGAGGAACGGATGAGGCACGATGTGCCTGGACGCCATTTATGCACCTCTGAGGTGATCTTGCTGACCTGACCTGCCCATGCTTTAATAAAACAACTTTGGGTGGTAGGGCATTTTCAGTTTGATACCACAGATATGGAATGGATTACTGGAAAGTCTGAGGAGAGAAACTGCTCCTCTCCCTTTTCGGAAGTAATTGAAAACTGTATTTGAACAAGCTTTTGGAAGACATTGACTTTCTCAATTTAATAATTTCCGTTGTAACATGTTATCATAACCCTTAGGTAAGTACAAAGGGACCTGTGGTATTTATGCGCTTTATAAGTGTCATTAACATTACCATGGTATTACCATGGTATCTATCCAGGAGCCACACAGGAGCCAAAGTAGAGTAACCAGCTGAAGGGCTTTTTTAAACCCTGTGGAATATTTCATGGAGGCTACATAGGAGTGACAGAGCAACAACCCATTGGAGGTACTATTAATCCATAAATGAGTATTTTAAGGAATCTGCCTAATAGCTACTGAGGAGTTAGCTGCTGGAGGTACTGTTTCACCACCAAAGAGTAACGTGTGATGTTCACCTACAACTGAACTGGAAGAGGTTAAGGAAGTGTATTAGGGGATTTCCTTACTAAGGCACTTTCAAGGTCCACACTGTCCCAACCAGGGAAGATGCCACATGAAATACGCTTAACTTGCTGCCCTTTATCTGGACACCTTGGGATGAGGGGCTGAGAGGGAAAGAGTGGGTGATCACGTGGTTACTTCCAAATGAAAATCCACCCATCAGTCTCCTGCACATTCTGAGTTTTAAGTATCAGATACAAAGGGAGTGGAGAAACTAGAGATGCGGGGAAGGAGTAAACAAATGCAAAAATCTGTAGAGGAAATTTATTCTGGAGCAATTTAAATGTACAAAAATTGAAAAAGCAGTTTGTAATATATTTCAGAAAAAAATCTGTACTTCCTAATCATCAAGAGCCCACCTGGAACCTCATTAAAAGTTATTTCTTACTGCCAATTCGGACAGAATCGGGAATTACAAGCAATGTGAGAATCCTGACTGTTTCCTCCTCGGGGCACCCCATCTGCTAACCACTAATGACATTTCAGGATAAGAATGTGCTAAAAATAGGGATTATCATGAGAACTGAGGGTGGCATTCCTATTTTCCATAACAATCACCAATTTCTCAAGGGACCGTCAGAAGCAAACACAGCTATCTGCTGTATCCCTGCAATTCAAAATTATTAATACCCCCGGTCTCAGTAATTTTAAGGACTGGAATGCTGAGGCGGTATGCTCATCATACCTGCAAGGGATGTCTTTGCAATGGTAAATTAATATCATTAGTACAAGAGTCACATATACAAACAATCATCCATAAATATATTTGTTTACATGATGGATAGGGTTGTTCAATAGTGCAAAAGCGAGCCTGTGTTGTTTTGTGTGACGTTTTAACTTGAGGCACACCATCCGGTACAAAGTACTACACCATGGCAACAAGCAATTGGTAAGCCAACGCAAAGTGTAATTTTGTGGAAATTACAACTTAAAATATAGAATATCATGCAATAGTCTCGGCAATAGAACTGCAGAGTCTATTTTCCTGAAGGGAGATGTTTCTTATGTTTATGAAACTGGCCTACTTATTACTTGAGGCATAGTTTGTCCCACAAGTCAGAACACACCTGCATTGGAACCTCTGTCTAGGTTTAGCGCACATCGTCTACTGACTGGAGAGGATGTGGTCCGTCGGCTAGACTGCCGACTTTGGTGCTGGAAACCAGGGTTCGAGCCTCGGGGTCGCGTCCACATCCTGTGATTCTGGGCAAATCCCTTAATCTCCCCGTGCTTGAATGTGTAACATAACCGGTGCTCATGTAAAGCACTCCCATACCTTTGGGTCAAGTTCCCGCTATTTAAAATCTGCAACAAAAAAAAAACTAAGAAGAAACTTCAAGCTATGAGGACCATTTGTCATTTGGAGAATCCTATATTCCTTCCCCAGAAATGTGAATATATATTTATATGAGAAAAAACTCAGTGTGGTCAAACCAAAGCCTGGAGTCTTCAGGGTATACTAGCACCCTAGGGGGTCTATTTACTAAGATTTAATGCTGTGTTTGCATCACAAAAGTAATTCAAAACAACTGTAAATTTTTTGTTACCAATTTACTTTTCAGTGCTAAACTTGTTTAGCGCAGGAAAACACTCAAAAGAAGCACAAAGCTGATTTGCACTTCTTAACGCCAAAGGGGCATACCATGGGTGGTGCATGGGCATTCCCTTGCAACCACCCAAGCTTTCTGACACTTAACCATATTTACTTTAAAAAGTGGGCATGGTTTAGCTTGAGAAAATAGCACCCAATTCAAATAGGAGCTAAAAAATTAAAACATTTCACCTTTCTTTTCTGACTTTGTATGTGTGCTGCACTGTACAGCACACATACAAAGTGGGAAAAGGTTCAAGTTAGTCTAAGCATAGTATTTTGTCCTGGAAGGGTTTCCTTCCAGTACAAAACCTATGCTAGACTCATGGAGACACCCTTGCACTATAGTGGAAATGTGTGTCTGTGGCGCATGGCACTGGCGCCAGGGAGAGGGAAGGAGAGTGCTGTATTGCTGTAAATATTGCACTGTCCTGTTCTCTCCTTCTCACGCCACATTTGTGGCTGCTACACTGGGTGCGTGAGAAACCAGCAAATCTACCCCAAGGTTTTAAAGAGAGATAATGGACATGCAGCAGCAATATTTTATCCAATGTGAGATAAATTTGCTCAGTGTTGACACTGTACTTTGAAAAGCCTGCAAAATCAAGCATCACAGGCCTGTAAGTTATTTTTATTTATGTTTGAAAAGTTTTATTGAACAAATTGTGTAAGCATAAAGATATCAGCAAAAACAAAGAACATTGAAATATTGCAATATAGCAAAGAACTTGGCCAATATCTGTGAGGGAAGAATAAAAGCAGTTTGTGGATTTTATACAAGAAAAAAGGAGGAGGAAGAAGGAAGGGAACAGAGGAAGGAGGAGAAGGGAGGAAATGAAAAATAACAGTGTAATAAAGAAAGAAGAAAATAAAGCAAAGAAAGGTATGTTAGAAAGACAATAGAAATATAACAATATAGGAACTAAGAATGTGTAATAGGATACCAAGATAAAGAAGATTAAGAGCATTCAAGGGGGTTTGAAGTTTTCAGAGGTGACACTTGAAGCATTTTTTAACACCAGCTGGTCTAAATAGGTGGTAAGAGGCAACCAGAAGAGATCTCTATTAAGGGTTGGAGTACAAGAAGAGGCAAAAGCAACGTCAAGTCTATGAAAATGACAAAGGGTATTCCACCAATGTTGTAGAGAAAGATTCGTGAGAGTTTTCCAATTGAAGGAGATATGTTGGAAAGCAAGAGTGAGTATGAGATCAAAAAGACCACAGCAGTGTGGCGAAAGATCTAAAGAAGCAGAGAGACTACCAGCAAAGAGGATAGGGATAGAATAAGGAATGGAAATCGTAAACAGACGGGAGATATATGACCAAACTTTCTTCCAGAAATCTGAAGCTGCAGGACAGGTGGATAAGGTCTGCTTTAGGAAAGCCACAAGTCCAACAGTTAGAATCAGAAGAAGCAGAAAAGCGGGATAAGGAAACAGGGGAAAGATAAAGTCTGTGATAGAAAAAGAACAGGGATTGGGTAAGGGAAGCAGAGCGAGAAATCTTTAAGGATCTGGACCAAAGTTTATCCCAAAAAGCGACAGACCAATCGCATCCCAGGTCCAATTCCCAAGAAATTTCAAGCTTAGATGTAACACGAGCTGGGTTGGGAGCAGAGAAAAATTTGTATATAACAGAGGCTTTAGGAAGAGTAAGAAGTATTATGAGGAGAGGACTCTGGAGGGGGGTTGAAGATGAAGAAGAAGAAGGGAGAGAATAATAAATGTCAAAAATAATCGCCATAAGAGTAGTAAACCTCTGCAAGAAGGAACAAGGGCAATGGAATAAGGACTGGAATTGGGGAAAAGCACAAGGTGAAATACCATTAAATAGCTGTTTAACCCATGAAATACCTTTTAATTGCCAAGTAATCCAAAAAATGGGTCTATTATTGAAGAGAATAAGCGAATTATGCCAAATAGGGGAGTCTAAGAAAGATTCACGAGAGATAATAGTGGATTGGACTAAGGGCTTCAAGAGGGAACAAGTGTGTCTAAATAAGGGAAGAGAGGTGGAAGAAGTTTTGGAAGAGAAACATATGACTTCATTAAAGGAAAAAGATAATAGTAAAATTTTTTCAATAGAGAGCCAAAGAGGAGAAAAGGGAGACGAGTCTGAGGTAAGCCATCTTGAGGCTTGTCGTAGTGAGAAGGATTTATGGTAAAGGCGAAAGTCCGGGAAGTTAACTCCACCATTAGATTTTGGTTTCCGAAGAACAGATAGAGCAATTCTGGACCTTTTGTTTTTCCAAAGAAATCTAGAAAGGCACAAATCTATGCGTTTAAAGTAAATAGCAGAAATGTGTACGGAAAGCATAGAGAAAATATAAATTAGAATTGGGGCAATCATCATCTTAATTGAATCTAAGCGCCCCCACCAAGAAAGAAAGAGAGGATTCCAAGTGGAGAGTAGTTTCTCAATACGAGAAAGGGACGCAGACATATTAAGATTAATTGAAGAAGCTATGGAGTTAGAAAACCATATACCAAGATATTTAATTTTGGAAGTATTCCAAGCAAACCCAGTGGAGGAAAAGAAATGGGGCAAACAGAATTTGGTAAGAAGGAGGATTTCAGTCTTATCTGAATTAATTTTGTATCCAGAAACCTGCGAAAAAGAAGTAAATTCAAGTAATAAAGGAGAGATAGATGTTCAGGGGCAGAAATAAATAAAAGAATATTGTCTGCATATGCAGAGAGTTTTAATTGATGATCACCATAAGGAAAGCCAGAAATTGAGTCATTGTTATGAATAGAGGTCAAAAAGGGTTCAAGTGCTAAAACAAAAAGAAGTGAAGATAAAGGACAACCTTGACGAACACCACGTTGGAGAGGAAAATAGGAAGAGACAAGACCATTGACTAAGACCGAAGCTTTGGGAGCAGAATACAGGAGAGAGACAAGGGAGATGAAATTAGGACCAAAAGCATGCCAGTGCAATAACGCAAATAAAAAAGACCAGTCAACCCTATCAAAAGCTTTCTCTGCATCAACAGAGATAGCTGCCAAAGGAATAGAAAGGTGAGGAGGCCTTATTTAGAACATTAAGAAAAAGACGAGAGTTATCCGAAGTAAGTCTACCTTTAACAAAACCACATTGTTCTTTACCAATAAGATGGGGCATAAGAGGGTCCAAATGTAAAGCAAGCAATTTAGCAAATAATTTATAATCAACATTAACTAAAGAGATCGGACGATAGTTTTTACAAAATTGAGGATCACGGCCTTCCTTAGGGATAAGGCAAATGGTGGCCTCCTGAAAAGTACCTTCTGTCCTACCAGATGAATAAAATGAGCAAAAGAGCGTTAAAAGCTTAGGGAGTAACAAGTCAGAAAAATGCATATAAAATTCAACTGGAAAACCGTCTGGACCGGGAGTTTTCCCTTTGGTAAGAGTGTTTAAAGCTTTGGAAAGTTCAGCAAGGGAGAGATCATTTCTGAGGCCAAGGAAATCAAGATGCGAAGAAGAAGGAGTAGGGAGCTTATCAAAGTAGGACTGAATAAGAGAGGAGGAGGGAGGGGAATCCGGTGTATAAAGATTTTGATAAACAAATCTTGAACTCATCAAGTATTTCTTGATCTTTATGTAACAGGGAGTTATCAGAAGAGTAAATAGAATCTATAAGAGTGTGCTCTTTACGAGTTTTGAGATAATTAGCAAGAAGCTTTCCTGATTTATTGCGACCGCCATAATAGCGAGCACTACTTCAAAGGAGTACTGATGACGCATTGTCAGTAGTAACTTTATTAAATTCAATTTTAGCTCGTATGAGTTCCGGTGAAATAGAATTATTTAAGGAAGTATAGAATTCATGCTCCAAGAGCTTAATTTGAGCCAGTTTCTGAAGAAAGCGTTTCTTTTTCTTAGAAACAAAATCTATAATAAAACCTCTTGCCGTTGATTTAAAGGAATCCCAAATAATGTAAAGAGAGGCGTTGGGGTCACAATTAAGTACAAAAAACTCATTAGTAAAGGAGCGAAAGGAGGAGGAGAAAAGAGGATCTGTAAGAAGGGAATTATAAAAACGCCATCGAGAGGATTTTGGATGTGGCGGGAGTAAATCAAGATCCGTCACAACAGGGGCATGGTCCGAGATAACAATGGGCTCAATAGAAGAGGATAATAGATTTTGAGATAAAGATTGGGAGAGAAAAATATAGTCTAAAGGAGAAAGAGATGCGTGAGGAGGAGAGAAAAAGGAATAATCACGAGTATCAGGATGAGAAAGCCTCCAAGAATCAATAAGGTGTGTTTGAGAAATAGTATCAAGAAATTGCTTGTGAGTCTTATGGGGAATAAAACGCACTGAGGATTTGCGATCAAGAAATGGATCTACAATCTGGTTGCAATCACCACCCAGGATACACAGATCATCTCGAAATTGAATACATTTTTGCGTAATCAAAGGCCAAAAGGAACAGTCAGGCTGTGTAGGACCATAAACATTAAAAACAGATAGAGGAACAGAATTAATTAATAACTTGGCCAATATCCATCTACCATCAGTATCATTTTCTTGTGATATGACTTTACATTTCAATTTCTTATGACATAAAATGACAACACCATTTTTTTTATTAGTAGATGGCGAGAATAAAACCGTACCCACCCAGCTTCTTTTTAATTTAAGTGATTCTACTTCCGCAAGATGAGTTTCTTGTAAAAGAACAATGTCTGGTTTGTACGAAGCAAGGTGGGAAAGGATTCTCTGCCGCTTAATGGGACTAACAAAACCCTTTACATTCCAGGAGATAACTCTGAATGTGGAAACAATACAAAATGAAAGGATACAAAAACTACAATGAAAAAGAGATAAAGGAAAATGTCAGTAAGCTGGAGAAGAAAAGGATGATAAAAAGGGGGAGTAGAGAAGGGAAAATGAAGAAGAAGGAAGGGTAATAGCTTAAAACTTTATATATATAAAAGAAGAGGACAAATATAGGAAGAGTAGAGCTTTTAGGAAGAGAGGAGAGAGAGGGAAGGGAGGAAAAAGGGAAGAAAGGAAAAACATAAGAAGAGACAGTACATATCCAAAAGGGATGACTGAGGACAACATACCTGAGGGGGATAAAAAAGGACAATGGGGCGGTGGCGACACACGACAAGACAAGCCACCAGAAAGTGGAAATCCGGGCTTCATCAGGACGGGAGGGAAAGAGAAGGGGAGCCATATGGAATGAAAGAATGTAAACAAAGCTGTATGAATAAACAAAAGAAACAGTCAACGTAAGGCTAAGACAGAAAAAAGATAAAAAATACAATTATGTAACATGTAACAATAAGTGCTAAATCTGAAAAACTATACTCCTGAGATGAACAATTGCAAAGAGAAGCATACAATAAAAAGAACACTTTAAAACTTATATAAAATATCAAAAGATAAAATAGCTACTTGACATGCAAAAAGAAAAAATGTAAAAGCATCAACAAGCAACCTGTAAGGAGAAAAAGAAAAGTTAGATATTCAACCATTAGAAGGATTAGACGTATCCATGCCACTGGCACTATGAATATGGAGAAAGTTCTTAAGTTCCGCAGGATCTTGGAAAGACCATGTTTGGTTTTGATGTCTCTTTGAAAATACATGGGTGAAATAAACCAAACCTAGCACCAAGAGTTCGAAGGGGAGCACGAAGATTCAGGAACTCTTTCCTTCTAGACACAGTAGCGATGGAAACATCTTGAGAGAGGAACAACCTCTGACCCAACCAGGAGATTTGACGCTTAGTTCTGGCTGCAGCAAGAACTGAAAGAAGATCCGTAAATTTCAAGAAGAGAATGATGACGGCTCGAGGCTTTACTGGAGTAGTTGGAGAAGATAAGCCAGGACCAAGCCTATGAGCCCTTTGAATGCTGAGAGAGGTAGTAGACGGCATATCCAGAAGTTTCGGAAGAAAAGAGGAGAAGAACGACACAGGGTCATCACTAGGCCTGGGCGGCAAATTCTGTTCCGCTTGCAGAATTTGCGGAATTTCGGTAATTTCGCGTTCCGCAGAGAACGTGAAATTGCCCAAAATTCTGCTTTCCGCGACGTCGCAAATTTTTTTCTTGTTCACGTTCTCAAAATGCGCGTTCGCGAGATATTTCTCCCCGAGCACGCAAACAGCAACTGTGAACAGGAAAAAAGCATCGCGAACAAGCAATTCCGCGTGTTCGTGGAATTTCTGCATGTTCGCGGAGATTTTTTACCGTTTCGCGGAGATTTGCGTAACGCGATTACGCAAATTCCGCCGACCCCTAGTTATCACCCTCCAAGGACTCCGGCAAACCATAAATACATAGATTATTTCTCCAATTTCTGTTTTCCAAATCCTCATTATGTTGTTGGAGGCTGAGGACCGATTTTTCCAAGGAGGAAATGCACTGGGAATTGACCTGTATCTCCGAGGTCTGCTGCTCCAACAAACCCACTCTGTCATCCATTGTAGATCACTTATTTTTGAGGAGTTGTTGTTCGTTTCCTCCACAATCGGGCGCAGAGCGCGTATCTCCTCCAATAACAACTCCATAGAGATGGGAGATGGTGTTTTGTCAGGAGATGGAGGATCATGTTTCAGACGTTTGGTTGAAGAAGTGGGTGGAGAGGGTTTATTTGAAGTAGATGGCGTCAAAGAAGAGCGGTTAGAAGCTACGCCAGCTATTTGAGCTATATTTGAAGAAGAGTCTGATGCTGAGGAAGAGGAAGGCGGAGCCAGAGTGATATGTTTTGATGGTACAAAAACAAATTTTGGCTTACGCAACCTTCCCATAAATGATAGAGGTCAGGTTGCAAGAGAAAGATGTACGTGTGCTGGAGGTAGTAGAATCAGACAGTCACTGAAAGAGTTGACAGTCCGTATCACTGGCAGAAAATTGAGAAGAAGAGTCACAAAAGGATATGAGGAACCATCCAGTTACAGTACAAGAAGATGACACAAAATAACCAGGTGTTGACCATACCATCAAAGGCAGCAGTGTAGTTATCCAATTGAAGAAAGCAATTTCAGATAGGTTATAATCCTGTAGCTCCTTGGAAAAGCAAAAATTCAGGCAACTTAGGAAGGGCACCAGTCACAAAACAATGACAAGGCATCACATGGAGGCAGGCAAGTATAGACAGATGCCACGCTGCATGAAACCACTGGTATGCTCATTTTGCAAAAAAGGTGCACATAGTTAATTGGGCAGGGTAGAAGGCAAATGCCAGCAAAACAGTGAGTCACACTATACATATGGGACATCCGCAGTAGGACAAGCGCCCAAAATGATAAACGTTATGAGGAAAAAGAAAGTGGCAGTGAGAACCAAGATGAGGTGCAAACAAATATATCCAAAAGCAGCCTCACTGGAAGCACCACACAATCCAGGCTAAAATGCAAGCAGGCATCATTGAAGAGCAGGGCAGCAGCAGGTCAAGCAGTGAAGAAACAAAAGGCAGTTAACGCTGAAATTCACTTGCCTCATAACGATAAATATGACAGTCCGACCTCACTGCATGACCACTGGCAGAAGCAGGAGGAAATAGGCAGCATAAAAGATTGAAGCTGTTAATTATGCAGGAGCACATAGAGACCGCATTGCTGGCGATGCAGGGGAAGCTCGTAGCGTGAGGAGGCGCGCGCACCTAAAATGGCGGGCGCTGTGAAAAGAAAGCTGCAGTCTTGAAAACAGGATGAAGCGCAGCGCGCTGTGCAGCAAAGAGTGTCTCACCGGAATCCCCACATCTTCCGGTGCATGATGCGGGCAGATTTTCGGAATATATAGGACAGGAAGCGCACCAGCAAGCTCCGAACTTGTCCCGATGAAGCGGAGCGGAGTAGGTAGGCGGCCATTTTGTCTGGCGCCGAAGCCATGCCCCCAAGTTATTTTTATTTAAATTTTGCGCTGAACTGTAGTGCCTGCTGTTTCCACCTTTGGTGTCCCTAGCCTCCCTCAAAAAATGTAATGAGTGGCATATTCCATTCTGCTGAATGCATGTCTTTCGGCGGCACGCATGTCTGCATATATGGTTTATGTCATAAATTATTTCACGTTTTTATTTTGAAAATCGTATTTAACAAAACCCAGAATCCATGGGGTTAAATTAGTGCAGAAAAGCAAAATTACATTGCAGAGTCCTCCTGAGTATTAGAAGAGTTGTTTCCATGTGTAAAGTTATTGTACCATAAAATCTGCCAGTCTGTAATAAGTGTGTTTATGTCAATTTTGCTCCATTATGCTAATAATATTTTCACTGCCATGGCATAAATAGTTTATATGTAGAAGCGCAGAGTGTAATATGCAGTTTATTACCACTGTTGACTGTGAATAGAGTGCATAATTGACAACAAGCAAGGCTCACAAATTAGTTCGATATTCTTCAGTAAGTAAAGTGAGGCAAAGTTTGAATTTCTAGCTTCTTCCTAGGCCAGGTTGCCTAGCTTTGTTAAAAGGTAGGCTTTAATACAGACAAAGACTTCTGCCCCTGTACTGTTAATCTATTTTACATTAGAAACATATAAGTTATCAAGCTTATCATGTTTCACTTCTGAATGTTATGCCACTAGTGCTTAATTTGAGCAGGTAGTTTCTGGTGCTCAGCACAGGCACTAAATTGACAACACCAGGACTCATGACAGCTTCCAAATGGTGGCGCTGTTCGTGAAATATAGAGATGACCACAGCAACAGTTGCTTATTAGGCAAATAGACATTAAAACAACTAATACCTGCCTCCCAAGTCATTCCTACAGCTTTGGGGGGCCTCGGAAAGTCTGAATTGGCAAACTAGTAGCAGTGTGATGGCTAGTAGTTGTGTAAGTACTGCCATTGGCAGCGACAACAGTGGCAATGGGTGGTACAAGCCAGCGTGGCCTCCTGACGAGGGCCCTGGCAGTCATTTTTTTACAAATTAAGCACTGACTAGGCCTTGTGGAGATCAAGACACACGTTATTCTTGACTTATTTAATATTGGAGTTACATTTAAACATAGTAGAATTGTTTACGCTGACATGTTCAACGCTGCAGGTTGGCCTGCAGTGGTACCGGACTGCTGAACAGACTCTGCGGGCATGGTTTTAAAGTCTCTCAAGGTTTGGGGAAGGCCAAACGCTGCAGACCACATGGGCCATTTGCATTTGATGACACTTTCATAGCTTTTAGTAAATTTTTTACCATGCAATCAAATATGCAAATTGGTGTATTCCAATTAGTGGTCATGTGTAGGGAGGTTTTTAGCAACATAGTATCAAATAAGTCATCATCTCAAGAAAAAATATAACGAAATAATATTTGGAGCCACCACAGGAAATAATGGGATTCCTACCGTTAACTCTTGAAGTGCAACAAAAGGTTGAGGTCGATGGGCTTGGGGTATAAACACTTATAATGACGTCTGTTTTGACTTTATGTGGAAGGTCTAGAAAATGTATGTTTTTCTAAAAAGTCTGTAAACAGAAATAGAGTTGACTGTTATCTTGTTCCAACTAATTCCTTAATATATTAAGTTCTGCTCTATTTAATTTCAACAGTAAACAAATATCATTCATGTGCATTCTCGGTACTATAGGTTACCTTTATGAAGTAGTGTATGAACTTACAGGTGCAATTTATATGACTTTCAAAAAAAATATTGACATTATCTAAATATACTCTCTCCCTAAGACTGATTCTTACGATAAACTGAATTTATATTTTTTAATATAAAACCCCATCCATTATTTCATACCATGACATTGTTCAAGCTTGGCTTTTGTTGATTTGGGATCTGACATGGGCATCGGCACCAGTTCATCAATCGGCGCCAGTGGAGCTGGTGATGGCATTTGTGTGGCAGAAACAAGCTAGGACCATGGGGCCAGTGTGGAAGCTTGTACCAGCTTCAGTATGGGCCCAGTAAAGGGTCCCAGAGACAGCAACCAGCATCAGTGGAGGACAACACAGTTGTAACTCAGCTGGAGGCCCCTGCGGTTCAATGGACCTGAAGTCTTGAACCTGCTGCTGGGGCGACGATGGTCTAGGAAACTGGGAGTGCATCAAGAACAACTGAGGTACTAGTTTGATAGCCAGTGAACTTAACAGATTGCAGCTTAGATATTCTCACCTTCGCACCTTCTCATTGGAAACAGAGTGGCAGGATGGGGTCCATTCCCTCTTCTCTTCCTTGTGCTGCATTTGGACTTTGACTTACCTGAAGATTTTGAGCGAGAAGTTGAGTAGTCATTGGAATTGCATCATGGCAGGGACCAGTGCCCTGACTGGGAATGGTAATGGGAACTGTGTGATGACTATAACTTCTTCTTATGCATTGAGATTTACAGCTCTGCCTCCTTGTCTTCGATCGCATTTGGGTCCATTTGATCACTTTGTTCACACACCTTGAGGTCATGACCAGAGCTACCACCTAAGCAACTGTCAATGGGATCTGTGACTGACATCTGCTTATAGCAGTCTCAGCATGGCTTGAAGCCTGTCATTTTCAGAAGGGATATAATTCCCTTGCATATACTCTTGAGAATTTAGAAAATGTTGAAAAATTGACAATGTTAGGATCGGAGGTTTGGATCCACATCGGAAAGCATGGAAAGAAAGGTATGTTGTAAGAATGCAGTAGTGATGATTATATGCAGCATCACTCCTTCACTTCCAAGACAGTAGGGAGCACATTCGGAGCTGCACAGTGCCTCTTGGTGGTGCACGGGAACTCTGTTGAAAAATTGTCCTTATCCAGTCTGGCATCTGGGGGGTATTCTAAAGGAGCGGAATGTGCAGTCGAACCTGTGATCATAAATTATACGGTGTTCCTTGACACTGGTATGACCTACATTTTGTGGAGTGTCCTAACCACATTACACCTGACCATAACTTGTGTGTGATCCCCTTTAGGTTATCTTATGTAATGAATTGTTATGTCATGTTATGTTATGCTATGATATGTAGATTTGCTAGAGTGGCTAATAACCTGTGAGGGTATCCAGGTGTTGGAGCACGTGTGTCGGCGTAAGGCTGAAGATGTTGGGAGTCTGCCACGGTGAGTTAGCCAAAGAACCAGGTATTCAGCTTATTGCAGAATTCAAGAAGTGAGGAGTAGGCTCTGATGGTGGAAGTGGAGGCAGTTGTTCAGGTGTGTTAGTCCGATATTGTGCAGTGCCTTTTATGCATAAGTGAGGTGGTTGAATTGGCTGTATTTGTGAATGGTGAGCCGCTACAGCTCTCTGAGTTGTGGTGCGATGTGGGTCAGTCATGGGAGGTCAAGGATGAGCCTCGATGCAGCGTTCTGGATGGTCTGGAGCAATTGTGGCAATAACATCCCCTTTGAACACTGTCGTGTGTTATGTATGTACCTGACTTAGGTCTTATCCACTCTCTTAGATGTCTTGTTTGATAAACACATTAATGTTTCAAAAAGAGTACATTGATATCAATGTCAATCTTTTGTTCGTTGTGCCCCTCCACGGAACTCTAAACAGGTCTGTGTATCTCTTTTCGTAGTGTAATACACATGTAATACAAATGTCTTGGTTACGATCTTTCACTCTCAAATCCCATCTATGTAGAAATCTCTCCCAGTGACCCTCCACACCGAGGCAAACATGATAATGTACAAAATATAAGCTTAAGACTAACCTTTACCACAAAGCCTACCTTGCATCTTGTCATCCCTACTCCATCACAAGAGGCTCTGCTCTGTCCTCTCTTCACAACCATGCTATCTGAAACCCTGTTATCTGAAAAAGAGAGGGCCCGACTTTACATTCTGCAGTCGATCTGTCATATGGAGAGATCTGTTGCTAAACATGACAGAGATCCCCCGATTCCTATGAATCTTCATCAACCCAAGGCAAGGAATGGTTCTGGGAGATGGTGACACAGCACCCATTCTAGCTGTCCCCCCACCTCCACCTGGGCTGTAGGCCTCAGGAAAAGTAGTGGGAGGCAGGATGTAGAAAATGGGATTGGTCATACATTGATTCTTTCCACTCTGTGGAGGAGCAGAAGAAGTGAGACAAACTGGGACCCTCTTTTCCTTTAGTAGGAGAATGTTGGAAGCAAGTGCACTGCTGATATTAGCATCAGGTGTAGGTATGTGCTGCTTGGATGTAACTGATGTGACAGTAATGCAAAAGCACTGTCTTTTCTAAACGGTTGGTGGTTATAGACACTACTGCATCATAAGAGAAGACTTTACTTTATCGGAGTGTGCTTGCTGCAAGAGTCATGCAATTGTATTGAATCCTAATGTTAGTATTAAGCTTAACGTTCTTCCATTTTAGGAGTCCATACCTTGGATGCATGCACATTGTTATATATTTTCTGTGCTTCATTTGTAAGTGACCGTCCCCCGTGGAGCCCATTACCTTATTCCTATTTTAATTTATTTTTAATTTACTAAGACTTCAAACTTATCGAAAGCAAGCTCAGCTTCATGATGAATGTGCTTAGGAAATGTTAAGCATTTCAACACCAAAGAAATAACTTTCTGTGCAATTTCAGTGACAAATGCATTTCTCCAGATGGCCTATGCCTCTCTAGAGACTTTGCGTATAAGCCCATTGCAGAATGTACTCGATCCCTGCCAGCTTGCTGCTTAGCCTTTGATGTCCACTCCTCCCTCAAAGCTGTGAAGCATTTTAATCCAGTGAAACATTAAAAATCATTTTTTTAATATATACATTTCAAAACAGCACACATATTCGCTTCTGCTATTTAAGTGAGTGTGATTGAGACGCTGTGTAAAATGCATGGTGTTACTAAGACCTTTGCAAGAATTCTAGCTTTACGAGTGCAAAATAAATAAATAAATAGCTTTACAAAGATTGCGAATAACATTTGAAGTGGAATTCAAAAGGAACAGAAGAAGGAACAAATCTCTTCAGTGCTCACATTTCCAGTCATCTTTTTAGCCATATACCAGACCACTCCCATTAAGCTACAGTTATCTCTCTGCAATATCTCTTAACTAGGCTAAGCACACCGTGGTCTCGTTTTAGATATATTTACCTGACTCCTCTCACTGAACACCTATATTAACTTTCCCTGCTTGGCCTAACCATTGAACTTCACTGAAAAAACCCAAAGTTTAAAGGAGAGTCATAGGTAGGGGGTTCTATTAATACACAAACTACTGTTTTAAACCCCCAGAAACACTGAAATTCACCAGTTATACACACAAATTATGCAAAACAAATAAGCAAGGAATTCTGGGTAGTTCCCAGTTTTAGACGGGGAACAGCTCCAATAAAGAGTACCCTACAACACCAGCGATAATCTGAATCTGCTCACCTCAAATGTCTGTTTTTCTATTTTTCTAGCAAAATTTGTATGCATAAGATTATTGCTGTGCCATTAATGACAAGCTAGAAAATACCAGAATCTTTTGCCATTTTTACAACAAAGTCTTTCAGCACAAGCTTAGCTAATGCCATCCATGCCATGCTGAAAAATGACAAAAGCCTTTTACCACTCCAGGTACAGTATTACAGCGTTGGATTAGTAAAATGCCATCCAAGCCAACCTGGAAGGAGTAAAAGCAAACCCTGACATGTGTTTGGCCGCTCTTGTTATGAGCTCTTCAGAGAGGTATAGCTTTGTCCAGACACAAAGGAGCATCCGGTATAAGTCAAAACAATACCCTTTCAGGCTTAGAATGTCACATAAATGAAGCTAAAGTTTTAAACCCCAAAAACATTAACATTCACTAATCATAATGTTAGGTGAACTAGGCTGGAATGTAGAATATGGGAGTGGGAGCGTTGCAAGAATGTGGGGGTGCTGGGGCTCTTGAGAAGGCAGTTTGGCAGGAGAGGAGTTGTGGTGATGTGCTGGTGGTAGCTGAACCTGAAGCAAATGACTACAATACATTTTCACTTTGAATCCTCATTGCCCGAAGTCTTCTTTTCATTGGCGATGAGTGGGAATGACCACCAATTTGCCCCACCTCTGTCAGTGCGTTATGCTGGGATTCCCTCCACAGCCTTGTACGATATTGCTGTACCATTCTGTGCCTTTGACTGAAGGTAAGGCTGTGTAGTCAAAGAAGTCAAAAACAAACTATCAGGCCCATTTTAGAGCACCTTCTTGAATCAAGCTCCTTATCATCAGTTCAGATGCCATTCTGGGAGTTAATCTGAGACATTTTGGAGTGTAATCGTGAATCGGCCATTTTTGGAATTATTTTGAGCCCATGTTTGAGTGCCATTTTGGATTGGACTCCTTATCTTTGTTTCGGCCTCAATTTTGAGAGCTATTCTTGACCCATGTCTGAGCGCCATTTTGGATTGGGCTCTCTGCATTCTAGTGTTGGTTGCTAATTAGCAACATTTTTCTGTGCACTGCATATTGTGCTCATTGTTTAGGAATTATTTTTGGAAATAATGCACTATACTATTATTCTGTCACCAAATTGGCTTTTATTGACCATTACTTTTTTTTTTTTTACTTATGCTGCCTTTTCTGGTATTTCAATTGTGGATATGGGTAGCATTTTGGCTCCTCCTTTTTTTTGCTGTTCCTGGCCTCCCACCTTTCATTTGGTTATGCTGGAATGATGTGTTTGAAGTACATCTGAATGGAATTGATGGGGACACATTTACCAATAAAAAGAAAAAAGTTTTACATTTGGGTCCAGAGGGCAGATACACATTCACAGACCCATGCACCCCCTCACAGACCCACTTAGACATTCATGCACCCACTCACAAACTCATGCAGCCACTCTCAGACCTACTCAGACTCACACACCCACTCAAAGATCCACTCAGAGACTCATAATCCACACGCAGACCCACCCAGAGACTTATGCACTCACTTACAGACCCACTCAAAGAGTCATGTACACACTCATACCCATTCAAACCCACTGACTGACTCACTCAGAGACTCAAGCACCCACATACAGATCCACTCATGCACTTTCTCACAGACTGACTCACAGACTAATCCACTCACAGACCCACTCAGACTCATGCACCCACTAACTGACCCACTCAAAGACTCACACACCCACTCCAACACTAAGTGAGACACTTATGCAGCTCTTCCCAGAGCCACACAGCCACTGACACACCCACTAACAGACCCATTGAGACACTCGCAAACTCACTCATACACCCACTGTGACACTCATACACCCATTGTGACACTCATACACTCACTCCCACACTCACTCTCAACTGTTACAGGTTACACTTAAGAAATAAAATTAAATAATCTTCGAAATTCACAAAAAAAAAACCAAAGGCTACATGGATGTTATAGTTAGGAAACCGAATTAAAATAAAAAAAATCACTGAAAAAACCAAAGGCTACAGGAGCAATAAAGTTAGGAAATAGAATTTGAAAAACCTTAGAAATTCACTGAACAAAACAAAGATTAAAGGGATGTTATAGTTAGGCTCAGATTTCACTCATACAAAACCAGTGAAATTCAGCAGTTATAGTTACCTGAGCAAACTATAACTTACGCCCCCAAAATGCACTGCTTATATCACACATATTACTTTGCTGATGACATGACTGATGACATCCCTGTTGATGCCATCCACAGACCCACTCACACACCCACTCACATCCCTATACAACCTCACATTCACTACTCCCACTCCCACACAACTACTCACAACCCCAATCAAGTACTCACACACCCACTCATTGATTCATAGAGCCAATCACGTATCAACTCACTCATACAGCCACTCACACAACCACAAACTCACCCAGACAGCCACTCATACACCCACTGACTCACCAATACAGCCACTCATACATGCAGTTATACAGACAGTAACACATCCATTCATACACCCATACAGTCACTCACACACTGAGTCAGTCACTATACAGCTACTCACACACCTACTCACTCACCCATACAATCACTCACATAGTCACTCACTCACCAATATAGTTAGTCACACACCCACTCACTTACTCATATAGACAGTAACACATTTACACACCCTACTATACAGTCACTCCCCCATACAGCCACTCAAACACCCATACAGTAAATCGGACACCCACTCTGATACAGATACACACAGTCACACAGCCACTCACATATTATGTCTTAGAAGTAGCATTGCTTATTACGAGTACACAAAGTATACTCATTTAAGTTATGTTATATATATATTATATATATATAATATATTTAATACTCATACGTTTTTAGAAAACACTCACACTTAATGGATGATGTTATCAGTGATGTCATCAGTAATGTCACTGACCATGTCATGAGTGATATAATAATTGAGGTCATAAGCAGTTCATTGCAGGAGCTTAAGGTACAGTTAGCTCAGGTAACTGCAACTGCTAAATTTCACTGGTTTAATATGAGTGAAATCTGAGCCTAACTATAAAGTCCCTGTAGCCTTTGTTTTTATTCAGTGACAATCTATCTATCTATCTATCTATCTATCTATCTATCTATCTATCTATCTATCTATCTATCTATCTATCTATCTATCTATCTATCTATCTATCTATCTATCTATCTATCTATCTATCTATCTATCTATCTATCTATCTATCTATCTATCTATCTATCTATCTATCTATCTATCTATCTATCTATCTCTATCCCAGTGGGGGTTGGTCATGTGTGGTACATGGTATGTAATAACTTTAGAGGTGTGTTTTGATTTTATATATTGCAATGGTCTTATTCTTATTTGTGTGTGTTTTTATCAGCATGTCTCTCCCAACCTCCTGCTTATATTTCCATAAACCACCCATTTTTGAGTAATTATTCCCCATGTTTCCCAGCACTTCCCCAATTCCATCCCACTTACTACAAAGAGAAGATAGGAGATGCAGGGATGAGCTCTCTCTCCGTTTGGGTACTGCATTTGGTCATATGTGAGTAGTACTACTGGAGTATTTCTTTATGTACTACAAAGAGTAGTTTGTGAATCTGTCTGGTGGAAATTTGGGCATCCAGTTCATAATATATGACAGGGGCACAGTAACAAAACTGCAACAGAGAGCATTGCAGGCATTGCTCATCATCGGTAACATCTCTGTGACAAAAGCAACTTTGTAACCACCAAAGTTGACATCTTAAACAATTTTAATGCATATTAGCAAATTTGAATTAAAATGAATAAAAAGTAAAGATTATATGAAATTAAGCAAATGGAGGATAGAAAATCATCACTTTCTTTGCACTAATGTCGAGAAGGTGAATTAAGGTACAAGGTATATAAGACCTCCCATAACACAGACTAGCTTGCTGTACAGCAATATGAAGTGTTTCATTTACAATCTCATCCAGTAACAACATCCCATAATAGACCATGATATTGTGGGGAACAATGCAATATCTACACATGTCCCAGGTGCTGTGTGCATTATGCTTGCTGGTGGTAGGGATCAAGATTCCCTTCTATCTGTGCACATGGTCATAACAAATTGGAGCACTTCCATTCACTTGACATACTAGCAAGACAAAAAGACAGTATACGCCCAGTCATTTTCCATTGTCAATACTCAGTGGGATCAAGGATTGAAAGAAAAATCATCAAGTTGAAGCATATATTGGACCAAGAAAGGGCTGGACTGAATGAATTTGCAGATAGTGTTAAATACTTATTCCCTGATATGTGGTATTAGTCTCTGATAGCAGGAATGATTCAATCATGGACAGGAGCAAGGTGGTCATAGAAAGCTAATTTATTTAGTATTGAGCTAATTGATGGCCACATAACTCAAAGGGATGCAAGAAAGTACAGTATTTCTGCTATACTTCTCACCTACAGGTATGTGACTGTACAGAGACATAAAAAAGACTGGGGCCTAATACACAAAAGGACTTATGTGTAACAAAGTCACAAGTGAGAAGTTTTGGTACAGTCTCTGCATTTGTGGTGGAATCTCAGCACATTGGGTAAAATCACCATACGGCATACTCGCTGTAGTGTGCCGCGCGGGGATCCTACCACGAGGGTAGAGACTCAGCCATGAGTGCTCTGCACTTGTAACCTTACTACACATAAGTCCCTTTGTGAATCAAGCCCATAACTTTTGTGGCCTCACATTTTTTCCTATTCTATATTGCTGGCAGTAGGATTAAGCCTTTACCACTGCTAACAATGCATAACACCAGTAGGCTAAAATGTAGACTGTGCATTAAATTACCCTATTTGCCTTATACAACTTACATGTACTGCTGTAGAAAATGGCACAGAAAATAGACAAATGGCTGGGATGTTAATTGTCATATGTAGGCTGCTCTGTATGTATACTACCTATATATATATATATGACATAAATATATGGCTGCCAGTATCACAACTGACCTGTGGCTTGGTTACAAGGTATAAGCACTGACACATAGTAGGGTAAGTGTCTTTACCATGTAAGAAAACCTATTTTATAAATTAATAAGCCACCCACATAATGTGCTTTGTAAGCCCACAGGTAAGGATGCCTAACTCATATATATATATATATGAAAGGTGCACCCCTCATATATTAAAAAAGTGCCTTCATAGTGATTGAATGTATAAAACGTGTTTCACTATGCAGGATTTAGAAGAGGCCTAGTTTAAATATTTTTTTGTATCTCTGTTTGTGAAAATGCTAGCAACCTGAATAAAAGGTATTCTCCCCCTTAGTTTTCAAAATCTGGTTCAATTATACTTTTTGTAGAGCTATAGCTTTATAAAATGCATTTGTGTCCCCTGAGACAAACAAGTCTTAGAACCAGTTTGCCACTTATCTCATCTACAGATGTTGATATACATTCCTGATTAGAGTTAACAACCCTACCCTTCAAAAGGCAAATGTCTCTCCTTGGGACCCAAGCAGGCTGGGGTGTTTTCAACAGCAGGCCACTTAGCAGGGATCAGCCTTCTAGGAGTGGACAGGAACAGCTTGCAGAACAAAGGGCAGCCTTAACACTGACTTTTTTTTAACTAGAATTGCTGGTTAGGGCTGTTCTTATTCATTCCCAGAACCCTCCTAAACCTCTTGATGCCAATCCCAGCCAGAAAGAGAACTAGGTTTGGCTCTGACTGAGGGTGGATTTAGAGTGAGCCAGTAACCCTCTTGGAGAAAGAATGGGTCAGCTTACTTAGCATTTGGTCCTATGGGAAGCTTTAAAGTAAAGCGAAGAAGAAGAAGTGCTGATAAGAGATTTCAGCATCGAGGGAGAAAGTAGTAGGGTTCAGTAGGAAAAAGTCCCCTATCATTGGATAGTTCACTGGGCAAGACTAGCTCCTCATCATTTCCTTCTCAGAACATGCCAGGACCATGGAAGCCCACACCTGAAGAGAGAAGCCCTCCTGGAATAAATAAGACTCCTGACTCCTGCCCTCTGGCTGGCATGCCTGGATTCTAAACTGCTCTCCAAGGGTCAGGTGGATTCCCTCCTGTTTGCCTACTCCAGGGGCACAGAAATCCAGACTTCTGAATCCACAAGGCCCATCTGACCACTGAGGACTGACCATGCAGGAGCCTTGCTAGAGAGACCCCTAGTTTATGGAAGCCAGCCCAGAGGACCCAGGTGCTACCAGAAATAACTTTCCTAGCAGTTGGAGAAAAGTGGGCCTTATTCATTTTCTTCACCTCCAGAGGCCAGGGAAAAGGTGCTCATGAAGGTCACATTCAAGGCTGCTAGAAATCCAGGTTCAAACATCTCAGAGCTTTTTGTCATGCCAAAATGGATTAAAAGGGATATCACTTAAAATATATCTGCCATTATGGTCCTTCGCTTGACTACAGCTTCAAGCTGACTTTGAGGGATCCTTTTGGGCTTTAACCCTGCCGCTTGTTTGACCTCCAGAGAAAAGGTCAAGTCAGAAATTGAAAACTTTACCCAGGATGACCTGCCTTAAATATCCAACCTTATTTCTGTTGCGCTCTGCATAAAATCTCATCTAGGTCTTGGTTAACCATGAACTGCTTCTTCTGACTGCCACTTCACTTTTTCTAGGCACGTTTTGCCTTAAAAATGTATAAATGTATATCTACAGTTCCCTTTATATAATCATAATCACTTTTGTGATTATGATTATATAAAGGGAACTCTTTAACCAGGATGACCTGCCTTAAATATCCAACCTTATTTCTATTGCGCTCTGCATGAAATCTCATCTAGGTCTTGGTTAACCATGAACAGCTTCTTCTGACTGCCACTTCACTTTTTCTAGGCACGTTTTGCCTAAAAAATGTATAAATGTATATCTACAGTTCCCTTTATATAATCATAATCACTTTTGTGTGTATTTGTACATTATAGTTTTATCTATTTTTTTAAATTGGATTCTGACTTTTATTGTGATGTTTTCTGGGGTCAGCAGAGGTTCTCTAGGAAGTCTGTTTCGGTCTAACCTGAATGTGTTAACTAAGCTGGTAGGGGGTCACCCCCTCCAAAATTAATAACTCAGTTTCTGACCTTGGGTTTTCCTTTTGTGAAATTCAACCTCTTCATGAGTCTGATCACAAAAGGCAGTGCCAGATCGCAAAGGTATATCAGAGAGAAAGGTATATGGTGGAAAAGACAGTTTCAATACTAAAATCAAGACTTGAACAAGCTTCCACATATGACCTTTTAAGCCACTGTAAACATTGTAATGCTGCATTCAATATGCTGCATAGCATCTCTATTCAGTGGAGATGCTGCTTACAGTTAGAACAGGAAAATAGAGTTTAGGGTGACCACCATCATCTTATATCAAGGATGAGGACATTGTAGGCAAAGGAATGGCTACGAGTGTGCAGGGAAAAATAATTATGACTGAGGTAAGAGATATGACTGAATTCGGAGACACTGTAAAAGCATTATAACTAATATTTCTTTGTTGTAAAACTATGTGCATTGACAGCTTCTGCAAAGTCCTTTATCCACAGAATGGTATTATCCTAGGTTACCTTTGATTTTAAAGCCTCCAAAACTATGTCACACAAGAACATAGGAGGAATACATATATCAATGAATATGTGGGTTCATTTTTGTCTGCCATGATGGGTATGTAAAGGCATGGTGGAAAGGTATATACACAGTGCAAATGTCAAGTACATTTGGATGCATGTTTGCGTTGTGTTGCAACATACCAAATTCAGTTGTACCTCATTCCTTAGCACCTGCTCACAGGTACACTAACAATGACCGTGATCAGTGTTTGGAGAGCTGAAGAGGGCCAGAAAATTAATGGAATCTTTGGTCCACACACATCTCTGACAATCGGAAGCCTCAAAGAGAAAATCCAAAAAACGGAAGGCTTCAACCATGTTGGACAAAAGCCCCCTTGTTTAAAGATGATTACAATATGGCAGTACCAGCTCAAAACTCTCTATCTTTGAAGCATTTTATGAATCTTTTGACTGTGGTAAAATTATTGATGCTAGTCAAGGAGGTATGGGTGCTGTCTTAATGCAGGTTGGATCACATGAAGAGAATCTTATAGCATTTACTGCACACAAATTGAGAGAATCTGAAATGAAGCATTCCATAATAGAACAGTAACTTCTACCTTGTGTGTGGGCAGTGACCAACTTAAGAGCTTCTTGTGGGTAGACCACTTCTAATTCTAGGACATAAAAAGTTTGGACAAAGAGAAGGTATATCCCTATTTTAAAGAGGATTATGCACCCACTGGAGGCGACAACTCATCTAATAAGAGTCAAACCTCATGCAGGAGCATCTCCTCATCAAACAGTAACTCCAGTAGTGACAGTCGGGGAAACAATGGGGTGAGAAAAGATCCCCATCCATCCACATTTGGATATGGGATGCCCCCATACCAAGGAGAACTGTATTGCAATGGCCCATGTTCCTAAAGGGTCCACAACAATTCTATACCCTCAACCTCCTAACCCCACTTTTTTAGACAGAGGATGAGGTAGAGAAAGAGGACGCAGGAGAGGAAATCAAAAACAGGTACAGTGGCAGGAGATACTGCAACAAGCAATGCAGACCTGGAGTCAATCAGGGTAGAAAACTTGATAGTTAATCTATCGCAAAAAAATCAAAATCAGACCGAAATCAAAGTCCTAAAGAAGAGCTTATGTTTTGTACCAACCCCCAAAGTAGACAGGTTTCAAGATAACTGTGAACTTCAAAATGTCTTTAGAAGTTACATTTGCGGGCGTTCTTTCATGACAAACCAAATCTAGAACAGATTGATTTGGGGCTATACAATCCGTCTAAGTTCACCCCCAATGCTAGCATGATACCCAATGCAATACTTATATTCAAACAGGTAGTTCTGAAAGAAGTTGCTAAAAGTAAAAAAAAAAAGAGTTTCCTTCCATAACCTTTCAGCCCCAGAACTAGCAGCGGTGAAATCATTGGCAAATGTCAGCGAGATCACCATTAAACAAGCAGACAAAGGAGGATCTACAGTGATCATGTCCACCACGGATTACAATACTGAATGTATCAGTCAGTTGTCTAAATTAATCTATTACACCCCCATTTGTCACTGACCCCACTGGGTGCTTGACTACACAGATTACCGCAATGGTATCTGCAGCTGAAACCCAGGGCTGGATCAGAAGGAAAGAGGCTGATATTCTGAGCAACAAACAAAGGATCCCCTATTCCTATGTCCTGCCAAACATCCATAAGGCCCAACATCCACCACAGGGACGAACCATTGTATTGGGTATTTATCAGTCATTGAAGCCCCTATCTCGCTTCTGTGACTACCTCTTACAACCAGTGGTATAAAGAAACCCTCATTTGTACAGGACACAAGGGATGTCCTATGGTTAATTGAGAACTCCAACAACACACATGAAAAAGATTTGCTGATCACTTTGGATGTAGAGCCGCTTTATAGAAACATACCCCAGACAGCGGAGAGTGCCCTACTAGCTGAAGAATGGACTTCACCAACTCCAGTTAGCTTTAATATGGAGTGTGCTATGATAGCCCTCAAAGATAATTTTTTTCAATTCAACAAACAGCTATACCATCAGACCCAGAGGACATCTATGGGGAGAACATTCACCCCTAGTCTGGCATATCTGTATATGGTAGCCTTTGAAAGAGATATGATTTTTCAAGGATCCAATTGCTACAACTCGAACATATCCCTATGGCCCAGGTACAATAACAACATTTTGATTTTCTGGATAGGTCAGAAGGTAACATGCAAGACATTTTTCAAGTGGATTAACACCTTAAATCCATATCTTCGCTTCACTAGCACCATCTACAATGACAAAGTCCCCTTTTTAGACCTAAAGATTACCGTCACAGAGGGGACATTGACAAATACTGTATACAGAAAACCTACTGACTGCAATAGTCTACTCTTATACAGCACTCATCACACAAAAGCTCTTAGGGACAAACAGTCATATGCACAATTTTTACGGCTACGCCAGAACTGCAACACTTTTCAGGACTACAACACTGAGGCACAACAACTTTCAGACAATCTAAACAAACGAGAGTACACAACAAACCGCTTCAGGATAGCCAAGAAATGTGCCAAAAATAACAACAGAGAGGCTCTCTTAGAACACAATATTAGACAACAGGCAGACACATTGACGTGCGTTACAACCTATGCACCAGACTCAAGCAGAATTCGTAAGTCATCAAAGAACACTGGTGTAGCCTGGAAACCGGCGAACTGACTATACCCCAAAATCGCCCCAAAATGCTGTTTGATCTGATTAAATGTCAATCCAACAACACTACCACCCAATCAACACTCGTCTCCAGTCCACAACCAAATTGTGATGACGTTGTTGACTTCTTCCTTCAAAAATCTAACAAGATCGAATCTGAGCAAGGGTCGGCCCTGGTCGGTCTACCACTCTTACCTGACTACCCCCTCCCATATCAGCCCCAGCTGGTTGCAAGTTACTCGCCAAAAAACAATGCTTTTGGAGTCAATTCTCTCCATTCAACGACAAATCCATTCTCAACATTATTTCTATCCTGAAACCCTCAAATTACTTCAATGATCCCCTTCCCTCTTTTTTCTTCAAAGATCTGATAAGGTCACTAGTCCCCTTCTGGACCAAGATTATTAATGCTTCCTTTCTTCAAGGTGAGGTCCCCGACTGTTTAAAGTCCGGTCTTGTGCTGCCTATTCTTAAAAAACCCTCAGTCGACCAGGAGGATCTGAACAACTTCTGATCTATCACAAACATCCCCACTCTGGCAAAACTCCTTGAGAAATGGGTTTGGGTCCAACTATGTAACCACATTGAGGAATTCCAACGGCTGGATCAATTCCAATCGGACGTCTGTCAGGGTCACAGCACCAAAACTGCCATCACTGATATAGTTGACAACGCTCTTACAAAGCTTGACCAGAACGTATCCTGCCTTTCAATCTATCTTGACCTTTCATCAGCTTTTGACACCGTCAAGCATGATAACCTCCTGAACTTTTTGGAACAAAGGATGGGGTTCTCTGGCTTGGTTCTAAAATGGTTTGCCTCCTTTCTCCATTACAGAAGTCCAAGAGTTAAAACCAATCAAACCCTCTCCAATCCCATTCCTTGCTCTCTGGGGGCCCCTCAACGGTCATCCCTCTCCCCAACTCTGTTCAACCTATTCATTGAACCTCTTACAGATATCCTCAAAGCATCTAACATACACTACCACATGTATGTGGATGACACTCAGTTATACTTGAAAATCTCTTCACCGGATGATATCAAGACTCTCAACGGAACTCTGCACAAAACCCCAAACTGGCAAACCTTCAACCATCTCAAACTGAACGCCCTCAAAACTGAATTCCTCCTTTACTTTCCTCCCAAGCAAGCCCTCATCGTGGAGAAATTGATGAAAAATCTCTCCCCTCTAAACTGCACAGCACATATTATAGATTCTACGAGATCGCTACGAATAGTGCCGGCTAAGAACTTGAACATCGGCGCATCTTCCAAAGGAGCGAACTTTCAATTCAGCATCCTTAGGAAACTAAAACCCTTCCTTCGCCCTGATGACTTCAAATCTGCTGTGCAAGCACTAGTTATCCCTTGACTGGATTATGGCAGTGCAACCCTCTGTGGGCTACCAAGGTACCTGCTGGCCCCTCTCAGGGCCTCACTGAATGCTGCTGCAAGGATCATCACGGGCTCCAAGAAATCCAACCACATTTCCCCGATTTTGAAATCCCTAAATTGGCTACCATTCGAGGCAAGGATACAACTAAAACTTGCCTGTATGACCCACAAAACACTTCACTTCCACACTCCTCTGTACCTTGCAAATAAGCTAGTCCTTTTGGGAGGAATTCCAGCACCTTGCTTTTGAAACCAAACAAATTTAAAATAATAAAACCTAAAATCAAGCCTTCTCAGGTGTCACCCCGAAAATCTGGAACTTCCTACCTATGGAAATTAGACTGATTCCAGCAACAGAGTCCTTCAAAAGAGAAGTGACAGCTCTACTTATGAGTACTTCTCTGGGCAAAAATTTCAGTTTCGGCCATCCTGTTTGGATCATTGCCTACCTATGGTATTTGGAATGTCATGGCTCCGATATCATTCATTATTTTGTCTTTATGTTCCTGTCACTACTGTTGTTTATTACTGTCACTGTATAACAACTAAGTCTGACCAGAGATTCCTCTGGGACTTACCCCCAGTAATGGTGTACTACCCTTGTGGACTCTGCACAGTATGTGAATTGACTGAGATGACGAAGAAACTCAAATTGACAGGTACATTTAAATGGGTAGAAAAGAAGCACACCAACTGTAAAACCAGTAACTGTATTTATATATTGGCATGTCTTTGTAATTCAAGGTATATCGGTATGACCACAGGACCGGTACGAATATGCATCAGGAAACACCGCAGCAACATTCAGTGCCACTGGATCAAGACCAAGATGTGTACACACTTCTCAAACAAGGGACACTCACCCGATGACCTACGGTGGACCATCCTTGAGGCACACTCAAACATGAGTAAGAATGCTCGCTTTAGGAGTGAGCAAAACTGGATCTTTCACCTTTCCACACATGGATGGGGATTAAATGAAGACACTCCATGGAATGGTTAAAATAGTTAAAACATCCACATGTGGTCACCCACATGTAAAGATGATTCATCCCAGTCATTCTAGCCTAACTACGATAGGAGGCAGCAACCATTGATAAACCATGTAAACTTAGAGATAGGGTCAATACCTGTTACCCTTGTCTTCCCATTTCAGCTTGCACAGTGATTTAATATGAGTCCACATACCCTTCCATCTGCAACATCCTTGTTTTTCTGTTATAACCAGCAGGTAATTTTTTTAAGTTAGGACTCATAACCTTGGGACAGGGTAAATACCCATTGTCCCTTCATCCAACACCAGCGGTGGTTGCCATAAACAAAGGGTGGTGAGGCGGCTGGGGTCACATGGAAGGCATCTCAGGGGGTATGAAAAGACAGTATTTGTTTATTAAACTTACCTTCGCCCTCTGGCCTCCTCCAGCGTCCCGCTCCCTCTCCTCCTCTTCCTGGGTTCCAGCAGCCCCTCGGACAGACTCCCAACTAATCCCTGTGGTGCAGTGCAGCACAGAAATTGGTCTGAGCCCGACTGCTCCACTCTTCCGAGGTGGTAGAGAGAGGGTAGGTTGTTCGGCATAATCGCCACATCCATGCAGTAAGTACTTGAGATTTCCTGCAGAACAATGCTCAAATTGCATTTTTTGTGTGAAATTTTGGTACTAGACAACACATGTTCTTTCTCCTTTTTAGGATGCTAAAATTAGCATTCCCCCATTACTTGAGGAGGCCAGAGCGCCACCCTACTTGGATTAGTTTCCAAGTTCTCCCAACCACAGTGTATGGAATTTACCTGCCTGCCTATGCCCTTATATGTGTTGCATGCCTGTCACCTTCTTCTGCCTTTCCACTGTGTCTAAAAGCGCACTTTAGGTAACATTATGTAAAGAATTCCACTGCATGCTGAACCAAATAGAGAATTTGACTAATGTATATTAATGCCTTTTTTTACAGGTCAGTATTTTTAAAGATAAACCTCAATTAGGTTTTTTAGTGATTGATCTACCGCTACTACTAACTAAAATTCCAACCACTGTGTAGATGACAACTCGATTTTTGGTCCTGACAAATTAGCAATTGATCACTTGTGTGACAGATCAGGCAAGAAACACATTGACCTTTTTGTAAAAGCAACCTGAGAACATTATGTCAATGGTTTGCCACTTTTGTTTTTAATTAGACAAGTAGACTCATCTATTAAAAATTACCTAAGAGTACTACTTTAAACTACCCTATGATTAATGCACATCAACACACCCATCTACACCTCACTGCCCTACACCCGCACTTCACATTACAGCTTTGGAATAAAAGATCTCAGAAAAAGAGCCCCTTTTAGGGTCCCCATTGGGTGCTGTAGCGCCGGCCCGAAGTGGAGCATGCCCAATGATGAACCATCCAAACGGGTGTCCAAGGGCCCAAGTTCCAAAAGGAGCGGACTCCTGTCCCACCCTTAGGATACTAGACCGACCAGTCCCATATATCTCGTTTTTACTCTCTCAAAAGGAACTGCATACCTGGTTGATATTACTTGATTTTTGCTAGGGGCTCGTATTCTGGATCTATGAGTGCTCCCAGTCCCACCTTCTTTGATGATACACTTCTAATTAGAACAGACTACATATATCTGGTAAGCATGCTGCCGAAAGGGGGTTCCTAAAAGGTATCCCAATGTACAGCAGAGTTGGTGTACAATTTAAACAATTATGTTTTTACCATAGGGTATATCCCTGGTAAAACAAATGTCATTGCTGATTTATTGTCTAGAATGCCATGTGACTCTGTAATGCGTGACAATGAATTGTGTAAAGAGGATGAGGATATTGTATACTTATCCAACGCTTCCAATAATGAGCCCATGGTGAATCGTAGGCAGTGGATGACTGTCATTCAACCCGATCCTCAGTATGCCATGCGAACGAAATGTATTATTGAAGATTGGTCAATAGAGAAGAGTTTAAACATTAACAAAATACTTTACTCTAAAGTTAGAGATGAACTACTTATTGATGTCAATGTCATCATAAGGAATGACTGTTTGGTTGTACCCATACCATTCTGGTCATGACAGGCATGTGGGAATGATGGGAACCAAGATAAAAACTCATAAAAGCTATTGGTGGCTCACCATGGACTTATATTAAGGTGTATATACCTGAGTGTTAGATATAGAAGCACTCTGACAAAATCCTAAAGGTGTGTGCCAGCCTCCTTACACCTGTGATTCTACCAGAAGGCCCATGGCAAAAGGCTGGAGTTTATTTAATATGTCCAATGAGCAAGTTACCTTTAACAATGCATTATCCTATTGTCACAGTGGACTAATAAAGTAAATGGATTGAACTAAAGTTCTGAGAATACCCCATATCAAATGAAGAACCTAAATTTTTCAAACAAATATTCTCTGGAGGGGAATTTCCAGAGCAAGTGTTCAGTGACATGGAAGTCAATTCATCGTTGCTGATGTGGCAAATGTCTTTGCTGGACATGGCATCCCCCTCAGCAAAGCATCCCTTTACCGCGCTCAAAGTAATGGCAAGTGCAGTGTGCTAACCGTTTGATAAAGGAGACAGTGCAATTTCTACTTAAGAGGAACATACCTGTTAAGAATGCCTCGAGAACACAAGTGTTGGCTTATTGCACAACACCCTACATTGTGGCTGATTTGGAACTATAGGAGATTAGGATACCCATACCCAAATTGGTTTAAGAGAGAGAGAGAGAGGGATTGAGAGAGGGAGATCGAGAGGCTTTAGCCAGTCACCAGTCCTGGCATGAATGATGGCTTACGTAGAAATGTTGAAAAAAGGCAAAAGAAAATGAAAGTATTATGGCAGAATAAGAGCAAGGTATGAGTAGGCGACATTGTGCAGATCAAACATCCTCCTGAAAGCCTAGAAATAACAGGTTTAACCTCTGGTTCAGCATTCAAGGTAGCGAGTGAGCAATGTTAGAATGTCTTGCATGCTGTGTGATTGACGCCTCAAAACCAAGCATTAATATAAAAGACTAGCCAATGTGAGAATGTGTTGCTTGGTGAAGTGATGGCTGATAACCCGGCCCGTGATAGCAGATAAGGACATGCATCCCCTTCACCTACTGTAATGCCAACAGATACAGCTGGCATGTCATATGCAGTTACCCCTGGATTGAACTGAGGCCGCTTGGATGGTCATAACTCCTGCCATGTACATTTGCCTACCAAACTTAAAGACTGTATTTAAAAGGATGTGAAGAGGGGGAGAAGGTGCAGGATTCTACAATATGTTTATGTGCTTGATTTTGTAATAGCCCTCTTCTCGGTCCTCTTCTCTGACCCTTCTCCCTGTGTCTCTGTGTGCATGCGTGCACCCTCACCCGCTGTGTTCTGCATTAGAACAGTGGGGGGTGGGTGACAATTGTGCTTTTCTGTTTGCGGTGACTTACTGTGCAAATAAAATGTACTGTGTTCCTCTAGTATGCTGCTCCTGTTGTTACCACCCCCACCCTGTAAGCACCACCCGCTGTCCTCTCTCTGATGTCGCTGTGTTATCCTTTGCATACTGTGCCTCTTCTGTCTGTGCACACCACCAAACCAAGGGCCTGCTTCAATGAATGTAATTGAAATTGTATATAAACATCACTTTATATCCTCTCAATGGTATCCTGGTCCTAGAGCCAATGCCTTTATTTCCTGTGAGTAAAAAAACGACACACAATGCATGAAGTCCTGAAACAGTACCAAAGAAACTTCTGAATACAAGAGCATTTAGATGAAATCACTTCACAGCAGCCACTAGAAGTGAGTAAATGTAGCTGTTCAGGATAACAAAGACTTTATCTAGGAGCTGACAATATGCCTATTGATAGAGTGACATTACATTAACTGCCGCAGCACTGTGTCCTTTACAGAGACAGAATCATTGGCGCCATCTTGGTAAATAGAATCTTCTAATAGTGTCCCATTCATCAGTGCTGTTTGTGCATGATCCGCAGCGGCATCCCATACAGGTCCTATTAGTTTCTGGGGGTGAAAATGACACGAGCAGAGTGTGAAATGATAGCTTATCGTTGAAAGGAGAAACATTTACAAAAGACTTTTCACTTGACCAAATACGTTAAGTTGCCACATGCTGCAGCGCGGGGATGAAAATTGAGCTTAGTAGGAAACGCTTTTTTTTATAAGACAGAAATTTTTACTTAGGTCTTCGACGTCTTAGTGGAAATGAACTGCAGAGAAAATATATAATACGAGAAACTGTCTGCTGTCATGCAAATGAATATATAGACAAAGTATCTGCTGCCATGACAATAATGTTAGGAACATCTTTTTTTTTTGCTGGTGAGTTCATTACAAGTGAAGATGTCTTTCTAAAGAAATAGGTCTTTTTTCATTCCCTAGTTTTCGCAGTCAAATCGCTGAATTATGTGTATAGAATCGAGGAACTGTGCAACCCAGCTGGAAGGGTCGTGCGCCATCTTATGATGAGTCTCAATTTATGTATTTAAGGAGGGAATGTGTTGAGGCCCCTGCAGCTTGATACTTAAAATACAACGAACAATACTAAGGCTTTGCACAAACATCATTTAGGCAACTGATGTCAAAGTAATTGGTCATTATGAGTCAAAACAAATTACTAAACAAATGCATCTTTTATGGAAATCGCTTACTGCAGTGCTAGGCATCTACTTTTGCACAGATAAATCATACATTATAATCAAATGTGGTTGAATGGTCACAAGTGAATGAGGAAGATAAACCAGAACCTACTGAAGATAATATATTGTGCTTATTTTTTTAGTTCGAGAAACCTTTATTTAAATATTATGACAAGAAGTACATAGTAAACATATCCATTGATTTAGGCAATATTATGCAATAAAACAATATACATCAAAGAGCAGCATCGAGAACAAGAAAAATAATTCATTGTAAATCTATAGATAGTAAAAATATACAAAGCAGTACCTTAAGGACGTCTCATTTTATATTTTATATTTTGTAGGGGGAAGGAAAGGAAAAGGAAAAAAAGAAGAGATAAGAATGAATAAAGAGAAAATGAAAGCTAAACAGTAAAATCACAGAACCTTACTTGTAGCTAGTTATTAGTGTGATTGTCCAATGGGTAATACGAATAACAGAGTTGCGATTGTGAACATAAAATAAGAAACATTAATGGAGGTTGGAATGCAAAAGTACAGTCCTGGAACCCTCTAGGCTTTCTGTTTAAGTATGTGGCAAGATGTGACCAAAATAGATCCTTTTTAATACGATGCTGTGTAGAAATAGCAGATGCTCTGCCGAGTCTGTGATGATAACAGAGAAAGTTCCACCATCCGGCCAACGTAACCATAGTAGCATTTTTCCAGTTAGACGTGATTGTTTGGAAAGGTAATGGCGATAAGTAAGTCAACACATTTACCCAGTTTGCAAGTGCTTATCCAAAAATGAGAAGAGCTTTCCAAAAGATTAGTTGAGTGTCAAAAGCAAAAGTAATTGAACAAATTGTTGAAATTGTTTTACACATATCTAACCAAAAGGTTTTAATTGATGGACATTGAAAAAACATATGCACATATGTGGCACTTTTATTTTACAGGTCCAACATGTATTCGGTGTGGTTGTATTGTATTTGTGAAGAGAAGTTGGGGTCAAAAACAACATATTGTAGAAGTAATATAGGGTTTTGGGTAGTGCTGGCAGTACAAAAGTTGTGATGTATTTTGAACCAAACTAAATTCTACGTTTGTAAGATGAATGAGCATTGCAGTTCTGATTCTCAATGTTAGATTTAGGACAAGTGATAAGTGAGTAGTGAAGTTGTTTGTATATGTAAGATGCTGTAACAGCTAGGGAAAGATTAAGCTGTTTGGATAGCAGAGAAGGAGTAGGAGATTTACTTGTAAGTGTAAATATGAATTGTGTATAAACATTCCTTAGAGATTCGTATTTAAGAACGGAGGCAGAGGAGAGGCCATATTTACTTTGGCATTCAGATGACGGGAGGGGAATCCAGCCTTGCATAATTGTTTAACCTGAATTATGCCTTTAGCCACCCAGTCTTTCCAGAGAACTTAACGATTAGAAAATGTAATTTGTTTGTTATGCCAGATGGAATATTCTAGAAACACCTGCAACGATGTCAATGACCAGGTAAGGACGGGAAATGCCAATGATATAAAATGTTTAATAATTGGAGAAGAGAAAGTCATTCAGGGTTCTGAGAAGAATGAAGAAAGAATGAAAAGAGAAAGGCGATACCATTGAGTCTTCAAATTTGCACCAGACTGTAGACGGTGCATTAGCATCTGCAACCAAGTGGGGCAAAATTTGCTTCAATACAAATGAGGAATGATAATGCTGGAAATTGGGGAAATTAATGCCGTCTAACTCTTTATATTTACCCTATAAAGTTAAAGGTATGCGTGCTTTTCATCCATTCTATAAGAATGTTCCAAGTCATCTATTAAGGGACTTGAAGAACTTCATAGGGAGCCTTAGCGGCGGCATATACAAATAAATGTTAATGACAGGAAGCATCATCACTTTGATTGTGGCTAATCAGCCCCACCAGGACAAGTACAAAGGAGACCACTTCTCAGACATTTGAATAATTCTATGATGGGCATCAGCCAGATTGATTTGAATGGTGTTTGTGATTGAGGTAGAGTATTTGATCCCCAAACATTTGATATAGTTAGAACTCCACTTAACCCTGTGACTGGCAAACATTTCCTTTAAACAATACTCATTTAATGGAAAGACTTTAGATTTTGAGAAGTTTAATTTATAACCAGATAATTTAGAATAAGTTGTTAAAAGATTTACAAAGGCAGGTATGGATGCTTGGGGCTCCCATACAAAAAGGACAATATCATCGTCATAAGCAGTAAATTTTACTTCAGCGTCTTTATATTTAAAACCTTGAAAAGAGGATGAGTGACGTAAAGTGTGAAAAAAAGGTACCAAGGACAATATAAAAAGTAAAGTTGACAATGGACATCCTTGTTGAGTACCCTGTGAAAGGGAAAAGTGAGCAGATTAAATGCCATTGACAACTGCAAATGTTTTCGTGGAAGAATAAAGCAATATGATGTATTTTAAAATGCTGGGGACAAAACCCTGCCATTCAAGAGCACATATCAGAAAACGCCATTGAACAGGTTCAAAAGCCTCTTCAGCTTCAAACGTAAAGGCAGCCATAGGTATTTTACTCTTTGATGCAAGGTGTAAAGTGTCCAAAAAAGCTCTGGACTTATCAACCATCCTTCTGCCCTTCACATAGCCTTTTTGTTCTAGACCAATCTGATCTGGGATAAATTGAGTGATTGGAAGAGCTGCAATTTTGCAAGATTATTGCAATCTAAATTAATGAGAGATATGGATCTGTAATTGGCACAAGAGGAAAGATCTTTGTCTTTTTTAGGGATTAAGCAGATCATAGCTTCCAAAAAGGTACTGTAAGCCTCATTGTGAGTAAGAAAATATTGATACAAAGAAAGCAAATATGGGAGTAAAATATGCAAGAAGCTTGAGTAAAATTCAACAGAGAATCTATCTGGTCCAGGGGCATTGCCTTTAGGTAATTTAGCAAGGGCTATCTTTAATTCTGAAGTAGTGACATCCTTATCTAAGGGAGAAAAATCCTGTCGCTGATGTTGGCGTGATGGAAGAGAATTAAAGAAAGAATCAAGGACCTCACCAGAAGAAGAGTGTTGAGGTGTGTATAACGTTTGATAACAATTGGTAAAATATTTTAAGATTTCAGCATCTTTGAAGCTTGTAATATCATTGTCATTCGTAATGTTAATTTTGGACTTTTGTGATTTGACTTTCAGTTAATTAGCAAGCAATTTGCCAGCCTTTTTTTGCCCTCCGTAAAATTTAGAATTAACCTTTAATAGTGCACCAGAAGCCTCTTCTGTCAATCTCTAACTTAGCCTGAATACGGCACTTCAGTGTAGTGTTATCATTAGATGTATAACATTTGTGATTGAGTTATTTAATAGAAGTGAGTAAAACTGAGGAGTATTTAAGGGATTTTTTGTTTTTGACCGCAACATAGTCAATTATGTATCCTCCAGCAGTTGCCTTAAAAGCTTCCCAGATGAAGTGAAAAGGAAGATCGAGAGTAATATTAGAAGCAAAGAAGTCCTTAAGGAAGAATTCAAATTTTTCCACAAAGACATTAATTTATATTATTGAAACACAATCTAATAGACCTGAAAGAATTGGGCAGCAATTCTAGATCTATTATAGCTGGTGCATGATCCAAAATTAGTATGGAACCAATTTCAGCATTAATTAATGTGGAGATTAAATGAGGTGTGAGAAAAATGCAATCTATTCTAGATTGGGATTGATGGACAGGATAGTAAAAGGTATACTCCAGAGTGTCTAGAATGTAAACCCACCAAGCATATCCCATGTAATGAGCCAATCACCTGAAAACCAGGTAGTTCTGATGGGGTAACGATATTCCCCAAATCCCAGTAGGAACTAATGTGACTGGCAACATCGCTCTCCCAAAAATTCCCAGGGGGAAGGGGGTTGGAATGAGAAAATAGGACTACCAGCTTACTTGAATGTGTTGAGCCTTTGTGTCAGGAATGCTGGACTCAGAGGTGTATCTTTTCTGGGTACGAGACCACTGGACTAAGGGGTGTTAGTTATTGAGGAAAGCTCAGGTCTGTAAGGAGAGGAACACAATTACCATCAAGTGACTAAACAACTTGCACACTATCTCACATATAGAGCAATACACTTAAAGATTGTAATATACAAATGAGAATACAGCTGTTCTCCAGTGATCAAAGATAAGTCATGAGGGGGACAATGATCACCCAGGGATTTACAAGAAAAAGCAAATCAGATAAGGCATGCTTTGTGTATCAACATTGACACTTTAACTTCCGCTGTGAACATCCTCATACCATAACTAAAGTCAAAAAATCAGGGCTCAGTGGGAGCTGAATAGTAGCACCTGGACTTGACTCTCCTGAGGAGGCTGATGAACGATGGCTGCTCGATGCAGTGAACCGGTGAGACAAAGATTGGAAACAGGCGTGTGACTGCAACATCGAGACAAAGTCAAGCGCTGCTCGTTCATCAGTGCAACTTTAAATAGCCATCAATTCATGTGTCCTTGAGAGTTCAAAAGCTGAAGTCATTATCATATTTGCCCAGAAACACTGGAACATTCTCAGACAGACGGTGATATGAATTGCACATCATTAATACAATCAAGCACACGTGGAGAATGGAAGGAACCGTTATGCAGAATACTTTTGGAACTATGGCAGTTAATGTGAGGTTTCAATTAGGGAACAAATGTGCCTAACCTTTCACAAACAAACATTGGTACAGACAATGGGAAGGACATACCCCATACAAATAAACAATGATTCCCAAAAATGCTATTACTTGCACTTACAGATATATACCTAGCACAATGCATGACCATTAATGATGGGAGTCATTGGAGTGTGTAACCGGGCAGTGGCCTGCAAGATGCTTATAACACCACAGTCCTCTAGAGTGAATGGATTGTTTAAATGTTTTTTGCATTTTATAATGAGCATATTTAACTAGGGATTGTCCGTCAATAAAACAATCCATAACTTGATTACAGTCCCCACCGACGATAACATTTGTGTTGGAGCAAGACTGTATTGTGGTTGACAATTGTTACCAACATCAACACCAGCAGGGCCATGTTAGACCTGCCTTTTCCAGGGGTTTATCCACAGACTTTTGCTTCTTGGCCTCCTGTTTTGGAACCTGTTTTTATTGGTTTTATGACTCTGAGCACTTTACCACTGCTGGTCAGTGCTAAAGTGCATATGCTCTCAGTGTAAATTGTTATTATGATTGGTTATCCATGATTGGCATATTTGATTTACTGATAAGCCCCTAGTAAAGTGCACTGAGTGTGCCAGGGCCTATAAACCAAATGCTACTAGTGGGCCTGCAGCATTGATTGTGACACCGACATGAGTAGCTCTGAAAAGGTGACTCAGGCCTGCCACCGCAGTGCCTGTGTGCAGTTTGTAAACTGCCATGTCAACCTGACAAGTGCACCCACTTGCCAGGCCCTAACCTTCCCTTTTCTTACATGTTAGTCACCCCTGAGGTAGTCCTACGGTACCCCAGGGGCAGGGTACAGTGTATGTGAAAGGTAGGACATGCCCTGATGTGTGTGGAATGTCCTGATAGTGAAATACTGCCAATTTCGTTTTTCACTATTGCAAGGCTATCTGTTCCCATAGGATAGAATGGGTAGTTTTCTTATAGCATGTTATAAACATAACTACCCCTGGGAACAAGGGATGGGAGATAAAGTTTAGTATGCCTGAACTCAGAATCTAAAGATTTATATTTCAGGAAAGGTGATTTTTGCATTCTGTGTTTGAAAATACCACTTTTAGAAAGTAGGCCCATCTCCAATCCCACATCTCTATTAGTTAAAGTATGTTTGCCTTGTCTCTCAATACCTATTAATCACACACAGACAGTGCCTTGTCTGTCCAGGCTCTTCCCCCTGATCCCTTCAGTGTTATACCCCCTCCAAGTCTCCCCGCCACCAAGCACACTACCATTGTGTCTGCTGCATGATGGCAGTGCCATTATTAAATGGGAAAGAGCACCTGCAGCCTGCACCACAGCCGCACTTTTCCAACACAGCCTAGGGAAGAAAATAAAAGGCACACGCCTATTAGATTAGGTTTGTTAATGCCCATGCACTGTCATGTTTTAGCTAGCATTCACTACCCCATTTCATTTACAGGCGCCATTTTAGGCTTTATGAAACTGATTTAGTCTATTTCTGATAAAAGGTCTTTGCTAAGTTTTGTTTCTGAAAATGTTAGGTTTTGCTTTGGTAATGAATAGACTGTTCAGATTAGCGCATACCTTTCTCACTAGATAGAGGCCCTCTCCCACTTGTCTGGTGGCAGGTGCAGGGTGAAATGACCTTGAATTGTACTAGGTTGTGTAAGATATGAGAACCAAAACCTTTTTTTGTATTTCACTGTCCAGCTGCATCTGCCTTGAAAATTCCACTGGGGGTGTGTCTTGCCCAGCCATGAAATGTACATAATGTATCTCTATATTCGCTGCTCTTTAGTTCCCTCTGTAGAACTCTCATGGACTGTACAGATGGGGCTCCACACTGAGTGTATATGAATAAAACAGTTATTGGTTCATATTCTCCACTGTCTGACCAACTCTTCATTTAGTGCGGAAGGCTGAGAGGTGGTCATTAGTGACCTGGGTAGTCCGAGCGGGCCACTTTCTTCACCCCTAGCCTCCTGAGAGCTTGGGTCTGAGTGCACAGAACATGTGACGCCTCTGGTTGGATTCTCCTTATTTCATGTGCTGAATACTCAATGAAAATAACAGCACATGATTGAGTTTTGTTCAGAATGGCTAGTTTTGTCTCTAAACAAACCTTTTTGTTTGAAAGATTGTTCCTTGCGGTGGTGCAGGTGGGAATGTGACTGCCTCCCTAGTGGACTTTAAGGCACAGATGGAAGTGTCAAATTTAAAAGAATGTAGGACAACTTTGCAATAAAAGTCAAATAACGGATATGAGTAAGTGAAACTCATGCTATTTACCAAATGTAACTGGCTTGGTAGATTCCACAAGGACAGTGCACAGTGAGGTTTTAAGGTGTGTACGCAGTAGTCGGGAAGAACTGAGCTGATTGGGGTAATTGATAACAGTAAGTGCCCTGCATGCACACTCACGGGGAGGAAAGCACACAGAGAAGTGTGCGCTACACAGGGATTTTCATTTGCACATAGTGAGTGTATTTACCTCTGGGATGTGGTCCTTGGGTTTTGTTAAGAATGGCTAGCTTTGTCTTTTAAAAAAAACATTTTAGTTTTAAAAGATTGTTCCTTACATTGGCTTAAGTGGGAGTGTGACTACTTTCCCCTCTCCCCGCCCCTCACCAACCCCGAACGTGGGATAGCCTATGTGGGCTTTCCTCAAGCCAGCCGGACAAACAGAGGTCGGAGAACGGCAACAGCTAACAGCGAGGGCATAGCAGAGGAATCCCAAAGACAGCAGTAAAAATTAAGGAGCGTTTTAGATTCCAGTTCCAGGCAGAAGTGCGACTAGGAATGCGCGACCCCCTTTTTATGACTCCACATCTCCCCTGGAGGTCACGCCCCACAGATGAAGACCACTGATCCATAGTATGCTTGTTTTACCTAATACTGTGCAGAAATCGTGTATGGTGTAAGAAATATGATGATATTTTATTGAAACATTGAATGTTTTTTTCTTCATTTGAAATCTTCCTTTCCCTCGTGCTGCCAGTGAAGTGGGAGATTTGTGGCTACTTTACTCAACTTTCTGCTTTGTTTAGATCTTGGTCACTTTGGTGGAGGTTTAAAAGTGCTAGAAGATGTAGAAAAATCACCCCCACCTCCAAAGCAAGGGCCACTAACATGACACTCCACAGTGTCATGGCTGAAGACAAAATCTACATTATTCGTATTAACAATCGCACTTGTATGTAGTCTCTCTACTTTCAAAAATATGCTGATACTCCTTTTGAGAAGGAGAATTTGAGATTACAGTTAGAATTTCTCTGACAGCAGTCTAATGATGCCCTCATTGAGAAACAGAAAATGTTATACTCTTGACATTTGAAGGCGTTTAAGAGTATTTGGAAGTGGGGTAGAACAGCTCTCTGATTGGGATGCAATATCCTCATGTTATATATAGTTTTGCAAAAAGTACACAGATCACTATCTAAATACAATACAGTAGTTGTGTTTTCTGCTATTCAAATTTTCAGGAAATACAGTTTTTGTTATGTGTTATTGTTTTTCAGAGTTGTTTATTTATTTGTAGTACCCATGTTAGACAGTTGTGTGCTTTCTGTTTCTGGTTTCACTTAAAGCTGTGCCATCTTTACTATGGGTCTCATGATTCTCCAGAACTATTGTTATCCCCTGGACTACATTCCTAATAGTGACCTCTACTGACAGTCTACCTGGATACAATTCATTTTTGGGTTTTCCAGACCAGATTAATGCTGTTTTCATCAACATGTCTAACAACTCAGTATAATTCAATGCTTGCTACTTTTGCCATGATACCACTTGATATTGTTATTTAATTATATTTTAATATACACGTTTCTGACGAATAAATAATAATACGTGCTTTCCGGGGCAGTGCTGAGTTTTGAAACCTTTTCTTTCTTCATCAGAATAAAATATAAAATGTCATTTAGCAAAATCAGCAATTATCATTAAATAGAAAACAATTACTTAGTCTGTAGTCGGCAACATTTAAAAAAAATACCTTGTGTTGCCGTGCAGTGTGTGTTGTCTGCCGTATATTTTAAAGTGCACTAGGGTACAGTCGAGGATGCAGTAAAATTCGAGGCTGGTACAAAACTAGTCAGAGCAGTCAGTGGGGAGGAAGAAAAGCAGCATCCATAGGCCGCATCTGACAAGTTGATGGAGTGGGTCAAAAAATGGCAAATGAAATTTTACATGCCGAAGATGAAAGTGGGGACCGAGCAATACATTAGCAGTATGCTACTGCCATGTGAGGTGGCGCTGCGATCACAGTTGCTTGCATCTCTGGAGTCAGCCCCGGGCCCCCGGAGGGGAGGATAGCCTTGAATGGGAAATAATACCAGAACAAACAGATGAAACAGTCCAGGAGTTAAAAGGTAGCGCTGTCAGGGTTTCCAGCAGATGGCCTGTGTGTGTGATCTGCTGTAGCAGAGAGGCACGCGACCAATCACAATATCAATGAGGCAAAACACAGCCCTGGAGAGATTTGATTTGATTAACCAGGACAAGAAACAAGACATTGATAGGAAGGAATAACAAGGTGATAGGTGACAGGGGGCAGGTGATTTATGTGTGCGTGTGTGCAGAAGTAAAGATGTGGAACGTGCCCCTCGGGTTGATGGATTAGTGGAAGTGAATAGAGGTGTGATCCTGTATGAACACATTATGATAAAATGAAATTGCTGCACTGACAAATACAGAGACAAGTGTGAATATTTCAATTAATGTTTCTTGGTGCAATCATTCCTTTCTAGACTCTGCCAGAAATGAAGCATGTTCAGTCTTAGACCAAGCAACTTTATATCCACGCTAAGCAAAACAGACAGATGCTTCATGTTTAAGACACCTCGGCGACTTCATTTCTGGTTGCTGAAATATGCTTCGAATCTGCGGGTTGACACGATCGACCGACGACCCGCACAGCTTGTGACTCATCCATATATCCTCCTATGGTACTATGGCATTTTTATAGCGTTTTCCAACCTCTTGTGAGGCCCCAAAGTACTTTTGGAATAGTCAAGTGAACAGGAACTATTTCCCCAGTACATGGATGGGAGAAAGGTGGGTGTTACGATTTTTATTTTTGTTTTTTTTAAAGTTTTATACAGCATAGTCTCGCTCCACAGGCATCGGAGTCAGTGGCAGCTGCTACGGAACGGTGGTCGGGGTTTAGAAAAAAAAAAGAAAAGAAAAGACGACTTACCTGTCGAATGCCGAACGCTGACTCTCCTCCCTCGGTTCCTGGCTCCCGGCAGCACAGAGGCTGCCAGACTCCCCATACCTTTCATGGCGCTGCTGTCACCAGCATGACAGCAGCGTCATGATTGGTCTGAGCAGCCTGGTTCAGCTCTCAGACAGGGAGTGGGAGCCCGTGCATGTTCTCCACCCAGACTGTACAAAACAAACAGGTGGCGAACATGTTAAGTGCGCATGACTGTTTGGCCTGCTGAAGATGCTCAGCCAACCATCATGCGCACTTAAGTGCACAACCACTCCTCCCCCGTTGGCTGTGATGACTGGCCACCCCGCCGCACCCCACCCCGTAAAACTGCCTCAGTACGCAAAACTAAAATAATAATAACAATGTGTTATTATCATTTTATTTTTCCTTTTTGCACTGCTACAAGAGCAGTGAGGCGGCGCTCCTTCGCCTTAGCAGAGGAGCCGCTGCTGTTTGGAGCGCTTTACTCGAGCACCAGACTACATTACACAAGTTCAGATTCATTTTTTTTTTAGGCACGCAGAAATTAAGGCCACTTTTTGAGTTTGACAGATGGAATACTCCATCACAGAGTGACAGATATTCATCTGCACTATTACAAATGTATTATATTCATTGGCCCTTGTGATACGGTGGACAGGATATCCATCACATTAATACCATCCGCCAAACTCTAAGCCAGGCCTTAAGTGATTTTCCCAGAATCACAGGACTTTGAGGAGATGGGGCTAAAACCTAGCTCCCCGTTCCAAAGTTGGCAACTCTGACGTTAGGACACATCTCCTCCCATGAAGTCGTGTTAAATAGTGCAGCGTTCTGGTGTCATTCCAGAGCCGGAGCATGTAGCTGACTTGGGGCAGTGGCATGAAGGTGCGTCTTACTCGTTTGGTTGTTAGAAACAAATGTAAATCCAGGATTATAACCAGTATATAGAGGCCAGTCCTCAGTCTGATAAATTCAGTTCTGATTGGGGTAAGAAATAATAACTTGTGTTTTAAAGACAAACTAAGGTACATGACTCGATGGTAGCGAGCTCTATATAAAAACGTTACTGGTACTAACCGCTGGTTTCAAAATATCATGGTGTTCCAATTGTCATTATTGAAATGAATGCCTGGAAAATCCTATAAACTTTAGAGGAATGTTATTCGTTTTTCTGTCCTTATCAGCAAAAACGTCAAGCTCTTAAGCATGGCTTATACAATAGGGACCATTCTACGATTAAATAATCACTGTCACATACCAGACAGAATGCACTAATAGCTATTTATTGACCTGTCATACTTAGAAAAGGGAGTCAAATAATTCTATATAACCAAACCAGCTTCACTCGATGTCTTTGCGTTATCGCATACCAGAGTTTGATTTTAATTGAATCGCCTGAACAAGGCTTTTCAGGAGAGCTCTCTTAGGAAATAATATCCCATATCAATATACCAAGGCATTTCCCGCTCAGAAGCTATGTTCCTAAGAAGTTTCAAACTGAAGGCTGCACCTTAGCTGATTCCGCTGGCCAAACCTCTTGATTGGTGGAACCGCTTGAGTTGTATGCATCCCAATATTTCCCTTATAAAATGTTTTTTTTTTTTTAAAGGGATTGGTAATTTTAAACCTCACGGCAAATTTATCGCTAGAAATCAAACGATGTTGCCCTGCTATGGCAATGAGGCCCAGGTGGGTGCTTTGTTCATTCATGTGGGGCCAGACGAATTGTTAGCCAAATGAACAGGAGCAGAAGAGTCATCTTTAGGCACAGGCTTTCAAAAAGCCTTTGCATAAGGCAGTCCCAGTGCACTGCAACACAGAGCTTCAGAGTAGAAACACTCCACCCAGACATAATGACATGCCCATAATCTCGCACCTCCTGCTGCCGCGCTGCCTTGCTCCTGTATTTGCTAGCATGTTGGTGTTATTGGTAAGATAACAATCTAGTGTTTTTACCAAGCAACTACATTAATAATTAAAGCAAAATCTGCCAGGGTGAAGCTGTCTGATTTCGTCGCGGTCTGGTTTTGCTAACATCAGCTTGCTTATGCCTAGTCTTATTTATCACTGAACATGAGACTTCGGTAAGATACATTTGAAGATATTTTAATGACAAAGGAAAATGTTTAATGTGTTTATTTAATACCATAAAAGGTGGTGGGTGGAAGGCTTGCTAAAAGCTCAGGCACTGGCAATCAGCTGTGCTGCCTTTCAGTTTATTTTATGTGCCTACTGTGCAACCTCAGACAGGGAGCAAACTTTCACAAACGAGTCTTGGTCAGGCTTCAATAGAAACAGCCAAGACCAATATGCCAAGCCAGGCCCATCTGAATGAGAATACAAACAACTGGGGCCTCATCAGGGAGGTACAGCTTGGATCACTTGGCACAGTGTGCTGGAAACCATGTCTTGCATTCCCGTCACATCTAAGGCATTACATTAAAACAAGGACCGATGACTGGTGGAATAATTGCAAAATATACACTGAACAGAACACACCAACCCCCAGACTGTTTGGACTAATCAATGGGGTGCAGCTTGGACCCTTTAGCACAAAGAGAACAGGACCCACTTCCAAGCATATCTGAAACACCTAGAACATCACATTAAAATAGTGAAAGATGATAGGTTGCAAAAGTCTTACCCAGTGACAACCTATTGGGGCACCTTCAAGTGTTTTTATTTTGCCCACTATGCCTCTCCAGTTGGAGACCAACCATAGCCAAATCAGTGTCAATTCTGCTCCAATAGGAACAGTCAGCCCAAATTACCAGGCCATGTCCTATCTGAACGGGAACACAAGCAACTTCAAACCAATTTCCGCTTTTCGATTTGCAGCTTTAATCTTCTCATACAGTAATCACAGCCCCCATGTCAGGGCATATCCGTCATTCCTAGGACATCACATTAAAACAAAAAAATGTGATGAGTGGAATTCTTGCTAACATCTCAACCACTGGCAATCACTCAGAGAAGGATTCCAGTTCTTTTTCTTTTGCTCACTGCACCCCTCCAAATAGTGCGCAACCACATATAAATCAGCCTGGATCCTGCTACGATAAAAGCAGCTCAGACCTGCTAGTCAGTGTACTGTGTCACAGGAACACAAGTCATTCCAGACAAGTTGTATCCTTAGTGGGCCTCATCATTTACTTACAATTTGGATCATGTGTTGCACAGTGAGCACGGAAGCTACTTCTGGGCATAATGTTTGCAGCTAGGGTGTCTCAATAAAGCAACAAATGTTGATAAGTGGGATGCTTGGAAAAAAAATCTCCGTCACTGCCTATTGCTCGGATAGCATTCGAGTCTCCCTTCCAAACGTTTCAGCCACTGGAGTGGTACAGTGGGCAAAAAAGTGATAGGCTGGAATGCTGACCAATCGATTGCAAATGGCCGAGATGCCCTATGTGTGACTGGTACGCCCAGAAAGTGGTCCTGTGCCCTCTGTGACGATGAGATAAGAGGAAAGGGTGCATGGAAAAGCATGGCAGGTGTTAAGGATATCTGGTTGTATTTTCCGATGTGTTGCATGAGGTACTACTGTGAGAGACTTGGGGGAGTTATTCTTTTGGGAGATATTAGGGTAAGGCATTAACGTGACAAGCATTGAGAAGTGTTAGTGAAGTTAAGGAGCTGTTGCTGTTACACCTATTAGTATATGAAGACTGCTCTGTGCTATTACCACTCTGAGCTCCCTAACCTCGCTTCCAAGGGATGAACTCCAGAACGTCCCTCCCTCTGCTCTGGCCAAAATAGGTACTCAAGTCTGCACTCTCACGATTCTAAAGTATCAGATTTTTAAAATTACATTCAGACCGTCACTCTTTTGAAATTCTGTTCATGACAAAGTCAGTTTCAGCTACCCCAGCTACTCCAACCAGCACTTGCAAATGCAAGGCTTGCTTACAGAGGAAGTCCCGAAGCAGGACATGGCACTGCTTTTCTCCTCCAATCTGTAAATTAGTAAATACATGCTTTAGCGGGTGGCTTTTTTCTCTTGTTTGCCTGTCTGACATATCCGCAATGGCTATGGTGGTTTTGTTCATCTCGATTCAGGTATCTGTGTTCCATCTCTGATCTTACTGAATCTAAAGAACATCTTAATACCCACATGAAAAGCTTATCAATGTAGTTAGCAAACATTCTTGAATCAGGCAATTTGCTCTCAATAAGCGAAGCAGATAAAGTGATGGTATCTCACTCGAGTCACAAGGGAAATTAACTCTTCTGCTATCCAATTTGTAACAAAATCCTTCCACACTGAAAGGTTTCTTGTTAAACCTCTGATTATTTTCTCTCTCTATGATTCCCTGTGGAATGGAACGGCGACCTTTCTCTTAAGATTTCTTACATAATGTAAACACAAAGATAGTGAGGCAACTGTCTTTCATAACTTTCACATGTCCTTTAAAAATATCAACTCATAGAAAAGTTTATATTGTATCTTCCTCTATTTGTAAAACTAGTGAAAAGTACACCTGAAAAGGAAATACATTATGTAATTTTCAAATTTGTGTTGCGTACTGTATGTGGCGAACAAATGCTTAGCACATATTGTATGTGGTTAAGAACATACAGATGTAGGCATGTGCAGATCTTGCAAGGCATGCTTGTCTTCATATTGCTTCACACACTTATCCAAAACAAGTGAAAAACCGGACGCATACGATGGAGTATAAAAACATAAGTGACTGTACCTTTGTCTCAACAGCAGACATCATCTGCCCTTAGATGACCATCGTAAAGTGGATTTAAGGGTAGTGTAAGTAGCTCATTACCCCTTAATCATCTTGTACCCAGGGCCACCGGACTCATGTAATTAATTTTGCGGATGTGACATTTTCTGCGTCATTATGGATTTGTCTAACTTGCCAAACAGGCCATCATGTGCTGCACAATCTGCAGATTTTATGAAAAAAATGTTTCTAGATCAAATGGATCACACGTTACTGAGATTACAGAGACCTGTGTTGCTTTGCAGTGGAAGGCCGTATGCAAAGGCTGTCTGGTCAACTTTCAGTCTCTTATTGCTGTATTTGGATGTTAAACTGTTACTAATGAGGTGAAACCTTTGCCCAGACAGATTTTAACTTAAATCTTCTTAATTGCAATTCCAACACAAAATGGCACGATTTAGACGATTCATTTTGGAATATTCACCTGATCATGGCTGAAGAATTAAAAAAAGATAAGATGTATTAGTCAGTCAACAGTCTACAAAACCTGGGCTTCCGAGCTCTGAATGGCAATTTTAAGTCAAGTTTTCGAGTTTCAAGTTTATTTGTCACGTAACTCCAAAGAGATCCAAATAAAAATCTCAAAATTGTATGCATGTTAATAAGATAAAATTCTAGTTTACAAATAAATACACATAATAAATGCAAACCACCTCTTCAAGAGATCTAACAATCATAAAAGATATCCAAGGTTCTAAAAAACGTACATTTTACCAATTTTCCAGCAAGCAGCAGCATATTATAAAAAAGGAATATAAAGTGTCTTCGTTGCCATCAATGCCAAGATTAAGAATGATATAGAAAAATAATTTATATACATCAAAGTAACTATGAAGTGATTCAAATAACTGATACCTAAGAGGAAAAATACTCCCTTAAGAATATTGTCAAACTCTATACCCTATACCTTAGTATAGTTTTAAAAAACACTTTAAAAAGTTACAAATTCTATTGCAAAATATTTAATTTGGAGGTACATAAAGAGCCTGCATTACTGCTGGAACTGAGAGAATAGACAACTGACAATAGACATCGGTCTCATTCAGGTCCACCGACATAATAACAAAGCAGGGCAAATGAATAAAACATGTTTGAAATCTTGAATTTTTACACAAATTACATACCGTGGAAGAACCACACCATTTGGCCAAGAGGGGATTTAAAGGAAGTATACCCTGCCTCAAAAGTATTAAACAACACTGCACTCCATATGGCAAATTCTACAAAATATAAGCCTGTGCTATTTTTTATCAGACAGGAATCAATAGCCAGGTGGTGACCACTCTTTGAAATACAATCCTCCCTGTGCATGCGAAAACTCAAGGATCAGGTGGTTTGTTTTAAGGCACCTTTTAATTGCTGCAACATCAATGTAAAGATCAGAGAGAGGTCTCAATCCAGCAAATCTGCCACGATCATAACATTTCTGTGGAATAATGAACTTTCTTTTATCTAAGATTTATTTTATTAACCAGCATCTAAGTGTTCCATGATCACTTTAAAGTCTGATCAACCTGCAGACTACACCCATATTTCACCTTAACTACTGACCACACTAGACTACACATGGCTTACCATCAAGGATTTCCTGGATATTCTAGGCTATCTAATTGTTTCCACACTACAAAGTGACCATTTCCGTAAACCAAAACGGTATTTTTCCACCAAGAGTCTCATATCACTCCTAACCTTTAAGGTTCTCAGGCAGAGGTAGAAGGATTGCGGAACATAAACTAGCATGCCATGAAAATTGGTGAATTGACTGAGGTTATGCAACAATGCAGCAATTAGAGGGGCACTCCACCTCTTCCACTTTCTGATTTATTGGCCACAATTTACAGCAGGGTTACTTCAATCAGCATTAAAAACACCGTCATGCTCTATTGCAACGTCTGGTGAGACAATCCACAAATTCCCAATTGAAATCCATGGATAACATAGAACTCATAACTCTAAAAACCAAACTCAATAAACTCGTGAGAAAATGGAAACAGCCTTACCGACCCAGGCTTTGAAGCAGAAATGGAAAATATTAGAGTTGCCTATCAGGAAATACGGTGGGCTATTAACCCCTTCCCCACTCATGACGGAACCGCTCCGTCATGAGCCACGGTCGCCGTGTGCTCATGACGGAGTGGTTCCGTCATGCTGCGGACGTTGGCGGCCGCGCCGCCCACGCGGCGCTAATTCCCCGCCTGTGCGGGCGATTAGCGCCGTGGGCGGAGTCATGACGGAACCACTCCGTCATGAGCACAGCTCAACCGCGGCTCATGACGGAGCGGTTCCGTCATGAGCACCGCGCCACCGCGCTGCCCCCAAACCCCCCCCCAGCGCTGCGGCGGAATTCCCGACTCCCAAGTTCTTCTTAAACTTTTTCTTATTATGAGCCGAACCATAAAAAATACATTGATTAAACAGATCATTAAAGTGCGATTTAATAAATATACATTTCTTTATACATAATGGATTAAGCAGGACAGGTATATATAAAGTGCAGCATGACATGTTCAAGAGTTGTATATCGCTATAGTGTAACTAATTACAATCTTAGAAAGTGCAGTGCTTAATAACCCTATTAATACTAAAGTGCAGTGCTGAAGTGCATTTTATTCTCATAAATGCTTTCCTTTGCCTAACTAGCCAACTTCACTAAATTATCTCTGACAGGTCTTTTACTGACATCTACTCACTTAGGGTATGCTTCTTAAAATGTTCTATTACATGGTGTTTCATGAATACCTACAAACAATTGATGCAGTAAATTGATAACTATGTGTCCCTATATATATATCAAATCTAAAAGAATCACACATACATAAAGTGCACCAGGTAAAGTTTAACAATTACATATCATTACAACCCAGTTAGCATAAAGTTCCCACCAAGTGCCATCTGACTATTTTAGCCTCTCAGCATGATGCCGGTCGTTAATCATCAGTGTATACTCGCCAAAGTGCAACCAGACCAATTAAAAAGCAGGGTTATCCAATCTTAATAGTCTTAAGGTGCTATAGTAAAGTGCATTTTTCCCCCATTTCATTCTATAAAAAACTTTAGAATGCATTATGGCCCTATTCTTCCAAAGCGGCAAATTTTTTGGTAGCGCCCACTCTCTTCGCATACGCTTCTTCAAATTTCCTTGTACGTATAATTTTATTTAGCCATTCCAAATAGGTAGGTATTTTTAAAGACCTCCAATTCTGGAGTATCAAGGAAAGTGCTATGAGGGAGTCAATTGCTCTTTGTCTAGTGACCAAACAGTGCTACATCTGCCCCAGGGACTAATCTTTTCTGCATCGCCTGGCCTAGCCTGACCTCGCCTGGCCTAAAGCCAAGAATATCCGTTCCCAGAATATCCCTAGCCTTAGGCAAGTGAAATTGCCCTCGCCTTCTGTCTGGCAACGAAAACATCTATTCTCCAATTCTGGTCGTATTTTATGGAGCGCTTCGGGTGTATAGTACGCCATCCATTGTGACAAGAAAGCTATTCTTTTAAAATTGGCCTCTGTTAAGGCCTTACTACCTAGTTGTGATATGGCATGCCAATCACGATTAGAGAACGTACATTATGTCTCCTGGGTGAAATATATCGACCACCATTGATTGCCCTTGGGAGTGTAAAAGACAATACCAATTTTCCACCCCTCTTAACTTTGCTTCAAATAGGGTAGTCACAAGCAGAGTTGGACCAGAACTAAATGGGAGGCTATATCTATTCAATAAATATTAAATCTGTACGTATTAAAAAAAGGGGGTTTTCTGTGTCATCTGCAGCAGCGGATCCAGCGGAGAGGTGACCGCACGTACCTGGGCTTTCTCCCCCTCCCTCGCCGCCACACGCCATCAGAGGCAGCCACAGGGGGAGACTACAGTACCCAGCAGCCCCCTATTGCACCGCCCATTTCCGGCGGAAAGCGCGCCCGGAGGCGCTACGTCAGCAGCGGCTCCCCCGGTGGAGAAGGGGTTTTCTGTGTCATCTGCAGCAGCGGATCCAGCGGAGAGGTGACCGCACGTACCTGGGCTTTCTCCCCCTCCCTCGCCGCCACACGCCATCAGAGGCAGCCACAGGGGGAGACTACAGTACCCAGCAGCCCCCTATTGCACCGCCCATTTCCGGCGGAAAGCGCGCCCGGAGGCGCTACTTCAGCAGCGGCTCCCCCGGTGGAGAAGGGGTTTTCTGTGTTATCTGCAGCAGCGGATCCAGCGGAGAGGTGACCGCACGTACCTGGGCTTTCTCCCCCTCCCTCGCCGCCACACGCCATCAGAGGCAGCCACAGGGGGAGACTACAGTACCCAGCAGCCCCCTATTGCACCGCCCATTTCCGGCGGAAAGCGCGCCCGGAGGCGCTACTTCAGCAGCGGCTCCCCCGGTGGAGAAGGGGTTTTCTGTGTCATCTGCAGCAGCGGATCCAGCGGAGAGGTGACCGCACGTACGTGGGCTTTCTCCCCCTCCCTCGCCGCCACACGCCATCAGAGGCAGCCACAGGGGGAGACTACAGTACCCAGCAGCCCCCTATTGCACCGCCCATTTCCGGCGGAAAGCGCGCCCGGAGGCGCTACTTCAGCAGCGGCTCCCCCCGCGTCGCGGGACGCGCGCGGGCGTCGCCGGGCTGAGCCCGGGCAGAGGGCGGGCCGTCTGTGGCCGTCAGGGGCAGACAGTGGCAGGGCTGGGCCACCTCCCTTGATTTGCAGTTCGGACAAGCATTCTCCTCATCTGGAATAAAGGTTAGTGTGTGCATCTACTCTCCATGGGGAAAGCATCCGCAAACCCCTCTGGTCCGGGCCCTAGGAGTCCTCCCATCATCACGTCGGCCCTGGAAAGCATGATAGAAGATGCTTTTCTGTTGGTCACGTCGGAAATTGAGGCCACTGAACGGAGACTCTCATTGGGTCAAAATACCCTCATTAATGAAACAGTCGACTTACCTACGTCCCGTGGTGCGGTTAACACTGACTCTCTGACTCCTGTGCCGCTCACACCTAACATGATAGTCGCAAACCCCACTCAACATAAAAGTTTACCTGGAGTTATAGAGGTCAATCAGTTTGCTACCCCCATCATTGAAATAGCCGACTCACAGCAGGAAATGGAAGCTGCTCCCATCACCGCTAAATCAGCCCCAGCTTCCAAGACCACTGGGGGAAAAAGGAAGAGTGGCATTACTACAGCACCTATTGCCAAAAGGAAACAACCCCCGCGCAACAATAAAACCCAACCCACCCCTCTGAGTTTGTGGACACGTGGGAAATCTACAGCAAATGCGGGATCGGTTAATGTAAGCACACACTTACAGGGCCCAATCAATAGCACTGATGCCTCAACGACCATTACCGCAGCCACTAATTCCTCGCGTATACAAACACAAACTGAGCCAACACTCGCACATGGCATGTCGGGACGGCCAATTGAAAACTTAATTGATACTATTGTGGATTCAACTTTTAAACAATTGAAAAGTCTAATGGATAAACAATTTAATCTTATTTTTAAACGTCTGGATAGACTGGAGAGCCTAGTTAAGAAGGAAGATGCAAAAAGGAAAGGATCTTTTATCATCGATCAATGCAGGGGGGAACGGTTACTGAAAGACATGGAGGCCACCAACAAGGTGACTCAAGAAGGAAGTGGCAAACGCACTTTAACTGCAGTAGATAATATATGTGCTAAATGTGATGGCAGTAGGGCGCGCTTGCCCAGCAATTCTGCATCAAGCAATTTGGTCAGCACACCACCCTTGTCATCAATGTCTGTGAATACCAATCCCCCCCGTCTCCCCCCACACCTAACAGCAGCCGCCCCTGAGATAGTACCACCTAATCTAACTACACTTACTAACCATGAGTCAATCATTCCTACCCGGCCTATAAAATATGCCACCCCGGTACTTAATCTACCGCCAGAGGCATGTCCTTACGCTTTAATCTTAGCCGGAGTACCACCTCTAAAAGAGAACCAAAGTGAGTCTTGGGATCAACTCAAGAATAAGTGTATTGATTGGCTATGTAAGTTCAAGGGGGTGGGCATGGAGTCTGCTAATGCAATCTTGATGGTGAGACGGGTGGGATGGGTTGGTCCCCTGACAAAAAATATCGTGGGCGACTGTATAGTCATAAATTTCAGGTACCCCCCCCTGGTAAAAAAGATTCTAAAATGTAACACTATCCACCCTAATATTGCAACGGCTATAACTGCCTTACCACTGGGCTTCTTCTACAGACCACCTCAAAGTAATCATCACCTTATTTTACCAACTTATCCCGTACATAATCGGTTCGATGTTCTGACCGATTTGGAGGGTCAGGATTGACTCTCGTGCAAATTTTTAAACACTGCAACACTGCCTCGGGAGGTATCAACAGTTAATCGGGCTATGTCCAATCCTAATCCCACGAGAACCCCCAAATGGCTAGCTTGGTAGAGTGTATCACCTCAAGTACTTCCAATTGTGCTCACATGTCCTCTGCCCAACATCTAAAAATATTAAGTTGGAACATTGCTGGCCTTAAATCAAAAATGAACATAGTAGAGTGGACTAATATGGTCAGCAATTTTGATGTCCTAATGTTCCAGGAGACCTGGTGCACCAGCAGCTTGCTACTTGAGGGTTTTGTTTGTCTTAATAGCACTGCCCCTATCCCTGAAGCTGGTCGACCTAGCGGGGGCTTATCCACATGGATAAAGATTACCGCAGGATGCAGCACTAAATCCTTACGGACAAACGATAGTCATCTCCAGGCCACAATATATTCAAACGGGATTACGTTATGTTTTATAAATTTTTATAATAATGATTTTAAATCACTCCCCAACAAGAATTTTATCATTTTATTTGATTTTATCGATGATTTGCTAGCAGGCAATAAGTTTGGGAAATTGGACGGCATTTGCTTAGGGGGAGACTTTAATGCACACTTATATAATAGAATGGAGAATACCACAGCCTTATTCCACGCAACTATTTTGTGCAAAAGAGGGGAAGAACTGTTTAACTACTTATCCTCCAGGGATCTAACCGATGTCATGGTAAAAGCTGGTGGATCTCCCGATACTGACCAGTTGCCCACCTATACAGGTCGTGGCTGTTTTTCCACCATTGATTATGTTTTCATATCATCGGCCCTTGAGAATTGTCTTGTTAAAGCTGAGGTCCTATCAACTTGTTACAGTGACCATAACCCCATTCTGACAACGATCAAATTTGTCAATAAATTCACTAAAAGGAAAGAAATTGGGGCAAGGGATTTGGTCGCATCCACCGATAAATGTAGAGTAATTTGGAAAGGCATTAACAACAAAATCTTACTTGAACGAATTATAAAATCTCACCCTACAACTGTGGAAACATGTTTGTCCAGTGAGTGCCAGGACACAGAGATTGTTGAGGCTTTTGTTGGGCTATGCTTTGCCATCAAGCAGGAAATTTCTAAACCCATTAGACAACACAATAAGAGCTATAGATGGTTTGATGGGGCTTGCTCACGGGCCAACCGGGACCTGCGTAAGGCACTTGCCGAAAAACCCCGGAACATGACACTGGTTAAGGCCTTGAGAAGAAGCTATAAAAAAGCCATAAAATCTCGCTCAGATGAGATTTTAAAGGAGAGGTGGGATTCACTGGCACGTACCGCAGTACTGAAAGATGTGACTGGGTTCTGGGCGAAGTAAAAGCTCTGAGGTCCATGGGATCCAACTTAACCCCCATTAACTGTAATATACCAACTAAGTCATGGGAGGAGCATTTTGCAAAAATATACACAGCCCCAGTAACAACCACAGATCCCTTTTGTACAGATATCAAGGTTGCTATTTCCATGTCTGAAGTGGAAGATGCCATTAATCAAAGCGCAGGGAATAAAGCCCCTGGTCCTGATGGACTATCAATTGACTTGATTAAATCTGAACTAGATTTTTGGTCCCCTTTGCTGTGTAATGTCTTCATCAATTTGTCCAATACCAAAATTCCTGATACTTGGTCAAGTAGTGTCATTGTACCCATTTTTAAAAAGGACGACAGATTAAATCCCAGTTGTTACCGCCCCATATCTCTAATAGACAATACACTGAAGATTTTGGGCAGGGTGATTTTTAATAGAATCAGACTTTGGGCAGAGGAAAATCACATTCTTCATCCCTGCCAGCTGGGATTTAGAAGCAACGTGGGAACAGTTGAACAATGTTTGAATTTAAACCTCATCTTAAGTAAGTATACCGTCGCTAAAAAAGTTCCCCTGTATTTGGGTTTTATGGATTTATCGTCAGCGTTTGATTTCGTAAATCGCTCGAAACTCTGGGAGATTCTTTTAAACTATGGATTAGATGAGACACTAGTTCATTTTCTGGCACACTTGCACAGAGACCTAAAAGCACGAGTCAGGATAAATAATGAGGGAGAGGTCTCCGGGGATATTTTAATTGGTAGAGGGGTCAGACAAGGCTGTGTCTTGGCCCCTCTACTTTTTATGCTGTATATAAATGAATTAAATAAATCCCTGTCTAATCTTTCATGTGATGTGCCGAATATCAATGGCAATTTACTCCCAGTACTTTTATACGCTGACGATGCGGTCTTGATGGGCCGCACACCCAAAGCACTTCGCACTTTAATTACGGGATTTGTCTCTTTTATGGCTGGTTTGGATTTGTGTACCAACTTTAAGAAGTCATATATTCTGTCTTGCGGGCCTAATAAATACCGTATCAATCACATAGTTTCTGGTGATAACACCTTAAAAAGCACAAGCACTTTCCCGTATTTGGGCCTGATTTTCTCAGAAACGGGCTCTTGGTTGGCACATGCAGCACACGGCAGAAACAAACTTGCCAAGGCAGTTAATTCTATTATTAGCCTACAACAGCCAAAGAGGGCTGAGGTTATGTTGCCCCTAATACAAATTTACAAATCTCAATGCTTACCAACCGCAACCTATGGTGCCGAAGTGTGGGGGTACGCCAAAAGCAGCGGCATCCAAACTGAAGAAAATAGATTTTGCAGGAAGGTTCTGGGGGCACAAATATCTTCACCCACCTACATCTGCCACAAAGAGTTAAACCTGCACTATGTTGAGGATTTCATCAAATCCCGGCCAGCTCTATTCTGGTTGAAGATTTGGCAAAACCCGGCAGCAATGTTAACACAGAAAATAATCAGTGATTGCCTTAAGTGCGATAGGGGCAGGTCTATACCATGGTTGAATGCTGTAAAAGAAAGCTTATCTAGTGTAGATTTGGAACACATCTTCTACCATCACCATAATGCAGAGAGCATGAACATTAAGACAGTGAGAGAGCTACTATATGACTCATTCCGAAGGGACAGAGAACGCTCAGAGTTTCCTAAACCATCAATAAGTAGATATATTTCCATCTCGTCCTGCCCGGGCTATAACAAAACCTCCCCACAGGAATATTTGAAAAGGAATATCGGTAGATGGAACAGGAGCATTCTCTTTCGCCTTAGGGATGGGAGCATAAAATATTCACTCTGCTTTCCACTTGGTTTTAATACAAATCTTGAATATTTGCCCTGTCCTTGTGGAAATGGTTTAAAACAAACAACTTTACATTTTTTGCTTTTTTGTAATTTTTACATTAGATACACAAAACAGTATTTTATCCCCTATTTCAGGTCACAAGCTATCACTGACCATAAACTGGCATATACTGAAATATTACGGCTAGGAAGTGATGAGATGATTATCAGAGCAAGCTCATTTTTGCAGTCGGCGATACGCTCACGTAATACGGTGGTTACTACATAAGACTGTATCCCTCAGTTGTCCTTGTTTATCTATGGCCATTGTTAGGTTATTATATGCCTGGCACACCTACTGATACTGTTTTTATTTAATTGTTAGTCTGTACATCTCTTCATGACTCTGATTATATGTCTGGATAAGTTTGATTTATTCGAATTTGAGGTGACAACTTGCATTAATATATTCAGAACATGTTTTTGACTGCTGCTTGCTAAAAATGACATAATTGTTGATGTTTACATGTTACACACATTGAATATACTTGCACTTTATTTGCTCCTCCTGCACTTTTCTGCCCATATCTGCACTTAGAATTTTGAAAATGCTCTTGTTTTTATCATTGTTTTTATGCTGTATTTATATTTCTTTGGTGTTGATGAATTGTACTTTTATGGATATTTTTATCCGAATAAAGACCATTTGACTTGACTTGACTTGAAAAAGAAAGGCTTACTCCGATCTCCACATCTAGTTTGGACCTCTTGCCAAGTAATCACTCTGTCTCCCACTAGAAAAGAGCTCTTTCAGACCACAATTGTTCCAGAACCTTAAATGGCTAGTCTGTATTTGGAGGCCCAGACTTTTACATTCTCCTAGTTTTAAATAGTAAAACCCTGTGGAGAAGCCTGTTTAGAGAAAAAAGTCTGAAGTCTAAAAGAATATTCCTGCAAGGTCTTATACCTAGTTTTTTAGAGAGTTTGGCTGTTTTTAAAAATGCCGGAATCTGTGACCTGGCCTCCTGCAACATTTTATCGAAGAAGAAATTATAAACTGATACCTGGGAGTCAGCTAAACAGGCTGTAAGATCTAAAATGGCTGCTTCATAATATGTATGCACTTGTGGGAGTGCAAGCCCACCCTGATTAATATTGAGTTGAAGCACCAAGGGGCAGATCTATGTCGGAGATGCGCCACTTTTACGCTGCTGTTGCGTCACTTTTGTGACGCAGCGGCGGTGTAAACCCTGCACCACGTTGCGCAATATTTACATCGTGACGCATCTATGGAGATGCGTCACGATGTAAAGCCCTGCGCCACGTAAAACCTGCGTCAGGTTTCACGTGGGCGTGTCGACAGAGGGGGGGGCATTCCGTCGCAGGAACGCCCCTGAAAAGTGACTCAGTCAAATCTATAAGATTTGACTGAGTCACTTTCCCAACGCTGATGCGCCAAAACCCTGCGCGTGCTTGAAGCAGGCGTAAGGCTTGACGCACCATGTTAGGGATAGGGTAGGTTGGAACAGTGCTGGAGTTGCGTCGCGCTTGCGATGCAACTGAAGCACTGCGCCAACCTTACGCCATCGGATGCGTCACGCATCTGTTTATTCCTGCGCCATGATGCGCCGCATTGTAAATGCGGCGCATCATGTGTGGCGCAAGGGTAAACTTGCATGACGCATCATTCCTGGCGCATCCTTGCTGATTTGCAGGGATGCGCCAGGAAACATAAATCTGCCCCCAAGAGTTTTATCCTCTGTGTCTTCTTACTCTAAACAAAGTTTCTAAACATTGTTTCTAACTCCTTGAAATAGATCATATTGATTTTTATAGGGATGTTTGTAAAAAGAAAAACAAATAGAGGTAGAATGGACATTTTTATAAGGGCCACAAGGCCTATCAATGTAAGGGGTAGTAATGACCACTCTTGTAGCAGTTTTTTAAATTTTATTCTGCATGGCTTCATAGTTTAATTTATAGAGTTCCTGATATTGATTAGTAACTTATATCCCTAAATATCGAATTGGGTTGAGATTAAGGGCTTGTTGCTTAAGATTTTCAGAAAGGAAGTCACTCACAGTAATAATAGTTAAAATCTCAGTCTTATTATGTTTTTTGTTTTTTTTTTTTTGCAGAGTTTTATATAGCGCAAACTTGACCCGAATTCAATCGGGTATCAGAGCGCTTTACATAGCACCAGCTACATTACATGAGGGCACACGTTCATTTTTTTGTTAGGCACAGGGAGATTAAGTGATTTGCCCAGAATCACAGGATGTTCAGCATCATTACAGAGCCTCGAACCCAGTTCCCCCAGGTCCGAGGTCGAGCGCCCTAGCCATGAGGCCAACTCCTCTCCCAATGGTTAGTTTTGTACCCTCCGATCAATTCAAATTGAACAAATTCTGCTAATGTTAGCTCTATATTCTGCCTTTGTGGACTAAGATAAAAAATGATGTCATCCGCGAACTGCTTTAATTTTGCCATACCTAATACTGGAGCTCTAATTGTCATATTGTTACAAATATTGGTGGCCAGGGGCTAAATAAAAAAGGTAAAAAGGATGGGTGAAGCGGGCACCCTTGCCTGGTCCCACGGTTGACATTGACTATCCCTGCTAAATTAGAATTAATAAAGACCTGTGCCCACTAATAAATATTCCATAACATTTTTGTGACCTGGGGGGATCCCCGTACCTTCCCAGACCATAGAAAAGAGCGTCCCATTTAACCAAATTGAACGCCTTTTCTGCGTCAATTATCATAACAAGAGCTAGGGTTTTATTAATATTAAAAAAGTAATGTGCCTGTACTAGAAACCCTGTATTTGTGGACATTAACCTCCCAGCGACGATGATCCCTATGAATCAGAACCTGTGCCAAAGGAGGAAAACGCAATGCCCAAATTTTCATTAGGATTTTATAATCGGAGTTATGTAGACTGATCGGTCTATAGGAATTAATATCCCTAGGATTTTTCCCCTTCTTAACAAAGCTAACAATGATGGATTCTTTAAAAGCTATTGGGACCAAACCACCCGCTTTGACATAATTAAAAAGCTCTACCAGCAAGTGTGTAAATTCCTTAGCAAAGACCTTATAAAATTCTGTTGGTAACCCATCATTTCCACATGCTTTTCTTCCCACCATTGTATCAAGGGCTGCCAGAGTTTCTGCTCCTGATATATCGACTTGAATCTCCTCAGCCTGAGTATTTGATAAATGTGGGAGATTTCCATCCTAAAAATATTGCTGGATTGTCTCTTGCCCGACCACATACTTGGTTGCATATAGCTGATCGTAATGAAACGCTTGGGCAATCTTTTCCTTATCAGTCACCGGAACTCTAGTATGAGGGTTTAATACTTCAGTAATTAAGGCTGCTTCCTGTTTTACCTTAGTTGACGAAGCTAGCAGTTTGCCTGTCATTTGACTCTCTTCATAGGCTCGATGCTGGAATGTCCGGGAGCTATTCATTTCTTCTATTAGAAAAAACTCTCTTAGTTCCTTTTTTGCTTTGTCAAGCTGACCCCCTACTATTTCATCTCCCTGTAAAGAGGCATTCTTCTGCAGCAAGGCAGTATCGGCTGCCACAAAATAGATTATATCCTGAGCAATGTTCGTCCATAATATTAGGCACAGTTCAAAAAAAGTGTGTCCACAGATGTTCTTTTTTTTCTTCTCTTCTTCTCTCAAAAGGCTTCCATTTGGATCCCAGCCAACACATGTTTCGTCGTAAAGCGAAGTAAGCCACAGACTTCTTCAGGGCAAAGATCAAACGATGTCTTCCATATATCATAACATTTAACCACACAGCTTGGTGTATCATCCAGAGCTTCAGGTGTAAGACCAACAAAACTTATTAAGAAAATTGTGCAAGAGTAATATCTACAGCGATTCACAGTCTCCTGTGTGACACGTATTCGCCGAAAACTCCTGGTATTAATGGAATAAACTTGTATCCATGAAACCGATGTAGCATCTCTGACCAGAATAGTTTATTCACTAACACGGCGTCTTGCTTTTGATTCGATTTGATTGCAGTATCAACTGCCAGCTGAAGTTTGGCTATGCGAGTTCTCCGATTTTTAGACTGAGCAGCCATAAAGGTAATCATCGGTCCACATACTGACGCCTTAAAAGCCCCATACTGAAAAAAGTTCAGCTGTACACTTATTAACCTTAAAACATTCTTGTATCCATTCTCTTGTATCTGTTACCCATTGTTGATTCGAGAGAAGGAGTCAATCCATCTGCCACCTGGATCTTATCCTCCTACCCTCCTCTATTTCTATATCTAATTTGACCAAAGAAGGGTCTGAAAATTAATTGGCCCCTATTAACGAGCCAATATATTTCAAAGAATGAGATGTTAAAAAAAATCAATGCGGAATGCTGATTGGAATTGACGGGTAGCACGTATATTCTAGTACCTCCGGATGGGCTCTACACCATGGGTCGATTAACTGATGATCTTGCATGATGGTATCTTGAATTTCTTTAGTCTTTGGCTTCAGTTGTTTTTTATTTTTATTTGAAGTGTACTTTGTCAAGTCTTGAATATAGTTAAAGTCCCCTCCAAAAATAATCTGCCCTGAAGCCCCTCTAAGTAGCTCATTAATCTTAGCCATCAATGTGGGGTCATCAATAATTGAACCGTAATAATTGACAACATTTGAAATAGTCCCATTCAAGTTCACCGTTACCCATAGCCATCGCCCATGACGATCCCTCTGAACTTAGCCAAACTCCCAGTCCAATCCCGACTAAAATATATAGCAACCCCCCTTATTGCCATCCATGCTGAAGCAAAAAAAACTTTCAAAAATGATTTAGAAATAAAAATGTTTGGTGAATTTGTTTTCAGATGAGTTTACAGAAAAAAAAGTACTTGTGGTGAAAAAGAAGGTAGCCATCTTATTAGGCCTCCATACTTTTGTTTCTTTAATACTCCATTTAATACTCCATTTATATTGGCCAAAATAATTCAACATTTATTACCCATCTCTATAATTAGTGCCTTGATGTAATAATACTTGCTTCAGCACCCTATTTTGCCACCACCTCGCCACTATGATTCAGCTATTTTTTTCCTTTTTCACGCCATAAACACACTCATTCCCACCTCCACCCCACCCCAAACCCAACCCTCCCCTAGAGATGGGCAAGAGCCCGCAACCTCCATCTCGTCCCTCCCCAGGTAGCTCTTGTGGGGTGCGTTGGTGCTGTACCCTAAGTGGCCCCTCCCCTCAGGGCCGGGCTGGGAACAGAAACCGGCCCTGGCAAACTGCTCATCCACCCCCCCCTTGGGGTGAGGGGGAGTGCAGCCGAGCAGTTTGCGAGGGCTGGTTTTGACCAATTTTGTTACCGGGGGCCGATATTGCCGACCCCCGGTAACAAAAACGCTATGGCAAGTCCGGCCCTGCCTCCCCCCACCTCAGTGACCCTTCACAAAAATCAGTTATTCTATTCTTTTTTGCGGCGGAGATTTCTTTCAGCAGATCCTGGGCTTCCTCTATATTTGCAAACATATAGAACTTGCCAATGACAAACACTCGTAGCTTCTATTGCTGAGCTATTGAAACCTTTGGGCCTAGAGCCTTAAAAAGCTATAACAATTGAACAAACTCTTTTCACCAACGCGTGGCAGATGCTGACATATCAGCAAAAGTCAGACAACTAGAAACATCAATGATAGAAAATTGACCCCCAGCAGTGAAGGGGACTTCATCCCCCAACCATGAGCACGCCAGGAGGTGCATTTGCAGACTGACAGTGAAAGAGGGCGTGGCCTGGTATCAGAACTCAGCAATCTCAACAATCCTGCTGTGTGGGACTTACTCGAGGTAACAGGAGGGGTAGATGGCCCACAAGGATGTCCTTGGGGCCTACTACCTCTCTTGTTACCTCCAGTAAGTCCCAAACAGTAGGATTGTTAAGAGATCTTCGGAGGCCAGGCCCCCTCTTCCCCACTACTCTGTAAACGTGCCTCCTGGCAAACTACTGATTAGGGGATGAAGTCCACTTTACTCCAGAGGGACCATGAGGGCCAAGAGGCCCTCCTGGTACCTCTTGTAAGTCTTACGCAGTGTAATACCTTTCTCCATCACTCTGCTAATGTCACTGCTAGTTAAAAAATCTTGGAAATTCACTAAAAAACAAAGGTTACAGGTAAGTAATAGTTAGCAAATAGAGTTTTAAAAAACCATAGCAATTCAAAAAATAAAATAAAGGTTACAATAACGTTGTAGATAGCAAATAGGATTTAAAAAACCTTAGAAATTTACTAAAGAAAACAAAGATTACAGGGACGTTATAGTTAGGAATTAGTATTTACAAAACCTTAGAAATTCACTGAAAAAACACAGGTTTCAGGGACGTTACAGTCAGGAATTAGCATTTAAAAAAATCTTAGAAATTCACAGAAAAAAACACAGGTTACAGGAACGTTATGGTTAGGCTGACATTTCGCACGTACAAAACCTGGGAAATTCAGCTGTTATAGTTAGCTGAGCTAACTATAATTCACCCCCCGCAATACACTGGTGATATTGGGTTGGTGAGTAGCTACATGAGTGTCTATATGGGTTATTGATTGTTTGTCTGTGTATCTGTATGGGTGCCTGAGAGTCTGTGTGGGTGGATGAGGGTGTGTGTGACTCCTTGCATGGGTGTGTGAGTGGGTGAATCACTGGGTGTAGAGGTTCATGAGTTCATGTGCGAGGGGCTGTATGGGTAAGTGAGTGTGCGTATGTCTGTGTTGGTGAGTGAATGGATTTCTCAGTGGTATATGGGTGAGTAACTGCATATGTGAGAGATAGCATATGTGAGTGCTGGAGTATTTAAGTGTATGTATGTGTGAGTAAGTGATTGTGAGACTAGCTGTTTGGGTGAGTGTGTGTTTGTGTCAATACCTGGATAGGAGAGTAAAATGTGTTAGTATCTGTATGAATTAATGAGGTGGTGTGTGTATAACTGTATAGGTGAGTAAGTGATAGTGTGATTGACTCTTTGGGTGAGTGACTAGGTGTGTGAGTAGCTCTATGGATGACTGACAGTGTGTGAGTGTCTGTATGGGTGTATGAGTGGATATATAAGTGGATTTATTGGTGATTTACTGGGTGTATGAGTGCCTGCATGGGTGAGTGAGTGGATGTGCGTATAGACCTATGAATGAGTGAGTGGGTATTACGTACTGGTATTGGTGTGTCAATGGTTTCGAGAATGGTAGTCTGAAATTTGGAGTGGGTGTATGAAAGGTTATATTGGGGTGTGAGTTTTTGAGATGTCATCAGTGATGTCATCAGTGATGTCACTTACCATGTCATGAGCGATTTAATATGTGACATCATCAGCAGTGCACTGTGGGGGTGCAAGTTATAGTTAGCTCAGTTATAATGGCGGAATTTCACAGGTTTTTTACGAGTGAAATGTCAGCCTAACTATAACGTTCCTGTAATCTGTGTTTTTTACCGTAAAAAAAGAATATATTTATATATATTCACTGAAAAAACCATAGGTTTCACACATGTTATAGTTAGCGGAAATTTTACTGATAAAAAACCAATGAAATTCCCCCATTATAGTTAGTGCAGGCAACTATAACTCACGCGACCGCAATCCTCTGCTGATGCTAATACTGTATTTAGACACTTATTTGCCCATGTCTTCTTCCATTACATTTTAGCTATACATATATTACAAATATTTTTTTTTCATAAAGACACATATGTCATCAGCAGAAGATTGCGGTCGCGTGAGTTATAGTTGCCTGCACTAACTATAACGGGGGAATTTCATTGGTTTTTTATCAGTAAAATTTCCGCTAACTATAACATGTGTGAAACCTATGGTTTTTTCAGTGAATTTGCAAGGTTTTTTAAATGCTAATTCCTAACTATAACGTGTGTGAAACCTATGGTTTTTTCAGTGAATTTGTACGTTTTTTTAAATGCTAAGTTACTTTACGCCATTCGTGGCGTGCGCGCCCACTTAACGCAGTTCGTTCCGTGCGCGCACGGTGCGCTTCGCGCACCGTGCGCACACAGTGAGCACGCGGTGCGCTTCGCGCACCGCGCGCCCACTTTACGCAGTTAGTGCCATGCACGCACAGTGGGCACGCGGTGCGCTACGCGCACCGCGTGCCCACGTTACGCTAGATGGGCCATGTACGCACGATGCGCTTCGCGCACTGTGCGCACATGGAGGACATATGATGCACTTCGTTTTGAAAGGTAATATTTTAATTTTTCGTATATGTTAGAAGCCATGCACAAATGGTGCCCTTCGGGCACCATTTGCACACGGGGTGGAGAGAGTTTGGATAATTTTTTTTTTTATTATTATTTTTTTTAATATTTTAGTTTAACTCATCTTTAATAAGCCATGCACAATTGGTGCCCTTCGGGAACCAATTGCACACTGGGTGGGGAGAGTGTGGATAATTTTTTTTTTTTTATAATTTTTTACCGTACGCGTACGGTAAGCGTAATCGGCGAAATTAGCGAAAAAATAAAAATTCCGTTTTTGGCCTTGGGGGATCTTTGGGGACTCCCTCAACATTGCTATGTGTGTGGGAGCTGTCTAAACAGCCCCTTTACATGTTTTTGTGCTTTATATTTTAAACATCACTCTCAGTGCGAGAGAGAAAATGGCGGCCGCCGCTTCCTGGTTTCGGCCGATTCGAATGTTTACTAAGATCTAAGAGCCAATCAGAATCGCGCTCGCGCACGCCACCGTACGCGTACGGTAAGCGTACCGTAAGCGCACCGTAAGCTGGCTCAGATATATATATTGATTTAAAGGCTATTTTCTCAGAATCTACTGAACAGATTTACACCAAACCTACAAAAGGCACTTCCTTGACCTGAGGACTACCTCTCTGCCAAATTTCTAGTAATTCTGTTCAGCCGTTCGGGCTGTAGCCCTGTCTAAAGGTCCTATGGAAAAATGCATGGGAAAAACGCGTTTTGGGACCCCCCTTTTATCTCAGCCCCCGCTTGACGAATCCCCCCGAGACTTTCAGGGTAGGAGCGGAGCGCAGCGCCCCACCTATTTTGAAAAATTCGCGAGGATTCGTCGACCGGCGCCAAAGTTATTCAAAATAGAATGTTGCGGATTTCCTATGGAAACGTGGTCCTAACTATAACTACCTACTGGCGACCGCCAGTAGGTAATATTTTATATATATATATATATATATATATATTATCTACTGGCGGTCGCCAGTAGATAGTTATAGTTAGGACATATTTTCCCTAGGAAATCCGCAACATTCTATTTGGAATAACGTTGGCACCGATTGACGAATCTTCGCGAAATTTTCCAAACTTTTGGCCAGCTCCACTCCGCTCCTACCCAGAAAGTTTTGCAGAAAAAAGGGGGGTCCCAAAACACGTTTTACCCATGCAATTTCCCATAGGACCTGTTGTCGCAGCTACAGCCCGAACTGCTGAACGGAATTACACCAAATTTGGCAAAGAGGTAGTCCTCAGTTCAGACTCGTGCCTTTTTCTTAAATGGTGTAAATCCGTTCAGTAGTTCCTGAGAAAATTACAGTTAAAAGTACATATATATCTATGGCCGAGGAGGATCCGCGGACCCTCCCCGCACCCAGCGCACACCCTGCCGTGCACGAGCTGAATGCTAATTGGCTGTCAACACTCCAGATCAGGAAGTGTTGGCAGCCATCTTGTGCCTCGATAGAACCGAGGCACAAGAAACCTAAAAAACAAACGCGAAAAACGTGACAAGGGGGCAGGGTAGCAACACCCTGACCCCCTAGGTCTGCTGAGGGGGTCCCACAAGGACCCCCAGGGCCAAAGAAAGAATTAAAAAAAAAAAAAAAAAAAGGCGAGATTCGCGCAACCAGCGCGAATTTCGGCCGAAAAGAAAACAAGAATATTCTATTTTGCCCCCGGGGGTCCCTATCCCCCCACACTGCCCCGGGGACCACCACCCCCCGGGGCTCCAAGATTGAATATGCAGGGGGGCTCACGGCCACCCTACAGCCCTGGGGACCGCCATCCCCGGGGCTTCATTATAAATGTATGCGGGGGCTCAAAGGCCCCCCTAAGCCCCGGGGACCGCCACCCCCCCGGGGCATGTTTGTTTAGAAAAAAAGAAAAAGTGTGGGGGGGCTCGAGCCCCCCCACATGCCCCGGGGACCGCCACCTCCCCGGGGCACTAATTATTTAAAATAGAGGGTCCGTTACGGACCCCCAAGCCCTGGGGACCACCGCCCCCGGGGCTTAAAATTAAGTGGGAGGGGGGGCCGCGCGGCCCCCCTCCTGGAGCCAAAGATGGCCCTGGGGACCGCCACCCCCCAGAGCCGGCTCCTGCAGTGTCCCAGGGTGCCCACCCCCGGGACACTGCTGTTTGCAATGGCAGGGCGGGAGCCTCGCAGCTCCCGCCCTGCCATTGCAAACTGCTTTGCTTCATTGAAGCGAGAGCAGGGAAACCTGCTCTCGCTTGAATGAAGCAAAGACGATTGCTTTTCCACATGGGGAGCAGCATGTTAGCTGCTCCCCAAGTGGAAAAGCAATGCCGGCTCCCGCAGGAAGCGGGGAGCTGGCTGGGACTGTGGGGGGATTGGGACCCTCCCATGGTCCCCAATGAGATGGCCAGGCCCCATGGGATGGGGTCCCCGGGGCCAGTAGTGGCCCAGGAGGGGGGCCATGCGGCCCCCCTCCTAAAAATAAATAATTAAAAAAAAGGCCCCGGGGGATGGGGTCTCCGGGGCCATAAGGGGACACAGGAGGGGAGCAAGGCAGCCCCCCTCCAAAAACAAAAATAAAAAAAAGGCCATGACCCGGGGGATGGGGTCCCTGGGGCAAATTATGGCCTCGGGAGGGGGGCCATGCGGCCCCCTTCCCGATTATATTTTTTTTTATAAAAAAATACAAATTGGGGGCAGGCCCTGGGGGATGGGGTCAGCCCCCCTTCTTAAAAAGAAACATTTTTAAAACGGGATCGGGGAGGAGGCCACGCCCCCTCCTTTCATCACTCAGCAAACGCGACCCCTGGGGGTTAATCCCCCAACTTAAAACACCCTGCGGGACGCGTTTGCACAGTGGTGAAGGTAGGGGGCGGGGCCTGAGGTGAGATCTGTGCAAACACGCATTGTGGCGCGTTTTAAGTTGGGGAATTAATTCCTCTTCAATCCTGAGGGTCCCTGGGGACCAACTAGCCCACCAGGTACCTCCAGTAAGCGCCACGGAGCTGTGTTGCAGAGTGTTGTAAAAAGGGGCATGGCCTCTGAATACCTCTCTGCAATACAGCTCCCTGGCGCATACTGGAGGTACCTGGTGGGCTAGTTGGCCCCCAGGGGACCTCAGGATTGAAGAGGAATTAATTCCCCAACTTAAAACGCGTCACAGGGCGTGTTTGCACACGTCACCTCAGGCCCCTCCCCCTTCCTTCACCATTGTACAAATATTCCTCTAAAATCAGCCGAACTACGAATTCCGATCTACTTACCTGTAATCAGGAGAGAACCCAGTGCTGCATCTTTTAGCCCAGCACTGACCCTGAAAAGTAATTCTAAGCGTACTTACCATTAACTTGTATTTCCTTCCATAGGAATTCATTGTGTGGTTTTCACCAGAAAATTTTCTAAGTGTCCATTTTTGAAACATACAAATATTCCTCTAAAATCAGCCGAACTACGAATTCCGATTTACTCACCTGTAATCAGGAGAGAACCCAGTGCTGCATCTTTTAGCCCAGCACAGACCCTGAAAAGTAATTCTAAGCGTACTTACCATTAACTTGTATTTCCTTCCATAGGAATCCATTGTGTGGTTTTCACCAGAAAATTTTCTAAGTGTCTATTTTCACAAACTAAAAATATTCCCAAAAAATCGTCTGTATGACTTAAACACATTCTTTCAACTGTTTACAGGAGGTTGGCCAGTGCTGGATCCAGGATCCACCACTGAGTAAGAAAAAGTAACCGATAACACTACTTACCTGCTAAGTGAATTTTGTGCCGTAGGATAACATTGGTGATTCTATGGGAAAAAGTTTCTAACTGTCAAGTTTTAAAATACAATAATATTCCTTAAAAATTACTACTGTAACCAAAGCGCTTTTACTCAACGGTTTACAGGAGATGTCCAAGGACTGAATGTAGGATCCAGTCCTGTGGTTAGAAAAGTAATCCATAAAGTAACTAATTGCATTTAACTAGAAATTCACATTGAGCTCAATGTTGCTTTGTGTTTGAAATTGTGTTGCCCATTGCAACAACTGTAACTACTGTACTTAAAAGTCTGTTGCCTATTTGCCAAGTTTTTTAACTAAAGTAATTCATTCTGAGAAAGTATATTGTGTATTGTAATGTATAATGTAATTATAATGTAATAAAAAAATATCTAAAAATAAATAGTTTAAAAAATGTGGTAAATCAGTATAAAAAAAATGAGTATAACAATTAATACATTAAAAATTGTCATTTACAAAACCTTTGAAATTCACTGAAAAAACATAGGTTTCAGGCCTGATATAGCTAGGAATTAGCATTTAACAAACCTTTGAAATTCACTGAAAAAAACAAGGGTTTCAGGGGCGTTATAGTTAGGAATTGGCATTTAAAAAACCTTAGAAAATTCACTGAAAAAACCATAGGTTTCAGGGGCGTTATAGTTAGCTGGACATTTCCCTTGTACAAAACCCTAGAAATTCCCCTGTTATAGTTAGTTCAGCTAACTATAACTCGCGCCCCCGCAATGCACTGCTGATGACGTCACATATTACATCACTCATGACATGGTCAGTGACATCACAGATGACATCACTGATGACATCTGAAATGACATCACTGATGACATCACTGATGATGTCATCCATGTGATAAATTAGTGCATTTTCTCACACCCTTTGATATACTCAATCAAAATTTCAGACGTCCTTTCTCAAAACCATAGATACTCCAATACCAATAAATACATACCCACTCATTGACTCTTAGATCTACACACACATCCACTCACTCACCTGTACAGTCACCCATACTTACAGTCACTCAGTACAGGACTATCATATGCATTTATACACCCACATAGACACTCACACACCACCAATCATCCATAGAGGTACTCTCACACCTAGTCAGTCATGCAATCAGTTAATCACACTCCCATTTACTCACCTATGCAGTTATACACACACAAGTTCACTTACTCATAAAAATAGTACCACATTCTTACACTCTTATACAATCACTGATACAAGCACACACTCATCCATACAGCCACTCTCACAATCACACACTCTCACATATACCCACTTATATACTCTTACACACATATATACTGCCTTTCACATATGTAGTTACTCACACATGTACCACTGAGATATACATTCAATCACTAACACACCCATACATACACTCACCCAACCATACAGTCCATCACAGATGCACTCTTAAAACCATGCACCCATAGAATCACCCACTCACACATGTATGCACAGAGTCACACACACCCCACCCACACAAACACTCAGGCACCCATACAGATACTCAGACAACCAATCAATAACCCATAGAGACACTCATATACCTATTCACAAAACCATGCAGCCGCTTATACACCAACAGACAGACAGATACAGACATTCACACAGATTAGTCACTAGTCTGCAGTAAGATACGTTTAATGACTCACTTATAGAGTTAGTCACGCACCTACTAAATCATCCATTTACACACTTATACACCCACTCATTCTTCCATAGGTTTTTCCCTATATGTATATATATATTAAACATATTTAAAATTTACAGAAACACACACTCACTGGATGACGTCATCAGTGATGTCATCAGTGATGTCATTTCAGACGCGCACGGTGAAAAACCGTAAAAAAATATATATATTAATAAATACATAACTTAGCATTTAAAAAACCGTACAAATTCACTTAAAAACCCATAGGTTTCACACACGTTATAGTTAGGAATTAGCATTTAAAAAACCTTGCAAATTCACTTATAAAACCATAGGTTTCACACAGGTTATAGTTAGGTGGACATTTCACTCGTAAAAAACCAATGAAATTCCCCCGTTATAGTTAGTTCAGATAACTATAACTCGCGCGACCGCCACTCTATCACAAGGATGATGTCATCAGTGATGTCATGAGTGATGCCACTGACCATGTCATGAGTGATGTAATATGTGACGTCATGAGCAGTGGATTGCGGGCGCGCGAGTTATAGTTATCTGAACTAACTATAACGGGGGAATTTCATTGGTTTTTTACGAGTGAAAGGTCCACCTAACTATAACCTATGTGAAGCCTATGGTTTTTTAAGTGAATATATAGATATATATATATATATCAAACAAGGTTGCCCCCTGGTGAATTGCACTCATCGTCGGTCTCCTTCATCAAGAAAGCGATCTAATGGGTTCTTTGATACAGCCATTTCATGCCTGACGCGTTTCGGGCCTCCGCCCTCATCAGAGGCATCCTGTGGTATAGTTGACAAATGCACTAACGGACACATGTCCCTCTTTCATTTCAATAATCCTCAAATGAGTATTACGGCCAACGCCATGAATTATGGGATCCGTAGTGCAACATATAACACCCAAATGGGCTGTCAACAGTCACAGCGAACCAAATTTTCTTTGCTGAAGAATTCCATAAAGAATAACTTTCTTTCACACTGGAGTCCTGTCGTGCCGCATAGCGCCTGCCTCAATAGGCAGACAGAAGCCCTGCTAGAATATCGTGGTGGTGCAATTCGCGACCGGGCCGGCCGCTAATTTGCTTCAAACAAGGTTGCCCCCTGGTGAATTGCACTCATCGTCGGTCTCCTTCATCAAGAAAGCGATCTAATGGGTTCTTTGATACAGCCATGTCATGCCTGACGCGTTTCGGGCCTCCGCCCTCATCAGAGGCATTCTGTGGTATAGTTGACAAATGCACTAACGGACACATGTCCCTCTTTTATTTCAATAATCCTCAAATGAGTATTACGGCCAACGCCATTAATTATGGGATCCGTAGTGCAACATATAACACCCAAATGGGCTGTCTACAATCACAGCGAACCAAATTTTCTTTGCTGAAGAATTCCATAAAGAATAACTTTCTTTCACACTGGAGTCCTGTCGTGCCGCATAGCGCCTGCCTCAATAGGCAGACAGCAGCCCCGCTAGAATATCGCGGTGGTGCAATTCGCGACCGGGCCGGCCGCTAATTTGCTTCAAACAAGGTTGCCCCCTGGTGAATTGCACTCATCGTCGGTCTCCTTCATCAAGAAAGCGATCTAATGGGTTCTTTGATACAGCCATTTCATGCCTGATGCGTTTCGGGCCTCCGCCCTCATCAGAGGCATCCTGCGGTATAGTTGACAAATGCACTAACGGACACATGTCCCTCTTTTATTTCAATAATCCTCAAATGAGTATTACGGCCAACGCCATGAATTATGGGATCCGTAGTGCAACATATAACACCCAAATGGGCTGTCAACAGTCACAGCGAACCAAATTTTCTTTGCTGAAGAATTCCATAAAGAATAACTTTCTTTCACACTGGAGTCCTGTCGTGCCGCATAGCGCCTGCCTCAATAGGTAGACAGAAGCCCCGCTAGAATATCGCGGTGGTGCAATTCGCGACTGGGCCGGCCGCTAATTTGCTTCAAACAAGGTTGCCCCCTGGTGAATTGCACTCATCGTCGGTCTCCTTCTTCAAGAAAGCGATCTAATGGGTTCTTTGATACAGCCATTTCATGCCTGACGCGTTTCGGGCCTCCGCCCTCATCAGAGGCATCCTGTGGTATAGGTGACAAATGCACTAACGGACACATGTCCCTCTTATATTTCAATAATCCTCAAATGAGTATTACGGCCAACGCCATGAATTATGGGATCCGTAGTGCAACATATAACACCCAAATGGGCTGTCAATAATCACAGCGAACCAAATTTTCTTTGCTGAAGAATTCCATAAAGAATAACTTTCTTTCACACTGGAGTCCTGTCGTGCCGCATAGAGCCTGCCTCAATAGGCAGACAGCAGCCCCGCTAGAATATCGCGGTGGTGCAATTCGCGACCGGGCCGGCCGCTAATTTGCTTCAAACAAGGTTGCCCCCTGGTGAATTGCACTCATCGTCGGTCTCCTTTATGAAGAAAGCGATCTAATGGGTTCTTTGATACAGCCATTTGAGGATTATTGAAATAAAAGAGGGACATATGTCCGTTAGTGCATTTGCCAACAGGACCACAGGATGCCTCTGATGAGGGCGGAGGCCCGAAATGCGTCAGGCAGGCAATGGCTGTATCGAAGAACCCATTAGATCACTTTCTTGGGGAAGGAGACCGACGATGAGTGCAATTCACCTGGGGGCAACCTTGTTTATATGAAATTAGCGGCCGGCCCGGTCGCGAAATTGCACCACCGCGATATCCCAGCGGGGCTGCTGTCTGCTTATTGAGGCAGGCGCTTTGCGGCACGACAGGACTCCAGTGTGAAAGAAAGTTACTCTGATGCAATTCTTCAGCCAAAAAATGTGGTTTGCTGTGATAATTGGCAGCCCATTTGGGTGTTATATGTTGCACTACGGATCCCACAATTCATGGCATTGGCCGCAACTACCCATTTGAGGATTATTGAAATAAAAGAGGGACATGTGTCCGTTAGTGCATTTGCCAACAGGACCACAGGATGCCTCTGTCTGTATCGAAGAACCCATTAGATCACTTTCTTGGGGAAGGAGACCGACGATGAGTGCAATTCACCTGGGGGCAACCTTGTTTATATGATATATATATATATATATATATATATATATATATATATATATATATATATATATATATATATATATATATTATCTACTGGCGGTCGCCAGTAGATAGTTATAGTTAGGACCGTGTTTCCATAGGAAATCCGCAACATTCTATTTGGAATAACTTTGGCGCCGATTGACGAATCCTCGTGAAATTTTCAAAAAAGGTGGGGCGCTCCGCTCCGCTTGTACCCTGAAAGTCTCGGGGGGATTTGTCAAGCGGGGGCTGAGAAAAAAGGAGGATCCCAAAACGCGTTTTTCCCATGCAATTTTACATAGGGACCTTTAGTCCAAGGTACAGCCCAAACGGCTGAACAGAATTACTTTAAATTTGGCAAAGAGGTAGTCCTCAGGTCAGGGATGTGCCTTTTGCATATCTGGTGTCAATCCGTTCAGTAGTTCCTGAGAAAATCAAAAGTAAAATCATATATATATCTGGGCGGAGCCTAACCACACATCTCATCGTGAGATCTGATTGGCTGTCAGCACTTCATCCAAGAAGTGTTGGCAGCCATATTGGGACCAATATACATGATAGCACCTCATTAAAAAGCCTTGCAGTTAATAGAAGATTTTAAGACTTTTGTTACATTATAAATCATTTGTTGATGGTACCATACTCATTTTAGGAATTGTGGTGTGTTCTAAGGTGATTTTACCATGTGAAAAAGCCTTCTGCTGTGATATCATGAATCATGTTTGAGAGAAAACTATTTTCTCATGCTTTTCCCACAGAGGTTTGGAAGGTGATCAATAAGCTAAACTGAGAGCATATTTTCTGTAAATTCACATTATCTTTCTCAGTCATGTGAGAATGAAGTCTGACATTCTCAGTAAAACATGTACATCCAACAAGGGCAGAGACTGTTAGTTGACTCCTTTGTGTTCTACTGCAGCTTCCCAGAGTGTTCCAAAGAACAACTAGAGCGCTAACAGTCCTACTTATGACAAACGTATGGCACACCTGAAGCCATCTTGATTGGAATAAAGTGGTAACTCTTAAAACATTTAATTTAAAAAGGAACTAAATGAGGGGGTTCATTTTGCCATATGAAGTATGATTAGTGCTGCAGAAAGAAAAATGAGGAAATTAGGAAACTTCATAACAAATAAGTCTCCCAAGATGGCCACCAGAGATAAAATAGCCCAAATGTAGCATAAATATCACCCAGATGTAGCCCAAATATAGCCCAATGACAGAATGTCCCAGAGTGTTCTAAAGAACAACTAGAGCGCTAACAATCTTACTTATGACAAAAGTATGGCACACCTGAAGCCATCTTGATTGGAATAAAGTGGTAACACTTAAAACATTTAATTTGCAAAGGAACAAAATGAGGGGGTTCATTTTGCCATAGAAATTATGATTAGTGCTGCAGAAAGAAAAATTAGGGCACATTTCGACTTCTCAAATCCTTTTCTATTTCATTAAAAAATTTTGACATGCAGAATGAAACATGCACTTTGAATACCAGCAGCAGACTTCCCTGGTGAGCAGTAGCTTTACTATAGGGGTGGGCAGAATTTGCGAAATTCACTTTCGCAAACTATCGCGAAAATGTGAAAAATCCCCGCAAACACGCGGAAATATCGTGAGGACGCAGCAGTTTTTTTTCCTGCCCGTTCGGGGAATTTTCTGCGTGATCGCGGCTCGCCTACTTACCCATGCGGTTGCTCACGGGCGCGGGCGTCTTGTTTTCACTTGTCCCGCCCGCTCGCGTTCGATATGACGTGCCCGCGTCCTCATGCTCTCGCTCGCGGTGGAGAATAACGTGTTCGAGATCTCAAGCATCATATACTCTCGCGGTGCATGATCGCGAGAAGAAAGACGTGATTGTGCGAGAAATGACGTGATCGCGCGACAAATTACGTTAATGCGTGACAGCGCAAATGGCTACCAACAATCCAACATCTCGTGGAGAACGCGACCGGATCAGAAAAACTTGTCGGCGAACGCGGGGATTCAGGTAAGGCGATCGCGCGCACACGAGAATGTATTTTTTTACAGAGCGAGCAAGAACAAACATTTCCGATAAGATGCGGATTGCGGAAATTTTGACATTTTCGCACTCTCCGCGGAACGCGAAAATGTCAAATTATCGCAATTTCAGCGAGCGGAACGGATTTTTCACCCCGGCCTAGAGGTAGAAAGGTAGAGGTAGAGAGTAGTAGACAGAGAGGTAGAGAGAGGTAGAGAGGTAGAGAGTAGAGGATGAGTAATAGAGAGAGTAGAGAGTGAGTAGTAGAGAGTAGTAGAGAGTAGTAGAGAGAGTAGTAGAGAGTGAGTAGCAGAGAGTAATAGAGTAAGTGGTAGAGAGTAGTAAATAGTGAGTAGTAGAGAGTAGTAGAGAGTGGGTAATAGAGAGTGAGAAGTAGAGAGTAGTAGAGAGTAGTAGAGTGTGAGAAGTAGAGTGAGTAGTAGAGAGTGAGTAGTAGAGAAGAGTAGAGAGTGAGTAGTAGAGAGTGAGTAGCAGAGAGAGAGTAGTAGAGAGTAGTAGAGAGTGAGTAGTAGAGTGAGTAGTAGAGAGTAGTAGAGAGAGGGTAGTAGAGTGAGTAGTAGAGAGTAGTAGAAAGTGAGTAGTAGAGCGTGAGTAGTAGAGTGAGTAGTAGAGTGAGTAGTAGTGAGTAGTAGAGAGAGAGTAGTAGAGAATGAGTATTAGAGAGTGAGTAGTAGAGAGTAGTAGAGAGTAAGTAGTAGAGAGTAGTAGAGAGTGAGTAGTAGAGAGAGAGTACTAGAGAGTGAGTAGTAGAGAGTAGTAGAGAGTGAGTAGTAGAGAGTGAGTAGTACAGAGTAATGGAGTAGTAAAGAGTGAGCAGTAGAGAGTAGTAGAGAGTGAGTAGTAGAGAGAAGTAGAGTAGTAGAGAGTGAGTAGTAGAGTGAGTAGTACAGAGTAGTAGAGAGCGAGTAGCAGAGAGTGAGTAGAGAGTGAGTAGTAGAGAGTAGTAGAGAGTGAGTAGTAGAGAGACAGTAGTAGAGAGTGAGTAGTAGAGAGCAGTAGAGTGAGTAGTAGAGAGAGAGTAGTAGAGACTAGTAGAGAGTGAGTAGTAGAGTAGTAGAGAGTGAGTGGTAGAGAGTAGTAGAGAGTAGTAAAGTGAGTAGTAGAGAGTGAGTAGTAGAGAGAGTAGTAGAGCGTAGTAGAGTAGTAGAGAGTGAGTAGTAGAGAATGAGTAGTAGACAGAGTAGTAGAGAGTAGTAGAGTAGTAGAGAGTGAGTAGTAGAGAGTGAGTAGTAGAGAGTAGTAGAGAGCGAATAGTAGAGAGTAAGTAGTAGAGAGTGAGTAGTAGAGAGTGAGTAGTAGAGAGTGGTAGAGTGAGTAGTAGAGAGGGAGTACTAGAGAGAGAGTAGTAGAGAGTGAGTAGTAGAGTAGTAGAGAGTGAGTGGTAGAGAGTAGTAGAGTGAGTAGTAGAGAGTGAGTAGTAGAGAGAAATAGTAGAGAATATTAGAGAGGGAGTAGTAGAGAGTGAATATTAGAGAGTAGCAGCGAGTGAGTAGTAGAGAGTGAATAGTTTAATTTAAAAGGAACACAATGAGGGGGTTAATTTTGCCATAGTAAATATGATTAGTTCTGAAAAAAGAAAAATTAGGGCACATTTTGAGAGACTTCTCAAATCCTCTTCTATTTCAATAAAATATTCTGACATGCAGACTGAAACATGCACTTTCAATACCAGCACCACACTTCCCTGGTGAGCAGTAGCTTTACTACAGTGATCTAATAAGTAATTTATGGCAAATGTGTGACACATCCGAATGCCTTCTTGATGGAATCAAAGTAAAAAACCTGAAAGTATTTCCTACGTAGGAGACTGTAGTAAATGAGGAAATTAGGAAATGTCATAACAAATAAGTCTCCCAAGATGGCCACCAGAGACAAAAGAGCCCAAATGTAGCACAAATATCACCCAGATGTAGCCCAATTATACCCCAATGACAGAATGTCCCAGAGTGTTCTATAGAACAACTAGAGCGCTAACAGTCTTACTCATGACAAAAGTATGGCACACGTGAAGCCATCTTGATTGGGATAAAGTGGTAACATGTAAAACATTTAATTTGCAAAGGAACAAAATGAGGGGGTTCATTTTGCCATAGAAATTATGATTAGTGCCGCAGAAAGAAAAATTAGGGCACATTTTGACTTCTCAAATCCTCTTCTATTTCATTAAAAAATTCTGACATGCAGACTGAAACATGCACTTTGAATACCAGCAGCAGACTTCCCTGGTAAGCAGTAGCTTTACTACAGTGATCTAATGAGCAACTAGAGTGCAGCCATTCAGAATTTATGGCAAATGTGTTACACATCTGAATGCCTTCTTGATGGAACCAAGTAAACAAGCATTGAAAATGCAATAGGTCACGCCCTCGTTTAAGTTAAAGCAATTCTGTTTGTAATTAGGTGGCATTTTAGCTTTGCTTGTATTAGTGTTTTTCAAACTTTCATGTATATAACATGCATATGTATGCATATATTTATATGTATGTATGCATTTATATTTGTATTTATATAGATATGCAGATTAAATATATGTTTATATGTGTGTATATATATACACACACATACATATATATAAATGCATATATATGCATATATATTTGCATATGTGTGCGTGTAGAGAGAGGTAGAGAGGTAGAGGTGTAGAGGTAGAGGTGTAGAGGTAGAGAGGTAGAGGTAGGGAGGTAGTGACGTAGAGAGTAGTGGAGAGAGAGGTAGAGAGAGGTAGAGAGTAGAGAGTGAGTAATAGAGAGTAGTAGAGAGTAGCAGAGAGCGAGTAGTAGAGAGTAGTAGAGTGAGTAGTAGAGAGTAGTAGAGTGAGTAGTAGAGAGTGAGAAGTAGAGAGCAGTAGAGAGTGAGTATTAGAGCATGAGTAGTAGAGAGTAGTAGAGAGTGAGTAGTAGAGAGTAGTGGAGAGTAGTAGAGAGTGAGTAGTAGATAGTAGTAGAAAGTGTGTAGTAGAGAGTGAGTAGTAGAGAGTGAGTAGCAGAGAGAGAGTATTAGAGAGTAGTAGAGAGTGAGTGGTAGAGTGAGTAGTAGAGAGTAGTAGAGAGAGAGTAGTAGAGAGTTAGACAGTAGTAGAGAGTGAGTAGTAGAGTGAGTAGTAGAGTGAGTAGTAGAGAGTGAGTAGTAGAGAGTGAGTCGTAGAGAGTAGTAGAGAGAGAGTAGAGAGAGAGTAGTAGAGATTGAGTAGTAGAGAGTAGTAGAGAGTGAGTAGTAGAGCGCAGTAGAGAGTGAGCAGTAGAGAGTGAGTAGTAGAGAGTGAGTAGTAGAGAGTGAGTTGTAGAGAGTAGTAGAGAGTGAGTAGTAGAGAATGCATAGTAGAGAGTGAGTAGTAGAGAGAGTAGTAGAGTAGTAGAGAGTGAGTAGTAGAGAGTGAGTAGTAGAGAGTTGTGGAGTAGTAGAGAGTAGTAGAGAGTGAGTAGTAGAGTGATTAGTAGAGAGTAGTAGAGAGTGAGTAGTAGAGTGAATACTAGAGAGTAGTAGAGAGCGAGTAGTTGAGAGCAAGTAGTAGAGAGTGTGTAGTAGAGAATGTGTAGTAGAGAGTAGTACAGAGTGAGTTGTAGAGAGAGTAGTAGAGAGTGAGAAGTAGAGTGAGTAGTAGAGAGTAGTAGAGAATGAGTAGTAGAGAGTGAGTAGTAGAGAGTGAGTAATAGAGAGTAGTAGAGAGTGAGTAGTAGAGAGAGAGTAGTAGAGAGTGAGTAGTAGAGAGTAGTAGAGTGAGTAGTAGAGAGTGAGTAATAGAGAGAGTAGTAGAGAGTGAGTAGTAGAGTAGTAGAGAGTGAGTGGTAGAGAGTAGTAGAGAGTAGTAGAGTGAGTAGTAGACAATAGTAGAGAGTAAGTAGTAGAGAGTAGTAGAGTAGTAGAGAGTGAGTAGTAGCGAGTGAGTAGTAGAAAGTTCGTAGTAGAGTAGTAGAGAGTGAGTAGTAGAGAGTGAGTAGTGGAGAGTGAATAGTAGAGAGCGAGTAGTAGAGAGTGAGTAGTAGAGAGTGAGTAGAAGAGAGTGAATAGTAGAGAGTAGTAGAGTGAGTAATAGAGAGCAGCTCTGCTGACCTGGTTTCTCTGGCTCAAGAGCAGCTCTGCTGACCTGGTTCTCTGACTCTAAAGCAACTCTGCTGACCTGGTTCTCTCCCTCTAAAGCAGCTCTGCTGACCTGGTTCTCTACCTCTAGAGCAGCTCTGCTGACCTGGTTCTCTGGCTCTAATGGCTCTAAAGCAGCTCTGCTGACCTGGTTCTCTGGCTCTAAAGCAGCTCTGATGATCTGGTTCTCTGGCTCTAGAGCAGGTCTGTTGACCTGGTTCTCTGGCTCTAAAGCAGCTCTGCTGACCTAGTTCTCTCCCTCTAAAGAGCTCTGTTGACCTGGTTCTCTGGCTCTAAAGCAGTTCTGCTGACCTGGTTCTCTGGCTTTAAAGCAGCTCTGCTGACCTGGTTCTCTGGCTCTAGAGCAGCTCTTCTGACCTGGTTCTCTGGCTCTAAAGCAGCTCTGCTGACCTGGTTCTCTCCCTCTAAAGAGCTCTGCTGACCTGGTTCTCTTGCTCTAAAGCAGTTCTGCTGACCTGGTTCTCTCACTCTAAAGCAGCTCTGCTGACCTGGTTTCTCTGGCTCTACAGCAGCTCTGCTGACCTGGTTCTTGGCCTCTAGAGCAGCTCTGCTGACCTGGGTCTCTGGCTCTAGAGCAGCTCTGCTGACCTGGATCTCTGGTTCTAGAGCAGCTCTGCTGACCTGCTTCTTAGGCTATAGAGCAGCTCTGCTGACCTGGTTCTCTGGCTCTACAACGGCTCTGCTGACCTGGTTTCTCTGGCTCTAAAGCAGCTCTGCTGACCTGGTTCTATGGCTCCAAAGCAGCTCTGCTGACTTGGTTCTCTGGCTTTAGAGCAGCTCTGCTGACCTGGTTCTCTGGCTCTAAAGCAGCTCTGCTGACCTGGTTCTCTGGCTCTAAAGCAGCTCTGCTGGCCAGGTTCTCTGGCTCTAAAGCAGCTCTGTTCACCTCGTTCTCTCCCTCTAAAGCAGCTCTGCTGACCTGGTTTCTCTGGCTCTAGAGCAGCTCTGCTGACCTAGTTCTTAGGCTCTAGAGCAGCTTTACTGACCTGGTTCTCTGGCTCTACAACGGCTCTGCTGACCTGGTTTCTCTGGCTCTACAGCAGCTCTGCTGACCTGGTTCTTTGCACTCACGATGCACGCACCTGACTTCGCGAAAATATATTTAAATATAATATAAGTTTATTATAAGTACAAATATATTATTTTTATGAATATCTTAAATAATCTCTTGCCCTAATATGTCTATTAAAGACACATACATATAATTTTGCAACATAGTTTTTTTTTGCGGGAGTCGCGCACCCAGCGCGCCCCAGCACGTATATGACGTCACGCGGGATCTGCAATCGAGCAAGCATCTCGTACCATAATGCGCATGTGTCGCGAATGCGCAGGAGCAGGAGTCGCGAACTGGTTGCATACCAATCGCGCACATCACGTAATATTAAATGTATATGATGTAACTGAAAAACACGCAGCCGTCGCACACCGTACGTGGATCCTTCATGACTTTTCTAAAATGGCGGCTAGATTGCGCGCACTCACCGTGATGTGTAAGCTTTGAATGCGCAACTCTGAAAAAAAATTGAAACATTTTTTTTAAAGAAAATAATTTATATATATTAAATATATTAAAATCAAAAATGAAAACAAGAAAATTAATCAATGTTTCAGTTTGAATGTAAACATTTTTTTTTGCAATTTTCAGAAAAATACCTAATGTTATTTAATGAATAAACTATTTATAAATAAACAGTTAAAAAACTGTAGAAAATCAGTACAAAAAATAGGTATAACTACTATCACACTTAAAAATTAGCATTTAAAAAACCTTTGAAATTCACTGAAAAAAAACATCGGTTCCAGAGACGTTATAGTTAGAAATTAGCATTTAAAAAAGCTTTGAAATTCACTGAAAAAACCATAGGTTTCAGAGACGTTATAGTTAGTAATTAGCATTTAAAAATCCTTAGAAATTCACAGAAAAAAACATATGTTTCAGGGGTGTTATAGTTAGCTGGCCATTTCACTCGTACAAAACCATAGAAATTCCTCTGTTATAGTTAGTTCTGCTAACTATAACTCACACACCAATGTCATTTGAGATGTCATCAGTGATGTCATCAGTGATGTCACTGACCATGTCATGAATGATACAATATGTGACGCCATCAGCAGTGCAGCAGCGGGTGCACGAGTTATAGGTAACCTATGTTTTTTCTGTGAATTTGTAAGGTTTTTTAAATGCTAATTTCTAACTATAACGTCTCTGAAACCTATGTTTTTTTCAGTGAATATATATATATATATATATATATATATATATATATATATATATATACACACATATGTATACACACACAGACATATATATTCAGTAAAAGGAATACTAAGGAATTGTACTAATACGTTATTTACACTATAACTTGTGCCCGAAAGTAACTATAACTTGTGCCCACGCCATGTACAGGGTTGTCATTAATGATGTAATTTGAGATGTTGCTGGGATGCTATCAATAATGTCATCGAACATGTCATGACTGGTGTAATATGGGAGGTAATTGCCAGTGCATGAGGCACGATGCCGTGTGCGGCATGCAGGTTGGGTGCTGGGCCTGGCCTGCAGCCAGGCTTTGCCTCCTTTCCCCGCTAACGTCCAACCCTCCTCTATGCACAGCCTTCTGCCAAGCACAGGGTGGGGTTGGGTGCAGGGTCTGACCTTTGGTAGTGCGCAGAGGGGGCTACCCCAACTGCCACTAGTGGATAATCTCCCATTGTGCATGGCCTTTGGCTGTGCAAAGCCTGGGATTGGATGCAGGGCCTGGCCTGCTACCAGGCCCTTCAGTCAAGCCCCGGTGAGCATCCCAGCTCCCCCCCTGGGAATGGGGTCCCCAGAGCCTAATTTAGGCTTGGGGATGGGGGCCACACACCTCCCCCTTTTTTATTGAAATGCAGCTCCGGGGAATGAGGTCTCCCACCAGACTTAGGGGGCTGGGTATCCCCACCCTGCCTACTACATGTTTTTTTACTTTTTTGACAGGACAGGGGATTGAGTCCCCAAGTCCTAAAATGGCTGCCACTACATCTTTGTTGATGTGGTGGCAGTCAATCAGATCTAATCTTAAGAACTGTTGGCTTGGCAGATCCTTCATGGCATGAAATATCTATAGATTTTGATGCTTAATTTCTCAAAAGCATGCTTACTAGACCAAGATATAGCATTCTGCCAAATTTGGTGTAATTCCGTTTATACATTTTGCCGTAGCTGTGTCAAATTTTCCTATGAAACTTTCTGGGAAGGAGCTAAAAGGAGCTGAGAAGGATGGACTTTTTTTTTTAAAAAAAAAGGGTAGTGAAGAATCGCCAATATGTGTCAAAGTTATTAGCAAACCAAAAAATAGCTTTTTCTATGGTTACAAAACAAGACCTAAAAAACACTGAAATTATTGGGAAGTTATTAGGTAAATTAGCCACAATGTACGCCTCATTCATGATTTAAATATGACCTTCCATATGATATCACTGATGACATGTTAAATGACATAGTTTAGGGTTTCGCCGCTGACATTACTGGTGCCATCCTTTATGATAGTGCTGTTAACATTAGCCAGAGAACCGTAAAATCAACAGCCAACTTTGCCAATCTGAAATACACAGATCCAAGAGTATCCAGAGACCAATGGTATAGGTATTTCTAAAATATAACCTCTTCAAGCCCAGACTATAACTTTTTCAACTTTTTCAAATGCTAAGTTATCAAAACCTGCTGATCAGATAACAGGAAGTGACAGTTCCCTCTAGTATAGTTCTACTTGTGTTCTAAGTTTGGTGAGAATCAGTGAGTATCAGTTCAACCATTTTGTTCTGTATCAAGAAGTAAATAACCCTATGAGAGTTCAAATGGAAATTGTCACTTTTACCTACTGACTTAGCCTCTGAAATGGAATTTGAAATCCTCCAGAGAGGTAAGGATGCCAGCTTTATCTACTGAAGTTCTCTCGGAGTCAGATAGTTGTTGGATAAGGTTCCACTGAAGCCATTGATTTTGCTGGGAAAAGATTTAAAATGTAAATATTCAAATTTCCTCTACTTGGTTGGATACATTTGGCACCTTAATTCAGTCAAGATTTCTACCTTCAGACTTTGTTTTATTTTATGGAGCTCAAAATTATGCAGTGGAGCAAGCCAGAAGCTCTATCAGATGAAATCCACTTGAAAATGGACACCTTTGTTGCTGATGCCTCTGACATTCTAGAGATCTTGGAAGTCCCATATATGTCTAAGTCTCAACTTTTCAGACTTTCTGGAGCACCTCCTTTTGGCCTCTTCTAAGTCTTCCAGGATGTCAGGAACAGCACTTATGAGTCAAGGTGCATTCCACCAGGGATATACCCATGCTCAGTTGTTTCTGGTCTGCCTGATATTCCAAGAAAAAAGCCTCTTGTGGCTTGTTATGACTATGAAGTCACACAGAAGGTCGGCATAATGACACTTGGATTCCACATATCGATTCTGGGTACAAGTTGGAGCAGGGCTAGTCCCCCAGTTCTCCACACAGGTCACAGACAGGAGGTCTGGTGTTCTTCCACAGGTCCATAAAGTGTTTTCATGAGCTGTGGATGAGGTGCTACATTTGTAGGATTCACTAACCAGTGAATGGGGATGACTACTACATACTCCCTAACCAATGAGAAGAAATTCCCCAGGGCAACCTTTCCCACTTTTGCAGCACATCATGTTTGCCTTACTGCAAACTATCCTACAGTCCACTATTCTGATGCAAATCCAATATGTCTGCACCCTTCCGCCCTTGGAAGCTTCTGGTGTGCCAGCCAGAGGTGTGTTTAGGGAAATGAGCAATCTCCCTTTTCCTTAACTACACTAAACTGGGTTTGAGCCAGCATTCCCTTTCACTGGGATGATGCCAAGCTGTCTACAGATGGCCAAGGGAACAAAAACGTTTCTTTCTCAAGACTCCCTTTAGAATTAAATGTGAATGGGTAGGCCTCACACTGGTACCTTTCATGTTAAGGAAGTTTGTGAACCCTCCCTAGTTGCTCATCCTGAGCTGAGATACATAACATATCTCAATCTGTCAAAAGGCCTAAGCATTTGTTTTTGCTCTTCAAGCAGTTTTCACACCTCATTAAGGGAAAGCACTGACAAGGCACAGCTGATGACAGGTTAATGCTAATTAGTCTGCTAGAGGTTCAGGCAGACAAAGTGTAGCTTTTTCAAAGTCACTTTTCTTAATTATTTGTTAGAGCTCCAACTTCACCAGTGAATTTGTTTTTTAATAAACGTTAAAAATATTGGTTGAATAATTTCTGTAGCTTGTCCTAGACCAGAGATGGTAGAATTATTATTTTGTATGAGCTTTCCTCTTCCTCATAGGAGCAGCTATCACCCTGCACAAATTTGGGGGCTAGATATTTTAGGTACATGCCAACACTAAATTATTGCATGTACCACTCTTAACCCCTTCGACGCTTATGACGGAACGGTTCCGTCATGCACGTCGGTTGGGCTGTGCTTATGACGGAACCGTTCCGTCATGGCCCCGCCCGCGCTCAGAACCTTCAGCACTGCGCGGAAATCCGCGCAGCGCTGAAGGGGTTAAATACCACACATCCTACCATTCTATGGTTTTGTGTGTGTAAAATCTGAACCTAACCATAACCACCCTGCACCCTAATATATATATTACCTAGTGGCGGTCGCCTCTGGATAGTTATAGTTAGGATCGCGCTTCCAATGGAAATGCATTTTTGTGTAGCTAATAACGTTTGTGCCGTTTAACACGTCTCCACAAAACTTTCCAAAAAAGTGCTACATTTTGATTAGTTCATGCATGGAAAGTTTCAGGGTGATCCCTCAAGTGGGGCCCGAGAACACGAAGGCCCAAAACATGTTTTCCCCATTCATGTTTCCATAGTAACTTTAGACACTGCTATAGCCCAAACCACTTAATGGATTTACACCAAATTTGGAAGAAAGCTTGATCTTGGTCTAGAAAGAATGCTTTTTTCAAATTGGGGGAAATCAAAACACTAGTTTTTGAGCAAGTAATGTTCAAATACTTTGTATATCCAGGGACATGTAGCCTTCACAGATCAAACAGAGCTCCTGCTGAGATCTAATAGGCTGCCACCACAACAACAAGAAAGTGGTGGCAGCTAAATTAGGAGTCTCAAGTCCTGCAAAAATGCAAAAAACCCCATAAGTGTGGCTCAATAGTTAGAGCGGCAGACCTCGATGCAGAGCACCTGTCCGGGACCAGGGTTCGATTCCCGCCGCGGCAGGGTCTCGGGCTATAAATTCCTCGGACCGGATATTCTCGCCTCAGTGCCTATTCTAATCATGGGTCCCACGCTGCAACTCTGGGCAATAGCTTGCTTAATCTCCACAACGGCCCCCAACAGCGCTGGGATGCCTGGCTTCACCATGGGGGTGCCCAGGAGTGGACACTCCACACGGAAAGCCAGGAAGGGTTCCTTCAGCGGTATGAGTACAGCGCTGAGATACCCGTAGTGGTGATCGGCGCTATATAAATACCTATACATTTACATAAGGGGGATACCCTGACCCCCTGGGCATAGTGGTGAGGGGGTTCCAGAGGGACCCTGCTTGGGGTCCAAAAACCTTTTTTTGTTGCCAGAAATTCACAGAGGATCTGCAAATTCAAGGCAATATTTAAATAAAATAAAAAAGCCCAGGCTCCCACACTTCATTTTTAAAACACATCGAGGTAGGCCAGGGCCCAGGGAATGATGCAATATTTATTTTTAATAGGGAGGGGGGCATGGCCTCCTCTCCAGGCCAATTTCAGCCCACAGGACCCCGTCCCTGGGGCCCAAAGTATTTTATACTGGGTCGAGACACACGCCCCCCTCCCCAGGTCGTTTTTGACCCCGAGAATCCCATATCCTAGTATATATGCAGTATTAATATTTGTCTGTATGTTTTTGGAGCTGAGGACCCAATCCCTGGGGACGCGCAGTTATTTTATGTGAAAGGGGCATGTGGCCCCCTTTCTCAGGTGGTTTTCTGCCCCATGGACCCAGGACTCTAATGGACCCAGGGACCTCATCCCTTGGGACCATTAATCATCTTAAAAGGGAAGGGGGAATGCGACCCGCTCCCTGAGCCATTAATGGCACTGTGGACCCCATTCCCTGGATCCGGCTCAAATCCTATGTCCCAGAGAGCCAACCCCCGGGACCCAGTAGTTTCCCAGCCTGCACTGGCGTGGACAGGTAAAGTTGTGCCTGCTCCCACCTGGTGGGATCATTTTTAAAACTCCCACCAAACTTGAGCAAACACCAAGACTGCTCCCAGCGGGGAGGCAAGGAAACTGATGCAGGCAGGGAAACAGATCGAGAAATTGTTCCCACCCGGAAGAAGCTGCATAACTATGTTCTCCCTGCTGATGGGAACAATGCAGGCTATTGCAGCATTTGAAATGCCAGCAGGCTCACAATGAGAGTATGGTGGGTACCCTGGGTGAGCATTAATAAATGTGGGCCCCTGCCTGATGGGGTCCTGGGGCTGAACGCAGCTTGGGAAAGGGGTCAGTATGGCCCTCCTCTTCTTTTTTTTTAGTGGGCCCTCCTCCCCTTTATTAAAGAAAAAGTCCTGATGGATGGGGTTACAGGGCCAGATGAGGCTTGGGAGAAGGCCCATGTGGCGCCCCCTCCTTTAAAATGCAAGAAAGGAGGCAAGATGGCTCCCGCGCAGCTAGACGTGTTGTACGTCTGAGCTAACCTCTCTCGTTGACCCACAGGACTTGGAGATGCAGTCAACAGCTTAACTTACGGCGACCTCGGCGGTTTGGTGTTCGCTGCTCGCCGCTAACCGGAGATTTTCATTGTGGTAGTGTTTGGTGCAAAATCTTTATCAAGAGGTGAAGGACGCTGCACGCTGGGAAGCACCTCGATGCTGGAGGCAGTTACAGCGGTGTTGAGATTCCGTAGAGCCTGGTGGGCGGTAACCCACACAGGTGCTGCAGCTTGGTTACGAGGCGAGCATCAGAACGCCGATTGTAACCGTTTGGAGAAGGTGCTGAGAGGAACGATGGCTCCGAAAACCGCACGCAAACAATGTGCACAGGAGCTGAATGCGGGGAATGTGGCCACATCAGCGATTAGCGGCGGAGGTGGGAAAGATTCAAATGGGGCTGCTATGAAGAAAAATGCGACAGGGACTCCTGCTAAAAGTTTAAGGAGGGTGAAACAGACTATATCTGTCCTGTTTACGGCTTCAGAGCAAAAACGAAAGGGGAAGGTTCCTAATGTGCAGCAAGGACCCCAATTGGAAAACTCTTTAGAAGCGCCACTAAATGTCATCGCTACTGTTAATTCACCAAATCAAAGTATTGATACAGACAATATTATGACAGTAGGGCACTGTAACACCGGAGGAGAGGATGCCCCTTTGTTAAATCCTGATGACTTAATTCTGATGGGAAAGTCTTTCCCAGAGAAGCAGGCTATCGCTATCACTAAGCCTACAGAGGCCGAATCTGTGGACTTTTTCTCGGTATCTGAAAATTCAGCCTCATCGTGTGAAGACTTGGCGGCACAATACTCTAAACAGCTGTGCATGGCGGAGGTTGAGAGTGAATACGATGATTACGAACCAGATGATACTGAAGAAGAAAGTCCTGTTACAGTTAGAGCTGAGAGTGATATGCCTAGGATAGATGGAGCGGTTGGGGGGTCTCAAGAAGGTTTGTCGGATAATATTACTCTGACCACGATATACCAGACTATTTTGAGTCATATGGATAAAACTGCATCAGAAAGTCATAAAATCCAGAACTCCTGCCGAAAATTGCAAGGTTCTATTCGGAAGTTAGTCAAGGCACAGGTTGATTTCGGGGAAAGGTTTACGGAGGTGGAAACTAGAATTTCTAATATTGAGGATGAGCTGGTAAAACAGAAATCTATCACAGAGACTTTGAGTGGTAATAAGGAGGACTTATTATGGAAAATGGCCGATTTTGAAAACCGTGCTCGCCGAAATAACTTAAGACTGATGCAAATTCCCGAAGGTAAAGAAGGCCAAGATCCGCGTAAATTTATAGTGGAATTATTTCAACAGGCTTTTCCGGGCTTGAGTAAATGGGACTGGGAACAGGAGATTGAGCGTGCCCATAGATATCCTTTTAATCTTCGATCTGGACAGAACTTAACTAAACCTAGACCTTTTCTTGTGGCCTTTAATAATTTTCGTGCCAGAGAAGATGTATATATGAATACGCAACCAAACAGGAAATCTATGGCGGAAGGTTTTTCTTTTTTTGCCACACCTGACTATTCTAAATACACAATGGACAATCGCTGGCAGCTGCGACAGTTGGTGAATCCATTTCAAATGAAGGGCGCTCAAGCCTTTATTATGAATCCGGCGAAACTCAAAGTGATTTATAAGGAGAAAATTTGCTTTTTCACTAATGTTGTGGCAGCAAAAGACTATTTGCAGTCTTTACAGGACTCTTAATTTTTCAGGTTTATTAATTGGAAGTTTTGTTAATTTAGAATTGCCTTTTTGAATCACCAGATTTATTTCATTGTTATCACTAGTTTAGCTTCTTAGCCCTATAAATTTGGTATTGCAAACCGGTAGAAAAGCTAAAGGCAGGACGAATTTAAAGGCAATGTAGGAAGGGAGAAAAAGCTGTTTTCTCTGTTTTTTGTTTTTTTTGGACTGTCTTGTGGGGAAATGTTAGAGGGGGTTTGTAGCTCACCATCGATTGGACTAATAGTCCGAAAGCCTCGGTTAAGGGGGTCGGGGGGAGATTTTTGAGGGTGGGAAAAGGGGGAGGGGTAGGAGGGGAGTGAGGTGGTGGAGGGTACTGGGTGTAGAGTGGGGTAAAAGGGAAAATTCCACGGTAATGTCGGGTGGCAATAATGAAAAGGAAATATATATTCTTGGTATTGGGGGATTAATTTGAGTAGAACAAGTATATCAACATATAGACGTCTAGACAGAAGCAATTATGATTTGAGGATTTCGATATTTATATAGTATGCCGCGAAATACTAAAATATGTTCATTTAACGTATCCGGGCTTAATCACTTTAATGAAAGGAGGAGAATTGCAGCTGAAATTCACTTTATTCAACCAGATATTCTTTGTTTACAAGAAACTCATTTGGCATGGGATGAAAGGAAGCTCATAACAGATTTAGGGTATACTTTAATTTCCGCCTCCCAACAAACTAATAAAACTAGAGGGGTAATGATTATGTCCAAACCAGGTTACTGCAATGTAGTTCGCTGTTTAACGGATAAGTGGGGTAGATGGGCAATATCAGAATTAAAAGTGGGTGGTGGATCTTTTACAATATGCACAGTTTATGGATCTAACATAGATGAGCCTGAGGTTCTGGAATGGTTAAATACAGAACTTGCTAACTGGAGGTCTCCTTTAATTATATGTGGAGATCTGAATATTAATTTAAACACTATGGAGCTGGATGCAGGCTTAGGAAATTATAGGGGCCGTAAACCACGAGTTTTTAAAGCTCTATATAACTTGGTTACTGATCACGGCCTGGTAGATATCTGGATTAAAAATCATCCGACACTTCCAGGATATACTTATTACTCCGCTCCACACAAGAAATTTGTCCGGTTGGACTATTTTCTAATCTCCACATCTATTTACTGTGGGACTAAGATCCAGATATTCCCTAGAGTATCATCAGATCATTCCCCAATTTTAATTGAGAGTTCAATCTCAAAAGAGAAATATAGTCTGAGAAGTTTTTCATATGATAGGAAGCTTTGCCTTGATGAACAATATAGAACACATATGAATAAGTGGATAGTAGAGTTTTTTAATATTAATCTTGGGTCGGCCAGTATCGTAAAGGTATGGGACACATTTAAGGCTTGTTTTAGAGGGGAGGCGATAAGCTACGGGCTGTACAATCAAAATAAGTTACGCTCTCAAATGCGAGAGTTGTATAATAGTTTAAGGGTGGCGGAAGTAGAGTTGATCAAAGAAATTGGGAAAAAAGACAATTTATTGAATATAAGCGAGGCTGAGGCCAAAGTAGCACGGTGGTGGGCGAGTATAACCGGGGTATGGACTCAAGAGATCGCGCAGAAATATTTAGTATATAAACGGCATATTCATGAATATGGAGAATCTATTGGTCAGCCCCTGGCTTTAAGATTAAAAATGAAAGCGACCTCTCGTTCAATCCCTAAACTACAGGATCAGCTTGGGGTGATTCATGAGGAACCTGGAGAAATATTAGATATATTTCAGCAGTTCTATACGGAATTATATACTCACCAGCCAAACTGTGTTGTAGCTCAGGAATGGGAAGAGGGCACTTTCAATAAACTAAATCATAGTGATTCGGAATTTTTGGATAGCCCCTTCTCTATGGAAGAATTAGAGGCGGCAGTTAGGAGTATACCAAGTGGTAAGGCGGCAGGCCCTGATTTTATTCCGGGAGAAGTCTATAAATGTTTTTTTGAATCACTGAAAAAGGTTATGCTTGAGACTTTCAGAATGGCACAAAGAGGGATTGCCCCAAATACATGGAATGATGCCTCAATTGTGGTATTCAGTAAAAAAGGGAAGCCGCCGGAGTTACCCGGATCTTATCGCCCAATATCATTGCTTAATTGCGATAGCAAGCTTTATTAAAAAATGATTGCGAATCGGCTATCCAAGGTTATAACACCGCTTGTAGCAACAATCCAGCATGGATTTATTCCAAAAAGAGGTACGGTCACACATATTAATAGGGTTATTACTTTATTTGATATCGCGGAGGTGGAAAAAAGGGATCTAGCGTTGATATTATTAGATGCAGAGAAAGCTTTCGACCGGGTGGAGTGGTCATACTTGTGAGAAGTGATGAGAAGGATGGGGTTTGGGAAGACTCTTGACTACAATTCAGGTTTTATATAAAAAAAAACAACGCTAGAATAACCGCTATGGGGTTAAAATCTGAAAAGATTATCATAACGAGAGGGACACGGCATGGGTGTCCGTGCTCCCCCTTGCCTTTTGCTTTATTTATTAATCCTTTTATTATTAGTCTTCAAAATTCACCCCATATTAAACCATTTATAGTAAAAGATATTGCATACTCAGTTTTTGCATACGCGGACGATATCGCTCTAGTAACGATCGATCCTGGAGAGTCTATTGCTGCGATTGAACAACTAGCCAGCGACTTTGGCGGTATGTCTGGATATAAATTAAATTCCGCAAAAAACTCAAGTTCTGTGCACACAAAATATCCAATTTAAAGATCCTAGGGCTATAAATGAGGTCACATATTCAGGTATAAAAATTAAAACCCAAATGCAAGAGATAGTAGATACTAATTGGCAAGAGATAACATCACAAGTTAAGCAATCATTAGAGAGATGGGGCCGATTGCAATTATCTATTATAGGAAGAGGAAACATCATTAAGATGAATGTCCTTGCTAAAATATTATATTTATTTCGGAGTATTCCATTGGAATTTCCACTTAAATATATATTGCAACTTCACTCTATCTGTGGGGAATTTTTTTGGGCCCCGGGAAAAGTCCGACGAGCCATGAAATGGCTGACATTACCGGAAGAAAGGGGTGGACGAGGTTTACCAGATTTTTTGCTTTATTATTATGTTTGTTTTTTTACAAAGAATGAGGTTCATGTTGACAGGAGAACCTATGGAGGATGAAGCGGATGAACCTTCGATATTCTTTTTGCTATTAGGAGAACAGGCAAAAGGATGCTTATTAAAAGAACTTGAGGGTAATTACTATAAGCATACCCGCTTCAAGGTATTAGTCTCAGCCTTTAAAGTTTGGAGAAGCGTTAGGAAATTAATAAATTTGGGCAGAATAAATTATTATACTCCCTTTAATGCTGATAAAATACTCCCTTCTGTATTTTGGGACAATGTAGCAAAGAGCTGGTCAAGAACGGGCGTATGTAGAATTGGAGACCTATATGATGCAAATGGAATATTTGCTACATACGTAAAACTTTCAGATAAATATCTGCTGCCCCATTATTCATTTTTTAAATATCTCCAAATTCGAGATTTTTGTTTAAAAAAACATATTAAGTTCTCTCCTAATATATTAGTGGAGGGGATTCGTCATAAAAAAAGATTGGTCCGCTTTATTTGATTTTGATGGAGTTTAGAGAGGATGATATGAAAAAATATAATCTCTATAATAAGACGGTTTTTAGGTTATATTACACTCCTAAGCGGATGGCAACCTGGGGTAGTAAAAACGATGGGAAATGTTTCCAATGTGGGGATCTGGATGCTGATATGCTGCATATTTTTTTTAATTGTACTAAATTGTCGCATTTTTTGTCCAGTATTGAGTTATTTATGTCAACGGTGCTGCATTGTCTGTTTAAGATTTCATCTGCACTTATGTTACTGGGAGTAGGATCTAATTATCTAATTATCCTATATTGAATGAGCACAAATATTTTTTATTTCTAGCCATGACTGTTGCGCGCTTATGTATTGCAACGGAATGGTTACTCCCTGAGGCTCCGAAATTTGAATTTTGGAGAGCTAAGCTTTATAATATTTATGAATTAGAATGGAGTCTATATGCTTTGAAGGGGGCCAGAAAGAAACAAATTGGATTGTTAACTTGGGGTGCTTTCACAGATTATATGGGGGCATGATGGCTCCGCAGTATTTATTATTATTGTACTTTATTCCTTAAATGTTTGAGGTTTATTTAAATGTCCCCTAAAGATGGTTTATTATCCATAAGTGTCTCAAATGTATGAATTTGAGTGTTATTTCTTATAATTTGTAGTAATGATAGGATTTTAATCTGTATTGTCACCGGAACTTCTGTGGAAATAAATAAATAAATAATTTAAAAAAATAAAATGCAAGAAAGCTCTGGGAGGGGGCCGTACACCTCCTCCCCTCTTAATTTGTATGTGGCCCCAGGATTTTGGGTCCCCGTTGCTCAGTGGACAATCATACACTGTGTGTTAAAGGATCTAACCCTGCCACAGGCTGGGCCCTTTGGCCAACCCCTTCATGGTGTATTGTTGCAGGCCATGCCCTGTGGTCAACTTCCCTGCATGACCAAAGGCTGTGCACAGAGAAGGGGTTGGCTACTTGTGGGGGTGTTGGCTGCAGGGCCTGAGAACAGTCTCGACCCTGTAGCCAACCCCCATGCCATGCATGCCCAAAGACTGTGCATAGTGGGGGCTTGGATTACAAATGGTAATAAATTATTACTTTACATAAAAAAAACTAGAAATTCACTGAAAAAACTAAAGGTTAATGTAACGTTATAGATAGGTGAAATGTTCAGCAACAATGTATGTTTTAAATGTAACTATGATTGGCGCTCTACGGTAACTATAACTTGTGCCTTTGCCATGCGCTGCTAATTACCCCACATATTACATTACTCATGACATCTTCTATGACACAATTGATAATATCCCTGCAACATTTGAAATGAAATTATTGATCAGAAAACTGTGCATGGCAGGGGCGTGAGTTATAGTTACTTGAGATTATATATATAATTATAAGCATATATTTGTGAACTAGCCCTTCTTTAAACAATATTGGTGCCACTGTAAGCAAACTTATATCTTATATCCTTAGTCAAAACACCAAGCAAAGCCCCACTTTAGTTCTTTTTGGATGCATAGTAACATCGCCTTGCCCCAAGATGACGGGTAAGTATTGTTTCATTGCTATATATAGGCATGCCATGAAATATGTAAGCAGTGGATATTGACTGTGCCACCTACAGCACCTGATTGGTAAAGGGCAGTAAAAACAAAATATCTTAGAAAAGAGTAGCTGAATTAGTAAACTACTCCCTACCTTTTCAGAATGTTTGTTTCCTTCAGGCATCAAGGTCAAGAGAAAAGAATTTATCAATGTATGCAGTATTAATATTTGTCTGTATGTTAAAGCCAAAGCAATAAGAAACATTTGGTGAACCTGTGATTGTGAGCATTTTGTAGAACTTGAAATGTATTTTATTGAAGAGCTTAAGACTTATGACTGCCTACAGATAAGATAAATTGTCCTGTTTTTCCTCTGCTGTAAAATGTTTGCATGTAAACATGTGGTTACATACTGAATTGAGTTATGCCCATCTGTGATTTATGATGTTTGACATGTACCTAAAAAAGAAACCTAGATCGATTTTATTTCTTCACCAAATCAAGCAGAAGTTGATCTGAAAGATTTAGGGCCGCATTACGATGTCGGTCGGAAAGGCTCTGAATGGCATTCTGTTTGACCAAATCCGTGTAGGAACCCAAGTTTCTGACCAACTCGGAAACATTTACGACCAACTGATTATGATGCAAGGTAGTCAATTGGTTATTCCAAATCGGTTCTGAGTGGCATTCAGAGAGTACGAGACGGTCGGAGCTGAATTATAAAGCTCTATGGGCTGCGTTTCCGACCGACCGATTACGATGTCGGATTCCGACAGCTGATCTCACTCAGTCAGTTTGACATGGATCGGCTGTCAGAATCTGACTTTGGGGGCCTGTAGCAGGCTCCCCTTCACCCAGGGGCCTCCGGTTGGGGCCTGTGTGGGTACCCAGGGGTCCCCTCTTTACAACCGTGCACAGTGTGGCAGGCACCACGGGGGTGCCTGCCACAGGGTGGAAGGTTTTCCGTACCCACCCCTTTTTTTAATGGAGCCTGTGTTGTCAGTTGGAACACAGGCTCCCATTGAAGTTAATTGGAGTCTGACAGAACGGTGTTCGGAACCATCGGTCGGTTGGACTCCCCGAACCCGAGTCGGTCAGAAACCATCCCGACAAGGAGTCGACAGAGTGCTTACCGACTGACATCGTAATGACACCTTTAGTGTCAGGTTGGTGTCTGTAAATGATTTTAAGTCATGGTCATAAGATGAAAAAACTCTGCTTTGTTAATATTCTTAGAGAAGTAAAATATGTGATATATTTTGGTAATTAGCAATGAGTTTGTGAGAAGAACTCCATGGAAACATGAGGGTACATGTTCCTTGGCCTGAAGCCTCCCTTAAGAAAGATAAAATATCAGTAAATTGACTCTAATAAAATGTCTGCATGGTTGTCTGACATGTGGCTAGAAAAATATATCCCAAAAGATCAAAGACAACTTTTAAACAATATATTCCTGCTTCTGCCTCCTGTACTGTAAAGTTGTAATACTTTCAGTATCCAGCATACTACAGAGCTCTCATATTGCCAAGTGTTTGGAGCGAGTAGCTTATACATTCCTGCACATTTACTTTGCTTCGGTTTACCGTCTGCTGCTTAAATCTGTTTGCATTAGTAAAATATATTATCTGATGTAAAATTTCATAACTGGCAAAACAATTTATACCTTCATCAACTTGTGACAGTTGGCGACCTGACACAAGGAAGTGCTGCTGGATGGTCTTCCACAGCATCGGACCAGCATAGCTAAACAACTCCCTCTCCTTCCATGCACCCAAGAGACACCTCCGATCAGCTGATATCTCACTGGCTCCCATCCCACGCATCTACAAGGCCAGAACGGGAGGAAAGTCCTTCTCCTACCTCACAGCGAAGGCCTGGAACGACCACCCCCTCCACCTCCAGCAAGCATACACTTCAGGAAGGCTCTTCGGATGACCCCAGCACTCAACTGAGCTGCCCCCCACTCTCTAATGCCTTGAGACCCTCACGGGTGAGTAGTTGCACTTCACAATTCCCTGATTGATTGATTAATAGTAGGATACATACTGTTACACATTATCTAAGGTATTCCGACTTATGTGTCATTTTTTGTTAAAGAAGCAGAGCAAAATTCTTCACTTCCCCAAATATTGTTATCATATTGCTTCGTGTTGGCAGGGCATCATGTATCCTGTCCTGGTCTTTCAGTAAACAGTACATTCTGACAGCTGTAGTCTTTGCTTCAGATGGACTTGCATTCCTGATATCAATTATTTGCAAAAATGAAACCCAAGAAAGCAAATACTCATAAAATGTGGCTAGACCTAGAGACACTTAACAGTGGCAATACATTAAAAATTACTCTGGATTTATGTTAAATGAAAAAGCTTAAAAATTATTTTTAAAACACATACATCTATACCTCTAAATGTACTTGTATATGCAGGTGTAGATTTACAAATCTGATGAATTTGCAAAAATTCCAAAGGGTAATCTGGAACCCTATGACAGTTGCAGGTTTCCAGGAGTACTTTGGGATAAAAGTCAGTGGCGGCTTGCCGAGGGTGTGCTGCGGGGCGGTGAGGTTGGGTGGGGGAGGGGCAGGGTAGGGGGTAGTAAACTCCAGCATACAGCCAAAAGGATGTAAGTAAATAAATAAAACTATTTACATTGCACGTGCTGCAAAGCCAATTCGGCGATGCAGCGCACGCAATTTAAATTGTTTTATTTATTTATTTATTTACTTAACTCCCTTCGGCCTTATGCCGGAGTTTTCTATCCCCCACCCTGCCCCACCGCCCCACAGCACACCCTCGGCGAGTCACCACTGATAACGGTTCTAAATTTACAATGACGTGCATACGAAGGTAGTTCTGCAAGTATACATGTGCATAGAGTACAATTAAGCTTGTGAAAATGGATTTATATTTGTGCAATTACATTTTATTTCTTTTCTCCAGAGGAAAAATATTTTACCCATGAATAAGTCCTTTTCACTTCATCTGCAACAATTTTATAGCTGTTTCGTGCGCATTTCCAAAACAGGAATGCATGCATTATTGTCCTTAAAAAGGACAAGTCTCTGACCATTTCCAGAGAAGAAATGGACTGTGAAAGGTTTGTGAATGTCCACAATCTTTATGCGTTCATGTGCATCACTTCCTTTTACAGATTTACTACTATGTAATTGTGCCAGGCACTGTGGTAATGTTATGTGTGAGTAAATCTTTTTCTTTGTAGAAGAGTGAAACCACATATTTTAATAGAGAAGAGGTTTTACTTAAATGAATTGTGCCCAGGGTACCTAAATCTCCCTGTGGCAGCCATACTTTATTCTACTGGCCTTGAGCTGTTAGAACATTTAGGATCATAACCTTTACATCCTGTTTAACTTAATTTCAATTCCCTTTGACCAGGTTTATGTGATATTGTACATAAATGTGGAGAATTTCCTCCACAAGCATTGTTCTTTTTTTCAAAACCGAGCAGTTTTGTGAAGATGGGACTTTATGAAACACGCACATTTTTGTCATAGAAAGCCCACAAACATAAAAACTGCAGTAAGAAAACAAAGTCAAAACTCGTTGTCAATGATTTAAATTACTCCCTAAAATATGTTTTTTAGATGCAGCACTTCTAAGCTCAATGCTGGCTCTACAGGATGGTAGAAAAGGTTTTTCGAGCTGCACAGAGACAAACTTTAGCTTGCCGTGGGTGTGATCATGAGTCTCCTTTATTTCAGTGCTTCTGGGATGCTATCTTTTTGAAGTTTTCAGCATCTTGTTCTTTTTTTGATGTGGTAAAAGCAATCTAATCATGATTGTACTGGAAGAGCAAATCCCTACCATGACAGCCACTACTGTCCTGGACAATGGTGAAATTGCGTATTTAGTTCAGATTGGATTAATTCAGTCGCCCCAAAATATCAAGCCTGGTTGAATAGAAAAACTGAGTATTGCAACCAAAAAAATTCCCTTCGAAAAGATTGGAAGTTTTAGACTGGCTTTTGCTCGATTAATAACTCGGGGCTTTTAGGGACACGGGTATTCTGGCCTGTGATCAGCAAGTACAGAAAGAGTACTGGTGTAGGTGGACAATGGAGCACATCAGTTAATACTGTACCCCTCCACCCTGGCCTAGAAAGGGCTTTAAATCACCCTAACCCGAGCAGAAATGCAACACAAAGCAGTCAATAAAATAGACAAGCATTGGCATAGCCAATAGGTCTTGCTTTTGGGACCTTATAAGTATTTAGTTATGCAGCACAATATCCTTGGTGCAACAACATCAAGTGTTGCATAGCTAAACACTTATAAGGTCCCAAAGGCGAGACCTATTGGCTATGCCAATGCTTGCTTTAACTGGTGCTGCTGGGTTTTAGACTCAGAGTGCACTGAGGCCTGCTAACCAGACCTCAGCCCCAGTAACCTGACCCCAAAAATGTCTATATTAAATTGGCTATACCCAATTGGCCAAGCTAAGCATACATAAAAATGTAGATAGTGTAATGATGTAAAAAACTGCAGCACGTCCAAACAAATAAAGGGGAAATGCAAATGCCCACATCAGCCTGGTATTCGGCCTGCACAATTGCCATGTTAGGCTGGTACAAAATGTTTAACCAGGGCTGCATGTAATTTCCGGTCTGGCCCTTTTTGAATGACAGATTTCAAACAATGTTAGCAAATGTTGATCCACCACTGCAATATCAAGTCCTGGTAGTACTTGTAACTCAAACAAATGTGCAGCCAAGTTAAGAACTCTGCGCCAGTCATCTGTGAGACCTGCAGTTCAAGAGTTCAAATTGCAACAACGTCAACTCAGCCTTCCATGCTTCTGAGGTTGATGAATAGAGTGCATTAAATGGTAATAGCACAACCTATAATTCACAGTGCATGGACAAGGGAAATTTGTGGGAACTGAGTGCTATGAAGACAAAGAATACAAAACAGTTAACTGTGTAATATGGACCAATGTTGCCATCGAGCGGTTTTGGAGTCACCATATGCTATGAGACTAAAGGCTGAGTGGTTTATAGATTTCAACCGCACCCCGAGATGGCAAAATCGGACCATATTATGCATGGTACTGGTTAAGTATTTTTATATTACATTTATTATGGGGCATTTAATTTGAAAAGGCTGTTTTCTCCAAAGTGTTACTAACAATGGACACCGATAATAATCATAAAGTTTACATTTTGTTTACCTTTCTTGAATAAAATGGTATTAAAGCAATGGGCAATAGTGAGAGTCCGTGGATTTAGGTGATTATGTTGCTGCAGTGTTTACCACATAATTAAGGATTCACTTCACTTGCCATATAATTTGCCACATAACTTGCAGACATCACCAAAGATGTTGTTTCCATCGCAAATGGATAAAAATAATATTGACAGAGAATATGCAGCATCATTTAGATTTGCCTGCATTATCAGGGCAGCCCTGGCAATGCTAAAGTGCTGCAGAGTGGTTTGGGGGCTGCTGCTAGGATGATAAATTCCATATTTCAGAGGCAATCATAAAATGTTTTCCGTATTTTATTGTTCTCTGTCAAATGATTTTTTGTTCCACTGCATTTTGTGCAATAAAAACACTCAAACATGTAATATATAAAAACATACATACCAGGTAACTGTGTAATATTGCCCTATATAGCCATCAAGGAGTTTTGATGACATTTCTAAACCAGAGGTCCAGAGGCCTAGTGGTTTATAAATGTCATACATGTCACCGGAACCCAGAGATGATAACATATATATGGGATAAAGCAAACCCTGTCATGCATTATAAAGATACTGTAAGTCTCCGCGAGGTTCCTTGCCATACAGAGGAACAAGGCAGAAGGCTGAGTTCATTTATTAGATCATGGAACTCCTCAGGGACTTTTAATCTACTTATAATGTACAGGAGGGTCTAGTTTATTCCGTATAATATATAGTCACACCACCACCCTTCCTGCATACTTGGTGTGTTGCTCTTTCACATGGAAGATATAAGATGCTTGCAGACAGGAAGGATAGAAGTAGAATATGGAGTGTAAAATTAAACATCCTAAAAAGCAGTTTGATATTTATTGCAAAAAGATATTAGAATCAGTTTAAGACAAATCAGATTTAAAAACAAAATGCTGTAGCTCAAAATGTGTAGAAACAAGCAGAGAGATTCCATCTGTCCTATAATTACCTAAAGTATTCAAAACAATTACACATTGTCATAATTACTTAACTTCTGCTGGTCACTGTTCTTCTAAAAAAACAAAGCACAAGGAAGAAAGGCCAGGTTCTGTTCTCACTGTTTAAACTGCAACTTTAAGCATGCTCTGTGACCTGCTTTTCACTCTGAGCAGGCATTATGAAGTCAGAATCCAACTGTAATAAGTTACTGTAGTTAAGCAGCTATGTCACTTCTTTATTACAGGTGACTAGCAATGTCACAAGTTACCTGTAATGCAGAAATTAGATATGGGCTTGCAGGCTCCCGTGTATTAAAGGACCAGATTACAAAAAATATGTTATGTATATGACATCATTTTTTTATTGATTTTAGTATTGTTCAGAGAAATTGGAGAGTTATCTATTTAGTATTCATTGTGTGCCTGAGACTAGAGATGTCTGCCAACGTTTTGAGAAATTAGTTTTTGTTGGGGATAATGTACTAATATTTAAAATGTGTTTTATTCAATAATGTGTATTATTATAAGTCAAATGTTAATCTCAGAGCAGATTTAAGGAATTTTATAACGCACTAAAAATGAGCTTTTCTTTTATACTAGAAGGCAACAAAAATAAAGCGTAAAGTGAGAGAGTAGTGTTTTTCTGACAGGTTTCTGTGTTTAGAATGTTATCACCCACTCAGGAGAATTCATTGGTAAATGTTTCCATTAAAGATGGGTCTGCAAGTGTGCTGATGCTATAGGAGCAGCAATGTCATTGTGAAACCTTTTTTTCACCAACACTGAAAGAAAGATGAAATACGGTGTCAAACATCCATTTATCTTTTTTTATTTGTTCAGAGAAGCTAAATAGCCTGGAGTTTAATTTAGCACTGTAAAGTACTCACAATACTTCAGAGGTAACACCTCTCTTGTGTGAAATTCATGCTTTGAAACCGCTGGCAAACATTCGATAAGAATGCTTTCCCATGTAAAATAACAAATTGTTGTAAAAAATACAAAACATGTACATGTGGATGTGTTATTCAATGAAGATGCATAATTCGGCTTAGAATCAAACAGCTTCAAAGAACTACTTTGCAGAATTGGTATTCTTGTGTAATGAGTGGTGAAGGAATTCAGCTTGCAAGCACGCACTCGACATCATGTGCGTCTGTTTGCTAGTTTTGTAGCTAAGCAGAGAACGTAAACCCTGAGAAGCGGCTCCATGGATGGCTTAGAAGTAGCTCTAACATGATCCTTATTTTCTGACTCTGACGCCCATAATTAATCGGGCACTCATGAGATAGCTCGCGATACTAAAATATTAATCAAGTATAAAGCATGACAATGGCGAATGGCAGGCATACTAGAGTGTCAGCGTTAAGGAAACTTCGTAATTTTGTGATAGCCTGATAGTGGCAACCATAATTCCGTGGGGCTAGGAAAATGGCCGTGTTGAAGGAAGAGTTCTGAACCAAGCGTGCTGCACCAGGCGCGCCACTGCAAGTAACTCATACAGAATTAGTCTTAACACATGGACACAAGTTGTGCGCGCAAAGCTAAAGTACGAGTAGCAGGAAGCAAAACTGATTTTTAAAACGAAAATCCACCGTTAAGGACTAAGAGGGAAGTTGATTGGGGTACTGTGCTGCAGGTAAAGGGTCAAGGTATCCGACAATGGGCAAGGACGGACTTCAGCTGTGGCGTGTGGGTCATCTAACTAACCCTGTTTAAGTTGATTGGGGTCCTATGCTGCAGGTAAAGGGTCAAGGGATCAAACAATGTGCAAGGATGGACTTCAGCTGTGGCGTGTGGGTGTTAAAAGTCATGGTGAGCTGAATGAGTATCTACTCTTACTCAGACTCGCTGCTGCTGTAGCTGCTCCAGCTGTCGGGCGGCTCTTCCAGCTGCAGGTCTCTGATGTGCCGCGTCTATGCCCCCTGCACAGACATGGCTAGGACACGCGAGGCAGACTATCCCCTTCTCAACCACTGAGATGTTTCCTGGGTAAAGAGTTCTTGTTTCTTTGAATCTTGCCCAAACTTGCAATTCACAACAGCTTCTAGACCGCCGCCATGTTGACAACTTCCGCTCCAGACAGGCATCAGGTGACAACCTTTTACGTACGTCTATTGGTCTGCAACTCGTCGCCCTGGAAACCGTGGAAGCTTTGCATTTCTACTGTGGCACGCGATACAGAGGCAGCTGTCGCAGGGGCCCATACGGGTGATGTCCGAGCTTGTGCGTGATAGTGATTGTTGTATTTAATGCAATAATAAGGAGGGAGTGTGTGACTGCTTATTGTGCTTGCTCCCTCTCTTCCAGAGGTCTTCAAGTGATCCTAGCGGGGGCACCAGGCTCTTATGCTGATAACGCGCTTCGTTTTAAGCTAAACAAGCATTGGCCGCACGGCCGTAAAAGTAACGGCTGCACAGCCGCGAAAATGATCGCGATCAAAGCAAAAGTGATCGCGAAGCACGCGAGTGGTGCGCGTGCAGCAGTGATCGCGCTGGAAGGGAGGCAGATGGCGGCTGCACGCGTGCACGCTCGCGTGAACGCAAGCTTTAGGCCGTCTGGTAGCACTTTGAAAACACGCTTACTAAAGGTCTCGCCTGAGCTAGCTCATGCGCTTGCTCTCAGGCGAGACCTAAAAAAGGATATTTAACAAATATAAAATATTTTCCACTGAAACCCAAACCCAGAGAATAGTACCTATCCAAGAATTATGAAGACATGAAGGTCTTACATCTATGCAAATTAAAATTAGGAATAATTGTGTATTGACAAAATTGAGACTATTCAAGAGAGGCTTGAGCCCAAGTGCTGGAGGAGAACAAGATCCACATGTGAAATGGATTGAAAGCCTTATACTGCTAGTGCTACAGACTGTACACAAATACAACTCAGTGCTTATGCAAGCGGCAATTTAAAATGTAAAACACAGAAGAAACAGGTACACTATCAGTTTTACAGATAATATTATCGCACAATGCTCTGCTATTTTCCCCTCTATCACTCGAATACTGCCACCATGTTTTGCCGGACCACATCTATGAATTGCCTCTTATAAGTATAGTAGTGTAAGTTATTTAAGCCCTGCATTAGAGATCTACTAAAAGCATATACTAATTTGAACCTCAAACTGCATTTTTATGGCCCACGCTACAAAAAGGTGTGCTGATCCCCAAAAGAAGTCACAGTAAGAATGCAAGGTTTGTGTAAAGTCTGTACTCATAACAGCATAGGCGATTTCAAAATGTCTAAAAAGATCCTTGGGAATGTTTTTCGCTAAACTGAATATGACTTTTGAGTAGGCCTGGGCGAAAATTTCGTTCCGTTCGCGGAAATTGCGATAATTTGACATTTTCGCGTTCCGCGGAGAGCGCGAAAATGTCAAAAATTCCGGTTTCCGCAGCTTGGCGATAATTTGTTTCTTGCTCGCGCTGTAAAATAATACATTCTCGCGCGCGCGCGATCGCCTTACCTGAATCCCTGCATTCGCCGACAAGTTTTCTTGATCCGGTTGCGTTCTCCATGAGATGTTGTATTGTTTTTAGCCATTTGCGCTGTCTCGCGACAGTTCGCGCCTGCAGTGACGTCATGCGTCGCGCGATCACGTCTTTCTTCTCGCGATCATGCACCGTGAGACAACTCAAAACAAGATGGCCGCGCCCGCAAGCAACCACTTGGGTAAGTTGGCGACCCGCAACCATGCAGAAAATCTCGCGAACATGCCGAAAAAAAACTTCCGCATCTTCGTGATATTTCCGCTTGTTTGCGATAATTTTAAACATTTTCACGATAATTTGCGAAAGTTAATTTCGCAAATTCCGCCCACCCCTACTTTTGAGACATGAAAACATAACAAACAGGGTCTACTGCAAGATGTGTGAAATCAATGGCTTTGAGTTATTTTACTCATAACGGAAGTGGAAAATTATCGGTTTGTCAGCTGCTTTGGCATTGACATGATGGCTGTGCTAATTGAAGTGTGGTGCTCTAAATCATCCTGTGAGTCTGCTGGTAACATCTGAATTTTGGGTTAGAGAGATCTGTAGAAGTGTAACATTTGTCTTCATAGATTTCCTCCTACGTGACACACTTGTTTTTTTGATGTGCCCTATTCCTTTGTATTTTGCTTGTGTTGAGGGGTAAGCAAACTATCTGTACCACTTCCCTGGAATTGCCCCTTACCTTGACTCCCTCAAGGGATTTTGCTCAATCAGCTACTGTTTTTAGGAGGTGTATTCTAGAGACATGTTTTGCAAAATGTATATATATATATTTCTTTTCACTGAAATGATAAAGATTACAGGGACATTGTAGTTAGGCTCAGTTTTCACTGATACAAGACCAGTAAAATGCTGCAGTTATAGTTACCTGAGCTAACTATAACTTACGCCCCAGCTACGCACTGCTTATGACCTCACATATTACATCACTCATGACATGGTCAGTGACATAACTGATGATATTACTGATGACATCTTAAATTACATCACTGATGACATCATCCACAGAACCACTCACACATCCTTACAACCTCTCATATGCCCACTCACACACCCACACAACCAAACATACCTATTCACAGACCCATACAAGTGCTTACTTAACCACTCACTTATCCATAATCACTTACACACCAGCTCACTCATTCATAGAGCCTGATCATACAACCAGTTACCCCATACAACCACTCACACATCCACACATTCACCCATACAGCTAACTGGCACACCCACTTATTCACCTATACAGTCACTTACACACTCTCACCCATACAGCCTCTCAACAGAGCCACTCACTCATGCATAAAGCCACTCACACACTCACTCACACACCAACCCACTTACATAGCCATTCACACATTCACATATCCATATAACCACTCATACGGCCACAAACTCACCCATGCAGCCAATCCCATGTACACTCACTCTTGCATACAGCCACTCATGCACTAACTCACTTAACCAAACACTCACTCAAACAGCCACTCACTCACCCATACAGCAACTTACACATCCAGCCACTCACTCATACAGCCATTCAGACACCCACTCATTCACCCATACAGTCACAGACATACCCACTCACCCACCCATACAGTCACTCATACTGCGACTCAATCACCCACCGATCCAGCCTGACACACCCACTCACTCACAATACAGCCACTCACACAGCCACTAAATCACCCACACAGCTACTCAGACACCCACTTATAAACCCATACAGCTGCTCACACACCCACACACCCACTCACACACAGATACACACAGTCACACATCCACTCACATAAACTATGTTAAAAAAGGAACCACTGATTAGTAGTACACAAAGTATGCTAATTTAACTTTTGTGGTACCTTAGTATATACGTTTAACACACAAAAACATTTAGAAAACCCTCAAATTTCAATGGATGATGTCATCAGTGATGTCACCAGTCTCCCAGAAATGATATTCTCATCATGCATACATCAGTGTAAGTATTTACATGGAAATGACTTAGATTGTGCACATAGACGTTTGATTTTTTAATATGTCTCATTATTTTCCCTTATGCCAATACACATATTCATCCATTATCTATTGTCTGAATTGGCTTACAGTATCTGTGACCTAGAGTAATTAGGGAGAGGGCCACGTGAACCATGATGTCGGAATGTATTGACGCGCATTGTGATAAATTATGGTTTGTAGACCAATATTTGCATTGCCATATAATGAATTATTGTCATGCACTTTAGGTGATTTTTAGTTTGTATAAAATGTAGAGCATGGAAAACACTTTTAAAAGAACACCAGGGGTAAAGGAGTATTTCTTTCATTCTCATGCCACTGTGCATATTTTCACTCATACAAAACCAGTGAAGTTCAGCAGTTATAGTTACCTAAGCTAACTATAATTTGAGCCCCCGCAATGCACTGCTTATGACTTCACATACAACATTATTCATGACATGGTCAGTGACATCACTGATGACATTTCAAATGACATCACTGATGACATAATTGATGACATCATCAAGTGAGTGTCGATGTTTTTAAGAGTTTATGAGTGTTAAGCATATATAATAACCTACTTCAAAAGTTACATTTGTATACTAGGTGCACTACTGCTGAGTGATGCTACTTCTAACATATATTATGTGGGTGGTTGTGTACTATATCCTTGTGTGTATGGGTGTGTAGGTGGGTGTATGGGTGTATAAGTAGATTTTTGAGTAGCTGTGTGTGTGGCAGTATGGGTGAGTGAGTCGGTGTCTGAATGGTTGTATGAGTGAGTGAGTTGGTGTGTAAATGGCCGAATGGGTGAATGAGTGAGTGGCTGTTTGAGTGGGTGTTTGGTTAAGGGAGTTGGTGTGTGAGTGACTGTATTGAAGAGTAACTGTCTGTGTGAATGGCTTTATGGATGACTGAGGGGATGTGTGAGTGCTTGTATGGATGTGTGAATAGGCATGCAAGTGATTGTGTGGGTGTGAGAGTGAGTGTAAGTGTGTGAATGTTTGTATGGGTGAGTGAGTGGCTGTATTGAAAGGTTGTATAGATGAGTGAGTGACTGTGTAGGTACATACTTGGGTATGTGAGTAGCTATATGAGTCAGTGTGGCTATGGGAGTGGCTGTATGGATGAATGACTGGTTGCATGCGTGGCTGTATGGCATTTGTGAGTGGTTATGTGAGTGCCTCTATGGAGGAGTGTGTGGGAATGTGAGTACTGGTATGGGTCTGTGAATGGGTATGTGAGTGGATGTATGGGTGTGTGAGTGGGTGTACAAGACGTTGTATAGGGTGTGAGTTCATGTGTGAGTAGTTCTGTGAATGATGTGATCAGTGATGTCATTTGAGATGTCATCAGTAATGTAACGAGTGATATAAGGTGAGGTCATAAGCAGTACATTGCGGCGGCATAAGTTATAGTAGCCCAGGTAACTATAAATGCTGAATTTCACTGGTTTTGTATGAGGGAAATCTGAGCTTAACTATAATGTCCCTGTAATCTTTGCATTTCTTCAGTGAATTTCTAAATTTTTTCAAATTGTATTTCCTAGCTATAAAGTCCCTGTAACCTTTGATTTTTTTCAGTGAATTTCTAAGGTTTTTCAAAATCTGTTTGCTAACTGTAACATTCCTGTAACCTTTGGATTTTTAAGTGAATTTTCATGGTTTTTTAACTAGAAGTCGTGTTTGCAGAGTGTTGAAGAAAAGGTCGGGCCTTTGACCAGCTCTCAGGAATCCCGCTATAGGAGACTTACTGGAGGTAACAGGATGGTTTTCTGGCCCCCAAGGACATCAGCATCCAAGACAGACTTCATCACCCAACCAGAATTGCGCCAGGAGGTAAGTTTGCAGAGTAGTGGAGTAAGGGTGTGTGGCCTCTGAAGTCCTCACAGCAATTGTGCTCTGTGAAATGTACTGGAGGTAACAGGAGGGGTAGTTGGCCCTCAAGGGCCCTCTGGGACCAAGAGGACTTCATCCACTAACCAGCAGTGCACCAGGAGGTGCGTTTGCAGAGTGGTGGAGAAAGGGGGTGTGGCCTCCTCTCAGCAATCTTGCTGTGTGGGAATTATTGGGGGTAAGGACCCTCAGCAGCCAAGGGGAATTCATTCCCCCACCAGCAGTGTGCCAGAGGGGTAGAGAAAGGGGGCAGGGCCTCCATAAACTTGTTGGTCATTTAAAAAAAATATATATTTCTTAGGAAGGGGGTGCTTCCCTGGGCTGTTTTGGTCCACGGATCCCATCTCGGGGGTCATCCCTCTTTTCAATGGAGAGGCAGGCTGTGCGGCCCCCCTCCCCAGGCCAATTACACCAAATTTGGCAGGAAGGTAGATGTTGGTTCAGCGATGTGTCTTTTTGTGATTTGGTGTAAATTCGTTCAGTAGTTGTGGAGAAAGTGAAAGAAATTCCCAGATGTATATATAGGGACGCGGTGGATTTGCGACCCCTCCTGATCTCATGCTCTTGTGACTCAGTAGAACCGAGTCACAGAAAAAAGATTTAATAAAAAGAAAAGGGGGGGCGAGTAGAAGCACCCTGACCCCAAGGCCTCTTGGGAATGTCTCACAGGGCCAAAAAAGCTTTTTTTGTTAAAAATGATCATCTGGAGTCACACTGGATCAGCGACTCCCGTGAAATAAAAAAAGAGTGCGGGCTCCCATGCTTCATTTGAAAGTGGATCCCGGGTGGGCCAGGCCCCAGGGGCAGGTGTATAGTAGTTAGGAGGGGGTGTATGGAGCATTAAGCCCCAGGGACCGCCACCTCCCCGGGGCATTTTGAAAATAATATGAGGGTTGCCCTAGGCAACCCTGTGCCGAAGGGACCGCCATCTCCCCAGGGCAAATTATTATTGAATGCAGGGGGCCCGTGCTGCCCCCTGCAGCCCCAGGGACCACCACCTCCCCGGGGCACAGATTTGAAATTAAACTAATGCAGGGGAAGACCTACGGCCTCTCCCGCATGCCCTGTGGCAAAATGTACACAAGAATGGCGCACCGCTCCCATTAAGTCATAGCATACACTGCTCCACTTTCAACAAGCGAGAGCAGAAAAAAGCTCTCGCTTGTTGAAAGTGGAGCAGAATTGGTTTCACAGATAAGGACCTGCCTTTCCATCAGCTCCCTGTCTGCGAAATCAATGCCGGCTCCCGTAGGACTTAGGGAGCTGGCAGGGACTGCTGGGGCCTTGAAGCTCCCCCAGCGGTCCCTAACATATGTCAATAGGTGCCCTGGGTGGGACCAGGCCACCCAAAATGGATGGCAGGTGCCAGGGGCTAGGGTCCCCCTGGCCAAAATCAGCCTAGGAGGTGGGCCCCCCCTCCAACAATAAAAAAAAAGCTCTGCCCAGGGGATGGGGTTCCAGGGCCCAAAATAAGCCCAGGAGGAGGCTGCACTGCCCCCCTCCCCATTGAAAAATGACTGACCCTGGTGGATGCCTAGGGAAGGGTGGCCATGCAGCCTCCCCTTAACAAATGGAAGTAAAAAAAGCTCTGGCAAGTTACCGGAGGCCACACCTCCTTCACCACCACTCTGCAAACACTCCTCCTTGTGCGCTGCTGGTTGGGAGATTAAGTCCCCTTGGGTCCAGAGGGTCCTTGGGGGCCAACAAGCCCTCCTGCTCCCCCCAGGAAGTTCCACACAGCAGGATTGCTACGAGGCCTTTGTAGGCCATGCCCCCTTTCTCCACCACTCTGCAAACACTCCTCTTGGTGCATTGCTGGTTGGGGAATGAATTCCACTTTACAGCTGAGGGCCTCAGGACTAAAGTGGGATTCTTCCCCCAACCAGTAGTGCGCCAGTCAATCACATAGCCACTTACTCATACATACAGATACACACACTCACTTACTCATATAGATACTAACACATACTCACTCACCTATACAGTCACTGCCACAAGCACACACTCGCCCATACAGCCACTCACATTCACTCACTCACCCATCCAGTCACTAATACACCCCATCACTGACCTATACTGCCTTTCAAATACCCAGTTACTCATCCCTTTACCACTGATACTGCCTTTCACATACCCAGTTACTCACCCATATAACTAATGATTAGTGTGGGGGGGGCTCAAGCCCCCTACACTGCCTTGGGGACTACAACCTCCCCAGGGCATCAAATTTGTAAATACGGGGGTCCGCACCTCCCTGGGGCTCTTTACATGTTGGAGGCGGCCGTGCAGCCTCCCTCGTGGAGCCCTTTATTTCCCTGGGGACTGCCACCCCCAGGGCTGGCTCCTGCAATGACCCGGGGTGTCCACCCCAGGACACTGCTGTTTGCTATGGCAGGGCGGGAACACGGCTCCCGCCCTACCATAGAAAACCCTGCTTTGCTTTAAAATGAGGTCAGTCCTGGGGGATGGTGTCCCCGGGGCCAAAAGTGGCCCAAGGGAAGTGGGGCCAAGGGGCCCCCTTCCCTATTAATATATTTTTAAAAAGGAGGCCATGCCCCAGGGGATGGGGCCCCCGGGGCCAAAATCGGCCCCGGGAGCGGGACCACACGGCCCCCTTTCCATTTAACTTTTTTTTTTTTAAAGGGTCAGACCCTGGGGGATGGGGACCCCATCCCCCAAAAAAACTAAAAGAAGGGGGGCCACACAGTCCCCCTTCTAAAAATATATATAAAAAAATAAACCAGCAACTCGCCAGGGACCCCGCACCCTCCCTTCATGACTCGGCAAACGTGCCCCCTGGTGCATTCTAAGTTGGGGAATTAAGTTCCCTTGAATACTGAGGGTATCTGGGGGTCAACTAGCCCACCAGGTACCTCCAGTAAGCACCACACAGCTGGATTGCTGAGAGGTGTTCGAGGTCACACCCCTTTTTACACCTCTCTGCAAACGTACCTCTTGGCACACTGCTGGTGGGGTGATGAGGTCCTCTTGTGTCCTGAGCAGCAGTGCGCCAGGAGGCGCATTTGCAGAGTGGTGTAAAAAGGGGCGTGGCCTCAGGCCACTCTCAGCAATCCAGCTTTATGGGCTTACTGGAGGTAACAACAGGGCTAGTTGGCCTCTAGGGACGCTCAGGAGAAAAGGGGACTTAATCCCCCAAATTAGAACACGCCAGGAGAAGTGTTTGCAGAGTGGTGGAGAAAGAGGACGTGGCCTGTGTCTACCTCTCAACAATCCCACTGTGTGGGGCTTACTGGAAAAAAGAGGTAGGCTAGTTGGCCCCTAAGGACCCCCAGCAGTGAAGGGGACTTTAATACCCATCGAAGAGCATGCAAAGGAGCGCGTTTGCTGACTGGTGGGCAAAGGGGGCGTGGCCTGTTATGAGAACTTAGCAATCCTGCTGTGTGGTACTTACTGGAGGTAATAGAATGAATGAATAAATAGGACACTTATAAAGCGCATGGGTACCAAAGGCCTCCCAGCGCTAAAAAGACACACCTAAAACTGCGAATCTAACTGCTCAGGAGGACAAAAAGGTTTTAAGATGCTTGCGGAAGAGAAGATGGTTAGCCTCAAGACGAATAACATCAGGCAACTGATTCCAGCTTTTAGCAACAATGACAGAAAAAAGACCACCCCCGCTCCAGACTCGCTTGAATCTAGGGACAATAGCAAGATGTTTCGACTCAGATCGTAGAGGTCTTCTAGGGACATACAGGGAAATAATGGATTGAAGGATCGGGGAAGAGCTAGCCACCAAAGATTTGTGAGCAATACACAATGCCTTAAATTGAATTTTTTTTATCAACTAGCAGCCAATGGAGTCCCTTAATGAACGGTTTAGCGGATTCTCTATTATGAACCCGCATAAGAAGTTGTGCGGCACAATTTTGGACTGTTTGAAGCTTTTTTCATAGTCGAGCAGGGAGAGCCTAGATAAAGCACATTGGCATAATCAAGCCTAGACAAAATCAGTGCTTGTACCAGCAGCTTTCTGGCTGTAAAAGGCAAAAGGGGCAAGATACTTTGAATCTTTTTAAGAATAGCATAGCAAGAGCCAGCAACCCTAGACGCCTGAGTTTTAAAACTACGGTTGTAATCCAACCAGACTCCCAAGCTCTTTGGGCGCCGGCATGTCTCCCATACATTTGGGCCAGAGAGTACAACTCTCCAGGCTAGTCGTTTTTCCCAGAAACATAAGTTCTGTTTTGCCGCGTTCAACTTAAGGAAAGAAGAGTCCATCCATGCCGAAACCTTTTCCAAACAATCGGCCAGGATAGACTTGTTATTGTTTAATAGGTTGAGGGACACAATAAGCTGAGTATCTTCGACGTACGTAATGATCTTAACCACGAACGGCTCGACGATATTGGCCAAAGGACGCATATACACATTAAAAAGTGTGGGGCTAAGAGAAGAGCCCTAAGGCACCCCACACTGCAGTGGCATCCAATTGGAGGTAGCATTATTCTCAAATACTAGAAAAGATCGATCCGATAGATAGGACTCAAGCCATTTGTGTAAAATACCGGTCACCCCCGTTTTCGTCAATTCGTGCCAATAACAGTTGGTGATTTACCATGTCAAAGGCCACGCTGAGATCAAGTAGAATAATCGCAGCGGAGCCTCCGGCATCCAAGATTTTCCTCGACTCCTCAACAACCGCTAGCAAGGCAGTTTCAGTGCCCTGCTGGGGCCTAAAGCCCGTTTGAGAGGAATGAAGGCAATGGTTGCTTTCCAAAAAAGCAGAAAGACTAGAATTAACATGCCTTTCGCATATTTTGGCAATCAGAGGAAGTAGCGAAATAGGACGGTAATTGGCAAGCACTCTGGAATCTAAGGTGGGCTTCTTCAAAAGGGCTCTAAACCTAGCCTGTTTCCAAAAAGAGGGGACAATCCCTGAGGAAAAAGAGCTATTTACTAGCTCAAGAATGACAGGAGCAATTGAGTCAAATACCTGGGAAGGATGCGGGGGGTGCCGCGTCACTAGGGGAACCAGATTTCAGGTGCTCCAATTGTATTTTTAAATTTTCCAGGTCCATCGATGGAATGGAGTCCATAAAAGGTTTTGAGGAAAGGGGTTCATCTCTAGTCAAAGGGGGATTAGCCCCACCTCCTAAGACCGAAAAAGGGGGAAAGGCCAAATAAATGTCCTGAATCTTCTTTTAGAAAAAAAGAGCCAATTCGTTGCAGCGACCTGCAGCATTTTCCGGGGGCAAGGAGGGCTCAGGGGGTTGCATAGGAGATTTGGTCATTTTAAAAATTTCACGGGGGGAGTTAGCCGCTAACATAATTTTATTTGTAAAATAATTAGATTGGGCAGATCTAATTTCAGCTTTGTAGACTCTAATGGCATCTCTATATTTAAGTTTTTCAGTGATCGAGAAGTCCTTTCTCCAAGTTCTTTCAAGGCGCTTACATAGCTGTTTCAACTCCCTAAGTTTAGGAGAGTACCAGGCAGCGTCATGCTCGACTTTTTTCCTAAATAATCATTTTTTGGGAATATGGCTATCTAAAGACGTCTCAAGCCACTGATTAAATTTAATATTATCACGTTCAGGGTCATTACTAAGCACCGGCCTAGTGCTATCAAGAGTAGACGCCCAAGCATCCATGGAGAGATTAGCCCAGTTCCGATTCCAAAGTTTCACCCTTTCCCTTGGCTGCCCACCCTCCTGAGGAGTCCAAGCAAAAGGGACCATGAAGTGGTCTGACCAAGGTAGAGGAATAGGTTTATCCACTATCAGATCGTTGATATTGGAAAATAAAGGATCCAAAAGATGACCTTTTTGATGAGTGGAGCCAGAAACTTTTTACTTCAGGGCCAATAAGTCTAAAATGTCAGTTAGCACCTCAGATTCAGGGTGCAAAGCCAGGTCAAAATGAATATTTAAGTCACCTAGAACTGTAAAGTTAGAGGTGGAACTTACTAATTTGGCTATGCTGTCTGGGAGCTCTTTACTAAAATTGACACTAGGGCCCGGTGGCCGATAAATGTGAGTACCTGAAAAGGTACATGTGGGGGAGAAGCCTATCGTAAAGAAGCAGCCCTCACAGTCTGAAATCAAACTGTCAGTAATCTGGCAGCGAAAGATATCCTTATACACAATAGCTAATCCCCCTCCTCTTCCTCCTACACGGTCTTGTCTCTGGGTCAAAAACCCAGACGGAAGAGTACGAACTACTGCTGGATCTGCAGTACTAGATAGCCATGTTTCCGTAAGGAACAAGGCATCAAGATTGTACTCCTCCAGAAGCAGCCTCAATTCTGTAGAATGTTTGGGAAGGGAGCGACAATTCAACATGGACATAATAAAAGCCCTATTGGCATGAGGGGAGATAGTAACCCTAGGCTTAAGAAAAGACTGAAATTCAAACGAACAATGCCCACATTTATGATAGCAAGTATCGGGAGAAATGGAATGGCTGCATGTCAGGGAGACACTATCTTTAAGCTGGAGTAATTGGTTATAAGAATATAAAAGCTTACCTCTGGTCACAGAGCCAAGGGTCCTGGACCCTGGGCCCGGTCGGCCGCGGACGGGTGCAGACAGGCTTGCCTTAGGCATGCCTTCCGCACACCAGCGGCGCGCCCGCTGAGCGGGTCTGCTGCGCGGCCGCGTCATCCGCCCCTTAAAAGGAGTGGTGAACGCCAGTACCGCCGCAGCTGGAAGGCTAACCTTTGTTGCTATCTCCCGCCTAAGAGTCCCCCCGGAGCATTGAATGCAGCTCCTACTCCCCGTTCACCAAGTCTGTCCAAATGAGCAAGTCAGTGCAAAATCAAGCAGCACAATACTATACAACACAAAATAAACGGTTATAGACTTTTAAAATGAGCAGAGTTCTTCCCAACGTTTTATACTAAAAATGAGCAAAGTTCCCCCCACAGCGCAATAAGTGAATATATATATTTTTTTAAAACACAGAAAAGAACTGGCAGCAGCCTCAGAGTCCTACCCGAGCTGCTAATGCACGATTAGGTAGTGTCTATGCTGCGCGGCCGCGTCATCCGGCCCTTAAAAGGAGTGGTGAACGCCGGTACTGCCAAAGCTGGGAGGCTAACCTTTGTTGCTATCTCCCGCCTAAGAGTCCCCCCGGAGCATTGAACGCAGCTCCTACTCCCCGTTCACCAAGTCAGTGCAATATCAAGCAGCACAATACTACACAACACAAAATAAACGGTTATAGACTTTTAAAATGAGCAGAGTTCTTCCCAACAATTTTATACTAAAAATGAGCAAAGTTCCCCCCACAGCGCATTAATTGAATATATTTTTTTTTAAAAAACACAGAAATAAAACGGCAGCAGCCTCAGAGTCTTAACCGAACCGCTAATGCACGATTAGGTAGTGTAGTAAAATGAGCAGAGTTCTTCCCAATGATTTTATACTAAAAATGAGCAAAGTCCCCCCCACAACGCAATAGGTGAATATATATTCTTTTTAAAAACACAGAAAAGAACCGGCAGCAGCCTCAGAGTCCTAACCGAGCCACTAATGCATGATTAGGTATTGTGTCTATGCTGCTCAGCCGCGTCATCCGCCCCTTAAAAGGAGTGGTGAACGCCGGTACCGCCACAGCTGGGAGGCTACCCTTTGTTGCTATATCCGGCCTAAGAGTCCCCCCGGAGCATTTTTTTTTTTTTTTTTTTTTTTTTTGGTTTTGTATAGCGCGCAGTTACCCTCGGGCATCCCAGCGCTTGACCCTAACCAGGAACAAGAAGGCACATCAAAGAGGGAACAGATAGGTTTTCAGCAGTTTCCGGAAGCGCAGGGTGCCTGTTTCTGAACGCAACTCGAGCGGGAGCGCATTCCAGAGGGTAGCGATATGCACGGCGAATCTTCTGCCACCAGTGCGGGCCTTACACACCCTGGGGACCTTGAGAAGGGATTTCTGGTCCGAACGCAGGGGTCTAGAAGCTTTATAGGGTACCACTAATTTAGATAGAATAGGGGGGCCTTTGCCCTGCAGGATTTTATGGGCACTACAGAGGGACTTAAACTTAACTCTCTCTCGTACTGGGAGCCAATGCAAAATCTTCAAGGCTGGTCTGGCTGACTGCCTCCTAGGAGCATTGGTTAGTACCCTGGCCGCGGCATTTTGCACTTGTTGGAGCTTGTTCAGCGTGGCTTCAGGGGCACCAAGGAAGATCGCATTACAGTAATCTAACCTAGATGTAATCAGGCCCTGAATAAGTAGCTTCCTGGAAGTAGGGGGGAGAAGGGGCAGGACCTTACGGGCAGAGCGAAGAAGCCCAAAACAGATCCCTGCCGTCTTCTTTGCCTGCGTCTTGAAGGTAAGGTCCTGCTCCAACCAGACTCCCAAGCTCTTGATCTCCTGTTTGGAGCAGGGGAGATCTCCCAGGCAGCTAGGCCAGCTGGACAGAGGGAGAGGGGGAGCCTTGTGCCCCAGAAGCATAATATCAGTTTTAGATCCGTTGAGTTTCAACGCTGAGTCGCACATCCAGGTGTATACATGAGACAGGCATTGATGCAAAACCTCCGGATTCTTCATCAATTGGGAGAGAGCCACCACCAATTGCGTGTCATCAGAATAGCTGACGATTTTTATCCCGAAAGGTGCAACCACATCCTCCAGGGGAGACATATACACATTAAATAAAGTGGGACTCAAGGAGGAGCCCTGTGGGACCCCACACTGGAGGGGGATAGGAGAAGACCGCGCACTACCTTCCCATACCTGATAAGTACGGCCAGTAAGAAAGGAGCGCAGCCACTGCAACACAACACCTCTTACTCCCACGTTGGACAATCGTTGGATCAATACTTGATGGTTAACAGTATCGAAGGCAGCGCTAAGATCCAGGAGGATCACTGCCACTGACCCCCCCGAATCCAGCATGCTTCTGGCTTCGTCCACAACTGCTAGGAGGGCGGTGTCCGTGCCGTGGCCTGGGCGGAAGCCGGTTTGGGTTTCTCGAAGCAGCCCGTTGGACTCCAGAAAGCTGGAAAGTTGATAGTTAACCAGCCTTTCTGCGATCTTACCAAGTCCCGGCAGAAGAGAAATAGGCCTGAAATTAGCCAAGTCCGAGGGATCCAGACTAGGCTTTTTCAGGAGGGCCTTCACCACAGCCCTTTTCCAACCTGGAGGAACCACCCCTTGAGTAAGGGAAAGATTGATGAGGTTCGTGATAGGGGCCGTGATCACAGAGGCAACTTGTTTGAGGAATCTCATTGGAGCAGGGTCGTCTGGCGAGCCGCTCTTCATCGAGCTGAGTTCCCTTGTCACTTCCATCTCAGTTATCGGGTCAAAAGAGTCGAGTAGAACGTGAGTGCCTTTTCCTTGATCTGCTACATAAGTATTCTGTGTGGCCCGAGGTAGCAGAGAAAGAATATTCTCGATTTTGAGATGGAAGTAGTCCGCGAGTTCCCTGCACTTTTCCGCGGGATTGTCGTGGATGACTGGTGGCTCGGGGATTTTGAGAAGCTCCTTAATCACTCTGAATGTCTCTCTAGAAGAGTTAGAGGCGCTAGTAATTTTTTCCTCAAAAGATTTGGCCTTGGCAGCGCGAAGGGCTTTCTTATATGACCTCATGGCTACCCGATAGTTCTCTCGACTGGCCGCCTCCCAGTCCCTTCTCCATGTCCTCTCCAGCTTCTTACAGCATCTCCTAAGGGTGCGTAGTTCAGCGGTGTACCAAGGGGCCGAACCCGTTCTGCTCCGACTCCGGCATTGAACGCAGCTCCTACTCCCCGTTCACCAAGTCTGTGCAAATGAGCAAGTCAGTGCAATATCAAGCAGCACAATACTACACAACACAAAATAAACGGTTATAGACTTTTAAAATGAGCAGAGTTCTTCCCAACAATTTTATACTAAAAATGAGCAAAGTTCCCCCTACAGCGCATTAAGTGAATATATTTTTTTTTAAAAACACAGAAAAAAAACGGCAGCAGCCTCAGAGTCTTAACCGAACCGCTAATGCACGATTAGGTAGTGTCTATGCTGCGCGGCCGTGTCATCCGCCCCTTAATAGGAGTGGTGAACGCCGGTACCGCCGCAGCTGGGAGGCTAACCTTTGTTGCTATCTCCCGCCTAAGAGGCCCCCCGGAGCATTGAACGCAGCTCCTACTCCCCGTTCACCAAGTCTGTGCAAATCAGCAAGTCAGTGCAATATAAAGCAGCACAATACTACACAACAGAAAATAAACGGTTATAGACTTTTAAAATGAGCAGAGTTCTTCCCAATGATTTTATACTAAAAATGAGCAAAGTTCCCCCCACAGCGCAATAGGTGAATATATATTCTTTTTAAAAACACAGAAAAGAACCGGCAGCAGCCTCAGAGTCCTAACCGAGCCACTAATGCATGATTAGGTATTGTGTCTATGCTGCTCAGCCGCGTCATCCGCCCCTTAAACGGAGTGGTGAACTCCGGTACCGCCGCAGCTGGGAGGCTACCCTTTGTTGCTATATTCGGCCTAAGAGTCCCCCCGGAGCATTGAACGCAGCTCCTACTCCCCGTTCACCAAGTCTGTGCAAATGAGCAAGTCAGTGCAATATCAAGCAGCACAATACTACACAACACAAAATAAATGGTTATAGACTTTTAAAATGAGCAGAGTTCTTCCCAACGATTTTATACTAAAAATGAGCAAAGTTCCCCCCATAGCGCAATAAGTGAATATATATATTTTTTTAAAACACAGATAAGAAACCGCAGCGGCAGCAGACTCAGAGTCCTAAACGAGCCGCTAATGCACGATTAGGTAGTGTCTATGCTGCGTGGCCGCGTCATCCGCCCCTTAAAAGGAGTGGTGTACGCCGGTACCACCGCAGCTGGGAGGCTAACCTTTGTTGCTATCTCCCGCCTAAGAGTCCCCCCGGAGCATTGAACGCAGCTCCTACTCCCTGTTCACAAAGTCTGTGCAAATGAGCAAGTCAGTGCAATATCAAGCAGCACAATACTACACAATACAAAATAAACGGTTTTAGACTTTTAATATGAGCAGAGTTCGGCCCCAACGATTTTATACTAAAAATGAGCAATGTTCCCCCCACAGCACAATAAGTGAATATATTTTTTTTAAAACAAAGAAAATAACCGGCAGTGGCAGCAGCCTTAGAGTCCTAACTGAGCCGCTTATGCACGATTAGGTAGTGTCTATGCTGCGCGGCCGGTTCATCCGCCCCTTACAAAGGAACGGTGAACGCCGGTACCGCCGCAGATGGGAGGCTAACCTTTGTTGCTATCTCCTGCCTAAGAGTCCCCCCGGAGCATTAAATCCAGCTCCTACTCCCCGTTCACCAAGTCTGTGCAAATGAGCAAGTCAGTGCAATATCAAGCAGCACAATACTACACAACACAAAATAAACGGTTATAGACTTTTAAAATGAGCAGAGTTCTTCCCAATGATTTTATACTAAAAATGAGCAAAGTTCCCCCCACAGCGCAATAAGTGAATATATTTTTTTAATAACACAGAAAAGAACCGGCAGGGTAGTAGGCCCACAAGGATGTCCTTGGGGGCCTCCTCCCTCCCTGTGTCCTTGGAAATAATAGTTCCTCTGCCATACCTGTGATGATGATTTGCAGAAGCGGTGTATGTAGGGGGAAGAAGGAAAGCTATATAGCAGGTACCGGAAAAACCATTTGGCAACCATGTGTAAGCCCTATTATAACAGATGAAATATGTACCTTGAGATGGTACTAGAGGCGGTGAATTTTGAGAGGAGTAGACGTATGTGTGGGGACAGCTATTTCTTTGTACAGTGTCAGCAGACTGACCATTTATCTGTAGACAGAAATTGCCCTGATGTGGTATAGTCCAAATCGGTGAAGATTTTCCTTTTTTAACTTTATCACTAAGGCTAGTGACGTAAAGGGTGACGTTCCAGTTTGTGTACGCTTTTCTTTCGTCAACGGAGATTTTACTATTTTCCATGATTTTAGCCATAGCTACCATTCCCTTTATCAACTAACTATGACTAAAATCCGGACCACTAATACGTGAACTAACGGATCGTCTGAATTTGCTTTGATAGGCATTGGAGAAGATAACAAAATAAGCCCAAGCAGAACCTTCATAGGAGAACGGAAGGACTAAATACGGCATTCCTTTTTCTACGGTATGTGGCATGAGTCCACACACCCAACGGTCAGTTGTATTGATCACTAATTGATGTTGATGTAACAACTGGACAAATGAATTATTATAATATTCAGTTCTCCTAGTGAGTTCATGTTGAGGAAGTGTATGAAACAGGTGTGGAGAGACAGTAGGAGAAGACGAAGAGGTAGAAGGAGAGACAACTTTTCGCTGCAGAGCAATAACAATCCAATTTATACATGCCAAAAGAATACACAATAATATAATAATACATAAAGCAATACTACAACGACTATACATTTCTTTACAATGATTATTTTTATCTTTACTTTCTCTTTTGCCTAATGTAGTCTCCATCTTTCTAAGTGGATGCTCACGGCAATCTTCCTCAATCACTTAATCACGATTGTCTGCCGTCCTATGACACTGCAAGTCCTGCAGGCCTATTGCCACTACTCAGGTCGCAACTAAGACTCCTACCGTGACCTTGCAACCTGGACAGAATACTACATAGGAGAGAGAAATCTTAAGAGTTCTTTAGTCTAGGCCTTAGGTTATAGTGTTCTTTACCAGGTACAGTTTGGTCTTGGAACAATGTTCGCGGATTGGTCGTATTCAAGCGACGATGTGGTGGTATTGCTTCCTGGAGAATGTCGTCGTCTTCTTTCTCAGACAATGTTCCATTCAGGCGTGCATCACTAAAAGGTACGAATCGTGGAACTTTTTCACTTTCAGAGTCACCAATACCCCTACGCACCCATTGATCGAAGGGTAGAGGCAAAGGCACTTTCTTACAATGCACACCGTGAATCCAATTCTTCTTTCCTTCGACTTTGACTGCTGTTCTCATTGTTAAAAGTACTAAACGAGGCTCCCTCCACCTGGGCTCCAAATTTTTCGTCCTTTGGAAATTCTTTGTACAGACCCAGTCACCTGGTCAGATGGACTGACCTGGGTCTGTTGAAGCTTCCGGTAAAGCACTCTGAACCTGTTGATGGAGAACACGCAATTTAGTTGTAAGTTCATGCAAGTAGTCAATCAACATTGGATATGGCAAGTCTGAGTATTTCTTAGGGCGAGGGACTCCCCATACATTAGCCGGGCGTCCAAAAACCACTTCGTAAGGGCTAAGTCCCAAACGAGAGTGTACTGCAGTTCTGGTGGACAGAAGAGCCAATGGTAAAGCATCAGGCCAATTGAGTCCTGTACTAGCCTGAACGTTCGCTAGTTTGAACTTTAGTGTACCATTGTAGCCTTCTACTAAACCCGCTGACTGTGGATGATTTGCCGCATGGAACTTTTGCTTGATACCAAGACCCGCACAAACTTTTTGCATGACTTGGCCCACAAATTCGCTCCCATTGTCACTCCAGACAACGCGCGGCAAACCAAACCTGGGGAAAAATTATTTTAATAGAGCTTTAGCTGTGGATAAGGCTGTGTTGTCTTTTAGAGGGTATGCTTCTATCCATCTTGAAAAGGCGCATACTACCACTAGAACGTATTTGAGGGTGTTGCATCGCTCCATATGAATATAATCGATCTGCAACACCTCAAATGGATATGTCGGAGGAGCAAAGTGATCTGCTGGAGTTGGGGTTCCCTTTCCCGGATTGTACATCAAACAAACAATACAATGTTTCACTACATTGTCTGCACACTTCGGGTTTCCTTCATTTTGCCACACTGGAGCCAGAAGCTTGCATATACCTTTCGCACTTAGGTGAGCTGGACCATGCGCCATAGTGACTACTGGCAGCACATAGGCGTCTGGTAACAGCCAACGTTGGTGCTCAGACAATTCCACCCAACATCCCATCTCATCCAATATTCCTGTACTTTCTTTCCACTTGCTCAACTCTTTCTCTGTAGCCTCTTTCTGAATCGCTCTTACACTTTCCACTGTATCCTCATACATTCCTCTCTCTCTAACCCAATTCGCAGGACCCGCCACATACATTCGACTTGTAGCGTCTCTCAATGTCTTTTTCGCTACTTCATCTGCAAATGCATTTCCTCGGACAACATCGTCAGTAATCTTTTTGTGTGCACTACACTTCACAATTGCTATTTGGGCAGGCAAAGAAAGTGACTCAAGAAGATCAGTCACTAATTGACCATGTTGTATTTTAGTGCCATGAGAAGTAAAGAAACCCCTTTCTTTCCAAAGACGTCCAAAATTGAACGCTACACCAAAGGCGTATTGACTGTCGGTGTACACATTCACTCTTTTTCCTTTTGACAACACACATGCTCTCGTTAAAGCTATCAATTCTACTGCTTGAGCTGAATTGTGTCTGATACGTGTGGTTTCCACAACTGTATGTAAAGTAGTAACAGCATAGGCTGAAACTGTATCTCCATTAGGAAGCGTGAAACAAGAACCATCCACCCATAAAATTCCATCTGGATTTTCTAGCGGCGTATCTTTCAGATCAATTCTTCCTTTCGTCTCTTCCTCGGTACGGAGGAAACAATCATGTTGTTCTTGGTCATCTTTGTCTACTGGCAGAGGCAACAAAGTAGCTGGATTTAAAGTATTACATCGTTTGATGTGCACGTGACTAGCCAAAAGCATCAACTCATATCCAGACAAACGAGCACTCGTAAGATGCTGCGTTTTTGTTCGGTTTAGTAAGGTATCCACTGCATGCGGCACCATAACAATAAGTGTGTTATCTAACACTATTCCAGCAGACTGTCGAATAGAAATCGCTGCTGCTGCTGTTGCTTTGAGACAACTAGGCAATGCTTTAGCTACTGGGTCTAACGTAGCCGAAAAATATGCACATGGCCGCTGTTTGTCTACGAAAAGGCTGCGTTAAAACTGACAATGCACACCCTTCTCTCTCATGAACATAGAGCGTGAAGGGCTTACTGTAATCGGGAGTACCCAATACAGGAGCAGAACATAGCGCAGTACGCAAGTCAGTGAAACTCTTCTGACATTCATCAGTCCATGGAAGGGGCTGAGGCGTATCTTTCAAAGTGAGTGCCAATAAAGGCTTGGCCAACAGAGAGAAGTTAGGGATCCACTGCCTACAATAAGAAGTAATACCCAGAAAGGCACGTACCTCCCTTTGTGTGGATGGCACAGACATTTGCGCAATCGCCTGAATTCATTCTGGGGTTAATCGTCGTACCTCCTTTGATAGGAGATGACCCAAATAGGTAACCTCTCGACGAACATATTGTAGTTTTGAAGGTGAAACCTTATGATTCAGATCAAACAGATGGCGTAACAATGCAACAGTCACATCTTTGCAAATATCTTCTGAATCAGCAGCAATCAACAAGTCATACATGTATTGGATAAGAGCAGCACCAGACGGCAAATGAAAAGCATCAAGATGACATTTTAAAGCTTGACTGTAAATAGAGGGACTTTCACAATAGCCCTGAGGTGCGCGCTTAAACCGGAAGCTTCGGCCTCCAAGAGAGAAGCCAAAAATATCCCTACTCTCTTCAGCAATGGGAATACTAAAGAAGGCATTCTTTAGATCGATAACAGAAAACCAAGTCGCTGTGGAAGGTATCATCGTCAACAAAGCAGTGATATCTGGGACTACGGGAAATTGTGGTACAACAATTTTGTTTACCTCCTGGAGATCAATTACGAAACGATATACAGGAGGCTGAGAAGGATCAGTGCGTTTAAGAACAGGAAGAATAGGACTGTTGCTTATGTTACCTCTCGTTTCCTCAACCACACCCTTCTGAATCAAATCATGAATGATTTCCAAAAGCGCTTTTTCACCTTCAGTAGAAATTCTATACTGCGAAATACGTGGCAATTCAACATTAGGCTTAAGAGTGACAACATAAGGTGGAATCTCAAGACAACCCACATCGTTCGGACCCGTGGCCCAAAGCGTTGCCGGAAGAGAAAGCAATTCAGGTGGAAACTGATCTTTGGACAAATACATTGGAGAAATCAGTTTTTGTCCTAAAGTAAGATATACACGAGAAGGAGAACAATATATCGTAGCATGCATCCTTTTCAACAAGTCCAAACCCAACAGATTCTCATCGCAACCATTCGTCAAAAGAAGTGGAGCTTCCAAATCATAAGGGCCAATTGAGATGGGCAAAGGGCAAGAAACCGGGTTACGAACAGGGGCGCCAGAAAATCCTACAGAAACATTCGTTAAACCAGACAAAGGTGCCCCAGGGAGTTTAGAATGAATGATAGAACTTCTCATCGCCCCAGTATCTAGGAGAAATGGCTCTGAAACACCCATTGTTGTGACATTAACATAGGGTCCGTTCTGATCTACTGGAATCGACACAACTCCCTTACTTTGTCCATGGCTGTCCTAGTTAGTATGAAGACTTTCATTCTCGCCTTCAAAATAACAATCCTCATTGTAATACTGTGTAGTCCTAGCATTTTGCTGATCAAAATAATTCACAGAATTGGGAGGAGGAAGGGAACGTTGTTCTTGAGTTGACATACCTCGACCTCTACCTCTGTTTGCTGACTGGAGGCCAGCACGACCTCGTGGAGCAGATGATGCCCCATTGCTCTGCAATAAAACCGGACAACTACTTTTAAAATGACCCTCTTCTCTACAATAGGCACATTGATTAGGTCCTAATAAAGGTCGCGGAATATATGGCTCAGGTTTTTGATACAACCTCTGAAACTGCGGAGGTTGTTGAAACTGAGGCTGAACATAGCGAGGAGGATAAGCTTGTTGCAAGAGAACCTTTGTTTTTAATTCTTTCGTCTTTTTCTCTTGCTTTTCTCTTTCTTCTTTATCTCTATTTTCATAATATTGTGCAGTAGCCAATATCTGGGCAGAGGAAGAAACAGCCCATGAACTTTCAGAATCTTTCAATTTGTGTGACAGCTTGGGAAGTAAATTAAATAAAAATGTGTCCACAAATAATCGCTGACCACCCTCTGTAGCCATATCTTGACCACTGTGATCAATAAATGTCTCCTCGAAATGAGTGAAGAAATCAGAGACACTCTCATCTTTCTTTTGTTTGCATGCTGCTAATTTATCCCAATTAACTCTCAATGCAGGCATCATCGTTTTCATTAATGTAATAATCCTACCACGGAGTTCCGAAATCAAAGCGTCAGGCTTTGCACCACCCACTTGGTCTCTATCTGTGGCAGTTATAACATCCCAATTAGCACCTAATTCCTGTGCGTGATTCTCTTTACGAATCCTAGCCCATATTGTCTGTGGGACTACATTTCCCATCAACATATCAATATCAGCTAGGTTCATGATGCAAGCGTCAACTGTCTGTGATAATTCTTTATAATAACCTGCAGGATTCTTACGAGGATCCGGTAGAGTCTGCTGAAGAGCTAAAACTTCAGATCTCTTCCAGGGGACATGTACCCATATACGTTGAAAATGAGCGGGAATAGCTGGATTGGCACCTACTGCTGCGACCTCCATACTGGAGGAACCTCTCTAATGGGGTAATTTTTCAGTGTCAGTCTAACCGTCGGATCGGAATCAAGGAAAGTCTGAGAGGATAATACATTTCTAAAGGAAATAGGTGTCCTTACAGCGTTTTCAACTTAGGAACCCAGAATAAGTCCTTTATCAAAGTCAGCCTGAACATCTAACAGATCCTGTAGGATCGGACTCGATTTCACATCCTCCCATTCTTTAATGAGAGTATCACACATTACATTAAAAACATATCTTTGCGTAGGCGCATTCCATTGTGAGAAAGTAGACATAATATCAGGCACACTATAGTGAGGACCCTTCTTGATCCATTTACGTGCGAGAGAGTCCAACCTTTCTTGTTCTTCAGAATCTGGGAACTGACTACAAGATTGTCTTCGAGCAAAAGTCGGAGACACATTTAAAGCTTCAAAGAAAGGAGATAGAATACCAGTGACGGTGTCCGTGAGACGCTTACGCACAGACGGAGAATTGGACATAAGAATAGGGGACAAGGTATTAGGCGAACTAGTGGAAGGAGAACCGGTAATTGCAGGAGGAGCAGAAGGCAAAGGAGATCGAAGATCAGGAGATGAGGGCAAAGAAGTTAATGGTAAAACTGGCAGAGGCGGTAATACTGGAGGAGGCAAATGCGGAAGAGCCGGAACAGGCGGAGGTACTGCTGGCAGCTGAACAGGCTGTAACAACTGGGGTGCATTAGTACCTTGTGCATAGGGCAGAGGCAACCTCAATAAATGGGAAATTAGGGGATCTTCTTCTAAATCTTTCTTGTTATCGGAAGGGAAAACAGGCAATACCGGATAGCATTTATCTATCACCATACGATGCTGTCTTTCTGAAATTTCCATCGCATTATTAATTTCATCATCTTTGAATTGTTGGGCAGCCTGTATAATTGTCATACCCTGTGTTTTCCTATCAGGTTTTGCTTGCTTAATTTCTCTCTGTTTGGCTTCCTTACGCCAAAGGAGGAAAGAGTCAAACATTGCCGGCCGGGCTTTTCTTTTGAATAGAACTGCTTCCAAATTATCTAGCACATCAGAATCGAAACTACCATTTTCTGGCCATTTTAAAACACCATCTTTCTTCGTGTATTGGGTCCATGCCTCGTTTAAGCAATGGGGCCAATACCATGTTTTGAATAGAGCTCATATGTGGGAGTTCCAACCGAAGGAATTGGACAAGAGTCCTCAAACAGGGAATCCCTATTACAACCAAAGCAACAAAGTTTTCCAAACTTAGTCAGACCAGGCATCTCGTGATTTCACCTGACTGTTCACAAACATCAAGGGGGCAAAACTCAGTTTACGCAGCACAAATGCACTTACCCTCGGCTTCGGCTATTGCAATAGTCGAATCTAAGAACCAGAGGAGCTAAGAAACAAAGGACAAAAATTGTGGGCGCGACCCACGAAATACTTAACTAAGGACGTCTTCTTACACCAACAGAGGCCCGTCTATCGTTTCGCCTTACCATACATCATCAAAGGAAGGGCCAAGGCAGGGCGGCAGTCAGGGCAGCAGTCGTTAGTAGCCGTCAGGAAGGAGTAACCGTGCTGCAAAAGCCCTTCAGACCACATTTGACATACAGGGGTCGCTTGACGTGGCTCGCGATTCCTCCAGAATTTTCTTGCGGGGTTCCTCACGACCTTCGGGCAGAACCGGTACCACTGAAGCTGCCCCACATGGGCGCCAGTTGAAGAACCAGAACCTTTTGGACCTGGCGGCGCAGGGTACGCCTTAATCTCCTGGGTTCTCCTGCTTAGCTACACAGAGACACAGGGACACTCTGTCGGCGTAAAAGATCAGGTTTATTAGCTGCAGCTAGTACAGTTGTCCCAGAAGTACACGAGGTAGGTTCTCAGGAGACTGCCACTTCACTCCGTGGCGCACTATCTTATATACCACATATGTAAAATATACATTAACTAAATACACACCCAGAACATATAGAAAAGAGCCAATAAGAAAAGTTGGAAAACAGGACAGCTCCAATAGGAATGGTTTGAAAACAAAGTATCAGATGACTCGAAGAAGCCTTTCCTCCAACTGTGTTTGTCAACCTCCCCACGAGCTAATTCATTAACTGATCTGCAACTAACTTGCAGATGCCGAGATACGTTTGTGTGTGTTGGAGGACAGCTGTGAAACGAAAGACTGCTAGCAGAGGACAGTGAAGGCCAGACAATAAGATAAAGTCAGAGGAGAATAGTGTGAACCAACAGATAGTTGAGACGGGGATTAGAAAAACCAGACAGGGATTAGTGTACTCGGCCAATCCTAACACCAGCTTTGCAAATAGAGGCAGAAGGCTTATTTTGACATGAAGCTGCAGAAAAAGCAGGAAAAGAATTGTGAGGACAACAAAAAATGGCGGCGGAGCACAAAATGGTGGGTCGATACGATCACAATCGAAAATCGAAGTTCCTCAGATTAGTCTTCCTCGTTTCCATAGAAGCTCAACGATGAACTCTGGGAGACAAAGAAAGAAGGAATCACTGAGGAGCACTTGTGGACCTAGTCAGAGGTATGAGCAGGGCCACTGGAATTATGTGACTGTTTGGCTACTCTGACTTTCGCACAATTATATATTTTCTGCATTAGCCACATAATTCATCATCTGCTCCCTAATCTGCAGATTTGAACAAAAAAAGCCTTGTTTCTAGCTCAAACGGCTCAAACGTGACCAAAAATGCAGCAACAAGTGTTACAACGTGGTGAAAGGACCTTTGCAAACTTAGAATGGTCACCTGTTACTTATTGCTAAATGTGGGTGTTAAATTGGTACTAATGGTGTGCAAGCCGCTCTTGCTTCCTTGTGCGCCTCACTTGCCTCTTTCTGCATTTCTGTTCCTTCTTTCTCAACATTTCTTTTTCTGCACTTCTCTTGCCTCTTTCTGCAAATCTCTTCTACTTTCTGCACCTCTCTTCCCTCTTTCTGCACGTCTGTTGCCTCTTTCTGCACTTCATTTGCTTCTTTCTGTACCCCTCTTGCCTCTTTCTGCTCCCTTCTTCCCTCTTTCTGCAACTTTCTTGCTTTTTCTTCATCCCTCGTATGTATTTCTGCACCCTTTTTGCCTCTTTCTGCACCTCTTTTACTTCTTACTGCACTTCTCTTCCTTCTTTCTGCACCTCACTTGCCTCTTTCAGCACCTGTTGCTTTTTTCTGCAGATCTCTTGCCTCTTTCTGTACCTCACTTGCCTCTTTCAGCACCTCTGTTGGTTATTTCTGTACTGCTCTTGCTTCTTTATGTACCTCAATTGCCTCTTTCTGTACTTCTCTTGCTTCTTTCTATACCTCTGTTGCTTCTTTCAGCAATTCTCTTGCCTCTTTCTGCACTTTTCTTATTCCTTCTTTCTGTACCCCTCCTGCCTCTTTCTGTACCTCTCTTGCCTCTTTGTCCACCCCTCCTACCTTTTTTTGCACCCCTCTTTCCTCTTTTTGCACATCTGTTCGTTCTTTCTGTACTGCTCTTGCTTCTTTCTGCACCTCACTTGCCTCTTTCTGCACTTCTCTTGCTTCTTTCTACACCTCTTGCTTCTTTCAGCAATTCTCTTGTCTCTTTCTGCACATTTCTTCCTTCTTTCTGCACCCCTCCTGCCTCTTTCTGTACCTCTCATGCCTCTTTGTGTATCCTTCCTACCTTTTTCTGTACCCCTATTGCCTCTTTTTGCACCTCTGTACATTCTTTCTGCACTGCTCTTGCTTCTTTCTGTACCTCACTTGCCTCTTTCTGGACTTCTCTTGCTTATTTCTATACCCCTCTTGCTTCTTTCAGCAATTCTCTTGCCTCTTTCTGCATGTCTCTTCCTTCTTTTTGCACCCCTCCTGCCTCTTTCTGTACCTCTCTTGCCTCTTTGTGCACCTCTCCTATCTCTGTCTCTACCCCTCTTGCTTCTTTTTGCACCCCTGTTGGTTCTTTCTGCTCTGCTCTAGCTTCTTTCTGCACCTCACTTGCCTCTTTCTGCACTTCTCTTGCTTCTTTCTAAACCTCTGATGCTTCTTTCAGCAATTCACTTGTCTCTTTCTGCACTTCTCTTCCTTGTTTCTGCACCTCTCTTGCGTCTTTCTGCACCTCTGTTGCCTCTTTCTGCAATTTACTTGCTTCTTTCTGCACCTCTCTTGCCCATTTCAACACCTCTCTTCCCTCTTTCTGCACCACTCTTGCCTCTTTCAGCACCTCTGTTGCTTCTTTCTGCATCCCTTCTGCCTATTTCAACACCTCTCTTCCCTCTTTCTGCACCACTCTTGCCTCTTTCTGCACCCTTCCTGCCTCTTTCAGCACCTCTGTTGCTTCTTTCTGCACTTCTCTTCCTCCTTTCTGCAACCCTTGTGCCTCATTTTGCACCTCTGTTGCTTCTTTCTGCACTTCTCTCTCCTCTTTCTGCACCCCTCTTGCTCTTTCTGCACCTCTGTTGCTTCTTTCTGCACTTCTATTGCCTCTTTCTGCACCTCACTTGCTTCTTTCTACACCTCTGTTACTTCTTTCATCAATTCTCTTGCCTCTTTCTGAACTTCTCTTCCTTCTTTCTGCACCCCTCCTGCCTATTTCTATACCTCTCTTGCCTCATTGTGCACCTCTCCTACCTCTTTCTGCAGCCCCCTTGCCTCTTTTTGCACCTCTGTTGGTTCTTTCTGCACTGCTCTTGCTTCTTGTTGCACCTCACTTGTCTCTTTCCAAACCTCTGTTGCTTCTTTCAGCAATTCACTTGTCTCTTTCTGCACTCCTCTTGCTTGTTTCTGAACCTCTCCTGCGTCTTTCTGCACCCCTCTTCCCTATTCGTGCAACTCTCTTGCCTCTTTATACACAGCTCTTCCCTCTTTCTGCACCACTCTTGCCTCTTTCTGTACCTCTGTTGCTTCTTTCTGCACTTCTCATGCCTCTTTCTGCACCCTTTGTGCCTCTTTCAGCACCTCTGTTGCTTCTTTCTACACTCCTCTTCTTTCTTTCTGCACCTTTCGTGCCTCCTTTTACACCTCTGTTGCCTCTTTCAGCACCACTGTTGTTTTTTTCTGAACTGCTCTTGCTTCTTTCTGTACCTCACTTGCCTCTTGCTGCACTTCTCTTCCTTCTTTCTAAACCTGTTGCTTCTGTCAGCAATTCTCTTGCCTTTTTCTGCACTTCTCTTGCTTGTTTCCGCACCTCTTTTGTGTATTTCTGCACCTCTGTTGCCTCTTTCTACACTTCACTTGCTTCTTTCTGTACCTCTCTTGCTTCTTTCAGTATCTCTGTTGCTTCTTTCTGCACTTCTCTTGCCTCTTTCTGCACCCTTTGTGCCTCTTTCAGCACATCTATTGCTTCTTTCTGCACTTCTCTTTGTTTTTTCTGTACTGCTCCTGCGTCTTTCTGTATTTCTCTTGCCTCTTTGAGCACCTCTTTTGCTTCTTTTTGAACTTCTATTGCCTCTTTCTGTACCTCTCTTGCTTCTTCCTTCATCTCACTTGTCTCTTTCAGCACCTCCGTTGCTTTTTTCTGCAGATCTCTTGCCTCTTTCTCCATCTCATTTGCGTCTTTAGCTCCTCTGTTGCTTTTTTTGCAGATCTGTTGCCCCTTTCTGCACCCCTCTTTTCTCTTTCTATACCTCTCTTGCCTCTTTCTGCACCCCTGTTCCCTGTGTCTGCACCTTTCCTGCCTGTTTCTGCACATCATTTGCCTCTTTCTGTTCCTCTGCTCTTGCTTCTTTCTGTATCTCACTAGCCTCTTCCTGCACTTCTATTGCTTCTTTCTAAACCTCTGTTGCTTCATTCAGCAATTCTCTTGCCTCTTTCTGCACTTCTATTCCTTCTTTTTGCATCCCTCCTGTCTCTTTCTGTACCTCTCTTGCCTCTTTGTACACCTCTCCTCCCTCTTTCTGCACCTCACTTGCCTCTTTCTGCACTTCTATTGCTTCTTTCTAAATGTCTGTGGCTTCTTCTCTTAGCTCTTTCTGCACTTCTCTTGCTTGTTTCTGAGTCTCTCTTGCATCTTTCTGTGCCTCTGTTGCCTCTTTCTGCACTTCACTTGCTTCTTCCTTCACCCCTCCTGCCTCTTTCTGCACCCCTCATCCCTATTTGTGCAACTCTCTTGCCTATTTTTACACCTTCCTTCCCTTTTTCTGCACCACTCTTGCCTCTTTCTGTACCTCTGTTGATTCTTTCTGCATCCCTTCTTTCTATTTCAACACCTCTCTTCCCTCTTTCTGCACCACTCTTTCTGCACCCTTCCTGCCTCTTTTCGCACCTTTGTTGCTTCTTTCTGCACTTCTCTTCCTCCTTTCTGCAACCCTTGTGCCTCATTTTGCACCTCTGTTGCTTCTTTCTGCACTTCTCTCTCCTCTTTCTGCACTCCTCTTGCTCTTTCTGCACCCTGGTTGCTTCTTTCTGCACTTCTATTGCCTCTTTCTGCACCTCACTTGCTTCTTTCTACACCTCTGTTACTTCTTTCATCAATTCTCTTGACTCTTTCTGCACTTCTCTTCCTTCTTTCTGCACCCCTCCTGCCTATTTCTGTACCTCTCTTGCCTCATTGTGCACCTCTCCTACCTCTTTCTGCAACCCCCTTGCCTCTTTTTGCACCTCTGTTGGTTCTTTCTGCACTGCTCTTGCTTCTTTTTGCACCTCACTTGTCTCTTTTCAAACCTCTGTTGCTTCTTTCAGCAATTCACTTGTCTCTTTCTGCACTCCTCTTGCTTGTTTCTAAACCTCTCCTGCGTCTTTCTGCACCCCTCTTCCCTATTTGTGCAACTCTCTTGCCTCTTTCTACACATCTCTTCCCTCTTTCTGCACCACTCTTGCCTCTTTCTGTACCTCTGTTGCTTCTTTCTGCACTTCTCATGCCTCTTTCTGCACCCTTTGTGCCTCTTTCAGCACCTCTGTTGCTTCTTTTTACACTCCTCTTCCTTCTTTCTGCACCTTTCGTGCCTCCTTTTACACCTCCGTTGCCTCTTTCAGCACCACTGTTGTTTTTTTCTGAACTGCTCTTGCTTCTTTCTGTACCTCACTTGCCTCTTGCTGCACTTCTCTTCCTTCTTTCTAAACCTGTTGCTTCTGTCAGCAATTCTCTTGCCTCTTTCTGCACTTCTCTTGCTTGTTTCCGCACCTCTTTTGTGTCTTTCTGCACCTCTGTTGCTTCTTTCTGCACTTCTCTTGCCTCTTTCTGCACCCACCCTTTGTGCCTCTTTCAGCACATCTATTGCTTCTTTCTGTACTTCTCTTTGTTTTTTCTGTACTGCTCCTGTGTCTTTCTGTATCCCTCTTGCCTCTTTGAGCACCTCTTTTGCTTCTTTTTGCACTTCTATTGCCTCTTTCTGTACCTCTCTTGCTTCTTTCTTCATCTCACTTGTCACTTTCAGCACCTCCGTTGCTTTTTTCTGCAGATCTCTTGCCTCTTTCTCCATCTCACTTGCGTCTTTGGCTCCTCTGTTGCTTTTTTTGCAGATCTGTTGCCCCTTTCTGCACCCCTCTTTTCTCTTTCTATACCTCTCTTGCCTCTTTCTGCACCCCTGTTCCCTGTGTCTGTACCTTTCCTGCCTGTTTCTGCACATCATTTGCCTCTTTCTGTACCTCTGCTCTTGCTTCTTTCTGTAGCTCACTAGCCTCTTCCTGCACTTCTATTGCTTCTTTCTAAACCTCTGTTGTTTCATTCAGCAATTGTCTTGCCTCTTTCTGCACTTCTATTCCTTCTTTTTGCATCCCTCCTGTCTCTTTCTGCACCTCTCTTGCCTCTTTGTACACCTCTCCTCCCTCTTTCTGCACCTCACTTGCCTCTTTCTGCACTTCTATTGCTTCTTTCTAAATGTCTGTGGCTTCTTCTCTTAGCTCTTTCTGCACTTCTCTTGCTTGTTTCTGAGTCTCTCTTGCGTCTTTCTGTGCCTCTGTTGCCTCTTTCTGCACTTCACTTGCTTCTTTCTGCACCCCTCCTGCCTCTTTCTGCACCCCTCGTCCCTATTTGTGCAACTCTCTTGCCTATGTTTACACCTTCCTCCCTTTTTTCTGCACCACTCTTGCCTCTTTCTGTACCTTTGTTGATTCTTTCTGCTCTTCTCTTACCTCTTTCTATACCCTTCGTGCCTCTTTCAGCTCCTGTTGCTTCTTTCGGCTCTTCTCTTCCTTCTTTCTGCACCCCTCGTGCCTCTTTCAGCACCTCTGTTGCTGCTTTCTGCTCTTCTCTTGGTTCTTTCTGCATTTCTCTTGCCTCTTTCTGCACCCTTCGTGCTCTTTCTGCTCTTGCTTTTTTCTGCACCTCACCTGCCTCTTTCTGCAGTTGTCTTGCTTCTTTTCAAACCTCTGTTGCTTCTTTCAGCAATTATCTTGCCTCTTTCTGCACATCTCTTACTTGTTTCTGCACCTCTCTTGCGTCTTTCTGCACCTCTGTTGCCTCTTTCTGCACTTCACTTGCTTGTTTATGCACCTCTGTTGCCTCCTTCTGCACTTCACTTGCTTGTTTATGCACCTCTCTTGCCTCTTTCAGCACCTCTGTTGCTTCTTTCTGCACCCCTCCTGCCTCTTTCTGCACCCCTCTTCCCTTTTTGTCCAACTCTCTTGCCTCTTTCTATACCTCTCTTCCCTCTTTCTGCACCACTCTTGCCTCTTTCTGTGCCTCTGCTGCTTCTTTCTGCACTTCTCTTGCCTCTTTCTGCACCCTTCTTGCCTCTTTCAGCACCTCTGTTGATTCTTTCTGCACTTCTCTTCTTTCTTTCTGCACTCCTTGTGCCTCCTTCTGCACCTCTGTTGCTGCTTTCTGCTCTTCTCTTGGTTCTTCTGCACTTCTCTTGCCTCTTTCTGCACCCTTCATGCCTATTTCAGCACCTCTGTTGCTTCTTTCTGCACTTCTATTCCTTCTTTCTGCACCCCTCCTGCCTATTTCTGCACCTCTGTTGCTTCTTTTCTGCACTTCTATTGCCTCTTCTGCACCTCTCTTGCTTCTTTCTGCACCTCACTCGCCTCTTTCAGCACCTCTGTTGCTTTTTTCTGCAGATCTCTTGCCTCTTTCTGCACCTCACTTGCCTCGTTCAGCACCTGTGTTGCATTTTTCTGCAGATCTATTGCCTCCTTCTGCACCCCTCTTTTCTCTTTCTGTACCTCTCTTGCCTCTGTCTGTAACCCCATTCCCTGTTTCTGCACCTTTCCTGCCTGTTTCTGTATGTCTCTTGCCTCTTTCTCTACCTCTGTTGCCTCTTTCTGCACTTTTCTTGCTCTTTCTGCACCCTTCATGTTTGTTTTCAGCATGTCTGTTTGTTCTTTCTGCACCTCACTTGCCTCTTTCTACACTTCTCTTGCTTCTTCCTACACCTCTGTTGCTTCTTTCAGCAATTCTCTTGCCTCTTTCTGTACTTCTCCCCCTTCTTTCTACACCCCTCCTGTCTCTTTCTGTAACCCTCTTGAGTCTTTTGCTTCCCTCTTACCTTTTTCTGCTCCCCTCTTGCCTCTTTTTGCACCTCTGTTGGTTCTTTCTGCACTGCTCTTACTTCTTTCTGTACATCGCTTGCCTCTTCCTGCACCCCTGGTCCCTGTTTCTGCATCTTTCCTGCATGTTTATGCACCTTTCTTGCCCCTTTCTGCACCTCTGAGTTAGAGGAAGTGTTAATTCCCCTGCCCTATTATGTACTAGGTCCTTACAGGGGAGGTCATGCCAATCACAAGGATACCCCAACCCATAGTGTACCCTAGTGTAAGTAGGTGTTGTCACTGTATTCTAAGTGTCTTTCAGCATAGCACTGGTTCCGGATCTGGTTAGTCAGAGTCAGTTACTGTCAGTACCAGTGAGTAAAACGTTGGGGGCACAGGATGACTTTGAAACAAGGCCTCTTTCTGCACCTCTGTTTGTTCTTTCTGCATATCTCTTACTTCTTTCTGTACTTTTCTTTATCTTTCTGGACTTCTGCTGCCTCTTTCTGCATTTCTCGTGCTTCTTTCTGCGGCTTTCTTCCTCTTTCTTCACATGTCCTACCTCTGTAGGCATAGCTAGAAATTATCATTTAAAAAACCTTTAGAAATTCACTGAAAAAACCATAGGTTTCAGGGACGTTATAGTTAGAAATTATCATTTAAAAAACCTTTGAAATTCACTGAAAAAACTGTAGGTTTCAGAGACGTTATAGTTAGAAATTAACTTTTGAAAAAACATAGAAATTCACAGAAAAAAACATAGGTTTCAGGGACGTTATAGTTAGTTGGACATTTCACTTGTACAAAACCCGAAAAATTCAGCGGTTATAGTTAGTTGAGTTAACTATAACTCGCACCCCCGCATTGCACTGCTGATTACGTCACATATTACATAATTCATGACATGGTCAGTGACATCACTGATGACATCTCAAATGACATCACTGATGACATCACTGATGGCATCATCCACGTGATAATCTGATGCATGTGATAATATGATGCACCTCCTCACACCCTAATATAACGTTTGATACACCCACTCTAAAATACAGACTACCATTTTTGAAACCATAGACATACCAATACCAGTAACTATATATCCACTCACTGATTCCTAGAGGTACACACACATCTACTCATTCACCCATACCGTCACTCATACATGCAGTCACTCATCAATAGAGCACTATCATTTGCACTCATACACCTATACAGACACTCACACATCGCCACTCATCCATAGAGTTACTCACATACCTAGCCAGTCATGCAAAAAATCAATCACACTCCCATTTACTCACCTATACAGTTATACACACCCCACCTCACTTATTCATACAGATACTAACACATACTTACTCTCTTATACAATCACTGATACAAGCACATATTCATCCATACAGCCACTCTCACAATCACTGACTCTCACATATAGTCATTTATATACTCCAACACTCACATATACTGCCTTTCACATATGTAGTTACTCACACATGTACCACTGAGACATCTATTCACTCACCAACACACCCATACACACACTCACTCACCCATACAGCCCTTCACACATACAGTCTTGAACTCATACACACAGTGAATCACCCACTCACACATCTATGCACAGAGTCACATACTCCCCACCCACCCACGCAGACACTCAGGCACCCGTACAGATACTCAGACAACCAATCAACAACCCATATAGACACTCAATTTATTTATTTATTTTTTTATTATGTTTTGGCACTCCAAAGAGGTGCACATAAAACAAGATACACAAATACAAATACACATTCTCAAAGTAACATTGACAACTACAACATTTTCCACTGAACAAGATAATCAGCGACACATACCTCCATATTTCATCAATAAATAGCTAAAAAACCTTTAAAAAAGTTAAAAATATTGGAGGAATATATAAGGCCAGCAAAAAGGAATTCACATTGAGGATACCCAATTGCAAGCATATTGATCTTAACCACTTCAAACGAAGTGGACGCAATGCGGGACATATAAACAGTACATGCGAACGATCCTGAACAGACATATTACAAAAGTTACATGTGGGAGAGGACCCATGCCATTTCGCCAAAAAAGTATTTAGGGGCAGCAAGTCCTGCCTTAGGAGGAACCAAAATCTCCGAACACCATGTGGTAGGTTCCAGGTGACATAGGGTTGGGCAAGCTTCATTGAGTATGTGTTAGCAAGGAGATCACCTCCCCTCTTTACTAGCATGGACTTCTTGTCCAACGTGAAGCAAAAAGCCCAAGAAGCCTGTTTCAAAAGAGATTTTAGCTGGGAAGGAGAAATAGTAAAAAGGGTACTCTCTTCCAATTCAAGAAGTGCCACAGCCTTTCTAAAATTCTTAACAATTTGGGAGTACTCTCTTAAGCTACCCAACAATTCCCCCTTGAGAAGGGATCTCAAAGTCCCCGTTTCTCCTCTAGCCAGACTGGCAACCCATCGTACTAGAGCGGACAGGCCCTGCGCCCAACTACTACGGAGACCGAATTCAAGTCTACAGGCAGCCACAGAACAGGCGGGGTTGAGAGAAGTTATAGACCTTAATAATTTTCCTTCTACCGTCTGTAGAAAACCCCAGTGCTTTAAGTCAACCAGTTCCATTCCGTACAGGAGGGTTGAAGGAATTTTTGCCCTATAGACCTCCAGTAAACAAGCAAAATGTCTTCTCCCTGTGGCGGAATAAAGGGCGCTCAGACTTTTGCCTTGGGACAGGGCTTTACGGGAATTATTATCGATATGAGGCTTCTCACTCAAGTTGGCAGAAATTATTTTTCCTAAGAAGGTATATGTCTTAACCACCTCCAATTTCTGACCACCAACTGACCAACCAAAATTCTCTGATTTAGATTTTTCTTCCCTGCAATGCACATAATTTTGCTTTTTGGGGCATTTATCCTCATGTAGTGGGTCTCTGCAAAAAGATGTAAAGCCTGCAGACGATTAGCTAATCCCCTAGGTGTTAAATCTAGGATAAGGATGTCGTCTGCATATAGGAAGCAGGAAATAGAAGATCCCCCCACTACCGGGGCTATGCCAACACAAGATGAAAGCGAAGCTGGAAGGTCAGCAATGTACAGGGAGAAAAGTAATGGGGCCAGTAGACAACCCTGTTTTAATCCATTAATGGAGGGAATAACCCGCGATAAACCCCTTTCTCCACCTTGTAACACTCGGCACCAAGTGTCCGTGTGTAAAGACCGCACCAGATCTAATAGAAGAGGGGGCATGCCCAAGTCAGATAGCTTTCTCCACAGCAAGGGACGATCAACTTTGTTGAATGCTGTGGAAAAATCAATGAAAGCCGCATACACTCCACCTCCCCGAACTCTTATATATTTGTCCGAAATAACCTGAAGGGCTGTGAGGTTATCCAATGTACCATGCCCCTTACGGAAGCCGGTTTGTTCAAGGGGTAATATCTGATTCGCATCAACCCAATCAGTAATTAGCGATAGGAGACATTTGGAAAAGACTTTTCCAATGGCATCAAGAAGGGCTATCTGGCGATAATTCATTGGCTTATCCCTATCGCCCTTTTTGAATAATGGAACCAATATGCTCCCCTTCCAAGAAGAGGGCACAGTTTTACTAATGAAGCAAGATCTAAATAATGGAAAAAGAATCTTGCTCCATAAAACAGGGTCCTGCTTCAATACCGATATGGGAAGTTCATCAGGCCCCATTGCTCCAGAGGAACGCATGTCCTTAATGGCCATTTCAATGGTTTTCTTCTCGAAGGGGCGTCAATAGAAAACTCATCTTCTTTAGTAGTCCCCTTACATTCTACCCTTACGCCGTTCCCAGCATACAGGTTGGAAATGAAAGTGACCCATGACAATTCAGCAATGGGAATAGGGAGGGGCTAACTCTTACTCCACAACCCTCCCCAATGAGTGACCAGAATTGTCTAACTTTGCCATGAACTGCGGCCTCCCGTAGACTTATCCAGAGTGAATCTTCTTTTTCTTTTTTAAGTTTCTTCCTAATTCTGCTTCTCCTTCTTTTTAACAAGTATATTTTATTATTTATTTCAATAGATCTACGCAAAAATTGCTCCTGCACTAATTTATTTATTTCCTTATTTAGGAGGGTAATTGGTCTAAAAACATAAATCTTTTTTACAGAAGAGCTAGACCTTTTGGCAACACGGATGACCTCCTTCATAAAATTCTCAAAGTGAATTATTTCAGAACCCTGCCAATCATTCAGTTCTAGAATTGTTTTACCTAGAATACACTCCAGGCCATTCTTGGCTTTAAAATTCCAAAAACATCTTCCAGAGTCCTTATGAAAGTTAACTACATCACTGTTAAGGGACCATGAATCGGAATTAGGAGGTTGTAATGAGAGGCTTATAGTAATCACATTGTGGTCACTAAATGATGTCGGAGAGACCACCAGATCCTTCACTAAGGAGAAGATACAATAGTCGGTGATTACATAGTCCAGAATTGACTCACTTTGGGAGGATCTATGAGTATATTTTGCAGGGACATCAGAGGGAAGCCTACCGTTCACTATTAACCCCTCCGCCGCTGAAAGTTCTTCTAGCAACAGCTTCCCTCTCTTATTAGTTTTAATTTTATTAGGGAAGAGAGATTGAGGAATAAGATAGGCTTCTTCTTTAGATTTGTTTCTAAATAGCTCTAAGCTAGAGTTAGAAACTTTACAATTAAAATCACCTACTAACAACACATAGGGGGGAGGTTCTAACTCTTTAATCTGTTTAATGTACGAAAAGACTTGCTTCAATAGAATATTAAAACATTCATCCGGGGGGATGTATGCATTTATTATTACCAGAGGATTATTGTTTCCCCTACTGGTTAGACTACATATAGACACTCATGTAGCTACTCACCAACCCATGCAGCCGTTTACACAGCAACTAACAGACTGATACAGACATTCACACAGTTTAGTCACTAACCCATGCATTCAGTAAGACACGTTTAATCACTCACTTATACAGTCAGTCATGCATCTACTAAGTCATCCATTCAGACACTCATATACCCACTCATTCTTCAATACACCTTGGTATTTATATATATAAAACATATTTAAACTTTACAGAAACACACAGTCACTGGATGATGTCATTAGTGATGTCATCAGTGATGTTATCTGAGATGTCATCAGTGATGTCACTGACCATGTCATGAATGATGTAATATGTGATGTCATCAGCAGTGCATTGCAGGGTCGCGACTTATAGTTAGCTCAACTAACTATAACGGCCAAATTTCTTTGGTTTTGTACGAGTGAAATGTCCAACTAACTATAACGTCCCTGAAACCTGTGTTTTTTTCAGTGAATTTCAAAGGTTTTTTACATGCTAATTTCTAACTATAACGTCCCTGAAACCTATGGTTTTTTCAGAGAATTTCAAAGGTTTTAAAATGCTAATTTCTAACTATAACGCCCCTGAAACCTATGTTTTTTTCAGTGAATATGTACATATTTATGAATGTCCATACCTTTAAAGAGAGACAGCGTGTGTGTAAGGGAGTAAGAGAGAGACTTTCGCCATTTATCCTTCAGAAGTCGATGCAATTAATTTCACTGAATTTTGTACGATTAACATCTGCTGTTGTACATAGCAATAAGAAACTGTGAGAATGTTCCAACATCCGCATTATAAAAAACATAAGATCATTTCGATTACATATCTTGGTGGGTTAATTCGCCTCTTGCAGATACCCGTTTGTAACATGTGGACTACAGGTTTGAATATGTGCTCAAACTTGCCTTCCTCCTTGGTTAACGAAACGAGTATTTACACTAAAAGTTGGATATACAAAAGCTAGGTGTTTGGTGGAAGTGAAAAAGCATGAAATAAATATTTCCGAGATTTCAGATTGACTCCTGTCAGTTGTGAACAAACCAGACACTCAATGCACCACAGAACATAAAAATACAAATAAAAAAGATAGAGAGCTGGCGTAGGAGCGCTATTGGCACCTGGCACAGGCAGCTGCAGGTGTCTGTATATCATTAGATGAGGTTTTCAGAATTAATAAATAAAAGAGGTAAACTGGGGGAACCTGTCCGAGGGGCCAATACCAGTTTTGTCCAGAGGCTGCAGCAGAGCCGTGGCTCAAGCAGCGAGGAGAGCCCATGTGCCCTGGCTCCTTTCAAAAGGAAACCAGTCTAATCAGATTATAGACGGGGAAGGAGGGGAAAGAGGTGGAGACAGGAGAGAAAAAAATCCACACTAAACAGGAAGACAGAAGGCAGCAGTGGCCAAGCATTGTATGCTGGTTGCAGGCAGCATGGAGGTAGGGAGCGGTGCACTGCCTAGGTAGAGCGGGCACTGCCCGAGCCTGAGGGCTAGAGCCCCAGTCCCTTCGGGACCCTGCCTCGTGAGGGGATCCAGGGTGGGTACCCATTGTCTCCTGTCCTCGTGGTCTGCCTGGTGGGCGGTGCCGAGCCCTTGGATCTTATCTGCTGAGTGACTGGAGGGAGCGAAGGAATCCGCCTGTACTGTGTCAGGTCTGCTCCATCATCCAACGCTGTTCACGGGGATCGGGAGTCTTCTATGCAGGCCCGGCTCCAGAACTTTTTATTTGGGTAGGCCAAGTTAGCATTTGGGTGGGCCACTGCGGGTCTGATTGTTACTTATATGCCAGGCCTGCTTCAGGGCCATCCTTTATCTCTTCTTAGTCTTACATGGGCCCAGTAAAACACAGTATTTTCTTTCCAAATCTCTTTCTAAATGTTATCACTGTCAAAAAGTGTTTTGATCCATGTAATGTCCCTTTGATGGGCATAGGAGGTTTCTGAGGTGGGAGCATCAGGCACATGACAGTTCTCGGGCTCTCCCTCATGACCTCCTCCTCGGATTCCCTCACTGCCACCCTCCACCAGCACCCCTCACCTCTGCACAGCGTCTCCAAATTGATCTCCTCCTCGGATTCCCTCACTGCCACCCTCCACCAGCGCCCCTTATTTCTCCGTAGCCACTCTCAGATTCATTTCATTTGTTGTATAGTGCTACTCATATCAGAGTCGGTGTCACAGTACTTCACACACACATTATACAGACACAATCAATCATGCAAGTATGTAAATCAGTCTACAGGGAATGTCACATAAGCCAATGAGGATTACAAGGTGTAGTAATCACGTCATCCTTACTGGGGGACAGTATATTTTAAGAGGGCTTGGTCTGGAGAAGCACAAACACAGGAATTTAAAGCATACCCCAGTGGTTAGGGTTTGGCTTTACTGATTAAACTGTATATCTGCCCTAACAAACTCTTTTTAGCAATATTAGAATAATAAAAGACTGGAGAAGTTCTAACTATATTACAGCGCACAAAAAAAGCTAAGTTCTAGCTATATAATTCAGGTTTGCATGCAGCTCTTTGATGATAGTTCATAGGTCACTGTCCTATGATAGGATTGTAACTTCTGCACTGCAAGTAACACAAGAATCTCTGTGACAAAGGCACTAACCCACTGAGCTATCCACATAAAATACAGTTTATCTGCATTTCAAAAGTACCAACAGACAAAGGTTTGTCAGGATCATTATTCACCAGTTATCTGGACATTTTTATTGTTGCCTTACATCTGTGGCAGAGACGGCCTTGATAATGATAAAAACGGTTTAAATAAAGCATACAGGAAGTATGTGTCTTGCTGGGCCTTCGCTGAGGATTGTAAAAGGAAGAACAGATAGCCACACATTTTCTTACCTGCTCGGTTCCTCTCACAGCCCAATCTGGTAAGGAGCTGCAGGAGCCAGGAAAGGTGAATCCGGAGAAACAACTTTTTTTCTCCAGCGAGGAATAGAAAAGGAAACATCGACATAGTAGAATGGTTAAGGTTAGCCAATGCCAAAGAGAGGATTTGTCCCCTTGGCTATGCCTCTATTTTACCCGCACAAGTGGGTGGAGACACAGCCCACCTTTCCAAAAGGAGATGCATGATTGGGGGTTCCTGTGAGAGAGAGCCCAGGCCCATTCACGCAACTCCCTGAACAGGAAGAAAAACAACATTCAGAGGAACGTTTTAAATTAAAATGGCCATTTACTACTGGCCCTTGTGACGTCACTGCCAGGGCCAAGGCTTTGGGTGGGCCAGGCTCATGTTTGGGTTGGCCTGGCCCACCCCGCCCAACCGCTAGAACCGGGCCTGCTTCTAGGAGCTGTGGGTGCCGTCTGTCGTCAGGCACCTTTGGAAGAGAGAGGACCAGACAGTGGTGGTCTGCGGTCACCGTTGGAAGGGGAGAAGCCTGCTTGGGGTGCTGCAGTCCTCTCGATCTGTTCACCTGGCACTACTGGGAGAGAAGTATACCATTTGAGGTGCAGCGGTCCTGTTCATCATTCGTCACCACGCGCTACTGTTAGAGAAGGAGCTTCTTAGGAGTGCTGTGGTCCTGTTCATCACCACTTCCGGGAGAGAAGTAGACTATTTGAGAGCCTTCCATCCTGAAAGGGGTGTTGCCTGTAGTTGTTGTTGGAAACGAAGGAACCACTCGGGAGGCAACTGGTCCTTTCTGTCACCAGCCCAGACGCGCAACTAGATCCACATTTCAGGGGGGCTACGAAAAATTTCAGGGGGGGCTAGTTCTTCCAGCGATAGTCCGAGTGGAGATGCAGGGGCTCTAAGAAGGGGAAAAAAAACAAGAAAGCATCATTAGCAAGTAAATGGTATTTTAAAAACCTGTGAAGTACTCGGGTGCGGCTGTGTGTGTGCCCAGGAAGCTGTCTCATCCTGGGCTGACACAGACGACGGGGGGCTGAAGCCCTTTCAGCCCAATGGGTGTTGCGTGCCTGCACCAGCCCCTGGTGGAACAGAAGAGCGTGATTTGGGGTGCTGCATGTCCTATTCACCACCAGGCACTGTTGGGAAGTGGATGGGCCAGTTTTGGGTGCTGTAGGTCCCATTGGGCATCATTGGCACCATGGGTGACCAGGGGAGAACAGCAGTGTGCCCCCTGTCAAAGGCGAAGGCATCCAAGGACCGAGGCAACAAGTAGCCTTGTGGCTTGTTCCGGAGGATGCCCCTGTGCCCTATGGGGGAGTTCAGGATCAGGATACTGAAGGCTCTGGGCACCTTGTCTCACCTGGGGCCCGAACCCGACAGGTGCGGAGAAGCGGAGGATGATAAAGGCGGTTTCAAGAGAAAACACATGCCCACCTCTGCCCCCTGTCCTGCAGCTGTCCACCTGCGAGAGGCCAGCCACAATCTGCACCCACGGGGAACTATCCATGGCGGGGACGACAACAACAACCACCTGGGGAGGCTGCAGGTATCCAGCGAAAGGCTCTCGCTTGGGGCAGAAGGCCCCAATAAGACCCCTGGCATCCTGGAGCTGAAAACCGTGGTAACACCTGCTTCATGAACGCGGTGGTCCAGTGTCAGAGCAACACCGACCTGCTGGCCGAGTACCTTGGGCTGGGGTCGTACCAGTCCCAGCTGAACCGCGGCTGGGACGAGCAGGGAACAACCCCGCCAGGAAAGTGCGAGGTGACCCAGCAGCAGGACTCTCTGGTCAGGGCCCTGTGGACTCTAGACTACACCTCACAACTTTCAGTGAAGTTCAAGGTAAGAGCTTGTGGCACTTGTGTTTTTACTGGACTAATTATGCGGGGTTCACATGTGCTTGCACCCGTCTGTGGACAGAGATCCAGGCGAAGTGCTCAGTGTCCCATGTCAGAGCCGGAAATGGAATGCACTGGGATTCCATAAACTGGAGGTCAAGGGTGGCAGTCCTGGAGGCGTTTAAGGATCTCGACAGTCAATCTATGTATTTGTGTTTTTTTTAAAAAGCTCTTCCCAAAATGAACTGGCAGGAGATGTGAAGGGATCCTGCCCTGGTTTACTATATTGGTCATAAACAGACTGCATGTTCAGATATCTTATCGGCCAAGGCACCTGCTGCACATATCATTGGGTGCCCAGCAATGCCCAGGGTATAATACCACGACTGAGGGTTAATTCACTTTATGGATAAATCAATGAGCAGCATCGTCACAGGTTTGATTCATCATAAAATGGCATAACTGGTTAACTCCATAGCACACCCTTTAACATTCAGTTCATGGGTGTATCTTATGTAAACTTCTCCGTCGGTTACTACTAATGCTACAGATATTCTTGTGTTACTGCAGGTTAAAACGTATTACTCAAGTAGAGGAATATAGGTAGCATTGTGACTGTTCTGCATCTCTCTTGAATATGGTGCTTGGAAATCTCCTGACACTGAAGCATTGTTTCGCTGACTTACTTGCGAAGTGACACGCTGGGTGTCTCTCATTGGCATTACGGTGTTAGGTTCCAGACTGCTCCCAGCCAGTGAGACTTGAACAATAGGGGTGTTGATGGTGCTTTAAGTGCTGCATTTGTGTTGGGCTCAACCTGGAACTGAAAGTTGAGAGGCCCCCCTTGGCTGCTGGTCTGAACACAATGCTACAAACGCTCAGAGTTCAGTTGTCCGCAAATTCCACGGAACAAACTGAGAACCTTTCACTGAGCTCCACAGGCCCGGTTCCCTGATACAGCTCAGTAATAGCTGCCGGGACCTGGATGAACCCCTTTTGTTTGCAGCGCTGGCCTGGGTGGAACAACAGTAGTGAGAAAGCACTGCGGCTGTGTATAACTAGCTGGCTGCGGATACCATCCAAGTGACGTGGCAGAGGTAAAGCGACAGCTGCAGAGATCTGTGAGCAGCCAGCAGGTGGCAAGTTCAAATCCCATTGCACAGAACAGTAGGTTAATACACATGCAGCAGAGATATGTGTTCAACCTCCTGGTCTCAGCGGTGGATCCATTGGTAAAAGGATAACTAAGTGGGATAAGGCAACGGCTACTAAAATCTGCATGCAGTGTGAAAGGTTATCATTTCAGGGAGGCCTGCTCAGTTGTCTATTCCTCTGCAGCGAAGACTGGGCGACAGTATCTGTGGGCAATGGCGGAACTTGTGATTTATAGCTGTACAAAAACTGCAAGTGTGACTGAGGCAAAAAGCGCTTCATGATAAAGAAGGGCGTTGATATTAATTTGGCTGAGAAAGGTCACAGTCGTCCTCGTGAATTTCAAGAGCACAAACAAATGTAAGCGAATGGCAGGATTATGAGGTTGGGGTAAAGTTAAGTGTACAGTGCAAAGTTTAGAGGTGGAAGGCTGACTACATTAGGCCGCAGGGGTCAGGGTGGCTGATAGAGAGCAGGAGTTAGATGGGTGTAGGGGAGCCCGTGCTTCGTTTAAAAAAAAATATATTGGGCCGGATTTGCGCACCCAGCGTGAATTCGTCCGTTTTTTTATTTGAATAAATGCCTTTTTTTAGGCCTGGGTTCCTTGTGGGACCCACTGAGCAGGCCTAGGGGGTCAGGGTGTTTCTACCCTGCCCCTTTTCTTGTTTTCATGTTTTTCACCCTTCTTCATGTGACTCGGATACCTAGTCACAAGATGGATTCCAACACTTTCTGGTTTGGAGTGTTGACAGCCAATCAGAGTGAAGCTTCTGCCCGGTTGGGTTCGTGAATCCTCCTTGGTACACAGATATCGATATTTTAATTTTTAGAATTTCTCAGGAACTACTGAACGGATTTACACCATTTAATAGAAAGTATGCTTTCTAGACCAAGACCTACCTTTTTGCCAAATTTGATGTAATTCCGTTCTGCAGTTCGGGCTGTGGCTTTGTCTAAAGTTTCCTATGTAAATTAACATGGACAAAATGCGTTTTGGGACCCACCTTTTTTCTCGGCCCCCGCTTGACGAATTACCCCAAAACATTCAAGACAGGAGCTGACAGGAGCGCCCCATTAGTTTTGAAAGGTTCACGAAGATTCGTTAACTGGCGCCAAAGATATTGGCAAATCTAAAAATGCTTTTCCTATGGACACTAGGTCCTAACTATACTTACCTCCTGGCGACTGCCAGTAGGTAAAATATATATATAAATATATATATATACTTATATATTGAGAAAGGCTGCTGCGTAGCCGAAACGTGTTTGCGGGGGTTGTGGGAGACCTAAGGAAATAAAGAAGCCCTATTCCAACTTACCTCGAGTACGTGTCTTCTTCCTTGCTAGTGCAGGATAGTTTTGTTCTATATCTATCTATCTATCTATCTATCTATCTATCTATCTATCTATCTATCTATCTATCTATCTATCTATCTATCTATCTATCTATCTATCTATCTATCTATCTATCTATATATATATATATATATATATATATGAATGACGTTTGACCAAATCATTCCTCATTCTTCATTTTTTAAATATATATATATATATAAACTACTGGCGGTCGCCAGTAGGTAGTTACAGTTAGGACCTAGTTACCATAGGAAAATGGCAACATTCTATTCACAATAACTTTGGCGTCGTTTGATGAATCTTCATGAAATTTTCAAAACAAATTCTTTGTTGAGATCAGCTCCTATGTTGAAAGTTTGGGGGTGATTTGTCAAGGGGGACCGAAAAAAAGGGGGGTCCCAAAACATGTTTTCTCCATGTTAATTTCCATAGGAAACTTTAGACAAGGCTACAGGTCGAACGGGTAAATGGAATTACCCCAAATTTGGCAGGGAGAAGGGTCTTGGTCTAGAAAGCACGCTTTTGTTTATTTGGTGTAAATTCGTTCAGTAGTTTTTGAGAAATATATCGAAATTTACAGATATCGATATTTGGGAATTCTGCCATCTGATTGGCTGAGGCGTTACGAGCATGAGCTTGTTGCTGAATGGCTGCGAGCGGTGCGAGCGTTTGCAACTAGGAAGTGTTGGCCGCCATTTTGTGATTCCGTTGAGGCGAGTAAGGTGAAAAAAGGGGGGAAAAGGGGGAAAAAGTGGGAAATAGGAGGGTAGGAGCACTGTAACCTCTGTGGGGTGTTAAGGGTGTGCTATAGAGGGGGTGCAAAGTGAAGTATTTACCCCTACCAGTGTGTAAGTGGTGGGCTACGGAAATTAAGTGAGGTATTGGGTAGAGTCTGATGCGGGTAAGGTGAGCTGGTGTGGGACTCGGGGATTAAAGCATGAGCCCAAATTGTGTGTCTTATGCTGTGAAGTCATGTGCCATGGCCGCTGCACTACAGTTGTGGAAGTAGTGTCCGGATGTGTTTATAACTACTAGGACGAACTACTGACCCGTACTGGTATGAAAATCCTGGGGTACGGAATATATGTGAGGTATTGTCTAGAGTCTCATGTTGCTAAGCTGAGCTGCTGCCAGAGTCGGGGATTAAAGCGTGAGCCCAAACTGTGTGTCATATGCTGTGAAGTCATGTGCTCTGGCCGCTGTGCCACATCTGTGCAAGTAGTGTCAGCATGTAGTTATAGGTACTTGGATGAACTTTTGTTTAGAACATTGTAGCTTGTGTATGGTGCTTAGGTGGTGTTGTATAGGGAGTGCGAAGGTAAAACAATATGGGATCTGTAGAGCACAAACTACTCACCCCTATGGGTGAGTAGAGCTGGGGATCAAAGCTAGAGGTCTGAGCTGCAAAGTGAGATGGTCTGACCGCTGTGCCAGAGCTGTGTGGAGAATACATTTTGGCGAGGGTGCGGGAGTTGGCGTTATCTGGCCCTAAAAGAGCGGACCTAAGTCGTAAGTTATAAGGTGGCTCTAAAAAGAGCCCTTGTGTTCATTAGTTGGAGCTACATATAAGTGCGGATGCACAGCTTCAAGTTATTCAGGAAAACTCGGTTTCCCTGATCTGTGAAGTGTACTTCATCACTTCTGTATATGTCTACCATATCAAAACGTATGTTGTTGTTGTGTATGGACTCCATTTTGTGGTCTCTGAGGTATGCAAAGACAGCTTTGTTGACTTTTTTCCAAAATTTTTCAATCTGAGGACAAAATAGTTTGGACCATTTCCACTTCTGTCTTTGGCATATATTGAAATATACAAAGACAGTTTGAGGCAAAAGTAACATCAATTGTCCAAAGGTGTCCTTCATAAGCATTTCCAAATCTACCGCAGTCAATGTGCCTAGGTCGTTTCCACCACAGTGCACAATCATGAGGTCAGGGTGTTGGAGATGCAAACAGGTTTTAACCAAAGGCAACAATTGGTGCCACTTCAATCCTCTCTGTCCAAACCATTTAATGTCCACGGGGCACGTTATCAAGAAACGGCATTAAAATTATTGCTGCTTTAGCGGCAGGAAACTGCCGCTAAAACTGCGATAATGGGCTTGATAATATGCCCTTGAGAATTCCCATAGAAGCCCATGTTCTGGTGTCAACATGGGCTTCTATTGGAATTCTCGGCGGCATATTATCAAGCCCATTATTGCCTCTTTAGCGGCAGTTTTCTGCCGCTAAAGCGGTGATAATTTTAACGCCGTGCTTGATAATTCCTAGGTCTAAGTCAATATGTCTCTGTTCTGCATACCTCTTGCACCAGAAAACATAGCTATGTCCTACGATCCACACTACCATTTTGAAGATATGGCTGGAAGGTATGGAAAGATGTCTGTAGCTCATGCAGTTCCTTCGTAGAATAAGAGATATGTTTAAAGATGGGGAACTGGTTTCTTTTGGCATACAAAACGGTACCTGATTGGGAGATGAAAAGCATTGTTTTTTAAAAGTAGGGTGCACATTCGTTTTGTGGAAAAGTATGTTTGTGAATGGTTAAGAAAAAGCAGTTTGCACGTACATATTATAGTACATATTATAGGATAAAATTTGCTCAACCCAACCACACCTGCTGCTTGCATTTGGAAGACACTGTTCGAACTTAAAACAATTGTGAACTTTTAACCTGCACGTGCCGTTAAATGTTCGAGAAAATGTTGCAAAAAAATATCGTGAGGTTTAAACAAATTGATGAACTTTTAACCTCCACGTGTTGTAGAATGTTCTAGAACGTGTGTTGATAGAATACGTTGCATTTTTGACTTCGATGTGCACTTGAATATTAACAAAAACTATTTATATGGAAAAGTAGAAAGACAGTAATAGAGAGAATTTTTGAAAGCTAAAAGAATCAAGGAACAATTGTAATTTGTTCTTGATTACCTACTGGCGGTCGCCAGTAGGTAGTTATCACTGTTAACGGTCTGAAAGTGCGGTGCTGCTCAGAGTGGCATGGTGGTGATATGATATGGTGCTACACTCGGGTATGAAACCAAGAGTCTACACCGTGAGGTCTTTGTTGTAAAGTGATGTGGCCTGGTGTTTGTAGCATACGTGTGCAAGTAGTGTTAGTAGGCGTTTATACCATACAGGGAGTGGGAAGCGAACTACTGACCGCTACTGTGTGTTGATAGTATACCGGAAGTGGGAAGCAAAGTAGTTACGCTTACCAGTGTGAAGACTTGGGGATGAAACCGAGCTGAATGCTGTAAAGTGATGGGCTCTGGGTGGTGTAGGATACTAAACGCTGTAGTATAAGTGTGTAAGTAGTGTTAGTATGCGTTTATAGTATATAGGGAGTGGGAAACAAACTACTCATTCCTACTGGTGTGAAGACTCGGGGATTAAACCATGAGCCTAAATTGTGAGCTCATTGCTATAAAGTGATGTGCTCTGGGCGCTGTAGCATACTTGTGGAAGAAGTGTTAGTTTATGTTTATACAATATAGGGAGTGGGAAGCGAAAGTCTTACCCATACCGGTATCAATACTCGTGGATGAAACTATGAGCTCATTGCTGTAAAGTCATGTGCTCTGTGTAGTATTCCATTGTAAGTCATAGTAGAATGTTAGTATGTAATTTTACTAGAATCTAAGGGGCATGTTATCAAGGAACGGTGTTAAGATTATCGCCGCTTTAGCGGCAGGAAACTGCCGCTAAAACAGCGATAATGGGCTTGATAATATGCCGTAGAATATTCCAAAAGAAGCCCATGTTAATACAAGAACATGGGCTTCTATTGTAATTCTCTACGGCATATTATCAAGCCCATTATCGCCGTTTTAGCGGCAGTTTCCTGCCTCTAAAACGGCGATAATTTTAACGCTGTTCCTTGATAATATGGCCCTCAGTATGTAATGTTAGAATGTAGGGCTGTCATGAGGGGAACCTTGCGGAGTTTGTACACGGTGCTGGATTAGACGGTTGCTTTGCTGTCTGCTCCTGTTGGTAGTTGTTTCAGGTGTCTTATTTTCTTGTAATAAATCTGCTAATTGAATTCACTGCTGTCTGCCTCTTCACAACATAAATTAGGCGATGAGTGGGAGAAGGCAAAAAGAAGGCACCACTCAGCAATATTTCAAAATTGCTTGCGTTGTGCTGAAGACCTGTTTTGTTTGTATAGCTGTTTCTACTCATGCCAGGGTCGTCGGCTCATTGAACTATGTCATCCAACTTCTGGTAGGATTTATATTTTTAGATTTTGCACTTCCTCTGCTTCTTCACTACATTCTGGTCGCTGTACTACACGTGTGTAAGTAGTGTTAGTATGCGTTTATACTAACAAATGCATCATGGTAGTTGGGAGGGCGAACTCTCAGGCGCAGCTCATACAATGTCCCGGGTTGTGCATTCGCTGGACATTTATGTTTGCTATTAGAGGGTGGTGCATGGCTTCCACCCTGTGATAGCAAATACTTGTTCGACTACTTGAAGCGAGAGGAGGAAAACCTCGTATCGCTGTAATAGAGAGGATGCGGATGGTAAAAATGGAGAGAAAAGATCAACAAAAAAAGCAGGGTCTCACCCGTTCTTTGAAATGAGGCCCCTGGTGGGTGGGTAATGTTCCGTGGCCAATCCAATTATTATATTGCGGGGTCTCTGTAGGACTTGGGGATCTTAATGTCACATGTAAATTAGGCACGGAAGGGCACAGAGACGTTTTGCAGCCTAGGGGAGCGGCACCTTCCTGGGTATTGTTTACTAATTGTTCGGGGGGTTCGAGGTCAACTGAAGTCCGGGGATCGCCACACTCCGGGTCTTTATTTAAATATGCAGGGTGGGCCTCGGCAGTCCCTGAAGCCTCGGTGGTCCTAGGCAGTGCCTTATTTGTTCTGTAATCACACGGGCAGTACTTATGGTGTTGTAAAGTGATACACTCATAGATCTCTTGCAGTTGTACAATTACCCAGGCTTCATTTGTCTAATAGTCAGTTAGATTATCTTTGGTAGGTGCACTCTTATATTAAATAATGTTGTCCTTAAAATCTCATATAAACAGATGATTTTCACAATAAACAATTGACAAGTGTCGTCAGAAAAAGAAGAGCTATACACTCAGTTGTTTATTTAAAAAAATAAGTAACCTTTATTAAAACAGAAATAAATAGAAATGTAACTTTAATAGAACAGTATAATAAACAAAATGTGGGTTGGACTCCAGTGGAAGCAGCGTAGGAAATCTGCAAGACAAAAATGAAACATAAGTATGTGTGCTATGTGGAATAGGTAAAGAAAGGTAGTCCGAATGTAAGGACCATAGTGAGAATGGAATGGAAGGGAAGTGGAGTGGGTGGAAGGGAGAAGGGGAGGGAGAGTCAAAAGAAGAGAGGGAGGAGACAGAGCATCAGCTAATTGCACCCAGCCCTTAGTGTTTACCCTCTGTCACCCATTTGTCTAGGACGCTGGGGTCTGCGAGAAAGAGTGTGGTTCAGCAAGTCCTTAAAATTAAATACATGAGGCCAGAGATTATGGGCCATATTATGAAGGAAGGGTGATAAGATTATCGCCGCTTTAGCGGCAGGAAACTGCTGCTAAAGCAGCTGATAATATGCCCTTGTGAATTCCCTTAGAAGCCCAGGTTCTGGTGTGAACCTGGGCTTTTATGGGAATTTACAAGGGCATATTATCAACCCCTTATCATCGCTTTAGCGGCAGTTTCCTGTCGCTAAAGTGGTGATAATGCTATCGCCGTTGTTTGATAATATTGTCCTACATTATTAGCTACGGAAAAATCGCTTGCATGCACCTGTGCACCCAGGGTGCTGCACCCCAACCCCTTCCCCCGCACTGTGCTCAATTCAAGGTCTTGCACAACAAGGCTTCACTACTCACCTGCCACGAACTGGTGTGTCCCACATTGTGTTGGTGCAAGCTCCGAGTCCGGGGTATGTTTGTACGATATACCAGGTCTCCGGTCGGAGACGGTGTCTTGATACCATGATGGAAGGTGTCAGAATGCCAGGGCATCTTTTCGGGGTCAGCTCCCGCTCCGCCCTTCTTGTGGCAATTAATGGAATGTCTGAAAAGGGAGAAATAATTTAATGGTGAAAACGTCTGGAGGTAAATGAAGGTTTATTTCAAGCTTGATAGAAAATAGCATCCTTCGTTTTTGAAATACGATCTGCCAACTGTTAGTGGTAATCATGGTTCAAAGAGGAGTTGGAGTGCACGAGAATACACAAGGTTAAATAATAATATGCTATGCCAACGTTCACATACAAAGGAACAGAGCGCATGCTAGAGGCATAATGTGCATGTGTAATGCAGTGGTGAGAGCCTGTGTGCATGTACACTTAGTAAGGAGCTCACTACAGTGTCCTAAAAGCCAACGCCACGTGTCTGTAGGGCAGCGCTGTCCGCTGGCTCAGGCCTACAGTACGGTCCAGCAGGTCCTTAAAATTAGACCGATGTGACTGAATGAGGTCAGAGATCACATCATTATGCACTGCAACATCGCTTTTTTGCACGTGCGCACTCAGGGTGATGCACCCCACCCCTCGCGCAGAACCGACCTCAACAGGTGTCTGTAGGGCAGCGCTGCCCGTAGGTTCAGGCCTACCTTATGGTATAGCAGGTCATTAAAATGAGACAGAGATGTGACTGAATGAGGTCGAAGATCACATGATAACACATGGCAATATCGCTTATTCACACGTGCGCAGTCTGGCGGATGCATCGCATCCCTCCCACAGCACCGCGCTGAAGAGGAGTCTGTAGGGCAGCACTGCCCGCTGGCTCAGGCCTACAGTACAGTCCAGCAGGTCTTTAAAATGAGACAGAGATGTGACTGAATGAGGTCAAAGATCACATCATAACACATGGCAATATCATTTGTTCATACCTGCGCAGCTAGGCTGAAGCACCCCACCCCTCTTGCCGCAGCGCACTCAATTGGAGGCCCTGTGCACCCAGGCCGCTCTGCTTACCTGCTGTCATTGTTGTGTGAGCAAACACTATGGGCAGCAGTACTCACAATACAGATGGAGTGTTGATTGCAGAAGAGTGTACACCTCATGGATCCCTTTCGTAGATGACGGGCAGTGGGGCTCACAATTTAGAGCCCATGTTGATTGCCAGGATGGAGTACACCTCATGGATCCATTTCTTTTGTTTATTGCACATTGTGATATGCGAGGTGGATGCAGCAAATCAATTGAGGTAGTGTGTAAGAAGAGGGACGTGTGGCGTCATGGTTATCCTATTTATACGTACGCAAAGTAGACTGGGCTTGCGTACGCCAGGTCAGCGTAGGGGTGTGAATAATTATACCGGGGACTTGGGCGTTGTTCAGTTCCTGCCTGGCCAGGAAGTGTACTTATGTGTGTTTTTTTTGTAGTTTTGACCTCACAGAGTGTGCAATTTAGATTAGTGTAGCATGTGTCAGGAGGGCAGAAACTATCGTTAATGAGATGGCATGTGATCTAGGATGTGCAGTCTTCCCGTGGCTGATGATGCTCCTTAGAGCCAGCAATACCCAGGCTGAAAGGCAGCACAATAATGTGCAGACACACACACCAGGGGCATCGTGTAACACATATTTGTTTTTTGATGGAACGTTTGAGATGCTTGGCAATCACACATGGAAGGCTAATGTACAGAGCATGAATATTGATCAAGATGATCGTTGTATGCTGAGTGTAGTATAAGATATGTGTATACAGGAAAACACTTTTCAAAAAAGCTTTCTAAGCAGAAGAGGTGTCTCTCATCAAACGCTGTAAAAAGAATGAGTAAAATGGGTGGGGTCGTACAACTGTTTCAATGGGAAATGTTATGAACCAATCAAATGCTTTTTTATAAGGTCACATGGCAATCGCGCACCGAGCGCGCAAGGAGGCCGCACCCGACGCGATTTTGACAAAATATATTTATCATAATATAAGTTTATTACACTTAGAAATATATAAATGTTTAAAATAATTTAGATTTTCGCGTGCTCTCATATACTGTTTAAAGTTATTTAGATATACATTGAGACAAAAAAAAAAGAGAATTGCGTACCCGGCGCGATACTATATGTCTGTGACGTAACATAGGGCCTGGCAGCTTGTACTCGTCGAATACGCAACGCGCAGCAGGCGTGACCCCATACGTACATGACGTAACGCGTGACTTGGTACTGCGTACCTGTCAGATATCAAAGTAGTACCTGGGGTGACTTCATGCCTATATGATGTTATGCGGGACGCAGTGCCACAAACTCATCGGATACGAATTGCGCATCATTTACGAGTTTAGCAATATGGCGGATGGGATTCGTGTGGTGATGGAGCTTGGTACGCTGCCGGTATGGGAGTGCAGTTTTCTCCCCCAAAATAAAAATATACATATTTTTTGGGGAAGATATAAAACATTACATGATTTTTAAAGTTAAAAACAAGAAGTATAATAGAGTTCCAAAATATTTAAAAATATAATAGAAAAAATATAGGTTTTATAAACATTAAAATATTAAATTAACATTTAAAAAACCTTCGAAATTCACTGAAAAAACCATAGGTTTTACAGACGTTATAGTTAGGAATTAGCATTTAAAAAACCTTAGAAATTCACTAAAAAAAAACATAGGTTTCAGGGACGTTATAGTTAGTTGAACATTTGACTCATATAAAACCAGAGAAATTTGCTTGTTATAGTTAGATGAGCTAACTATAACTCGCGCGCCCGCAATGCACTGCTGATGATGTCACATATTACATCACTCATGACATGGTCAGTGACATCACTGATGACATCTCAAATGATATCACTCATGACATCACTCATGACATCATCCACATGACAATCTGATGCACATACTGATGCTCTAATATAAACTTTGATACACCCATTCTAAAATGCTGACTACTATTTTTTAAATCATACACAGAATAATGCAATATACTGCATAACACTCACTATTTCCTAGGTCTACACACACATCCAGTCCCTTATACATGTAGTTACTCATCAATAGAGGACTATAATATGCACTTATACATCTATACATGCAGTCACACACTGCCACTCATCCATAGAGTTACTCACACGCCTAGTCGGTAATGCAAAGAATGAATCACATACCCATTTAATCATGTATACAGTTATACACACCAACTTCGTTATTTTTAGACACACCACATCACTTATTTATACAGATACTAACACATATTTACTGTCTTATACGATCACTGATAGAAGCAGACACTTATTTATACACCCACTCTTGAAATAACTTAGTCTCACGTATACTCATTTATATGCTCCAACATTCACATATAGTGGCTTAAAACATATGTAGTTAGTCACAGATATACCACTGAGACATTTATTCACTCACCAACACACCCATAGACACACTAACTCACCCATACAGCCCTTTCCAGATGCACTTTTTAATCCATACAACCACTGAATCACCCACTCAGACATCTATTCACAGACTCAGACACCCACCCACCCACACAGACACTCAGGGACCCATACAGCTACTCAGACAACAAATCAATAACCTATATAGACACTCATGTAGGTATTCAGCAACTCATGCAGTTGCTTACACACCAATGGAGAGACTAATACAGACGTGTACATAGTTTAGTCACTAACCCATGCATTCAGTAAGACACGATCAATCACTCACTGATACAGTCAGTCACATACATATGAAATAATTCCTTTAGGGACTTGTAAATGCATTAATTCTTCAATACACCTTGGCATATATATGTAAAACATATTTACATTTTATAGAAACACACATTCACTGGATAATGTCATGAGTGATGTCATGAGTGATGTCATTTGAGATGTCATCAGTGATGTCACTGACCATGCCATGAGTGATGTAGTATGTGACATCATCAGCAGTGCATTGCGGGTGTGCGAGTTATAGTTAGCTCAACTAACTCTAACAGGCAAATATATCTGGTTTTATACGAGTCAAATGTTCAACTAACTATAATGTCCCTGAAACCTATGGTTTTTTTAGTGAATTTCTAAGGTTTTTTAAATGCTAATTCCTAACTATAACGTCTGTAAAGCCTATGGTTTTTTCAGTGAATTTTTATATATATATATTAGGGGTGGGCGGAATTTGCGAAATTGCCTTTTGCAAAATTTCGCAAAACGTCAAAAAATCTCTGCGAACACGCAAAATTTCGCGCGCTCGCGTAGATTTTGGGCTGATTAATGCATTACTGAATTTGAGCTTCAACTCGGGCACCTGCTTTCTTTATATCTGTAAGTGCTTCCTGTTGAGGTATAATTTTTGTGACAGGAGGATCGTGCCAGAATGAATCCTGCCCTGCAACTTTTACCCAAGAAGATGCCACTGTTTTGTGCAATACCTCTACTCAACTGGAGTACTTTCTAATGGCTAATCAGTAAATGCTACATCGTTGGGTAAATGTATAGTGCTTTTCCTACACTACAGCTGCGTAAAGGGCCAGAAGAGTTGTCTCCGGTGACCATGTGTGTCTGTAACTTTGCCACTGTGCCGATGGGCGCCGGGGTCCCTCGAGTGAGCTGTCCATCATAGTGGGGGAAAGGGCGGGAAGAGGTTGCACACCGCTGGTGTGTGGGCCGGGGCCAAACGGACGGGGCTTCCATGCAGTTCACATGCCTCTTGTTTATAAAGGACCAGAGACCAATCAGAGCAGCAGATGAGGAGACAGAACCTCCTGGTGTCAGGAACTACACAGGGATTGCGCTTGAGAAACTCATGGATGCACAGAGCTTCATCAAGGATTACAGCAAATTGTTGATGGTAGATATGGGGAGAAAGAACATCTGCCTAGCCTCGACCGTGCTTTCTGCTCATTAATGCGTTACTGAATTTGAGCTTCTTCAACTCGGGCACCTGCTTTATTTTTTATCTGTAAGCACTTCCTGTTGAGGTTTTATTTTTGTGACAGGAGCATCGTGCCAGAATGAATACTGCCCTGCATATTTACTCAAGAAGATGCCACCGTTTTGTGCAATACCTCTACTCAACTGGAGTACTTTCTACTGGCTAAACAGTAAGTGCTACCTCGTTGGGTAAATGTATAGTGCTTTTCCTACACTACAGCTGCGTACAGGGCCAGAAGAGTTGTCTAGCGACCATGTGTGTCTGTAATGTTGCCACCGTGCCGACGGGTGCCGGGGTCCCTCGAGTGAGATGTCCACCATAGTGGGGGAAAGGACGGGAAGACGTTGCACACCGCTGGTGTGTGGGCTGGGGCCAAACGGGCGGGGCTTCCATGCAGTTCACATGCCTCTTGTTTATAAAGGGCCAGAGACCGATCAGAGCAGCAGATGAGGAGACAGAACCTCCTGGTGTCAGGAACTACACAGGGATTGTGCTCGAGAAACTCATGGATGCACAGACCTCCATCAAAGATTACAGCAAATTGTTGATGGTAGATATGGGGAGAAAGCACACCTGCCTAGCCTCGACCATGCTTTGTGCTGATTAATGCGTTACTGAATTTGAACTTCAACTCGGGCACCTGCTTTATTTATATCTGTAAGTGCTTCCTGTTGAGGTTTAGTGACAGCAGCATCGTGCCAGAATGAATCCTGCCATGCATATTTCCGTTCCGCCGCGGATCGCGGAAGTTTCGGCATTTTCGCGTTTCGCGCAGAAAGGCGAAAATGCCGAAATTTCACAAGGAATTTGTTGCCCACCCTTAATATATATATATATATATATATATTCACTGAAAAAACCATAGGTTTCACACACGTTATAGTTAGGAATTAGCATTTAAAAAACCTTGCAAATTCACTGAAAAAACCATAGGTTTCACACATGTTATAGTTAGCGGAAATTTTACTGATAAAAAACCAGTGAAATTCCCCCGTTACAGTTAGTGCTGGCAACTATAACTCACGCGACCGCAATCCTCTGCTGATGCTAATACTGTATTTAGACACTTATTTGCCCATGTCTTTTTCCATACATTTTTAGCTATACATATATTACAAATATTTTTTTTTCATAAAGACACATATGTCATCAGCAGAAGATTGCGGTCGCGTGAGTTATAGTTGCCAGCACTAACTGTAACGGGGGAATTTCACTGGTTTTTTATCAGTAAAATTTCCGCTAACTATAACATGTGTGAAACCTATGGTTTTTTCAGTGAATTTGCAAGGTTTTTTAAATGCTAATTCCTAACTATAACGTGTGTGAAACCTATGGTTTTTTCAGTGAATTTGTACGGTTTTTTAAATGCTAAGTTACTTTACGCCATTTGTGGCGTGCGCGCCCACTTAACGCAGTTCGTTCCGTGCACGGTAATATTTTAATTTTTCGTAATTTTTATAAGCCATGCACAAATGGTGCCCTTCGGGCACCATTTGCACACGGGGTGGAGAGAGTGTGGATAATTTTTTCTTTTATTATTTTTGTTTAAAATATTTAGTTTTTGTCACCTTTAATAAGCCCTGTACATTTGGTGGCCTTCCGCCACCAAAAGCACAGGGGGTGGGGTGAGTGTGGATAGTGTTTTTTTAATTTCCATTTTTTTACCGTACGCGTACGGTAAGCGTAATCGGCGAAATTAGCGAAAAAATAAAAATTGCATTTTTTCCCTTGGGGGGTCTTTGGGGACTCCCTCAACATGGCTATGTGTGTGGGAGTTGTCTAAACAGCCCCTTTATATGATTTTTGACTTTATTTTACAATCTAACTCTCAGTGCGAGAGAGAAAATGGCGGCCGCCGCTTCCGGGTTTCGGCCGATTCGAATGTTTACTAAGATCGAAGAGCCAATCAGAATTGCGCTCGCGCACGCCACCGTACGCGTACGGTAAGCGTACCGTAAGCGCACCGTAAGCTGGCTCAGATATATATATTGATTTAAAGGCTATTTTCTCAGAATCTACCAAACAGATTTACACCAAACCTACAAAAGGCACTTCCTTGACCTGAGGACTACCTCTCTGCCAAATTTCAAGTAAATCTGTTCAGCCGTTCGGGCTGTAGCCCTGTCTAAAGGTCCTATGGAAAAATGCATGGGAAAAACGCGTTTTGGGACCCCCCTTTTATCTCAGCCCCCGCTTGACGAATCCCCCCGAGACTTTCAGGGTAGGAGCGGAGCGTAGCGCCCCACCTATTTTGAAAAATTCGCGAGGATTCGTCGACCGGCGCCAAAGTTATTCAAAATAGAATGTTGCGGATTTCCTATGGAAAAGGGGTCCTAACTATAACTACCTACTGGCGACCGCCAGTAGGTAATATATATATATATATATATATATATATATATATATATATATATATATATATATATATATATATATATATATATATATATCCACAGTTAGGCACATACACTAAGTTGACCAGCAAATAATGCTCCCTCATAACCTCACAAGTTTGTGTGTCTACCATCACAAGAACACAGTGTAAATTTGAATCCAAGAATAGTGAGGGGCAATAATAATGTCAATTCGAAGTGTATTATCAAGATTTAAGATAGGCCAACATTTGCTTCATAATTAAAATCTTTGTGTTCAAGTGTCATTCACAATTTTCCTTCCCCTCACCACAGAATAGAACATGGATCAATGGATCATCCCACTTCATTTATTGGTTCTTTTGCACTAAAGGCAACCACATTTTGCCTAATCACATTGGCACAGCCAGAGACCCCCTAAGATGCAGAGAATTTCAGTGCAAGGGCTGTTGTGTTTGGGCTGGTGGGCTACACCTGTATTTTTTCTGTATTTATATCTGCCAAGATTTGTTTTCATATTGCATATATTTGCAAAACATGTCATTGCCAGACCTGTTGGCTTTGCCAATGCTTGTTTGAAGGTTGGAGTCACAGCTGCTGACCATCTGAGACACAATCCTGTTGGAAGCAGTCTTTCATTTGTGGTAGAGATATGTTTTAATCATATGGATAGGCTGAAAACCGGTTGCTTACCTGTGCTATATGAAGCAGTTTCACAGTGATTGTTTTACAAATTACATCATGACTTGAAAGATATTACTGGGACATCTTTATGGCAAATCCACAATTACATCGTCAGCTAAAAAGAGTGTTTGGTCTCTATATCATTTAAGGACCTGATCTGAACAGAGCTTTGTTGCAATATGTGTAGTCTTTAGTGCTGTGTAAGAAGTGATGGCTGGCACGGATCAGAGGTGGGCGGGGGGAGTAAAAAAAGAAAATTAACCTTAACTCCTCGCCCGCTGCCACGCCCGTAAAGCTGCCGCAGCAGGAACAAATAAAATGATAATAACATCCAGTTATTATCTTTTTATTTTTTCTCTATTTACACTGCGAAAAGCAGTGGAGCGATGCTCCTCCGCCTTAGAGGAGAAGCCGCCCTTGTGTTTGAGGGTCATGATAAAACTGATTGATGTTTCTGTCGCAGGGAACTTTGGTAGCTAGGATGGACTCCTTATCGTTCATGAAGAGTTAAAAATAAACAATACAAAATGCATATATTTCAGCATGAAGAAAAGTTGCTAAGCTTTGAAGTAAATGCTGTGGTCATTTATCCTAATGCAACATCTTTTAGGCTGTGATGTCCTTGCTCATACATACTCTGTACAAGCTGATGAAACAAGGCTGGAATTATTGAGGCTGCCCGTCAAGGCCGGCTGTAAATCTATAATACACAGTGAAAAGTATTCATCGACTGAACCATAATGAAACTTTGCGTCAAGATACATTTAACACATTAAATCTGCTTCAAGATTAAATCGATGCATACAGTGCTAAATAAAACAAAAAAAATACTAGGAGGGAAGATTCACCGACATTGATTATAGCCAAAATACGCCCCAGCACTGTTACGAGGTTTACTTCAGTAATGTCCGTGGTCATCAGGCAAATCAATGAAACTCATTCCTTCAACAGCATCCAATTATCAGTTTACTGTAAAGTGAGACTTCTAATGAATCAGAATACTTCACAAGGAATCGGGCAAAGATAAGATTAAAGTTTCCCTAACAAATATTGAAGCATTTTTTGTTAGAACATACAGAGCAGCACACTAAATCATCCTCTGTGATTCATGAGTTGCTTGAGGTGCAAACATGCATTCTTATGCTCCAAGCAGATAACTTGTTATTAGGGCATCTGTGGACTGAAACATTAATAGAGTTTGATTAAGCACACACGACAGGATATCAATATGTTTTGTCACATTTAATCCTTTCTCAACAGAACAGATTGTGCATTGCGTTCCCCCTACACTTTTGCACTGGATATCACAACTTACATACAATCCTATTTATCAGACCAGGTAAAACATCATAAAAGAATCCCTTTAAGGCTGATTTACATTCTTAAGTATGAACGTTTGTGTTATTCCATTAAGTTCTAGGTAGTCTATAAACATCCATTTGTTTTTAATGGACTGGATTTGGGAACTAAGGGTCTGATTTAGACTTAGCAGACGGGTGACAAACATGTCACAAACATGAACGACTACCTTATAACAAGTGCCGTAGAATATAATGCACTTGGAATACAGCGGTTAGGATACCTGTCACATTGATGAAGGAGTAACTCATCGGCCAATCTTTAAATTATGCCCTCAACAGCTTTATTCAGTATCAGTGCCCACTACAATTATTTTCTAAGAACTGCTAAGAAAACTTTAAATATTTTATAAACCTTAAGCACAAAGCACAACATATTGGACCAGATGTATCAAGTAACCGTTTTGTGATTCCTTAATTGCTAATCCTTGTGATTTGCAATTAGCAAATTGCATAACAGCATGTATGAAAGTGTGTTTAACACTTTCTGCAATTCCAAGGTCGCAAATGACCTACTTCATGAATATTAATGAGGTAGGTCGCACTTTGACACTCCCTACGAATCGCTAAAATCACGGGGATGGTGGCCTGCTGGGGTCAGCAGACCATCATCTCCGTGATTGCTTTTAAATAAAAAAAACCCCTTTTTTAAATGCAGCCCGTTTTCCTTAAAGGCATTTAAAAAAGAAAAAAGAAAAGTTTTCCTTTTATTTTTTAAGAGCAGGCAGTGGTCCGTGGGACCACTGTCTGCTCTTAAAAAATAGTTTTACAAACATTCATAAAGGGGATTTGCGAATGGGTTACCACCTGCTTGAAATAGGTGGTAAAATGCAAATGTTTTGCATCCACATTACGGTTGCAAAACATTCATACATACCGATGCGATTCGGTATTAGGAAGGGATGCCCTAAACACGCCCAGGTTACGAATCACATTTTGGGTTTGATACATGTGAAAAGCGAATCAGCCAATTTTCGACCTCAAAAAGGCTCCATACATGTGGCCCATTGACATTTAAGGAGTGACTCTAAATGGAATCTACAGAGTTTTTCGAGGCGTAGATAATCAGCAGGACTCCTTAGAGCTTAACAACTCAATAAGACATTTTACAGTTACAGGTAATGGTACATAGTTTTACTTGATCCAGAGTAAAAATGTGTTCGCAAGAACCCACAGAGAGGGAGATAATTTGTTTCACTGAAATATACACATACATTTCTAACATACTACACCAGAACATTAGGATTGTCATGCATTCAGCATTTAGAATGATCTCATTAGGGAAAAGATTAGTGACACAACCCTTCTAAGCAGAGATGCAGCCTGCTATCCTGGATCTTGGAATCATTATGCATAACAGGCAGATGGAAAGAAACATTGGCAAAGCCAAATAGGTCTTGTTTTTGAATATGCACACATGTGAACGCAACAGTGGCCATCTTGGAACGATTTATTGTACTATTAAAAAAATAACTATTCCAAAATGGCAGTGAGTGCTCACATAGGCAACCATCTTGGAATGTGCTTCTATTAGTATAAATAAAGTAATCCAAAATGGCCACCAACTTGCACCTGCATGATCTTTCACCTTGACCACCTTGGAATGGTTATTTTTTACAGTTTGTTTTCTAATTTACTACAGTGGACAGAATGGTAAGTTAAGAAAGTAAAATATGTGCAGGATGCAGCTAAATGGACACAAGTGATCAGCTGCCTGGTAGCAATCTACAGCTTCCAGGGTCTTGCAAAAATAATGTTTAAAAATACACTGTAAAGTGCAACAACAAAAAATCACATGTAGCACACCGTGATGAGGGAGATGATGATGTGGGAAATAATGGGCAAAAATGATCAGCCCGTGACAGTATGCAGCTGTGAGACCCAAGTTACATGTAAACAAATGCATTAAAAAAGCAAGAAGAAAGCGAGGAAAGTGATGCACAACCATAGAGTGCTGAAAGAAAAAGACAAAAATACTTCCTTCACATCAGCAGTGGCTGGATATTACTCATCCAATCAGAAACAATTCTCCAAGGGAGAGAGGAACACAAGAATAGGATGGAAATCCATTGAGTAAGGCGCAAATAACTGAGAAAAGAAAGCTATCCATTGACGAGCAAGGGGCTGAACCAAAGCCCACTAAATGCATTACATTGTAGGCAAAAGGTCTTCAACGACAGACAACTAAAACTGTCGGTAAGTAAGGCTTAAATATACCTAATGGGCGTGGGCAAGTACATAAAATACAGAAAAGGAAAAAGAAGAACCACCTGTTTGAGAAAATAAAAAACGAACAGAAGTGATTTAATGTAGGTCTTCATTTTGATGTAGCAGAGATGAACGCGCCCAGATCAATATTTCATCAGAATACTGGCCTCGTGATTGTAATAACCGAGAGTGTGCCATAAATAAACATGCACAGATCAAATAAAAAAGATGGTGTATATTTGTGGACAGATTATTCACTATGTTACCTAACATGAATATTAGCTCTCCTGGTACCTGAAATTACTTTCCAACACCCTTGCCCCTCCCTCACCTCAGGATGTCACGGGCTTCCAGTTCAAAAGAACAACTATGGCAGAGATAGGACCTTGCAAAGCGTGCTTTCATAATGCTGCTTCCATGAAAATACATGAAATGCAAAACTTGTGAAATACATTTCTCTGAAAATTTGCTGTCGATTCACCATGCTCAGTGTGCAACTTATGCACCAAAGACTCTCACACAATCGCCAGAAGAGTGAAAAGAGCACCCAGGGCAATTTTAATGATTGGACAGGGGGGTTGAATTCTGATCTTCTCTAACACTGAAAGCACCCAAAAAATGTTTTTGCTAAGGGAAGGTTTGCAGGTTTATTTTCGTTTACCTGTTTTGTGCACCAAATAGGAAGTTGTCTTATAGTACCACCTCCTCTGGTCATAGGAAACGTATGCCACTAACCCCGTTCTTACTCATAGGTGAATATATTTATTTATTTTAATTTTATTTTATTTTAAAGGGTTTGTATAGCGCTGACTGGACCCAAGGGTATCAGAGCGCTTTACATGGGTCTAATGAATAGATATAAAAAATAGCAAAAAATACAATGAGGTAGCATTCAAGTTCAATTAAAACAATAGATAACAGCTCAATTTATACGATCTGGTTACAACAAATTGCGATAGTCAACAGCAAGTCAAGAGAAGAGAGGTTGTCGTGGAGAAGGGGGGAAGAGAAGAGGGGGGCAGGATGTAAGAATGGTGAGAGGCTGTGGGGGGGTGTAAGGACATACCAAGTATGTCAGGCAGGGCCTATAAAAGGGATTAGTGAGATAGAGGGAGAAGAAAAGTAAGAAGTGGAAAGGGGGTGGAGAAAGGGTGTCGGGAGATCGGAAGGGGGATCCTAAACAGTAGGAAACCAGGTTGGGATATGAGCCCAGAGAAGGGGTTAAGGACCCCAGAACTTGCAGAGAAGCTGTAGTTTGAGATCTTTTTTGAAGCTGAAGTAGGAGGGGTTGCAACAAAGTTCTTTAGGGAGTGCATTCCAGGTGGTAGGCGCATTTCCGGAGAAGGAGCGTGATTGAGTGGATTTCTTGTTTAACAGAGGAGGGACAAGAACAAGTGTTTGAGCTCCTCAGTGTTCGAGAGAAGCCCGCTTTGAGGAGTTTTTCTGCGAGGTACAGTGGGGTGTGTTGATGCAGGGCTTTGTACATAATGCAAGCGGTCTTGTAGGTAGATCTGCCTTCAATGGGAAGCCAATTGAGGGCTTTAAGGGTAGGGGAGATGTGATTGAACCGTTTGAGGTCAGTAATGAGCCTAGCAGCGAGGTTAAGAACAGATTTGATAGAGGCTAAGTGGACTTTAAATGCTCCAGAGAGAATGGCGTTACCATAGTCGATTTTAGACAGGACCAGTGATTGGACAGCTGATCTAAAGTCATCAGCAGGAATGAAGAGTTTTAATTTCTTGAGGTGATGGAGAGTGAAGAGAGCGCTTTTGGCCAAGTTTTTTATGTGGGAGATAAGAGAAAGGATCTGGTCAATGGTAATTCCAAGGGATTTAACTGAATTGGATATGGTGAGAGAGCAGTTGAGATCTGTAAGATCCAAGATCCAGGATTGGATGGGGAGCTAGCTGTTTTTAGGGAAGAAAAGAATGATTTCAGTTTTTTTGGGGTTGAGCATGAGGTGGTTGTAGTGGAACCAGGATTGATTCTTAGTCAAGGCGTCATTGGGGTGTAGCAAGTCAGAGCGGTATTGAATCTTGTGATAAAGTTGAGTGCCATCGGCGTAGAGGGGATACTTGATTCCCGCATGCTTAAGAATAAGGGTAAGGGGTTCCATAAAGAGGTTGAAAAGAGAGGGAGAGAGAATAGAGCCCTGGGGGACACCCAAAGAGACAGGCACTGGTTTAGAAAGGCAGTAGTGAATTTTAATTTGCTGGGTTCTGTGTTGGAAAAAGGAGGAGAACCATTTGAGAACTGAACCGTTGAGGCCAAAACGATCTTTAAGAGTGTTAAGTAAAGTAGAGTGGTTCACAGTATCGAAAGCAGCAGAGAGATCAAGGAGAATGAGAAGGGAGGACTCACCCTTTTCGAGGGAGTGATGGATGTCATCAATTATATTTAGCATGGCCGTTTCAGTACTACAGCCCTTTCTGAAACCTGATTGAAAAGGGTCCAACAGATTGAATGTGTCAATATGTGTGTCTAATTGGGGCAGGGCACATTTTTCAAGGGTTTTAGAGAGAAGAGGAAGTTAGAGCTAGGCCGAAGAATATTTAGGTCATTAGGGTCGGCAGCAGGATTTTTGAGGATGGGAGTGATTTGTCCAAGTTGGAGGGAAACAGGGACACAGCCCGTGGCAAAGGAGGAGTTGATGATTGAGGTCCAAAAAGGGGCAATGATGTGTTTTAAATCTTGGACAAGGTTGGCAGGGAGAGGGTCTCTGGAGTGAGAGGATGATTTAAGTCTGGCAATGACGTTGAGGACTTCGTGCTCCATGACTGGATGGAAGTGATTCCAGGAAGCATTATTTTTTTTCTCAAGTTTTGTGGGGTCTGATTTAGGAAGAGAAGTGACTAGAGGCAGAGATGAAGGGTCTTGAGGAAGTGTTAAGAGGCCGGGGGAATTGGAGGAAAAGTCTTGAGGGGGTAGTGGGCTATGTGGAAGGGGAGAAAGACAAAGGAGTGATCAATTTTAGAGATTTTTTCTTGGAAGTAGTTAGCAATTTCTTCACATCTCTCAATAGTGACCGTCACCTTGGGGTGGGCAGAGGTGGTTTTGTTTTTAATAATGCTGAATTGTTCCCTGGGTCTGTTTTTGGCCCTGTCCAGTTGCGAGCGGAAGAAGACAGCCTTAGTGTTAAGGATATGCTTTTTGTAATTGGACCTGGCGGATCTGAGGAGGGCGAGATTTGGGGGGGATGGGATTTGTCTCCAAATGCTTTCAGTCGACCTAAGGGAGCGCCTCTCATTGTTGAGATCCGCATTAAACCAGGATTTGGAGGAGGTGTTTTTCTGAAGTTTCAGTTTGGCTGGAGCAATTTGGTCAAGGACAACCAAGATGGATTTATTAAAGTGCTCGGAGAGGTCATTAGCATTTTGGGAAGGAGGAGGAAGTCGAAGTTGCGTTTTGACTTTAGTCTCAAGTTCACCAAGGGGGATAAGATGGACATTTCTAGTCAATTTCTTCTGTTTGATGATTTTGGGGGGAGGGGGTAGCATCGTGTTAGAGATCGTGATAAGGATGAGGTGATTTTCAGACCAGTCGATGGGTACGATGGAGGAAAGGGAGGCCACATCAGGCTTGTAATGACAGCGTCCAGACTGGCTCCTTTTGTGTGAGTAGGCGAATGGCAGAGTTGTTTCAGATCATTTATATAAAGTAGATCCGTAAGGAGGTTAACCATAGGATCATGCTTTTTGTTCCAATGGAGGTTAAAGTCCCAGAGGAAGAGGTTTTTAGAATTGGAAAGTGAGGATTGAGAAAGAAGGTCGGAAAATTCTTCTCCAAAGGGAAGTAAGTCACTAGAGTGGTGGTAGATATTGTGAAGGCGAATTGATGGGGAACCATGCACTTGAAGTTCCGCTCCGAGGTATTCAAAAGTAGAATGATCGGAGCTCTGCACAAGTGAGAGTTGGAGTTCGTTTTTATAGCTTATGGCAAGACCACCTCCAATTCTGCCAGGTCTATCTTTTCTGAGGATGGAGTAGCCATTTAAATTCATCCAAGGGATAGTCCCAGCATTATGATTTCTGAGACTTACGCAAAACAAGAGGTCACAGGATGGGGGTGACCCATAGATTGGAAATGGAACTCATAGCAGCCACCACTGCAGCACTCAGCTTTTAAGTAGGGCGCTAGGATCTCCACGTGAACCCTGGAACAGCATGCACTGATATGTTGGCCTTTGGTGCAGCTCACGTCATTTTGTGTAGGTGTGTAGCTCAGCAACACACATTGATCTCCGTAGAGGCTGAAAAATGGTGTTCCGTTTGTTTTTAAATTACTGCCAGGATGTTACATACTTGTTAATTCTTTAATATATTGGCAATTCTTTTTATCTCTGTTTATACAACCTATTTTTGTAAGGGGTTCAGATTAGGAGTGAATTTTCACACTCTCAAATCTAATAAATTGAACTTCACCTTGTGGACATGTCAGAGACTTTCTGTAAGATGATTCTAAACACAGAATGTCATTATTTATATTTAAAGTTTTCTTAAGCATAACTTCCATATATTGCGGAGTCCGTGCGGGGACTCTTTGGTTATGATTAAGCCGCACTGTCCATCAAAAATAAAAATGTTGATCTACTTTTAACTTTGGCACCTGTGTTATGATTGATCCTGAAATGTGTCACCCACCGAAACCGGCTAGCTTTTGGTTTTGCAAGTGTAAAGTTAAGAGGGCGGTAGGAAAAAGATTTATTGATAAATTTCCCATTTTATCTACAATAGGACATTTTGCACTGTGCTGCCTCAAAACATGCAGGAGGGATATAAACCAGTGTGGAACAGAAGCAGAGCGGCACTTATAGAGTATTTTTTCTGTGAATTGGTGTAAACTCTTTCACTATTTTTGGAGATATTTGCATTAGAAAATGGTAAGGGGTGGCCTTCAAAGTGTTAAAATGTAGCTATATATAGGCCGTTCTGCCCTTCACATTATAATTAGTCCTCACAGAAAAATATTAATACAAAGAAGGGCACGTATTTTGAACACCGGTTAGCCAGAAAGAGCGCACTGGGGTGTGTGTGTGTGTAGGAGGTGAGAGGGGAAAGGGGGAGGTTACCAAGGTCTTGAATTTTTTTTTGCAAAAATATATATATATATGCGTTAAGGGAAGGCGAAAGTCCCAAATTCTAAAGCTATTGTTAGAACCAGGCTTCAATTTCCAGAGTTTGCAAGTTTCAGGAAGAGCATTTTATGACTGCAAAATGTAAAGTGGATGCACATACAAGACACCACTATAAGCAAGCTTGATGGACACACATTGTAAGGGTGGATGATGGAAAGCAAAAGAAAATCGTTGGTGTAAAATTAAAAACACTTAGACATGAAACAAGCTTGTGAATAAATGAACATTTACGAGCACAGATTCTTGACTTTCATGAAGTTCATTAATTTTCCCCAAAAAATGTTAAGAAATTTGGGTATCATGTTTGTGGTTGGGCTCAGGGCGTAGTAGGAAGCACATGTGGTTAGTGCTCAGAGTCTGGGCACATAATAGGCCCTGTCCTCAATCACAGGGACACATGAGTGGGTGGGCACGGGACTGGCCACAGGACAGGCATATTGTCTATTCCCTCTGCACATGGCTGACGATTGTGCACATTGGGAGCCGCACACATTGGTAAAAACGGTCAACCCAACCACTGGTTCTCTTGAAATAACCTCAGAAAATCACTGAAGAAAGCTATCAGTTTGTACTAACCATGTGCACAGGATCCAGCAGAGGCAATGTTTTTCCATCTCCCACCACCCCCACCAGAGACCACATACACTCGGCCATAAAGGCCAGGGGTAGTCGCGGGGAAAGGCCACTTTATTGCAGTTTTATATAGCAAAAACTACTTGATAGCTTTACATGAGCACCAGATTACATTACACAAGTTCAGATTAATAAAAGACCCAAAATGATTAAGGGGCCAATGCACTAACTACATTTTGTACTACCTTTAGTAGTCCTGCAATACTTGATTATCTTCGCTGTCAAGAGCCTGTCTGCACCCTGACTGTGGGGTGGGGTTGCTGTTGAAGATGAGTACTGCCTGTGAGTGCTTACACCCAAAGGCTAGCCTTCCAAGTTAGGTCACTGGTGCAGCTTCTGCAGTTACAGGGCTACAGGCTGTAGAAGCGGTAACACTGAACATGCCTGTCTGCACCACCAGAAATCCTTTTCCAGTAAACGGGTAACAGTGGGGCCTAAATTAGATGGCACAAGAGACTAGACAGAGAACTCTGCTATACCATCGTAAAATCTTTACCTGGATGAACTCAAATGGAACTTGAAGAGGTGAAAGCTGTTTGAACTGCTGTACACATCTACTCAGTGGGGTACTTTTGAGTGAACTCCAGCTGTGCCTAATCAATGAAATATCTGTTCTAAAAATGGGCTGAATAGATTAGAGCAGGGATAGTTTGCCAGAAGGGTTATAGTGTCTCTGAATATCCTAAATGGAATTTAAATTATGTATCTTAAAGCCTTGCTTAACAGTGTAGTATTTTGTTTTGCTATGAGATAAAAGTACTTTCTCTTAACCAAAGAAAATGCCCTGAATTGTGGTGAAGGGCCATCGTTCACCAGACATGAAGCCTCAAGTTCCTCATAATGGTCTAGTGCAGCAGTATTCCCCACAGGGCCAGCCCTACAGGCCTTCAGCCACTCTTGTAGTGGAGGGCTGTCAAAAGGACCTAGTCTCTTGCCAGCCAATGTGCCCAACTCACTATGGGCAACAAAAATCCACAGACCACAGCCTTTGGCTGTGTGCAGAGAGGTTGGCCACAGGGCCTGGCCTATAGCCGCACCCTGCACGCAACACTTCAATGATGCCAAACCCCAGCTCCACATGGCCTTCAGCCAGGCTATGCACCCAATCCTCCACATGTGGCCAGCACCTCAGCACACAGAATTTGTCTGAATGCAACGTAGATGTGCCTCTGGTAATGGCCTCCGCGCAGGATCTGCACCAAATTCTTTGGGGATGGTCAAACCCTGCTGCGCACAGTATTTGGCAATATGCTGTAGGTGGTTGTCCATAATGCCTGTACTGAAGCTAGGGCCTGCTCCATCATCACCATGTAGGGCCAACCAGTGGCAGTTTGTGCAGGTAAGCGTGGTGAGGTGGTGGGGCAGGGCAGGGTTGAAAGTGACATACAACGAGATAAGGAATGTACAAGAAATAAATAAGTAAAACCACTTACCTTGCGCTCGCCGCATTGCGCTGCATCACCGACTCTGCAATGCGGCGAGGGTAAGGTAAGTGGTTTTAATAATGTATTAATTGTATATTCCTTATCCCATTGTATGTCACTTTCACCCCCCACCACCGTCCTGTCCCACCGCCCGACTGCGCTTACCTGCACAGACTGCCACTGCACCCAACTCCCACATGTGGCCACTGGCCCAGCACAGCATTAGTTCTCTAAATACTTTTCTTTGCTGGATCAGCAAATTCTTAGTGGAAACAAACAATTGCTCAGGAAACAATATCTTCCTGGGTGACTTTGAGCTTCACTGGGGAGATAAGCATGAATTTGCAGCCTTCAGTCTAGCACTTCTTAGTGATCTGACTCAAATGAGCTGCTATTAAGAAGGTCTGTTGTGGGTGATCTGTTAATTTTGGTGCAAATAAGGACACAATCTGATCCCACAATTCCCGTATGCTGTATATGTTTTCCCATGCCTATTTTGTATTACAAGTCTGATGTTTTAATCATTTGTTAGGCTCATTTGTATCACTGTATCTAGAATTATGCTATTTGGTGTTGTTGATTATATATGCTTTTATGGTCATTATTGCAATGCATCGAATAAAGCTTTATGAATTGAATTGAATTGAATTGTATTACAAGTTATTGTGTACATAAAAAAATCTGCTGCCTTGAAAAGTTTTGTTCCCGTTCTATGAAACTGTATTCAAATAAATAAATAAATAAATAAATAAATCACAAGTCTCTCTTTGTTCTTTGCCTTGAGTCGAAACAAGTGTGTTCAGTTTTCTTTATAAGGACATCTACTAAATAACTACACAGTGATTGAGATGATAAAATTGCATAATTTAATTTTTATCTAGCCCTCAATGGTTTTGACATAGTTTATCTGCGTCTAATTGAGGCTTTCTACTAGAAGCACCTTCTATCTGTCTATAATCCTGCTAAATCTGAAGAGAACAAACACGTATTTGGTTTACTGACTGTAAATCGGATAATAACTATTACTACAAATGTTATTAGCATTATTATTATCATCCTCATATTTTTTGACAATCGCCTTTTCAATGCTCCCATAGAACAGAGACAATATCCTGTCAATGTCTTTTTAAGTCCAGAGGAATTTCATACTTTGTGTACTGAACAAAAATTAAAACAGAAGTTACAGGATCAATACATGATCGGACCAATAGACCCGAAGGAACATGAAAATCTAAAAATAAATCTAAGAGGTAGGTGAGCTTATGTTCAGAAACACCTTAAAGTTGTTTAAAATAGGATTATTAATACACTTCGAAAATCATTAATATTTAGATTTTGTATGATTGTGAGTGTTAAAGCAGTAGATAATTGTAATGCTCTTTGCTAATGTCTACAGGTCTTCTCAGCATTCCTGAAAATGTGTGAGAGATATTCACAGCTTGAAAGTTTGGTGGTGGTGTGCTTGAACAAACAAAAAGATCAGTGACAGCTCCTCCGTAATGGCAGAGGAGTGTCTCCCCACTGCTAAAAGCCAGCAGATGATAATAAAACAAAGTATTATTATTTTATTTTTCCCTGGCTAGGCCAAGTCCGCAAAATGGCCCGGGTCTTGGACGAAGACAGTAGCAGGGAGGAGGAGGAATGGGCACTTTAAGTGTGCTTGTCGTTTTGGCCAGCCGCCTTAGGATGGCCAAACCTACATGCAACTATACCCGAACTTTGGGCGGGGGCTAACAATCCCAGCCAGGGCTGACCCCAGCACTAGTCACACACGGTGCAAGTCTTTTTTGGCACCCTTCCCCCATTTCCTCCTTCTCCATTAATTCCCTCACTATCACTCACCAACAATACACCTAATCTCTCTATAGCACCTTTCGGACAAACATTTCATTTTGTATAACTCTACTCATAGTTTACTCCCACTCAGTTCTGTGATATGCATGGTACATGTTCTTTGTGGCAGGCACATTAAACCTCTGTGCTGTGTGGGTGGTAGGAGTTCCCATGTGAGTGCATGGTGAGCGATGCAACAGTGTGAGAGTAGGTTAAGAGGATGACTGCAGGGTGAGTGAGGTGACCATATGATTTTATGTACAGAGTGAGGCGAATGAATGCATGGCTAGTGATGGGCTTGTTTGAGTGAGATTGCAGATTGAGCAGTGAGGGAACTGGTGAGTGAAGTGTCACTTGAGTGCAGGGTTAGTAGTGTGCTCATGTGACTGCAGGGTGAGGTACAAGCTGAACAACACAAGTGCATTATGAGTGCAGAGTGATCACTGTGAGTGCAGGGTATGCAGGTGAATGGTGTGAGTGCATGGTGAGCAGTGTGAGTGCATTGTAATCGCTGTGAGTGTAGGGTGAGCATAAAAGTCAAGGGAAAGAATGAGGAGTGAGTTGTCTGAATGTAGGGTGCATTCTCAGACACTTAAAGTAACTCAGCATGTTACTGAGGGTGGCGTAGGGTTTCAGATATAAGTTAAACTATTGCTATTATGTCATTAATCAGGGATCGAGGGTGGAGGAAATAATGTGCTGATCCTGCAACAAATTTCCAGTCTTATGTTTAGGGTTGCCAGCTCATTATTTTGTTGTCCCAGATGGTACAAAAATAAACAGTCACCTAAAGTCGTATTGTGAGCACTTATCTGTGCATACGTCAAACACCAAATTTAAATAGAAAGCACTTTTAATTGTGTTCTAGGGCTGCCTGAATGATCCATGACTGCTAATTAAAGGGAACAAAGACAGAAAAGTCACTTTACAAATGAATACATACTTTTTTATTTATAACCTTATTTAGTGTCAAAACAGGTATTTGCAGGCTCTTTAAACAACACATGGCTGTCATTTTTCTTTTGGCAGCCCTACTTGCAAGCTGGGTTGTACAACCGGGTGGAGAAAAGACACAGACTCCATGTGCCAAAGCGAGCATTAAACCAACCCATTCAGGCCAATCCCAGAACTGCTATCATGCTGGGTAATAACATAAGAGCAGCATCGACATTGGGGGGCGAGTCTGGGAGCTGGACTGCACTCGTGGATGAAGCTGGACCCTGGCAGCAGCAGGTAAGTCTTTTAAAAAAATATTATTCCCCCACTGCTCACCACTTTCTATCGAAAACAGCCACCACTGAAAAAAGATCTGGATAAAACAGTGCAACTCTATCTCCTGCTCTCTGCATATGGTTATAAAACACTGCTATGTAATTGGCAGTATGCACTACAAGTGGACAGTCATATGGGAACCAAGTTCAAGTATAACCAGAGGTTGCTTACATTGCATCTCACATAATGGATTTGTGTGGCAGTTTTCACTGTAGATCTTCCATTCAAAAGAGTTCTAATCACTGCTGCTTTTTTCATTTCAAAAGAATTTTATTATTTTAAAGAAGCAAATACGGACATGAGATACAAGCAAAAGTGATGCAATTGATATCAGACAAAGGCAATAAATATGTTAGCATAAAATTAAATAATAGGAAATCAAATCATTGTCATTCATTAATCTGCAGATATCAGATAAATAGATTAATTAAGGAGGGACGAAACAAGTTGATATCCGGCAGAGGTAATTATCAAAAGTATCCCCATCAGATAGCAAAATAGGGATAAGAGGAAAAAAGAGAGGAAGAAAGAAAAGACAGAAAGAGTAGAAAAGAGATGAAGAAAGAAAAAGAGAGACAGGGAGGAGAAAAGGAAGAGGAGAGGATTTCCAAAGGATTCACCCGACACACCAGACAACATTAACCAGACAAATCAAAGGGATATTGATCCACCAACCCCTCGGAGGCCAAATCCATGTACGAATCTAAGGCTTTCCAAACACCAGTAGATATAGTAGGAGAGAGATGAGCGTGGTCAACTGACATATGAGCACTTCGTAAAAAGGAAACACAAGCCCACCAAGTATGGTAAGAGACGGATGAAAAGGATTTCCACTCCATGAGAATTACTTTGACTGCAATAGTCAATAAGACATCCAGCAACTGTAACTCCATGGAATCTAAAGGCAGAGGGACTGGGGCCGCCAACGGACCTAAAAGGATTAATGGAAAAGAAAGTTGGAATTTAATATTAAAGATTAGCATGAGGTGTTTGTGAATTAAATCCCAAAAGGGTTGGAGAAGGGAGCAGTCAAAGAACATATGTTGAAAATCGCCTGGTAAAAGCCCACAACTCCAGCACAGATTGTCTTCTTTGAGATTTAGCGAATACAAACGAATGGGAGTCCAGTGAAGAAGATTAATAGAGAAAAACTTAGACTGCATTAAAGAAGGGGCGATTTTGTTACGAAGAGAAAATTTACCAATATCTTGCCACGTATCTGAAGAGATATGATCGGTAACACTATGATCAAAATGATGTAGCCATTTTTGCGATAAGAATTTGTAAATCCGAGACGCTACATGACCAGTCCTGATCCATAACTGAAAAAGCGTAATCAAGTGCTACCTTTATCTTAAGAAAGGTATAAAAGTCTAAGTTAGATAACGAAAATTGTTGAGCTAGGGATGAGAAAGGGAAAGGGTCATTGTTTGAATCATAGAGATGTTTGACAAGTGAAACACCTTTCCCAGCCCGGTAAGACATCAACTCTGGATCAATATTAATTTTGATTTTAGAATTCCGCCAAATAGACGACCATCTAGTTTTATGCAATGGAATTGCTACTCTCTTATCAACCTTGCGAACCGCAGCAATAGTATCTAAAATAATAGAACGAGAGAATGGAATAGAAAGGGTATTCGTGGTTAAAAAAGAGGCAGTCGGCAGCGGGGAGGCCAATTCTTGTTCTATTGTCAACCATGCTGGCACATGAATAGATGGAGAAGAAAACCAAAGGGCACCCTGGGACGCCAGAAAAGCAGTTTGATACTTCCCCCAATCAGGAAGATTACAGCCTCCCATATCATAAGATTTCCGTAAAAATTTATAAGCAATTCTAGCCCTTCTGTCATTCCATAGAAATTTGGAAGTAAGTAAATCAAGTTCATGAAAGAAGGAATCAGAAAGCCTTACTGGAAGCATAGAGGAAACAAAATTAATAATAGGTGTGATCATCATTTTAAGAGTCTGCAGTCGGCCCCACCAAGAAATATGCTTCGGAGACCAAGTTTCTAAAAGACGTCGCACCTTAAGAATAGTTTGGGATTCATTGTAAGTAGCCGTAGCATAGAGGGTGGAACAAAAATAGATACTCAGATATTTTAGCTGTTTAGATTGCCACTTAAATTCCGCCGAACCCATATGAGAAGAGAAACAATAAGCATTTAAGGGGAACATCTCTGTCTTATCTTTGTTCAGAGTGTATCCTGAAACTTTTGAGAAAAGAGAAATCGTATCAGAAATAGCAGGAATGGCCAGTGCAATATCATCAGAAAAAATGAGAACATCATCTGCATACACAGCTGTTTTTATCTGATGAGACCCAAAAGAGAATCCCTTAATGTCTGGATGTAAGTCAATCATTCTGAGAAGAGGATCAATAGATAACAAAAATAAAAGAGGAGACAAGGGACAGCCTTGCCTAGTACCCTGACGAAGGTGAAAAAAGGACGACGTAGCTCCATTCACTCTTATGTTCACTCTAGGTCGGGAGTATAGAGACATAACCATACGGATAAAGGAGTCACCAAGATTGTGTGCACATAAAACAGCTCGTAGAAAAGGCCAAGAGACCTTATCAAAGGCCTTTTCCGCATCAAGGGCCAAGGCCGCCGCCGGAAGCTTGGAGCACTTGGCAGAACCGAGAATGTGACAAAAAGTGCGGATATTATCACGTGCAAGACGACCCTTTACAAAACCTGTTTGGGAAAGATGAACCAATAGAGGAATAAAGGATTCTAGACGTTTAGCTAATATTTTAGCAAAAATCTTAGCTTCCATGTTAAAAAGAGAAATAGGACGAAAATATTTGGGATCCGAATGATCTTTTCCTTCTTTGGGAATTACTACAATAGTAGCATCAGCAGCAGAGCCATACACAGAACCATCTTTAATAAAAGCATGAAAGACGGATTGAAGCTGCGGCACAATCTCCGGTAGAAAGGTTTTATAAAACAAAATAGGATATCCATCAGGACCTGGAGCTTTACCGGAGCGAGTTGCTTTAATTGCAGAAATAATTTTGTCAGAGGTAATCGTGCCATTCAAAGAGATATTATCTTCCTCCGATATAGTTTTCACCGGAACTGTCTTTAAAAACTCTTGGCATTGTTCAAAAGAAGATTGAGTAGAGGGGGTATATAATTTATTATAAAAATCTCGAAAGACCTCAAGAATTTCTTCAGTCTGAAACTTTTTCTTACCAAGATGATCATTAATAGAAGAGATTTGGGAAGATTTATAAGAAGATTCCTGGAACTTTAATGTAGCCGCAAGCATCTTACCAGCCCGGTTTTTTAGCAGCAACTTCTTAGATTTCTGAGCCTGAAGACCTATATGAGCTCTCTTAGTGACTATAGTATTGTATGTATATTTTAAATTCTTAATAGATTGAAGGCAAGATTTATCTTTAGATTGCCGAAAAAGAGATTCCTGAGTTTTAATCTCCGCCGCTAAGTCTGTGAGTTCCTTTCTGATGGCAGCGTTCCTCCTTGACATACATTTGATGACCTGACCACGGAAAGTGCATTTAAAAGAGTCCCAAAGAACCACAGGGGAATCGACTGAACCAACATTCTCACGGAAAAACATCTCGATATCATTGGAAAACTCTCGAACCTTGGAATCATCATGTAATATTTCTATGTTTAGTCTCCAAGATCGAGGTCTCGCTCTAGGGGTAAAAGACAAAAGTGTGAACGTCACCGCGGCATGGTCCGAAACCAAAATAGGATGAATAAGCGGAGATGAGGAGGATTGAACAAGAGAGGAGTGAAACAAAATATAGTCAATACGTGAAAAGGACGAATGGGGGGACGAAAAAAAGGAAAAATCACAGCCAGTGGGATTATGAAGACGCCAGACATCCTGAAGATGGATAAGAGAGCACATATTGATCATTTGTTTATGTGATTTAGGGGGACGAAAATTAAATGCAGAATTCCTATCTAGGATAGGATCCATTGGTAAATTAAAGTCTCCACCTACAATAAGATTACTAGAATGAGGTGTGTCATTTAGCTTTTTGGTGATTGCTCTCCAAAAAGACGGATCATCCTTGTTAGGGGCATAAATATTCATGACAAAGAGATCAGCATTACCATCAGACAACTTAGATAATAACCAACGTCCCTCTGTATCCTGTTCAGAGGAAACAATAGACAAACCAGAATGTTTAGAAACTAAAGTAATTACCCAATTTCTTTTGCCAGAAGCATCTGAACAAGCAACATCAGAAACCCATTGTTTCTTCAAAAATAGCGCCTCTCTAGCAGAGACCTTTGTCTCTTGAAAAAGGACTAGATCCGAAGAAAGAGATTTACAGTAATCTAATATCTTTGACCTTTTTACTGGATGATTTAATCCTTTCACATTAAGAGAAAGTATATTCAATCCAGACATAAAACCAATAATAGGGAAAAATGATACTCTATATTTGATAAAGGATGTACAACAACCAAAAAAATGTGAAAACAGACACTAGACAACAGCACAAAACAGGAAGAATCCAAGGAGGAAATCCGAAGAGAGAAAGAGAAAGAAGAGGAAAAAGAAAGCAGGAAAGTAAGCAGAAGAAGAAAGAGAAGAACCAACAAGGAAGGTCTGAAAAAGACCAATTTCATACCAGGGGGAACATGGGAAGATGAGCAAGGGAACCATCGCGAGGAATAAAAACAATCAGCATAACCAGCCCCAAAACAGTACAAACTGATTATACTTAACTAAGAAGGAAAAATATCTGAAATATGAACTAGAACTAGAATTCATTAGAGTATTCCAAAAACAATTCATCATGTAAGTCTAGATCGGAACATGTATATACCAAATTGATAATAGGTAACAAATACATTGTAACATAAAAGAATGGAGAAAGCAGAAGAGAGAAAGATGTCCAATGTACAAATGAGGAAATGAGGAAAAACAAGCTAATAACTATCTCAAATATGAGGAAGCATCAAAACCGATATATACCTTATGAAGAGCAGGAAAGAATAAAGAAAAAGAAACAAATTCCACAGAAGACTATAAGGTGTAGTATGAAGAGAAAAAATGAAGCATAAGAAAGTAAAGGATGAAATAACTGATCAGTTTAACAATCAATGAAGCTCTATGAAAGATAAATAAAGAAAACAAGTATATACTAAAAAATTTAACATCTAAAGAAAGGCATCTAGTAAACTGTCCACAAATATGTAAAAACTTGTTATACTTAATTTAATTTAAAGAGGCAAGAGTATCTTAAATATATACCTATATAAGTAAAAAAACATGAGACAATAAAGTGCACTATAAATATAGTAAATTAGATCTAATAGAGCTAAGCAGTCCATAATAATAAGAAAACGAACCACACAGTGATATAACAATGAAATAAAAATAGAAAAACTAACTATACAGATATTAAAGTTATCTCTATATATAGCAATTAATAAGTGTCTGTGAAGCAATTTATGCACCTAAACCATAAAACAATACAGGTAATAATCAATAACGTACTCCATAAAGACGAAAACAACAAAAGAAAAAATACGACAACGCAAGAGTCATTAATTGAAAACAGGAAGAAAGGAAGAACAAGAATGAACCGGAGCCTGACACATATAAAAAATAAGCAAAGAGAAAAAAGATTAATACGCACCAAAAAAGCGAGCAGGAGTGAGACCAACCTATCAAGAAACAATATCACGAAACAATAGAAAGTACATAAAGAAGATATATCGGAGATATCGCTCCACTTCATCAGAAAGATATGAGGTAGACCTGACAAAGAAATGGATAAAAAACACAGGCCACACAGAGCTTAAACCGTCACGCACGAGAAGAACAGCAACAGCACACCAACAACAGTGGATAATATGACCACCACGCAGATCTAAAAAAGATAAACTTAATAGATCTGAATAAGAGAAAACTCATTGTAGTTATATGTAACCACGTCAGGTGCCAGAGGAACCAGGGTCAAGCGACGTATCCAGTTGAAGATCCATCTGCAGCTCCATCTGATTATCCAAAAATGAGGCTAAATCAGCAGGTTGATCAAAAATTCTGGAACGACCTTTGAAGGTAATGCGAAATTTTGAAGGGCCAGAAAAAGAGAAGGGAATATTCATCTCAGAGAGATGCTTCCGGAGATTAAGAAAGCCCTTCCTCCTTATTACTGTGTCCCTGGCGAAGTCCTGAGAAATTGAAATGCGATGGCCATTCCATGAGACAGTTTTAACCTTCCGCATATGAGCCAGAATTTGTTCCATATGTTGATGGCGCAGTGGCTTAAAAATTATCATTCTTGGTTGCGTGGCAGATTTAGAGCGAAAGGTGGGAACACGGTGTGCCCGTTCCAGCTCAAAGTCTCTTTGAAAAGAAATTTGTAGCGTAGAAGGAAGCCACTGATATAAGAACTCAATCATAGTAGGGGCATCCTTCTCAACGCCCTCCGGAAGACCAAAAATGCGCAGATTGGATCTGCGGTTACGATCTTCTTGTTCAGTGAGATCTCTCCGCAATGCCGCCATTGAGCGCTCTAACTGGCAAAGAGTCCTAGATTGCTTTTGCATAGTATCCTCTGCACCACTAATACGAGTTTCTGTGGCTGAAACACGAAGGGAAAGAGCCTTGAAGTCATTCCTAATGGCTGCCACCTCCACTTGCAGCAAATCTGTGTTAGTCTTGGTTGACTGCGCAATGTCATGAACATCATTAAGGCGCGTCAGAATAGTCTCAAGCGTGGAAGTGGTGTCTTTGTGAAGAGTGTCAGGTGTAGGAGATATTTGCTTGGACCTCTTAAGAGAAGCTTTAGAGTCCTTTGCGTCTTTAGCATTTGGTGACAAGCCCATATTTGCAGCCATAGAGCACACAGCCACCGTAGGGGCAAAATGCAGCACCTCAGAGAAATGAAGGGAAGAAAAAAGCCAAAGGATACTAGTATGTTAATATACAAAAAAGAAATGAGCAAAAAGTGGAAAGCGCACTTTCAGCAACCAACACAGGATAATACTAATGACGGGCTTACATGGCAAATGAGAGGAATCTCATGACAAAAATATAATGCTCTGCATGTATCAAAAGAAACGCCTTCCGAAGTCAAAAAAAAAAAAAAGAAGCAGGGTGTCATAGAGCAGAAAAGCACCAAATAAAGGCATCGGAGGTACTCTGAAGAGAAGTATAGTAAAATAAAGTCCAAATATTCTCACCATAGATAGTAATGTAGCGTGAGTAATGAAAGAAATCCAATATAGACATCCATAACTATGGAGACAGTCACCAGCACCTGTTTTCCATCATTCCTGGCAAGACCGGAGAAAAGGCGCCACCGTGTTGTGGAGAAAAAACGTCTCCGTCAGATAGGAAAAACAAAATGGCGGCCGCTCGTGAAGGCACCGAGCACCACCACAGAACGGCAGAAAAACAGTTCCAGCAGCTCCAGAGATCAGCAATCCCGCTCAGGCAGCACACGGCATCATCAGGGATACAAGACCACCTCTCAGCATGTATGGGGCAATGTGAGGCAACAAATAAGCCACCGACGGTTCTCGCTCGGCACGGAGCTCAAGCGCGACCCGCCATCTCGAAGCGGCGCGCAAGCCACGCCCCCCCTCATCGGGGAACCACCTTTACAACGCAACTTTTACAACGCTATGCTATTACAACGCATTTTTTACAACGCAAAAACTTTTACAACGCATGCTTTTACAACGCATGCTATTATATGGTAAGTACTTTTACAACGCATATACCTTTACAACGTATTATTTGAAAATGCCTTTACAACGCATGCATTTACAACGCATGCATTTACAACGCAAGATGTTATATGGTAAGTACTTTTACAACGCATATACTATTACAACGCATTTTTTTATGTTGGTATTTTAATTTAAATAAATATATATCGTATAACTATTTTTTTTAAAAAAAATTGTAATTGATAAAAAGTGAGTAGTTTATCAAAATATTAATACTTGAGTATTTTGTCTAGTAGAAATGTTTTGTTGGATAGTTAAATTAATACTTGAGTATTTTAATATTAATACTTGAGTATTTTGTCTAGTAGAAATGTTTTGTTGGATAGTTAAATTAATACTTGAGTATTAAAATATTAATACTTGATACTTAATACTTGAGTATTTTGTCTACTAGAAATGTTTTGTTGGATAGTTAAATTAATACTTGAGTATTTGTCAAAATAGAATGATTTTTTTTATATTTAATTTTATACATATTACAGTGAATAGTGAGAATTTTTAAAGTTAAATTAATAATTGAGAATTATTCTAAATAAAAAGAGTATTTAATATTTTAATTAAAATAAATAAGAGTGAGTAACTAAATTTTAAGACTTGAGTATTTTTTAAATAATAAAGTGTATTTCTAAAATTAATTTAGTTCATTTGTTTCTTTAAATTAAGAAACAGCATATTTTAAATTTAATTTAATTAAAATTTGTGAGTACTTTCTAAAAATATTAATACTAGAGTATTTTTCAAAAATTAAAGTAATCAGATATATTAATACTAGAGTATTTATAAGTTCCAAAAATAAAGTAAATTTTATAATAAAAAAGGAAGAGTACTTTTGGATTATTTATTAAAAAAATTAGAGAAATTTATTAAAAAAAATTAAAAATATAATAATAATTTAAATATTAAAAGAGTAATAATAAATGCATTTTAAAAACAATAATAGTTTAAAAAAAGAAAACAATTACTTACTTTTTTAAAAAAATTCCCACGCTTTTCCATTGAAGTCTATGAGCGTCTTTGTCCTTTATTTATTTTGGCAGCTTCAGAATATACAACCCGCGGAACAAGAAAAGAAGGATCAGAAAGTGAAGAAAGAGAAAGTTTTGAAGGGAAAAGACAATAGAGTCGAGGTAAGGAACATATTTAGTAAATTAACATTTAATTAGTTACAATTTTGAAGTTTAAATAACTATTTAAAAAATAATAACAGCAAACAATTAATGTTTTCAAATTTTTTATTTATAGAAAAATCATGAAAAAATAAACCATATTTTTAATGAATTTTGCAATGTAAGTAACATTTTTAAAACTAAATATAAATATTTTATTAACATTTATAAACATTTATTTACAGATTAGTTAAATAAAGTAGTCCGTTATAAATTTAGATGCACGCGATGACGTAATGACGTGAGCGTCGACGTAATGCGCCATTTTGCAGAGCATCGGAGGAGGAAGCAGCAGGAAGCTGATCTGCGGCCAGGTAGGAAATATTTTCATTTGTAATTGTAGAATAAACCTTTAAAAGGGATACATATATAGTGAGGAAAGAATAAGGGGAGGTTGCGGGAAAACTAATTGATTACTTAAATGTTTTTAAACATGTCCACATTAATGTCATTAATGTATGCCTATGTCGGGTCGCTAAAAGTTATTTATTTAGTTAGAAAAAGTATGTAACTGTTAAAAAATTAAAAGTTACTGTTCAGAAAGTTGATTTGTTTATTTAGGAAGTAACAAAAGTAATGTCGATCTTCATTTCTAAGTGCAAAAAAGTTGCGTACTTTCAAATTTTGGAAATTAACGATTGTTATAAAAATGATGATTAAGCTGCAAAGTGCATTTCGGATTATGGTTTGAATTGTAGAATTTACATATGTTTCGGTTTTGGTGATTTGTTTTGACGGTAATTAAATTGAAAATTTTCGGTAATTATATTAATGGAGTTCCGATGTAGAACAATAGTTCAAATACTATGGGACAGTAAATTTGTAGACATTGGTAGTTTTTGTTTGAAATGAAGATTTGTTTTAAAAAAAAGGACCCGACTTGTTTGTTTGAAAAATATTTTAGAAAAAAACATTGTATGCCAATTGTAATTTGAAAATTAGTAAAATTTAAAGCAAAGCAGGAAAGTAAGTTATTACATTATTTTAAAAAGAAAGAATGTTAGAAAGATTTTCCAGGTAGTCTATAGCCACACACAACGAAAATTGTTGTAGAATTGCCAATAGTCTCTCAGACATTTCCCTTGTTTTGACTGTTACTCGTGGGTTTAGACTACCTGCGAGTGTTTGTGCTATTCTCATTTCTTGGAAACTTTGCTCCTTCTTCAAAGTTTCCAAAAATGAGTAGAAGTTAGGATGTGGTTTGCCAATTGTATGGTTGAAGGAGTTATGCCATCCCTCAATGGCATTGTTTGTTTTTGCTTCTCCCTCTAAACAACTCGTGTAGCAGTTCCACCACTCCACATGGAATCGTGGCTTCCTCCTGCGACCCGATCTGCTTAGGTGTCCAATCCATGTGTCCTCAAAATAATTTAGAATGGGTGCCAATTTTTCTTCGTTACTCGTGTAATAAACAGATTCTATAATTGCAGTGTAGTACTCGTCCACACTATCGGGAGGAACAAAACAAAGTGCAGTTAATTTTTTTAGTTCAAATTGTAGTTTGCTATCCCGAGAATAATCTGCAACTAGGGATGTTTTCTGTAATTTACGCCAAAATGCCTGCGAAAAATGGAAAAAACATCCCTGAATTTGGGTATCCGTGTACGTTTTAGTGATCACATTGATCATGCTCAATTCAAAATCAATAATTATTTTTCGAGGACTTGAAGATGTTTTACTTTTAATCACTGATAAAAGTTCAGTGTATGTTGCAGAAGTCTTATCAGGTAGCAAACTATAAACTAAGGGAATTACACTATTGTTAATTTTAGCATGTATAGTGTAAATTTGAGTGAAAGGATGGGGTGTACTTTTAAACGTCCCATCCATCATCCAAATTTCACTACTTTCTAACTTAGCAAGGTTACGTGGGGTACTAAAAATTAGAATACGTTTCTGAGGGTTTTCGTTGTCATGCAGAAGGAAAGGTTCATCAGAAAAAGAAATAGAAAGATCATGAGGAATTCTAATGTCAGAGAAAGTATGTGGTGTAGATAATTGAATGTTACTTGCCTGCTTTTGTCTCTGAATAATTCTTCTCAAATTAGGTATTATAGGCATGTTACTAGCAACATGACTGGGGACATGCTGTGCAACCTCTCTTAAAATTGATCCTGTAGAATCATTGGAGGTGCTTGCAATAGCTTTCATCTCGTTTATTGTTTCTCTAATTTCTACATCCATTGCAGAGGCAGAGTGGTTATGTTCTGTGGTTTTCACAACCAAATTATCAACAGTAACCGCTCTGCCACTGCAATGGGTAGTGTAGTATTGCACACACCTCCAATGATTTCTAGTTAAACTTATTCTTTCCTTACTATATATGTATCCACCATGGTTTAATAAATGTTTGCCCTTCCTGGATTTAATAAAGTTGGCAGCTCCCAGGCTAGACATTATCTGAAAAGAGGAGAGAAGACAAAAAAATTAGCCTGAATAAAATTATGAAATATCTAAAACATAACATTTACACCATCCATTACTTTCACTACTGCTGCACCTTCCAGGAGTTACAATACTAAATTGAACCCCTACAGCATCCAACACTTTTCCTACTGCTGCACCTTCCTGGAGTTAGAATAGTAAATTGCACCCCTACACCATCCAACACTTTCCCTACTGATGCACCTTCCTGGAGTTAGAATAGTAAATTGCACCCCTACACCATCCAACACTTTCCCTACTACTGCACCTCCCTGGAGTTAGAAAAGTAAATTGCACCCCTACATCATCCAACACTTTCCCTACTGCTGCACCTTCCTGGAGTTAGAATAGTAAATTGCACCCCTACACCATCCAACACTTTCCCTACTGATGCACCTTCCTGGAGTTAGAATAGTAAATTGTTACCCCTACACCATCCAACACTTTCCCTACTGCTGCACCTTCCTGGAGTTAGAATAGTAAATTGCACCCCTACATCATCCAACACTTTCCCTACTGCTGCACCTTCCTGGAGTTAGAATAGTAAATTGCACCCCTACACCATCCAACACTTTCCCTACTGATGCACCTTCCTGGAGTTAGAATAGTAAATTGCACCCCTACACCATCCAACACTTTCCCTACTACTGCACCTTCCTGGAGTTAGAATAGTAAATTGCACCCCTACATCATCCAACACTTTCCCTACTGATGCACCTTCCTGGAGTTAGAATAGTAAATTGCACCCCTACACCATCCAACACTTTCCCTACTACTGCACCTTCCTGGAGTTGGAATACTAAATTGTTACACCTACACCATCCAACACTTTCCCTACTGCTGCACCTTCCTGGAGTTAGAATAGTAAATTGCACCCCTACACCATCCAACACTTTCCTTAATGATGCACCTTCCTGGAGTTAGAATAGTAAATTGTTACCCCTACACCATCCAACACTTTCCCTACTACTGCACCTTCCTGGAGTTAGAATAGTAAATTGCACCCCTACATCATCCAACACTTTCCCTACTGATGCACCTTCTTGGAGTTAGAATAGTAAATTGCACCCCTACACCATCCAACACTTTCCCTACTACTGCACCTTCCTGGAGTTAGAATAGTAAATTGCACCCCTACACCATCCAACACTTTCCCTACTACTGCACCTTCCTGGAGTTAGAATAGTAAATTGCACCCCTACACCATCCAACACTTTCCTTACTGATGCACCTTCCTGGAGTTAGAATAGTAAATTGTTACCCCTACACCATCCAACACTTTCCCTAGTGATGCACCTTCCTGGAGTTAGAATAGTAAATTGCACCCCTACATCATCCAACACTTTCCCTACTGATGCACCTTCTTGGAGTTAGAATAGTAAATTGCACCCCTACACCATCCAACACTTTCCCTACTACTGCACCTTCCTGGAGTTAGAATAGTAAATTCCACCCCTACACCATCCAACACTTTCCCTACTACTGCACCTTCCTGGAGTTAGAATAGTAAATTGCACCCCTACACCATCCAACACTTTCCTTACTGATGCACCTTCCTGGAGTTAGAATAGTAAATTGTTACCCCTACACCATCCAACACTTTCCCTACTGATGCACCTTCCTGGAGTTAGAATAGTAAATTGTTACCCCTACACCATCCAACACTTTCCCTACTGATGCACCTTCCTGGAGTTAGAATAGTAAATTGTTACCCCTACACCATCCGACACTTTCCCTACTGCTGCACCTTCCTGGAGTTAGAATAGTAAATTGCACCCCTACACCATCCAACACTTTCCCTACTACTGCACCTTCCTGGAGTTAGAATAGTAAATTGCACCCCTACATCATCCAACACTTTCCCTACTGCTGCACCTTCCTGGAGTTAGAATAGTAAATTGCACCCCTACACCATCAAACACTTTCCCTACTGATGCACCTTCCTGGAGTTAGAATAGTAAATTGTTACCCCTACACCATCCAACACTTTCCCTACTGATGCACCTTCCTGGAGTTAGAATAGTAAATTGTTACCCCTACACCATCCATCTGTTTCTCTACTGCTGCACCTTCCTGGAGTTAGAATAGTAATTGTTACCCCTACAGCATGGTACATTTTTACAACTGCTGCACCTTAGAATGTTGGATAAAAATACCTTTTTCTTTCGAATTTGCTTTTCTTGCTGACTCTTCTTAAGTGGGAATGGCGTGTAGGCTGGAGTACACACTTATGTGGTGATTGGATTTCTAATGGAAAAATAAATGTCTGGAAAAGTGAAAAAAGAAAAGAATGAGAAAACTGAACGATGTTGAGAAATGCGATTTTACAATAATTTTTTAAAAATTGTATATTTGTTATAAGTTGTAGTAGATAACATTTTCCCTAATGCTACACCAACCTTTAGTCATGAAATAAAATTCTGAATTCTGCAAATGTAACCATAATTAAATTGGTTTTTTTTTCAACATTAGCAATGAGATGGCTAGTCTAATATATTGAAGGTTAAGAAACCATGCTGAAAATCAATACCTTGTTTTGTAGAATTTGCTTTTCTGGGTGAGGCTTCTGAAGATGATTTGGTCCGTTGGCTCAAGATTTAACGTATGTGATGTAAAGAATCTTTCTGCAACGATTCAAATTGTTGTCTTTTGAAAAAAAAGAGGATAATAAAAAAATTAACGTTGGTTTGAAATGTAAAATCTGAGTATCTTTAAATTAATAATGACATACAATATAACTAATACTACATGACACTGTACTAACCAATGCACCTTCCTGTAGTTGAAATAGACATATGTACCCCTACACCATAAAAAAATCTCCCTAATGTTGCACCTTCCTGGAGTAGGAATAGTATATTGTTACTCTAAACTATCCATTATTTTTATAATTAGGTACTTTAGAGGAGTAATAATTGCGAAAGGAAGGATTAAAAATGTATAGAAAAAATAATACTGAAAAGGTAACATACCTTTTTCAGTTGTTGTTTGTTTTCGTGCCTTTAAGGTAATGCTTGCAGCAGGATAAAGTTATTTTTTTGGTACAGATGTACTCTGGAAAAAAAAAATGTTTAATAAATTAATGTTCCTTAGCCAACGTTGGTTGGGAAAAAAATACAATTTTTAAACAATATGATATATGACAAATGAGTATGAGTAACAATTGGTGAAAGTAAACATATTACACATTTAATGCATTTTTCACAAAAAAAAAAAAGGTTACTCCGATACTATCACTAAATTACTGTAATGGTGAACATTCTAGGACTTTGAATAGAAATAGTTACCCTAGTAATATGAATCGCTTTTTCAGATGTAGTACCCAACTGAAGTCTTATTAGTAATTGTTACACCTGCATCATGGTATTTTTTCGTTTATGATGTAGTGAGATTGAGGTTAAAAAAAAAAACACCTTAGCCATACATCACTTTAGCTAATTTTTTAAAATATATTTTACAAGTAAAACAATTACAAATAAATTACATTTACCTTCACAATTGTATATGTCAGTCGATAACGTGGTGGTGATGCTAAATTATGTACACCAATTGTAGAATCACAATATATTCCGAGTTTCTGTTTTTGGAAAATAAAATACTTGTTTTAAGTTGGTGTATATTTTTAGTGATAATAAATTAGAAACAGTTCATTTTAAAAGTTATTATTATGAATTTTATTTAAATTATTTCTTGGTTAAGAAAATATATTTTACGCAAAACCAACGTTTAAAAATATTGTAATGACTTACTAGTAGTTGCTCTATTGGAATGCTTTTACGAAAGAATTCCGTGCTCTCTCTGAGGAGGTCGCAGTGGAGGTGACAGAGGGTCAGCTTTTCACGTCTGGTCTCTCTGGTAGTTGATAATCAACTGAGTGCAAAATGGTGTCTTCCTGGTATTTATAAGTTTTACTCTGTGTCACTATTAATTTTTTTTAAAACTGCGTTCGTTGTGTTTTTTTACATACTTTGTTTTAATGTGGAAAATGATAATTTAAAAATGCTTTTACAAAAGTATTGTTTTCATTCATTTGCTCCGTTTTGGCATCCATTTTGGAACATGTCTTTTGGTATTGTTTACATAGAAACTGTGGTAGGACAAGTTTTACAAGTGAGATGGTTAAAATGGCGCCTATGTGTATGTGTCTTATGTTTTACTTTGATAACTTACTTTCCGATGTAATTATGATAAAAATGTGTATGTACTGTTATTTAAATTTTCGTCATTTTTGTAAAACTTTGAAATGTGTGAAAACGGAATTTTATGGGGGATTTTGAGTATTAATTTTAATACTCGAGTATTAATTTTAATACTCGAGTATTAATTGGGTAATGCGTTTCAGTAGATTTACGTTCAGTTTTGCTCCACATTTTAATACACTTCCCCACCCTAAAACCCCTACTTTCCCTGCATCCCGTGCCAGATTTTATTGTACTTTTAATTTAAAAAAAAAAAAAATCGCGTTGTAATGGTATGCGTTGTAATTGATTTCGTTGTAACAGCACTTTTCAGTAATTTAATAGGTTTTGCGTTGTAAGAGTATTCGTTGTAAAGTAATGCGTTGTAGTAGTACTTGCGTTGTAAAAAATGCGTTGTGAAGGTATGCGTTGTAATAGCATGCGTTGTAACGTCATACATCCCCCCTCATCACTGCTGCTTTAACATTGCTTTCAGGAAAGTATCCAAATTGCTTTCTTTCACCTAATATGCTGTTTACCACACTGTTAGCAATAGATGGTACACACCCATGCCTTAGTCTTCAAACTAACTAGTACTTTGCGCAAATAATCTGGCAAAGTGTGTTAAGTAGGCCTGGGCGGTAAATTCCGTTCCGTTCGCGTAATTTGCGGAATTTGGGTAATTTCGCGTTCTGCGGAGAACGCGAAATTGCCCAAAATTCCGCTTTCCGCGACTTTGCGAAATTTTTGCTTGTTCGCATTCTCAAAATGCGTGTTCGCGAGATATTTCTCCCTGAGCACGCAAACAGCGATTGTGAACAGGAAAAAAGCATTGCGAACAAGCAATTCCGCATGTTCGCGGAATTTCTGCGTGTTCGCGGAGATTTGTTACCGTTTCGCGGAGATTTGCGTAACGCGATTACGCAAATTCCGCCCACCCCTAGTGTTAAGCAGGGAGAAGTACTGAGGCTTCTGCATTCCCTTCTTTCTTCTGGATTCATGATTGATAATATCAGGTATGGCTCAAAGTTGGCAGCTCAGTAAATTAAAATCCCATGAATCAGAGCATTAAATTGCATGAGTTAGAGATAGAAATAGAATATATAGGGAAAAATGAATAGATCCAAAATACACTTGCACCATATCAAGAGAGTTTTCGAGAAAAACAGACTTTAAAGTAGCATACAGATCTTTTTGGAACGCCATAAATTTGCAGTGTACTCAGAGTGAATATTAGTGTAAATGCTATATAAAGTTAATCAGTGATCCAAAGTGTATTCTAGAAACAGGATCACGTGTAGCAGAACATAACTTAAAAGTGCAATTGAGGCCTTATTCCTAATACTTTTCTCTTTAAGCTTAGTTTATTCATGCAAAATTACTACCTATGGGAGAAAAAGGCAAATCCTGATTTACAAATTCGGGATCTGATGAACTTCACCTGCATGAATGGAATTTATCGGTAGGAAAGCGAGAAGTATGGCATATTTACAATAGATTGAAGTATAGGATTAAAGAGGGGAGCAAAAATGTTCCCGTGAGAAGAGCCGAGGTTGGCATTTAAGTAGCTTCTAGTGAAATTTGTAACACACAAGCCTAACTGTGCATGAATCTGAATTGACATATTTCTTGGTGTAATTTTTTGCCATTTTCATCAATGGGGGAATTTAAACAGAAAAAGATTTGCATGAACTGTGAAACTGGATGTGTGCTGCATTGTTCTCTACATTGCTTTACAAACTGTAAAAGGAAAAGATATTGATAAGGCACCTCACATGCTTTTTTGTAATATGAAGGTATACCGCTCCTATTTCGTGTAAAATATGCACTTTAAAAAACAATTGAGGGCATTTCGCTACAAAATATTTTGTTATATTCCATATAGGTACTCCAATATAGGCTCAGGTAACATCCTAACCTTTCGCCTATATTCTTCCCTACATCACACACATAACCGATCTTAGGGACTGACCTTTTACCTAGATACGATACGATACACAGAACGAGGGATTTTCCCTGGTAAAAGCCTCATACATTATGCATGAGGATTCTTGGAAAATCAGCAGGACTACCATCTCTTGTATAATAACTATGTATAAAGTTCATTCCTGACCTCATCCTAAGTCCTAAACAACAACAATTACACCTAATCTGCTCGGGCAAAAATCATATCCACTTCATGAGTGGGAGTGGGAGTTTATTTTCTTCCTCAACAGCAACCCTTCATTTTTTATAGGTGTTGTCCCTACTCAAACTTGCCCTGTATCTTATTATTTAAAAGAACCAACCTATGAGTCAACAGTCACTGTGTTCAAACAAAATACCCTACACTTTAAAAGGTGTATATAACACACAAATGTGTACCAATGTGAAAAAATTTGAACAAACGAGGTAGCACCTCACATGTGCACCACCAGGGAAGCTTGCTGGTTAATTATCACCAGTTATGCCCACGTTTCTCATCATTGGTCGCTACCTCGTAAGTCCTCATCCTAAGTCCGACAAGTGGCACAGCAAGGTAGAACCCCCGGGGTGACTTTCGGGTATATAAACATCACATCTTGCTGGGACAAAGAGACGTGATCTGGACTTCCCTGCCAACACACTGACGTGAGATACTGAGGTTCCTGAATGGAGATACTTCAGCTCGCAGTGGTCCAACATCCCTTGCGGGGTGTCCAACTCTAGATCAAGATGGGGTCTCACAGTCTCTCACTTCAGGTAATGGGGTTGACTTTTTCCTGGAGGGATTCTTGGCGTAACACCTAAATACATGTTCGGTACACCTAGGTACATCTAGTTAGGGTAACATCATAGAAGTACACATTTTATTGTCATGTATTTTATATACTTGCCTATATTCATGGTTATAGCAAAATGGTAGAAATCTACCATCCTTTTACTTTCTTAGTGCTGCTAATCATTTATATCTGTTTCTGTCTAGTGGCTGTTTCAACACACCTATTTTACACTATAATAATGACTGTTCAATAAATGCTTATTGAAAAACGTCCATTCGTTTATTCTACATATCTCTCTGAGACTAAGTGAGCACGAGTAACTGAGCGAAAAGTAGTACACTGTTTCCACAATCCTGAGGGATCAGGATTGTCATGTTCAATTGTCGCCAAAAAACATTCTCTCCTTGGTAAGAGGAGTTTCTAGTGGTACTGTGAGATAGCTGGTATACAGGTCAACATACCCGGTGGGGCTGTCTAGAATCAGTCTGACACAAATCCTACATTGTATGTTGTCTAAACATGCATCTCCTATATAGGTTGTATAGGAATTTCATGACATGGGGCCCCCAACGTTGGTTGGGTACTTATTTAAAGGTCAAATCTGAGTAGTTCAGTTGTGCTATTCTCAGAGACTCCTATTCACATTTCCCCAGAGACATCCAGAGTGGGAAGGTACAAAAATCCACCGCAGTTGAGTAGGCAAAATCCTATGTATTAGCTGTTGGTTTATCAAGATTGAAGGACACATTGTTCCTATTGTACATAACACCTTATCTCAGTTCTCTTGGGAAAACTCTTCTTACTCAAAACAATGACTGAGCTGCAGGATAACGCTGTGCATGACCTCAACCTTTCAGTTGAGGAGGAAGATGCAATACAAATTTCAGAAAATGTTAGAAATGCCATCACCCTAAAACTAGCAGCATGTGGTTTAACTGCTAGGGGTGGGCCAGTAATGTTCATGATTGAGGCACACAAATCATATAGAACAGAGGTTTTCAATTCACGGGTTAGATTCCCACATGCAAATGCACGAACAAAAACATTTCATTACTACATAGTAGATGACACACCGAACAAATATTGTCCAGACAAGGACATTAAAGTTCTGCTCACTTACCAGGAGCATATATACTGGTTTAAAGGTGCCCTCTCCGTACAAAAAATAAAATAAGACTCGGTCCTCTCGGAAGAGACAGAGCAACATGGCCAGTACTAGCGGCCTACACACCACACCCAGACATTGTAACAATGCAAGTAGGAGACTTACTTTACACTTCATAAAAAACTAATAAGACTCTACAGAAACATGACACAGTTTTTGATGAGAACACTCACACTTCAGCCAGCCATGGCTATGCCAACAGGACCGATTCAAACATCCACAACCAAAATTACGCCACAAACGTTACACACATTGATGGGTAAAATGCCCACTAAACGTGAACAAATGCCATTCTGGATAGTTCAAAAAATAACACAGCTAGAGGCAGTATTTCCACACACTGATCCACAAGAAAAGCATAGAATGCTAAAAATGTGCTTGCCCATGGGGATAGCTCCCCCTATAGAGGATTGTACTACTTGGGGTACAGTCTTCGCTGCCATATATACCAGGATTTATGGTATCCCTTCATTAGCTGTAATACCAGATGTATTAAGACAAATACAGAATGAGTACAGGGCAGCACCTGCTCTGAACTTAGTGATGAAGTTACTAGGTAACTTTGCCCAGGTATCAGCTATAATATTAACAAATATTAAAGGGGACACAGCAGCAGTGGCAATACGCCAACACCTGAAGGACTTCACTCCTTTACAACAGGAGACAGAATTACCTAAAATTATTGAAACAACATATGCAGAATTATGTAGATATTTTGGGAGCTAGACCAGTAAAACTTCAACTGATGGGTGGTCCCGAAAAGGATACCCTCAAGCGAGCACCTGCTTCTTCACAGAAGGAATGGGATAATAAGAAACAACAAAAGAATAAAGAGAATAGATCTCAATCCAGAGGCAGGTCTCCTCAACAGGAGCCCCCGAAAGGAGGTATAACCTTAGGAATAGGGATAACATTAGAAACCCTGACAGGTATCAGGACACTGATACACGTTCCTCTTGTTCCTTTCAGGGTTCATCGAAAAACTCTGAGAGGTAAGAATAGTCAGAACACAGATAAGAAGAGCGTACCATGTCCAGAGACACACAACGCACTTCGGACTAAGCACCAAAACAGAAGAAAAGCCTAAAGCAAAACCTCAATTGAAAAAGAAGAAAGTAGAACGTCTCAAAGTTAGACATGCACAGAATTCTGAGGACTCAACTACTGAACGGGGAATGGGTTCTGATGATGCTAGACAGCACAGCAGAAGTAACAATAGCTCGCCAGAGCCTGATGGAATTTCTGGTGACAGCGGAGTTGAATGAACATATCACGGTGGAAACACCTGATACCATGGTGAGCATCCCACATAAGTTACATGAAATAACACTCCAAATGGAGGGGGACAAACCCAGGAAAATTAAAGGTCTTTTTTGGAAGAACTTATCTTTTGGCTATGGCATACTTGTACCTGAAAGAGATTGGCCGCCTGAAATTGTTATGGATTTACCAAAGTGAGAAATGTTAATCATGTCAGATTTTTCCGACCTCGTTCCCCAATATTTAAAACATACATATACACGGGAGCGGACGGAAGTCCTTGCTCCAGCACTATATCGCAACCATGTTGGATGGGATGAAGAGTCAACCCACCACGTGATACCATTAAAATCTACTCTAACTCCATAGAGACAGTATCCAATAAAGCTAGAAGTTAAAAAACAAGCCAGGGAGATCTTAGATCAACTTGAATAGCAGGGGGTGAGTAACATTTGCACCCTTTTAATGATTAATCCTTTGTTTCCCGTGATGAAACCTGACAATACATATCGTCTAGTTTTATATTACAGACATCTGAATCCATGCACAAAAACATTTGCAGTATAGAATGCACACAGTGCCACATTGATGAATAACATTGTGCTGAAAAAATACAAAACAACACTAGATATCTCAAACGGATTTTTCTGTCAAAACATAGCGCCTGAAAGCAGATATTTGACAGTATTCTCTGCGCTAGGTTCCCAGCGGCAATTTTGTAGGCCTGGGTGGTAAATTCTTTTCCGCCCGTGGAATTTGGGTAATTTTGCATTCCGCGGAGAACGCAGAATTGCCAAAAATTTAAAAATGTGTGTCTGCGAGATATTGCTCCCCGAAAAAGCATCACGAACGGGCCGAACAAGCAATTCCGCATGTTCGCAGAACTTTTGCGTGCTCGCGGAGATTTTTTACCATTTCGAGGAGCTTTGCAAAGAGCGACTACGCAAATTCCGCCCACCCCTACAATTTTGTTGACTCCCCCAGGGGTATAAGAACAGCCCAGGGTTGCTTTTCACCAGGGTAACTGAGTTACTTCAGGATCTGGATGAGGAGGCATTGTCCTATGTAGATGATATTTATCTGATCGCTCATGACCTGGAGAAACACTTGACCAGGGTGAGCACCATAATTTTGGGATTCGCCTCTGAGGGCTACAAATTCAACTCCAAAAATTCAAAAATAGCCCACCTCAATGTCCTATTGTTGGTATATGGACTTTCAGGTGAAGGGAAAAGCTTGGCAGCCACCTTTTTAGAAAAGTGTGCGCTGCTCCAACCTCCAAAATGATTGAAAAATATACAATCCTTACTGGGATTCCTGAATTTTAGTAGAACATACATTTTGGATTATGCAGAAAGAGTTAAACCTTTCTACGACCTCATAAGACCTGATTTTTCAGTTAGTTCAGTTAGGCAATGGGCACAGGAATACACAGATTTCCTTTGTTCCCTACAAGCTGACATGATAGCGTCCACACACTTACAGACACATGTAAATGTCCTCAATCTAGTGATCAGTATAGTTGTGGGTCAATCTGAGTACACCTACCTAACATACAATGAAGGCGAAACGGTACCCATATCACACAAATCACATTTATACACAAACGCTGAGATGCGCCTCCACAGAGATAATTCTGACAGCTGTACAGACTGCTGTAGTGAGAGAAAGAGCACTGACTCAGGGGAAAGAAATAATTGTCGTGACTCTGGTACCGGCCTTAGAGGCTGCGACAAAGGCAAGCATTCCAAAAGCTGAAGCCTTACATCCGAGATGGATACAATGGGCTAATTCTCTCACTGCAACAGATATAGAATACAGATATGATCGAAGTCTAAAAACACAAGAATTCCTGCAATATAAACAAGAATTTCATCTCCCTAATGAAATAGTGCCTCTAGATCAGTATGAATACATAATTTACACTGACGGATCTGCTCAGCCGGCCGTTGGAAGTAAACAAAAATACAGCGCCGCATGTGCGATTGTAAAAGGCTGTATGCCGGATGAACAGTTCCATCTAAGCTGTACAAAAACACAGTCTCCAGGACAGCATGGCTCAGCTGGCAGAATTGAAAGCTCTATTACTGGCACTGCTAAATAACACATTAATTGTGTGGGATTCTTTTTACTGTGTCCAGTGATATAATGAATAGCTTCCCTATTGGGGACAAAATGGGTTTAAAGACTCAGAGGGTGGCACAATTAAGCATAAAATGCTATGGGAACAGGTAGCTGTGTTGAAAAACGAACTACCAAGAGCTCACGTGATACACACGCTGAGTCATCAACATGATGACGTTCACGTTGAAGGGAATTCATTGGTTGATGAAGCCGCAAATGGGGCAGTACGAACTGCGTCCGTAACTGCAATCACTCGTTTAAAAACGAGAATAGATGGACAGATAATGGTAGCTGTCATTGCTTCGCGCAAAGACAATAAGGCATTACAGAAAGGTTTTCCACCCAAGTACTACAATAAGTTAGATGCAAATAACGTTCCATTCCACAGATTAGGCTTAATATTAGCTGCACACGAGAGTCTGGGTTCTGCATACGCAGGAGTTATGGCGACGGTTTCTTTACTTTACAACGCTATTAGTGGCCAGGGTTAACAAAGCAGACCAAAGATTATGTCTTGAAGTGCGACATCTGTAAACAGATGAATGGCTCCACCATAACACGTCCAGCACAGACACCATTGGTAATATCAGACAGACCACTCTGGTGTATCAATTTGGACCACTGCAGCCCCTCACAATCTGATGGGGCTTACAAGTACATCATGGTTGCAGTGGATTTCTGCTTGAGATTCATATGGGTATGGCCTCAGCGCTCAGCTGACGCTCGAACTGTTATCAAAGATTTGCAAGTCCTTATAGTCTTTATAGGGACATACGCAGTTGGCACATTACATTCTGACCGTGGCCCTCGTTTAGCTCTAGGGCTTACAAGGAAGCCATGGGAGGTTTGGTTTTGCACTGTGGTACTCCTCTCCGTACCATCCCAAGGGAAATTTGGTTGTGGAGAGTAAAAACCGGGACTTAAAGCAATCATTAACAGCTAGAGTATTAGGCACGGGTGGCAGTTGGGTCAATCACTCATATGGGGTACAGCGGTGTTGTAATGAAGAGAGAGACTTCTTTGAGGTAAGTGGAAGTGTATTTATTCTTAAGAGACAGTGCGGACACCCAACCACAAGAGCCAGGGAAAACCGCCGGCCTCTAACTGCCACACAATCGAACCCAGCATGGAGACATAGAACCTAGCTACGTCCCATGCCACGAGCCCGGCACCCAGAGGCAAGCAAAGCACGCGCCAATGTAAATACAACACATCTCCATCCCTTTAAGAGAATAATGCAAAACATAAAAAGGAAAAAATAATAAAACAAATAAAAACAATAGAAAGCAGACACCATAATTATCTACATACAATGAGGAAGTAATGGAATGGTACAATAAATGAAAAGTGCACAGAATGACAATAATACAACTCCCCACTCCAGTCCTCAACATCTTAATCACAAACAAAGTCTTTTAGATACATCGATGTCATGTGTACCCTCACAGCTCTTCCCCCTGGAACACGATCCTTAGCAAAGGAAGTGACAGAGCCATCATTAACTTTAGGCCTACCCACAACCTCTGAGGGTGAGAAATTCTGCAAAGGTTTAGTTTGTTTTTGGCTGTGCTTTGCATGCGTGGGTTCGAATCCCATCCTCGTCGCCAAAAATTACGTAATGAGGAGAGAGAGTTCTTTGAGGTAAGTGGAAGTGTATTTATTCTTAAGAGACTGCGCAGACATCCGACCACAAGAGCCACGCAAAACCGCCAGCCTCCAACTGCCACACAATCTAACCCGGCACGGAGACATAGAACCTAGCTATGTCCCATGCCACGAGCCCAGCAGCCAGAGGCAAGAAAAGCAGGCGCCAATATAAATACAACAAGCAGGCGTTGAACAACACACCAAGAAGTTCTCCAGGGGGTGTCACTCCATATGAGGTCCTATTTGGGACGAGAATGTGGGTACCTGATCTCGATTGTGAAGGCACAGTGGCAGATAACAAAAACTTTTGACATCAATAAACGTTTGGCTGTTTTACAGGATCTGACTGAATCCAGAGCACTACAGAGTAATGTGCAGGTAAAGCGGACCTCTACTTGGGAAGTCAAGTCAGTCACGGCAAGATCTGTCTGGATTCCTAAAGTCAGGGATCTGGTCAGGTAAAAGATAGTGGACAAAAAAGAATTTGGGCCATCATACAGAAAGCCTGTACCTGTCCTGGCCGTCGAAGGAACAAGAACTGTACTCTTGCAGCCTCTTGCCTGGAAAAAGGAAAAGAGATTTGTATCCATTGATCTGATCAAACCACCCTATGTGGCTGATACTGAATAGTAGGCCTGTCGGGCTCCTGGGTAGCCAATGCCCTCCTCTCGCTACCATACAGGAAGTTCAGACAGAAAGGCTCATCACATTCGAGGAGTTTCCAATATGGAATGATGGACTATGTAACAATGCAATGGAACTCGTTCTCCTTGAACAAGGAACATGAAAGACAAATCTCAATTTGACCTAACACTGATGTCTACATAAATATGCCTCAACAAGAGCCATCTACAAGTTCAACAAAACTTGCTGAGCTACCTAAAATAGATTGAACTGCATCTGGCAATTTCATCGACTTTGATAACTTTTCCTTGGATCAAAGTGAACCTGAAACAACCCCAGCCCCAATATTTCGTCATCAACAAATCAAGGATTTCTAAATTTTTCTTAAAAAGACTTACCTGGTCGCTGATTCTGGGGCATTGATATAACATATGTACATCCGTTGCTTTTTCTAGCCCACATTTGGCACAGCTGGTTTGACTTCCTTTCCCCAGCTTGGATAGTTTTTCAGGATATATATATGCCCTATGAAGTGAAAAAATGTGTCTCCTTCTTAAAAAAGCAGGTTTAACAACATGGTAAAGAGTGCGCATAGATACTTGCTAAATATTCTGCAGCTGCTCCCTCGGCAAGTAATTCCCCCATAGCTCCTCAGCTAAGGTGAACTCTCCATCCATGGTGTCTTGAAGGTGCCAATACCAGAGTGCTACTTCCTTACTTCCTAATGGTTTTGTTACCAGTTGATCTTCTAGGACATTACCTATGCCCAGTGTCGATTTTCTACTTTGCTCCCAATTTTTTAATTGTAAATATTTAAACTTTGAAAGAGTCCCTTTAAACAACCGGTTTAGATCATGCCAGGGTAATAGATTACCTTCTCTTGTCAGGTCTCCCCAGGCCTTACAGTCAGCTTCTCTAATCGGTAATGCCAACTTGTCCTTAAGACATTCAGGGGTCCCTGGTGAGTCCCAAAGTGGGGCATAGTGGGAGTAATAGTCCAATTTCGAACGGCGCCTAATGTGATACCACATTGTCGCCGTTGATTGTAGCACCTTCAGTCTGATTTTTTTTTTCAATTTGGGATCACCAAATTTAATTTAAAGAGGAATCCATCTATATCTATTGTACACTTCTTAAACATTGCTGTGTACATTAGACCTATCATGAATCCGTCTGGTGTCTTTGTAAACATTCTGGAATTCTTTAATTGGAAGGCCCATGCATAATATTGAATGTCTGGCAAGGTTAAGCCTCCCTTCTCACTCCTCCTCAGTTTTTTCCATGAGATCCTAACCCCTTTGTTAACCCAAATGAATGAATTTATTGCCTGCTGTATTGTATGTATCAAGGTTTTATCGAAATGTAAAGATATGGAATCAAATATAAACGTTATCTTTGGTAGAATAGTCATCTTAACCAAACTAACTCTCCCTAAGATTGTTAGCGGGAGGTGTACCCAGTTCTTCATTAGTTGGACTATCTCTTTAAACACCCTCCTTAGGTTCATTTCAGCAATTGTGTTGATGTCCTGAACTATCCTCAACCCAAGATATTGCATCTCCTTTTTAATTAATAGATTACTGCTTACTTGGTTTCATGTCATCACTTCCATCTTATGCTCATTCACAGAGTACCCCAACACTTCTCCAAATTCTGTTGCTATACATAGGATTATTGGTAAAGCAACATCCACATTAGACAAGTATACCATTAGGTCCTCTGCGTATAACGCAACCTTCCTGACCCAATCTCCCTGATAAAAGGGTGGAATACTGATTGTATGTCTAATTTTAAAGGCCAAGGGCTCCATATAAAAATAAAACAAGGGGGGGGGGGGAGGGATAGAGGGCAGCCCAGTCTTGTACCCCTCTGAATTTTGAAAAAAGATGTTAGTTTTCCATTTACCAGGACTCTTGCTACCAGCTCTTTATATATTAACCTTATAGCTCTGCTAAAGTTATCTCCCAAATTGTATCTTTTAAGAACTAAAAATAGATAAGACCATCTCACCATATCAAATGCTTTAGAGGCATCCAATGTTGTTACAGCTAATGGGTGTCAAAGGCCGTAGCAAGATCGATAGCCTCTATAAGCTCATACATGAGCTCGTGTAGATATCTCCCTTTCACAAAACCCCTCTGATCTTCATGGATTGTACCGTCTGCAATTTTTTGTGAAAAATGTATAGTCTGAGTTTAAAAGGGAAATTGGTCTATACGACTCACATAATGTTGGACCTTTACCTGGTTTCAAAATAAGGGTGAATGTGGCCATATTCCATGATTTTGGTAGTTGTGCTCCATGACCCAGTATCTCACTCATCACTAATGTCAGTAGGGGGGATATTACCTCTGCTAAAATGTTGTACAGCTCCATTGGTATGCCATCCGATTCTGCTGCTTTGCCCCCTTTACAGGTTTGAATTGCTTTAACCACTTCCTCCTGAGTGATCTCTTGGTTTAGAATATTTTGTTGGTTAATATCTATGGGTTGAGTGGATTCCTTCAACCAACCCTCTATCTCAGTGGCTCCCACTTCTTCCTTATCTTCCATACATAACTCACTAAAGAACTCCTTAAAGGCCTCTTTGATCTCAATCTCAGTACTCAAGATATTTCCAGAGCGTTTTTCCCTGATCTCCTTGATTCTGCTCTTATTCTAATCAGTCTTCACTTTCCAGGCTAGGAGTTTACCTGCTCCCTCTCCGTACTCAAAATTTGCTAATTTACTAGCATCCCACCTTTTTCTAATTCTTATTTGGAGGGTCTCTGATAGTTGGTTCCTCATTAGTAGCAACTGTTTTTCGAATTCTATTTTATTCTCCTCCGTGTCTGATCTTTTAATTTCCATATCTATTCTCTTCATCTCATCCTCCAGTTGTGAGATTTCTCTTTTATATTCCTTATTTCTGTAGCATGTTACATTTGTGATCTTACCTCTAATAAAGGCCTTTAGAGTATCCCACACTATTCCATTTGAGGCGGAGCCACTGTTGACCTTAATAAACTCTCTAACCTCTTCTTTGAGGTTCTCCATTGCTTCACTCCCTATCAATATAGTCCGGTCCAGAGTCCACCTGTTCTCTATGCACCGATTGGAATTTTCAAGTATTAAAAGGACTGCCGAATGATCCGATAAGTGAGCCGCCTTGTATTCTATATCTGAAATATCTTCTCTGAGGCTCCAGTCTACTAAAAAATAATCAATTCTGGACCTACTCCCATACTTCTTATAGTGAAAAGATGTACCCTGTACAGTTCCCGCTCTTTCTCTCCAGAGGTCACACAATGTGTGTTGAGTCATCATGTTTTTTAAAAATACACGGGAATTGGGTGTTGGAGTAGTTCTAGTTTTACTTGATTTATCTAAACTAAGATCCAGCACAACATTAAAATCTCTTCCCATGATTATTGGGTCTGGAAAATCTAAGAGATTGGTGAACAAGTTTGTTAATGGTTCACAATCTTCGTGATTAGGCCCATAATAGCCTACAAGTGTTAGGGGCCTATCATCCACTTTGGCCTTGGCTATAATCCATCTCCCCCTTTATCTGTTCTTGTTTGTGGCACACATATTCTTGCCTGTTTTTTACTATTATTGCTACCCCTCTAACATTTCCGGTCTGGTCTGTACAAAAAATTTGATCTACCCATCTTTGTTTTTTGAAAAGATCAATACATTCCTTTTTCAGCAGATGTGTCTCTTGCAGAAGTAAAATATGTGCCGGGGAGTCCCTAAAGTATTGGATTAACCTATGCCTTCGGCCTTTTACTCGTAGACCATTAACGTTCCAATTTAGGATCTGTATGGACATGTTTCTATTATTCTAACTGATATTGAGGAATTTAAGAACTTTCTTTTGTATTTTTTTTCCAAAATGCGTCCCACCCTGTGCCCCTCCACCCCCCTCCCACCTACCATGGAGAACCCACACCTGCTTCTTCTTCTTCTTGGACATGATGTTAGTCCAAGTTAAGTTTTTTGCTCTGATTGCTCTCATCCCCACCTCTAATAGCTACAAACTTTTGTGTATTTGTCTAGTGGATATCAACCTATATTCTTACAAAAATGCTTCCTGAAATGTTTCTTGAACATCCTTAGCTTCCCCCTTCGCCACCCTTAATACTTTCTAGAAGGTCATCTGCTTCTCTTATGTTCCTGACCATGTGCATTTTGTTGTTGTACATTATACGTAGTGATGCCGGAAATTTAAGTTGGACATTTGCACCAGCTTTTCTAGTCATCCATGCGCTTACACATCTCCCACTGTCTATCTAAAGTGGATCTTGATAAATCTGAACTTATTTCAAAGGAAAAAGTCAGGGCCTTTAAGGGTTTTTAATTTTAACGCAGATACCAAGATTTTTTCATTGAGTGCATACGTTTGAAAGTTAATAAGAATTCTACTCGGTTTTTTTTCTTCCCAGGTTTTTTCTAATGGGTCCTCTATGAATTCTTTGTATACCTTTAGCGATATCCATTTCGCTTTCCTCTATCTGGACCGAGGACTTTATAAGGGCTACCACAAATGCTTTTAAATCCTCTGTTTCTTTACCTTCAGGTACATTTAATAGCCTTAGGTTTTTTTTTCTGGAGTTATTTTCTAGATGTTCAACTTTGTCTTGAAGACCCTGCTCATCTTTATGCAGTGCCTGAAGTTCCGCTCTACTACTGGCAAGGTCGTTTTTCAGTTCCTCCACTGTACCTTCGAGGATTTCTGTCCTGTCGGATAGAGTATCTAGTTTTCTCTCCAAGACCTAACAAAATCCCCGAATTTCACGTTGATTTGCCTCTGATACTGAGAAGCCCGTCCTAATCTCTGTGGTTAGATTTCCCATCATCACCTCTAAAGAACCGGCTATTGGACCACCTGGCTCCCTGTTGCTGGTGACTGTTATATTCGCATCTGATATATCTGGAGTATTTGGTGTATCTGGCATAACCCTCCCATGTCTACCATCGTCCTTATCTCTCTTATCTTGAATGACCTGAGTATTATCACCTTTATTAGTTGTCATTCCATCCACAATGGTACTTTTGGGGCTTTCTCCTGACCTCCATTCTCCATGGAGGGGACTTTAATACCTATAATAGATGTAGGCTCCCTGGTGCTCTTATGGCCCTCTGGTTCTATCTGTAGTGGTCTATTTAAATTCAGTACAGGCAGTTGAACTTTGAAAAAAGAGCGCAATGAAGGTGTAATTTTATTTTGGAGTCGATATAGTCTGCTTTTTTCTTTTGTTTTTTGCCTTTCCTTTTCACTTCTTGTCTTATTTTTCTCAGGGGGGGGGGGGGCGCTTCTGAGGATGTATTGGGGATTTCTCCGAGACTGAGTTGGCAAAATCAGTCCTGGCAGCTGAGTCCAGAGCAAAGACCTGCTCTTCTAAGTCCCCATTACTCACTTCCTTATCAATTTGGGGTTCCACTATGGCCTGCACTTTCAGTACTGTTTGATCGTAACACAGACCCCCCGTATTAAACCCCCTACCTTTCAGGCCCTGGCGTCCTTCGTCCCCGATGGTGGCTGGCTGCTCTGCCCTAGCTGAGATCTCCAAACACTCCGAGCGTGCAGCAGCAGCACATGGGGTAGAGTGCGCAGTATTTAAATATGCATTTCAGGCGAAGCTACACGTGGTTATCCACCCTACATTTGATTGTGGGCTAAGAGCCTCCGGAGTTTGCGACCTGCGTGCTACGCGGCCGCCATGTTCTCCCGGGAGACTTTTGCTCTCCAGATCGCAAAGTCCTCAGCTGAGATACAGGTACTCTTGAGTACGAACTGCCCCTTTCATTTCACAGAAAGGTAAATCGTATCTTTAACATGTCTGATACAACGGGTATAGTCACCCTATTTAAGTCCATTGGTTTGGAAGTGTTAAGCACCTTCCAGACGGTCCTCGGAATTATACCAAACTCCGTATTCTGAAACATTTTTGGAGGATTTCCGCTTATCCTGTTTCTAAGAGCAGATATCCTGATTGTAATTTTTATGCTAAGCAATGGACGTCCCAGTCACCAAGGAGATCGCACTCTTAGAGCGTAAATACAGTGAGAGTTAATACAGTGATCCCATGGTACAACATCTGGGCACACCTCGCCTATGGGAACTAAGCGCCTCTTGGTTCCTGTCATTTGGACCAGTCTGGATGGACTGCGTCCTACCTGTTCTCCTGTGCCTGTTCTGCATAAAAGAATGCGTGTTGGATCTCTGTCTGACACTTCCATCAGTTGCGCACCCGGTTGTGCATACTTTACTGGACCCGATAACTGCCCATGTTTCGCAGTGTCCCCAGGCAGAAGATCATCTGTGCTCAATTGACGTGATCTGCGAGGTGTTACAAGGGTCGTCATCTGTGAAGGCAGGCAACAGAAATGTTGCATTTACCAGCCAGGACAAATAAACATTTGGCTTGTCGTGTGCGGGGAAAAATTTGTTTTTTAAATAAACTCAAAATGGAACTCAAAAACAAATTGACACTTTTTATGACCTGCATGGTTTTCTGATGCTTGTAGTGGTTCAAATTATATATATGGACACATTAGAGCTATTATTTGAGTAACAAATGTTTCCTTTTTACATAATTTAGAATTTTTAACTTTTTTGAGCAGAACTATTGTTTTACTCTAGTTGTTTGCATACCAGTGCCTAGACAGCCTAGTAGTACGTTAGAATTTAATTATGTCAACCAGTCGGATGAGGAGTGGGTGTTATATTCCATATGGGTACCCCAGTATAGGCTCAGGTAACATCGTAGACTTTCACCTATATTCTCCCCTACATTACACACATAGCGGCTCTTGGGGACTGACCTTTTACCTAGATACGACAATGCACACAGAACAGTGGGATTTTCCCTCGTAAAAGCCTCATACATTATGCATGCGGATTCTTGGAAACTCAGCAGGACTACCATCTCATGTATAATATCTATGTATAAAGTTAATTCCCGAGGTCATCCTAAGTCCGACAAGTGGTACAGCAAGGCAGAACACTCGGGGAGACCTTTGGGTATATAAACATCACATCTTCCTGAGACAAACAGAGGAGTTCAGGATTTCCCTGCTGACATACTGACGCGAGACTCTGAGGTTGCTGCATGCAGATACTCAAGCCCGCAGTGGTCTAATATCCCTTGCGGGATATCCAACTCGAGACCAAGACGGAGTTTCACAGTCTCTCACTTCAGGTAATGGGGTTGACTTTATCGTAGAAGATTCTTGGCTTAACACCTACATACATGCTAGGTACACCTAGGTACATCTAGTTAGGGTAGCATTGTAGGAGTAAGAAGTTTATTGTCATGTATTTTATATACTTGCCTATATTCTTGGTTATAGCAAAATGGTAGAAATCTACCATCCTTTTACTTTCCTAGTGCTTCTAATCATTTATATCTGTTACTGTCTAATGGCTGTTTCAGCACACCTATTTTACACTAGAATAATGACTGTTCAATAAATGCTTATTGAAAAACGTTCATACCGTTTATTCTGTGTATCTCTTTGAGACTAAGTGAGATGAGTGACTGAGCGAAAAGTAGTACACTGTTTCCACGGTACTAAGGAATCAGGGTTGTCATATTCAATAGTTGCCAAGAACTATTCTCTTCCTGGTAAGAGGAGTTTCTAGTGGAACTGTGAGCTAGCTGGTACACAGGCCAACATACCAGGTGGGGGTGTCTGACACCAATCCTACAGTCTATGTTTTCTAAACGTGCAGATCCTATATAGGTTTTATAGAAACTACACAACAATACACCAACCTCCTGGACCCCTCTTGATCACGATTCTTGGCCAACCACAACAACGAAACAGCCCTGATCCCAGCAACCAATGACATCAGGGCCCTCCTGGACTGCAGAGAAATAGCAGCCCTCATGCTCCTAGAACTTTCTGCTGGATTCAACACCATCTCCAAGCACATCCTGATCAACAGACTCCACCACATCGGAATCCAGGGAGATACCCTCAAATGGATTGCCTCATACCTAGCCAGAAGAGCCCAGAAAATCCATCTCTCACCATAAACCTTGAAACCCAAGAACATCATCTGCTGTCCCCCCAAGGATCGTCCCCCAGCCCACCCTATTGAATGCGTACATGACCCCCCTGGTCAACACTGTCAGATCACACGGACTCAACATCATATCATACACTGACAACACCCAGCTCATCCTCTCACTGTCCAAAGACATTCCATCAGCAAAGCCCACTTCCACAGATGCATGATTAACATCACAGAATGGATGACGAGCAACTGTCTCAAGTTTAACAAGGACAAGATGGAAGTCCTTATCTTCGGGAACAACACCTCAACATGGATCGATGTTTGGTGGCCCGCCGAGCTCAGTCCACCCCCACACTCCTGCTGACCATGCCCACAACCCCAGCATCATACTGGACAGTAAGCTCTCTAAGAAGAATCAAGTCAACACATTCTTCTCATCCTGCTTCTACACCCTACGTATGCTCCGCAAGATCTTCTGATGACTCTACATCCACTGGATTCAAGCAAGCCTGGCTGAAGACGGCTGAAATGCCAGAAACCGGTCCTAGGAAGCTTGTTTCCGGTCCAGGGAAGACATGGCTTGGCAGCTCGGGCTGGACTGTTCCCATGAGGCACAGGGTCAGACTGATTTGCATATGGCCATGTCTGAACTGGGGTGGCAGAGTGGGCTAAAGAATGGTGATGGATTAAACCCAGATCAGTTGACTGGGGGTGAGTGCTTGCAATGTTCAACACTCCGTTCATCATTTCCTTTGGTTTTTGCTTTGTTCGCCATAAGTTGGCAGGGTATGCTCAGACGTGAGTCCCTTGCTCACTTTGGGCCTCATGTAGGAAGCCAAATACCGGTCGGTAACGGCCGATTTTCGGTAATTATACCGTTACCGACCGGTATTTTGGCTTTTGGTATGTAGGGGGATCATTTTTGTATTCGGTAATTTACCGAATCGGTAAAATTACTGAATCGGTAATTTTACCGATTCGGTAAATTCCGAGTACAAAAATGATATGTAGGGGGAGTGTGTGTGTGTTTTTAGGAGTCGGTATTTACCACCAACTAATAGTTGGTGGTAAATAATGAATGTATGTGTTTACGCATTTTAAAGCGCTTAGACGTGTGCAATGTGGCAGACATACATGCCCTTAGGGCATGTATGTGTGCCACATGTGCACACATGGCCGAATCAGGGGTGCAACAGGGTGTCAATGTGACACCCTGCCACCCTTGCATGTTTTCCCCCCATTACCGAATCGGTATTTACCGATTCGGTAATGAGGCATACCTTCCCATCAATGGGAAGGTATGCCTCATTACCGAATCGGTAAATACCGATTCGGTAATTACCGAATATTACCGAGTCGGTAATATTTACCGACGGATTACCTACATACAAGTTACCACTTCTTAAATACCGATTCGGTAACGTTCGGTATTTAAGAAGTGGTAACTTGTATGCTACCTACATGAGGCCCTTTGCCACTGGATTCAAGCAATCCTGGCTGAAGACGGCTGAAATGCCAGAAACCGGTCCTAGGAATCTTGTTTCCGGTCCAGGGAAGACATGGCTTGGCAGTTCGGGCTGGACTGTTCCCATGAGGCACAGGGTCAGACTGATTTGCATATGGCCATGTCTGAACTGGGGTGGCAGAGTGGGCTAAAGAATGGTGATGGATTAAACCCAGATCAGTTGACTGGGGGTGAGTGCTTGCAATGTTCAACACTCCGTTCATCATTTCCTTTGGTTTTTGCTTTGTTCGCCATAAGTTGGCAGGGTATGCTCAGACGTGAGTCCCTTGCTCACTTTGCCACTGGATTCAAGCAAGCCTGGCTGAAGACGGCTGAAATGCCAGAAACCGGTCCTAGGAAGCTTGTTTCCGGTCCAGGGAAGACATGGCTTGGCAGTTCGGGCTGGACTGTTCCCATGAGGCACAGGGTCAGACTGATTTGCATATGGCCATGTCTGAACTGGGGTGGCAGAGTGGGCTAAAGAATGGTGATGGATTAAACCCAGATCAGTTGACTGGGGGTGAGTGCTTGCAATGTTCAACACTCCGTTCATCATTTCCTTTGGTTTTTGCTTTGTTCGCCATAAGTTGGCAGGGTATGCTCAGACGTGAGTCCCTTGCTCACTTTGCCACTGGATTCAAGCAAGCCTGGCTGAAGACGGCTGAAATGCCAGAAACCGGTCCTAGGAAGCTTGTTTCCGGTCCAGGGAAGACATGGCTTGGCAGTTCGGGCTGGACTGTTCCCATGAGGCACAGGGTCAGACTGATTTGCATATGGCCATGTCTGAACTGGGGTGGCAGAGTGGGCTAAAGAATGGTGATGGATTAAACCCAGATCAGTTGACTGGGGGTGAGTGCTTGCAATGTTCAACACTCCGTTCATCATTTCCTTTGATTTTTTGCTTTGTTCGCCATAAGTTGGCAGGGTATGCTCAGACATGAGTCCCTTGCTCACTTTGTCACTGGATTCAAGCAAGCCTGGCTGAAGACGGCTGAAATGCCAGAAACCGGTCCTAGGAAGCTTGTTTCCGGTCCAGGGAAGACATGGCTTGGCAGTTCGGGCTGGACTGTTCCCATGAGGCACAGGGTCAGACTGATTTGCATATGGCCATGTCTGAACTGGGGTGGCAGAGTGGGCTAAAGAATGGTGATGGATTAAACCCAGATCAGTTGACTGGGGGTGAGTGCTTGCAATGTTCAACACTCCGTTCATCATTTCCTTTGGTTTTTGCTTTGTTCGCCATAAGTTGGCAGGGTATGCTCAGACGTGAGTCCCTTGCTCACTTTGCCACTGGATTCAAGCAAGCCTGGCTGAAGACGGCTGAAATGCCAGAAACCGGTCCTAGGAAGCTTGTTTCCGGTCCAGGGAAGACATGGCTTGGCAGTTCGGGCTGGACTGTTCCCATGAGGCACAGGGTCAGACTGATTTGCATATGGCCATGTCTGAACTGGGGTGGCAGAGTGGGCTAAAGAATGGTGATGGATTAAACCCAGATCAGTTGACTGGGGGTGAGTGCTTGCAATGTTCAACACTCCGTTCATCATTTCCTTTGGTTTTTGCTTTGTTCGCCATAAGTTGGCAGGGTATGCTCAGACGTGAGTCCCTTGCTCACTTTGCCACTGGATTCAAGCAAGCCTGGCTGAAGACGGCTGAAATGCCAGAAACCGGTCCTAGGAAGCTTGTTTCCGGTCCAGGGAAGACATGGCTTGGCAGTTCGGGCTGGACTGTTCCCATGAGGCACAGGGTCAGACTGATTTGCATATGGCCATGTCTGAACTGGCGTGGCAGAGTGGGCTAAAGAATGGTGATGGATTAAACCCAGATCAGTTGACTGGGGGTGAGTGCTTGCAATGTTCAACACTCCGTTCATCATTTCCTTTGGTTTTTGCTTTGTTCGCCATAAGTTGGCAGGGTATGCTCAGACGTGAGTCCCTTGCTCACTTTGCCACTGGATTCAAGCAAGCCTGGCTGAAGACGGCTGAAATGCCAGAAACCGGTCCTAGGAAGCTTGTTTCCGGTCCAGGGAAGACATGGCTTGGCAGTTCGGGCTGGGCTGTTCCCATGAGGCACAGGGTCAGACTGATTTGCATATGGCCATGTCTGAACTGGGGTGGCAGAGTGGGCTAAAGAATGGTGATGGATTAAACCCAGATCAGTTGACTGGGGGTGAGTGCTTGCAATGTTCAACACTCCGTTCATCATTTCCTTTGGTTTTTGCTTTGTTCGCCATAAGTTGGCAGGGTATGCTCAGACGTGAGTCCCTTGCTCACTTTGCCACTGGATTCAAGCAAGCCTGGCTGAAGACGGCTGAAATGCCAGAAACCGGTCCTAGGAAGCTTGTTTCCGGTCCAGGGAAGACATGGCTTGGCAGTTCGGGCTGGACTGTTCCCATGAGGCACAGGGTCAGACTGATTTGCATATGGCCATGTCTGAACTGGGGTGGCAGAGTGGGCTAAAGAATGGTGATGGATTAAACCCAGATCAGTTGACTGGGGGTGAGTGCTTGCAATGTTCAACACTCCGTTCATCATTTCCTTTGGTTTTTGCTTTGTTCGCCATAAGTTGGCAGGGTATGCTCAGACGTGAGTCCCTTGCTCACTTTGCCACTGGATTCAAGCAAGCCTGGCTGAAGACGGCTGAAATGCCAGAAACCGGTCCTAGGAAGCTTGTTTCCGGTCCAGGGAAGACATGGCTTGGCAGTTCGGGCTGGACTGTTCCCATGAGGCACAGGGTCAGACTGATTTGCATATGGCCATGTCTGAACTGGGGTGGCAGAGTGGGCTAAAGAATGGTGATGGATTAAACCCAGATCAGTTGACTGGGGGTGAGTGCTTGCAATGTTCAACACTCCGTTCATCATTTCCTTTGGTTTTTGCTTTGTTCGCCATAAGTTGGCAGGGTATGCTCAGACGTGAGTCCCTTGCTCACTTTGCCACTGGATTCAAGCAAGCCTGGCTGAAGACGGCTGAAATGCCAGAAACCGGTCCTAGGAAGCTTGTTTCCGGTCCAGGGAAGACATGGCTTGGCAGTTCGGGCTGGACTGTTCCCATGAGGCACAGGGTCAGACTGATTTGCATATGGCCATGTCTGAACTGAGGTGGCAGAGTGGGCTAAAGAATGGTGATGGATTAAACCCAGATCAGTTGACTGGGGGTGAGTGCTTGCAATGTTCAACACTCCGTTCATCATTTCCTTTGGTTTTTGACTCTACATCCACACCAGAAGGGCCATTATGCAAGATCTCGTCACCAGCAGACTGTACTACGGGAACACACTCTATGTAGGAATTACCACTGTACACCTCCTGAAAAGTCCACAGAGTATATGGAACGGAGCAGCTAGTTCATCCTTGACCTCCCCAAATGAACCCATATCACACCAAACCTCAAGAAACTTCACTGGTTCCCAATTCACAGAAGAGGTTTCAGTTCAAGATGCTGATCCATGCATTCAAGGTCCTGCACAATGAGGGACCAGCATAAATCAACAAATGTATGACCTTCCACATACCGACCAGACACCTGCGATCCACAACCGTCTTCATCGCTGATGCCCCTTGAATCTGCTGTTGCAACACTGGAGGACGCTCTCTCACACCTGGCGGAAAGGCATGGAACAGCCACCCCCTGCAACTCTGGTCCACCACATCGCTCCATAAATTTAGGAGGAGACTCAAGACCTGTCTGTTCAAATGAGCACCATAAAAACACAGCAAACTACACTCTCCAGTGCCTTGAAACCGTCAGGGGAGATATGTTGCACTGTTATAAATTTTGATTGATTGATTGAACCTATGGGGGAGATAGGCTTTGCAGTAGTTAAAAACTAATTTAGTAGTTTTTCACTAGCAGGACATGTAAAACTCAAAAGTACATGTCCTACCTTTTAAATACACTGCACCCTGCCCATCGGGCTGCATAGGGCCTACCTTGAGGGTGATCTATATGTAATAAAAGGGAAGATTTGGGGCTGGCAAGTAGGTTAACTTGCCACGTCAAAATGGCAGTTTAAACTGCACACACTGGCTCTGCATTGGCAGGCCTGAGCCATGTTTAAAGTGCTACTGATTAGGTGGCACAATAGGTGCTTCAGGGCCACTAGTAGCATTTAATTTACAGGCCCTAGGCACATTTAGTGCACCATACTAGTAAATTAAATATTCCAATTGCGGATACACCAAAGGTACCATGTTTTCAGTACAGATCATATCACTTTAGCACGGGGAAGCAGTCGTAAAGTGCCCAGAATCCTAAAGCCAGTAAAATTGATGGTAGCAAAACAGGAGGACAGAAGGCAAAATGACAGGGGAAACCACACCAAGAATGCAGGTCTAACAATATAGATATATATACTTTAGATGTTTTTAGTAAACAATAAATTGGATTCATTATTTAGGTCATTTTAATTATAACTATGGGGTACTTCAATTAAATTTTGTGGCTACCCCATGAAAGGTGCAGGTATGGTACAGTTAATCCTTAAAGATAGACTTTATGAAGAAGACCTGAAAGCCCAGATACGAGTAATTCAAAATTATTGGTACTGGAAAAATTACTAGAGAAATTATCCAGGTCACCTTTGAGGCAGGGCAAAGTATATAGCCTTCAATCAGACCAGGAGCAGAACTGGGACCCATTGAGGTTTCAATTGGAAACAGACTTTAAAATAGTTGAACAGCACCGCAGGATACTGGATCTATCAGATTTATGAGAGCAGTCTCTGCAATGAGGTGCCTTTTAATCTTTTAATAATGGTGGGTCGTAGGGAACTCCCCTATAGTTAAAGCAAAACATCTATGAAAAAGCTCAGAAAACAAATACATTATTAACAACTACACTGAGACTGACCAGAGAGAAAGTTAAAATAACATGTTTTCAACCCAAAAGGGTAATTCATAGAATCATAATGGTACAAGACCCAGGCATTTGCTGACGTTTGTTCGGGAGCTATATAATGGTGAGGCACATTCACCAGATGCAACAGCTGCCTTTTTAGCTGACTCTGATATGCTCTTTTGCATCTAAGTTATAGCTATAGTCTAGAGCAACTGCTCAGTAATAATGAGGTATGGAGGAATATGGGTCCTGATGGTTAAATTGCACAATTTAGTGAGCAGTTTAGTTAGCTTCTTCTAACATGGGTGGTAGAATTATATATTTCTTTTCGAAGGATGGGCAGTAACACCATCCATGAGTGAAGCGTACAAATCATTGATAAAGAAAGAGTGGAAGCTGAAATGTAGATGTGTCTATTGTAGGATTATTACATTACTAAAATTGTATTTAAAAATATACAGAAAAAAACATTGGCCAACAAACTAGAATGTTTACTGCCCTATTTGATAGACTCTGATGAATCAGACTTTATTATACACAGGCAACATTTTACAACATGAGGAGGGTACTGCACCTTATAGAGAACCTAGGAAACAAAAGATCCTCTTGGTCAATGTGAGAAATTGAGTTGTTGATTGACTGGGATGTGAGCCTGGTCAAGCAGCAACCACAGTCTTTCTTAGGGTGAGGCACAAGCCAACCCCAAATTAACCTGGATTCAGCTCTCTGGTAGCTTGGCACAGAGCAGTCAGGTTTAACTTAGAGGTAATGTGTAAACTATTTGTGCAACACTTCAGACAGAAATAAAGTGAAAAACACCACACAAAAAGGATTTCCGCACCAAGTTAGGAAAATAGAACAAAATGTAATAACTAAAACAAGACCAAATGACAAAAATCCAATCCGTAGAACCAGGGTTATGAATTTTAAAATTGCTTACGGAAAATAGTTCCAAAAACCTCAAAGCGCCAACTAGGGATGTCTGGTTGCGCTGGAACGGGTCGAAGTCAAACTTTTAGGCCAACCACGATGAAGCACAGGTTGGCTATAGTCACCAAGTTAGGTCCACAGACGTTTACCTTCTCAAAGAGGTGACAAGAGTCCCATTTACATTGGGGAGGCCCACAAGGAGCAGGGAGAGCATCGCAGGAGGTTGGCGGCATAGCACGAAGAATCGGTCGTCATTGCAAGTGGGTGTTGCTGGAGATTCGCATTGATGATCTCCTGCTAGCAGTTGATGCGGTAGTGCAAAGAGGCGACTGCCAGAGATTTGTGGAAAATCATGGTGCAAAGTCTCAGTGCAAATGGGCCAGTTTGCATTCACAAAAATCCAAGCAAGTATGTGTGGTGTGTATGAAGTGTTGTGAGTGTTGTAAGTATGTGCTTTTATTTGTGAGAGTGGGATGGGTGTCTGTTTTAAAAGTGTATGGAAAGTTATTGTCTTAAAACATGCATTATAAAGATGAACGTAAAAATAAAGATAAAAGTTTGATTCGTTCTCAAGAAAAATAATCTTTGTATTTTGGATTATTTTTAGAGCAGTGTATTGAAGGTGGCTTGTTCTTTCTCTTTTTGCATAGTAGCGTACCCCTTTGGTTGCATGGACATCAGAAAAATATTTAGAAACTTTTACTCTAGAACATGGGTACTCGCAAACTTTCTCTCGGGGGCCAAATTTACAATGTGGTTTGTGGCCGAGGGCCGAACCGGAGGGGGCGGAGTCAGAGGGGAGGGGCGGGGCTAAAGCAAAAAAAAAATGTGACCATGAGGTTGAACACAGGTCCCTGCAGAAGACGCCTTCGTCCACTGAGCCACCAGACCCGGCATACACACATCTCTCTCTCTCTCTCTCTCCCCCTCCGTCCCCCTTCCTCCCCCTCTCTCTCCCCCTCTCCCTCCCTCTCCCTCCCTCCCTCTCCCTCTCCCTCTCCCTCCCTCTCTCCCCCTCCCTCTCCCTCCCTCCCTCTCTCTTCCTATCTCTCCCCCTGTCTCTCTCCCCCTGTCTCTCTCCCCCGTCGCCCTCCCTCTGTCACCCTCCTCCCTCTGTCTCCCTCCTCCCTCTGTCTCCCTCCTCCCTCTCTGTCTCCCCCTCTGTCTCCCCCTCTGTCACCCTCCCTCTGTCGCCCTCCCTCTGTCGCCCTCCCTCTGTCTCCCTCCCTCTGCCTCCCTCCCTGTCTCTCTCCCTCCCTCTCTCCCTCCCTCTCTCCCTCCATCTCCCTCTGTCTCCCTGTCTCCCTGTCTCTGTCTCCCTCCCTGTCTCCGTCTCCCTCCCTGTCTCCGTCTCCCTCCCTCCATCTCCCTCCCTCAGTCTCCCTCCCTCCGTCTCCCTCCCTCCGTCTCTCTCCCTCCCTGTCCCTCCCTCTCACTCTGTCTCTCTCCCTCTGTCTCCCTCCCTCTCACTCTGTCTCCCTCTCACTCTGTCTCCCTCCCTCCGGCTCACTCCCTTCTTCTATCTCCCTGTCTCTCTCCCTGTCTCTCTCCCTGTCTCCCTCCCTGTCTCCCTCCCTGTCTCCCACCCTGTCTCTCTCCCTCCCTCTTCATCTCCCTCCCTCTCCATCTCCCTCCCTCTCTGTCTCCCTCCCTATGTCTCTCTCCCTCTGTCTCTCTCCCTCTGTCTCTCTGCCTCTGTCTCCCTCCTCCTCCCTCTGTCTCACTCCCTCCCTCTGTCTCTCTCCCTCCGTCTCTCTCCCTCCGTCTCTCTCCCTCTGTCTCTCTCCCTGTCTCTCTCCCTCCGTCTCTCTCCCTGTCTCTCTCCCTGTCTCTCTCCCTGTCTCTCTCCCTCCCTCTGTCTCCCTCCCTCTGTTGCCCTCCCTCTGTCACCCTCCCTCTGTCTCCCTCCCTCTGTCTCTCTTCCTCTGTCTCCCTCCCTGTCTCCGTCTCCCTCCCTCCGTCTTCCTCCCTTCGTCTCCCTCCCTCTGTCTCTCTCCCTGTCTCTCTCCCTGTCTCCCTCCCTGTCTCCCTCCCTCCCTCTCCGTCTCCCTCCCTCTGTCTCTCTCCCTCTGTCTCCCTCCCTCCCTCCCCCTCCCTCCGTCCCCTTCCCTCCATCTCCCTCCCTCCGTCTCCCTCCCTCCGTCTCCCTCCCTCCGTCTCCCTCCCTCTGTCTCTCTCCCTGTCTCCCTCCCTGTCTCTCTCCCTGTCCCTCTCCCTCTGTCTCTCTCCCTCTGTCTCCCTCCCTCTCCCTCCCTGTCTCCGTCTCCCTCCCTGTCTCCGTCTCCCTCCCTCCATCTCCTTCCCTCCGTCTCCTTCCCTCCGTCTCCCTCCCTCCGTCTCCCTCCCTCTGTCTCCCTCCCTCTGTCTCCCTCCGTCTCCCTCCCTGTCTCCCTCCCTGTCTCTCATCTTATCTTACGCAACATTTATAAAGCGCACTGACACCATAAGTTTCCTGGTGCTAGCAAAGTACAGAGTTTGTAGCGAGATAGGCTAACCAGAGGTGGTGAAGAGCAGGGTTTTTAGGGATTTTCTAAAGTTGAGTAGGGAGCCGCAGGTCTTGATCGACAGTGGAAGGGGGTTCCATAGCTTTGGGCCAGGTAGGCAAATCTGCGTCCGCCCAGTTTTTTTTGTTTGAAGGTTGGGGCGGCCAGCAGATGGAGATGGGCCGACCGAAGGTTGCGAGCCGGGAGGTGCTTCGTAATAAGAGCTTTAATGAAGTCTGGGCTGTTGCCATGGAGGGCTTTGAAAGTCAGGCAGCCGACCTTGCGATAGGTTGCCAATGCAGTTTGTGCAGCAGAGGCTTTGCGGATTGCCACTTCGGGGTTTTATAGATAAGTCTCGCTGCCTGATTCTGCACCATTTGGAGGCGGCGAAGCAACACTGTAGGTAAGCCAAGGTAGAGGGAATTGGAAAAGTCGAGGCGGGATAATACCAGCGAGATCACAACTTGTACCAACGCCGCATGTGACAACAGATGGGAAATTTTGCGGATTTTACGTAGCTGGAACATGCTGGAAGAGATCACAGTGCCTACCTGAGATTTAAGGGAGAGGTCGGAGTCAATAAGCACTCCTAGGCTCTTAATCGAGCTAGCAGGCATAGGGGCAGAGCCCAGCTCACTTGGCCAGAACTGGGGGCCCCAGTGTGCTAAGCTCTTTCCTGGCAGAATAAGCTCAGTTTTCCCGGGGTTGAGTTTTAGTTGGTTCTGGTTCATCCACAGCTGTATGTGAAGCATTGCTGCTTGGAGTACAGCAGCGGAGTCAGGGGAATCCAGGGGAAAAATGATCTGCAGGTCATCCGCGTAGTTGAAGACCGTGATCTTCCACCTCTTTAGCGAGTGAATTAAAGGGCGGAGGTATAGGTTGAACAGTAAGGGGGAGAGGGAAGAGCTCTGTGGGACCCCACAAACTGTGGGTGCCCTGGGTGCAGTATAAGGGCCCCGGCAAACCGCCTGACCTCTGCCCGTGAGGAACGATTTAACCCAGTCAAGGGCGAGGCCATGAATGCCGGCCTGCTCAACACGGTGGAGAAGAATGTTATGATCCACCGTGTCAAACGCTGCCAACAAATCCAGCAGCACGAGTGCCTGCGCGATTCCTCTGTCTGCATTTCCTCTCAAAACGTCCATCACCGCCAGAATGACGGACTCGGTGGAATGAGCCGGCCTAAAACCAGCTTGGTTAGGTACCAAATAGCTGGAGCTCTCAACAAATTTCGAGAGACAGGTGGTTACATGGGCCTCAAGGATCTTAGACAGATATGGCAAGAGGGAGATAGGACGGTAATTGGAGAGGGTAGCAGGGTCCGCTCCTGTTTTTTTTAGGAGGGGGACCAATATAGCCTCCTTGAAGGCATTGGGGACCGTGCCAGAATTAAGGGAGGCGTTCAGAAAGGAGAGGATGCTATCTGGTAGGGAAAGACAGATTTCCCTAAAAACAGAGGGAGGGCAGCAGTCGTTGGGGGACCCCGACTTAATGCGGGTAGAGATCTCGGAGAGGGTACTAAGGGTAAGGACCGAAAAATGGGTGAGGGACAAAGGGTTAGAGACGGGGACATCCAGCAACCCACTAAGCATAGGGGGCGGGATGGTGTTCTTGATGTCCACAATTTTCTCAATGAAAAAGGTATTTAAAGCATTGCAGGTCTCTTGGGTGGGAAGCTGAGTAGGTAGAATTCTATCATCAGAGGTGAAGTCATTCATTATTTTGAAGATTTCTTTTGGTTTATTATGGGCCAAAAGGATCCTGTCAGAGACATGTGTGGCTTTGACTTTAGATATCGCACCTTTATACTCTTTACGGACCGCTATATAGAGCAGTCTGTCAGGGTTCAAGTAATCACGTCTCCAATTGCGTTCTAACTGGCGGAGCTTCAATTTCTGAACCTTGAGGTCACTTGAGAACCATCTTTGCGCGTTGCCATGCCTGGTGCGCGCAAATTTGGTGAGAGGGGCGAACCGGTCACTGGCTATCTGTAGCCAATTGGTGATGTCGCCCTCCATCACGTCAATACTAGAGTCAGAATAAAGAATAGGAGAGGTGCTAGTCAGAAAGTCCATGAAACCTTGGCGATCATAGGAGCTCCATTTACGCGATATCCCACCTGCCAGAGTGGGGGCTTTGACCCTACCTTTAACTATGATGGTAATGTCGATCAGGTGGTGGTCCGGCCAGATACAGGGGGAGATGACTAGGTTGGTTAGGGCTACATCGTGTGTCCAGATATGGTCGAGGGTATGACCTTTCGAGTGAGTGGAATCGGTGACATGTTGAGTCAGATTAAGACTAGAAAGGGCTTCAAATAATTCTGTGGCATGTGGTCCGGCTCGAACATCATTGAACCAATAGTTGAAGTCCCCAAATAGAGCAACTCTGGTATGGAGCATCAGCAAATTTGCCATTTATTCGCTTAAGGAGATAGGGAACATGGGCATGGTATAAGGGGGACGATAAATGAGTATAAGCGAGAGGGCACCTCTCCCTCCCTCTGTCTCTCTCCCTCTGTCTCCCTCCCTCTGTCTCTCTCTCCCTCTGTCTCTCTCCCTCTGTCTCCCTCCCTGTCTCCCTCCCTGTCTCTCTCCCTCCCTCCCTCCGTCTCCATCCCTCTGTCTCCCTCCCTCTGTCTACCTTGCTGTCTCCCTCCCTGTCTCTCCCCGTCTCCCTCCCTCTGTCTCTCTCCCTCTGTCTCTCTTCCTCTGTCTCTCTTCCTCTGACTCCCTCCCGGTCTCACTCTCTCTCCCTCTGTCTCCCTCCCTCCGTCACCCTCCATCTCCTTCCCTGTCTCCCTCCCTCTCCCTCCCTCTGTCTCCCTCCGTCTCCCTCCGTCTCCCTCCATCTCCCTCCATCTCCCTCTGTCTCCCTCCGTCTCTATCCGTCTCTCTCCATCTCTCTCCATCTCCCTCCCTCCCTCCGACTCCCTCCGTCTCCCTCCCTCCCTCCGTCTCTCTCCCTCCCTCCCTCTGTCTGCCTCCGTCTCCCTCCCTCCGTATCTCTCTCTGTCTCCCTCCCTCTATCTCTCCGTCTCTCTCCCTGTCTCTCTCCCTCCCTCTGTCTCCCTCCCTCTCCATCTGTCTCTCTCCCTCTGTCTCTCTCCCTCTATCTCTCTCCCTCTGTCTCTCTCCCTCTGTCTCTCTCCCTCTGTCTCTCCCTCCCTCTCCCTGTCGCCATCTGTCTCCCTCTCTGCCTCCCTCTCTGCCTCCCTCTCTCTGTCTCCCTTCCTCTCCCTCCCTCTGCCTCCCTCCCTCTGTCTCCCCCAGACTGCGCCTCTCTGTCTCCCTCTCTCTGTCACCCTCTGTCAACCTCTCTCTCCCTCCCTCTCTCTCCCTCTATCTCCCTCTCCTTTCCTCCGTCACCTTCTGTCATCTCACCCCATGTGTGTGTGTCAGCTCTCAGCCCGGGCTGAGACAGCTTCCCAGCGCGCACACACAGCCGCACTGAGACAGCTTCCCAGCGCGCACACACAACCGCACCCGAGTACTTCACAGATCTTTAAAAGATCATTTACATGTTAATAAAGCTTTGTTGTATTGCACCTCTTAGGCCCCTGCATCTCCATTTTGACAATCACTGGAATCCCCCGGCCCCCACAGAGCAGAGTCTCAGAGTCCGGGCTGCTGCAACCGGCAGTGTTTGCTAACACTATTTAAATATTTTTTTTTTAAACACAGGTAGGATGTCTCCAAGGTCCGCGGGCCGCCAAGGAAGGATTGCCGGGCCGCTGGCAGCCCGCGTGCTGTACTATGAGTAACCGTGCTCTAGAACTTCAGCTGCACCTATTGGAAAAGTATCCAACCAGCAGTTCCACAGCATCAGACTGTATTTCAGCTTCATCCCATGTGGGGACCTGTGCACCGCCAAAGAAATGGCAAGGTCTCACTCTTAAGTTGGTTCTTTGAAAAGTTTCAATGAGGAATCTCCAAAGTTGCAGAGCACCACCGGACCCAACCTGCCTCAGGTATCTGGAATTCGGTTACAGAGTGGTGGCTACAGTATTAGCAGCATCCTGCTCAAAGAGGATTTTTTTTTCTCAAAGAATGTTAATCCAATTGGTGTATCTGACCCATACTCCATTGTGGTGGGCCTCAAATCATACCAAGGTCCTAGTATACTGCGATCATTGACTATGTTGGCCGATTTGCACTTTTTGGTGCTATTTTCACCTAAAACTTTTAAAACTCATATCTACAGTTCTCTTTTTTGGATTTTTGTTGTTTTTGTGTAATTTTGTTATTATATTTTTCAATTTGATTTTGGATTTTCATTTCTTGGTGTTTTTACTTTAATATTGTTTTGGTACTGCATAAACATTTTACAGAATGACCTTAGTTAAGCCTGTCTGCTCTGTGCCAGAGCTACTAGAATGTTGAGCTCAGGTTAATTTGGTGAACTTGAGAGTTTATCCTGAGAATAAGTGTTATTATTCCTTGAGGGGACAGATACCCACTCTAAATAATAATCCATGTTCTTACATTTACCACACCTCTATCAGGAATCTAACATTCTCTTTAGAACTAGCTTGTTTCTAAATCAAGTAATCTAAGTCTGATCCAGAGAGAAAGTTCTTGAAATGCTAGCCTTCGAGCTCCAGCAATTTCCACATGCACCTTTCAACTGGTACTGTTCCCAAGGTCTACTAATCTCCACGGCCTGAGATGCTGGGGTGTGGTCAAGGGGGTGGTCTACTATGTTCCATTACTGCTAAGTGTGGCACATTCAAAATAATGTAAGGACTACAGTACTAACAATAAGATTTCAACTTTCTCTACAACATTCATTGTTTCTTTCCCAAGGTAGCATCCTTAATCAAAGGGTGGAGAATTGGCCAATAATATTGGAACTGTCTTTAGAGTGTCCAATTCATGGATGCTTTCAAGCATGCAGATACTCCTCAGCATTAAATAGTTACAAGAGGAGCATGCCATGCTGACCAAGAGCTTAAAGTGATTTGCTGTAAATATGCAAGAGGTGAGTGAGAAGAGATTATCTGAAATAAATAACTAATAAATTCCTATTTCAAACATCCCTGATAAACGTCTATCGGACCTACCTATGGCAAAATCTCAAGACCAAGCGAGGTTTGATATATGGCCTTATTTGTTAAGAAATGAATAAATCTTCACCAGGCAGTTTATATCCTCACATGTGTACAGACATATTCATTTGAGGAATTCAGAAAACTCTTCCAAGTTACACCTAGAAATCTGTGTCAATCACAGCTCTCCTGGCATAATTTTGAAATTCATTTGTGTATTCTTTTACCCCACATTTATTTTGCGAGAGAAAATTTGCTGCACCATAGCAAATGATCTCCTTTTTGAAATGTATTTTGTAAGGTAAACAGTTCTCACTTGCAGGAACTCCTCCCTCTATGTTTCTACCAGTTTTCAGGACTATGTCCCTCACCATTCACACACTGGAAACGTTTAATGCGCAAACCATTTTCACATAAACTTATCAAGTGCACATCAACAGTTCGGACTGGGAGCGGTGTAGTCCATGTACAGACTTTGGTGGTCCCTGATTGGATCCGTCTATAATTCTGATGACCTCAAATCAATAGAATTTAGGTTAGATGCCTATGGTCTAGTGCAGTCAACCTCGGAGCTGGGGAACCTGGTTTCAGCCTCAGCAGGGACGCTCAAAATTCTAGGATTCTGGGAAAATCATTTAATCTCCCTGTGCTCAACAAAAATTATTATGTTGGTCTGTAACGTAACTGGTACTCATGTAAAGTGCTCTGATACTTTTGGGTCTAGTATAAAACTCCACAAAGAAATAAAGAAAAAATTATCGGAGTGGTGACATGCTCAATAAGAACGACAGACATGGGTCAAGATTTTCAGTCATTTATAAAGACTCATTGAGCAAAATACATGAATTATTTCATAAGCATGGTTATCAATAAAGATTACAGATCACAGGTACAAAGAACTCAGTAAAGTTCAGTGCAAAATTCAGCATAGACACCTTCCAAAATGCGAAATGAGATTTCTCATTACAGAGGAAAAGTGCATCCTTTTTTAGGACTTCAAACAAAGAATTTCATAGATTACTAAATATGTACAAGGTTTTCAGGATGTGCAACAATGAGGAACAAGCAAGAAGAATCATTTTACTACAGTATACATTTGAGGATGCTCTCATAATACTATTGCATTGAATTCAGTTGCTTTCACCATTTATCAATCATAATAATAGACACATTGTATAAACGATAGTCTAAGACAGTTAGGATGTCCTTGGTTAGGCACAGCTTGGTGAGAGGCATCTTGGAATGCTCCCTTCTTCCTTAATAAAACTTGTAGTTCTTTTAGTTAGAGCTGAGAAATAACAACAATGATCACATGGTGTGATACAGTGTCATTTCATGATGAAAGACAGTACATTTTTGGTTATGTTAGCACAAGTTTGATTTCAAGCATTTTTCAAAGCATAAACAATGTTTGCAAAAGCAATTAACTTTGCACTCTAAAGAAACACATCTACAAGTGGAAAATGGTACTAGATTATTAGACAGCACCTGCACCACAGAGGATATGTGTCATAGGAACACAAGAGTTCAAAGATCCCTCTGCAAAAGGAAAGTACCATATTATCAAATTATCAGGATAACACCAGTGAATGGTTGTCAATGCACTTATCTGCACATAAACAATCTTTGAGGGTTTACCAAAATAAAGAATTCACTTTTGCAGAATCTGTTAAATTTGTCAAGTGTGTTTCAGAATTTTTAAATAAAAGTGGATGACACCAATAAACAGTGGTTAAACCCAACTTCAGGGGACTCTTGTTTTTTTTTCTCCTCCTCATGTCAAGGTAGATATATTTGTCTTCTTTTCAGGAGTAAATCTATGACCTTTTCCAGAGTTGGAAGGTGGCAACTTTGGTTTATAAATATGCGCACATGGGTAAATGTTGTGGATTTGCACAAACTTCCAGGGCATTCCTGCCCTAGAAAGCCCTCTCCTCCTCCACTGAGGTAGATTTATATACACAGAGGGGCATATTCACAAGAAGACACCTCCGATTTATCTCCACCTTAATGCAACAAAAGTGGAGATAGATTTAACACCCCATTCACAAGCAGGTGCAAACTGCAGACAACACCAATATTCCTGTGATAACCGCCCCAAAATCTAACACCACGGCGGACACCACCAACTAAATCTAATGAGATGCAGAGTAGGCGTTCCCATGCAAAAACACACAGAAAAAAAACACCACCACTTTCACAACAAACTGACAGAACTGCGAAGCAAACCAAAAACAGGCGTTAAGCCGCGATGGCCGGAGGTATTTAACACCTGCCTCAAGCAGGTGTAAAGACGGACGCCTACCTGCAGTAGGCAACGGAGCCCCAAGAACAAACAACGCCATGGAGCTACTCATCATGCAGCTCGGAGACACAACAGGGCCACAACACCCACCGCCACCATCCCCAGGACCGCCACTACCCCCAGGACCCGGACCCGCCCCCCCTCGGACCACCACAGAGGCAGCATAGAGTAAGACAGCGGACCGATTGTCTTTTTATTATCTGGTTCTGCTGGCTCGTAGAGAAATCTGTAAATGCTGGCTCAAGAAAATTTCTTGGACCTTTTTAGATTGGGTACACGCCATCAAACATACAATAAAATTAGATAGAGTTATCTGGAAAAGGAAGAAAGATTTCTGGTTGCCATGTATGGGCTGGCTTGACGAGCTGTGATTACAGAGATCCATCTGTCCAATGATTTTGCCTTTGCACAGACACATTATCTCTCGGATCAGTTTTAAGAGTCATCCAGTTAGAAAAACTGAACTGACTATTCAGGAGAGGCCCAGTGCAAAGTGCGTCCATTAAGACCAGATCAGCATTTGCTAACTGCTGGCGCTATATAACGTAAGGGAGGCCGCAGAAAGAAGATAGCTGATTCTGGGTACATATAATGGCGTATGAGCACTAAAAAAAAAGACAGCGGACCTACTGAAAACGCACCACTCTCACAGACCTACGCCAGTGGAAGTCATTGCCCACTACAGGCTCAAAAGGACAACCATTCTCCGCATCATGACCCACATCACCCACAGGCTGACGGTCCCAACACAGCGGAGAACCAACATCCCACCTCAGACAAAGCTGCTGGCTGTGCTGCACCTGTTTGCCTCTGGGACATTCCAACCAACAACTGCCAGAGTCAGAGGAGTCTCACAGCCAGCCCTATCAAAGTTCATCACACCTGTCCTGGATGCCATCCTCAGCTTCATGCCTCAGTACCTTCACTTCCCCGACACTGCGCAGGAACAGCTGGAGACAAAGCAAGGCTTCTACGCCATGACCAGATTCCCGGCCGTGTTGGGGGCAATTGACTGCACACATGTTCCACTTGTGCCCCCTGCGGATACTGCACACCACTACCGCAACAGACAGCAAACGCATTCCATCAATGTACAGGCAATAGTGGACCACCGGGGACTCGTCACCAATGTTGTTGCCAACTACCCAGGCAGTGTGCACGATTCCTTCATCTTCCAACAGTCCATCATCAACCAGCACTTCTAGGATGGCACATATGGAATGGGACTGCTTGTTGGTAAGTACCAAATCAACACACCACACATCCCACAGCCACCAATGCACAAAGCACATCTGTGGGGATGCACACATGACCAAGCCACATTCGACAAGTCAGACTACACGACCACCTACTAGGCACGACTACACCACTCCATGGTCATCCTGGGCTACCCCTGCACCCAATACAAACATTTCATGGCACCATAGCCACACAACGCCTGGACGTGTGGAGATGTGGAATGCAGCCATGACACATGTGAGGCACTGCTCTGCCCTCATGAACCTGCCCCATTCTCCCGCAGGTCAGCGTCCCTTGGTGGTGGGCCCATGTCGGCCGCTGTGCATCTGGGGCCACTTGCCCTGTGCGACTTGAGTCGTCCCTCCTTGTGGTTCCGACATTGCATGTCTGAGTGCCTGATGTCTGTTGGTGTAGTTGACTCTTTTCTCCCAGCACTGTCTGAGTGCCTGATGTCTGTTGGTGTAGTTGACTCTTTTCTCCCAGCACTGTCACAGGTGATCAAGGATATGCACTCTGCTCTTGGATGATGACACCCCTCCGCGTCCCGAACACACCCGCCTAGAGGCAGCACAATGCGGCCCACATACACACTAGGGGCATCGTTGAATGCACATTTGGCATGTTGAAGTCATGTTTCAGCTGCCTGGACTGCACAGGTGGGAAGCTCCTGTACATCCCGGATGTCGTGTGCAAGATGATCGTTGCATGTTGTGTGTTGCACAACATCTGTGTTCGCACCAGGGCCCCATGGATCCCAGTTTCAGAGGTACCGGACGATGACAATGGTGATGGGGCTGGTGGCCCGCATCCTACTGCAGCTGCGGCAGGAATGGCCCATAGGAACTACATCATTGAGATCTACTTCTCATGAGCACATCACATTGTGTCCGTCCGTGGCAATCATGGGACAGTAGTAGATGTCCAATTGCACTGCATGTGTGAATAAAACATATGTGCAGGGTACAGGTTGGAATTATGCATTGTCATGTTACATTACTCTGGGGTTACAGATGTGATTTGCCTGGTTGTGCACATTGCCAATCCAGTTGTGTCCTGTGTTCAGTTGTGGAGGGGTTGCTGTTTGTACTGGGATGTTGCCAATGTCCAGATGCACTTCTGCTTATGTGCGTATGCTGCACGGTGGGTGTGTTGCTCCTGTGGCTCTGATTTGTCTGCCACTGGTCTCTTTCATGCGGTGTGCCTGTCGGTTCTGTCCTTCCACGGTGCTTGGATGTTGTGGTGTGCATGTTGTCCTCTGCAGTTGCAACAGCAGTCTGATGGTAACAGTTCCTAAAGGATAAAGTAAGAGAGATTCAGACAGCCAGTTAGGCTTAAGAAGGATGTGCAGTGTCTCCAAGATGGTTAGAGTGTGCCGAGAAAGAGTGAAGGTACTCCTATGTGGATCTGTAAGTGCCCTCACACACCCAAACAGGTGTATAGCATCATCATCGGGCTTATGCTCCTCGTGGGGGTGGCGCTGCAGTCCCTCACGGGCCCGTTTGACGGGGCTCTTTGTCGGAGATCTTCAAGGAGTTTGCCGCATTTGTGCATGGGGTGTGTGGGGCTAAGTGTTGGCCAGGGTGCATCCGTGGTACTCCGCTGTTGCTGTATTTTGTTCAGTGGCATTTTCCGTATGCTGTTCTTGTGCTTGTTCCCGCATTGCGCGTGAATATTGCTACCCTTGCGCTGCTTATCCCTGCTTTCTTCATCATGGAAGGGCTCATTGCAGGTTTTCTGGTGTTGTGGTTTGTGTTTTTATCTCCGCCGGGGTGGTTGTATCACTGACATTGTCCACGTTTTCGGCAGACTATCGCATGGTACCGCCGTGTTGTGAATTCCACGTTGACACAGGGTTATTTTACTGCGATAGGCTGCGATATTGAAAGTTGCGTTACGCTACTCTTGCGGTATTTATCACAAATTCTAGTGAATATACCCCAGAGACTTCTGTGTGACTAATCAATTTACCAATGAGAATCGTGATTTAGAAAAAAAGAGGTTTTGCATTTGGAAGTTAAGCTATTTAGCTTTTAACACAAAACGTTTTAGTAATGAGCTTTATTGTGTTTTTCATAAATGGGTTTTTAATTTGAGGTTGGTAATATTGATACTTTAACAATTAATCATTGGATCTCAGGTATAGCTTTTCTAAGGGCTGCATTGTCCTTGAGTCACACAAGTCTACGCAGGGAAATGCAAGTCCTAAAGTGATATTTACTAAGCCACACAAGGGGCAACTTGTGCTGTCTTGCACTATTTTTGTAAAGGATTGTAACAAAAAGCAGCAACTTGCACTGTGTTGCATTACATTTTGTAGTTGTAGGCACTCCATGGGTGGAGCGTGGGCATTCCTATGCATTCACCAATGAAATTGACGCAATCCCAGATTCACTAACTTCAGTAAACCTGGGACTGCGCCAAACAAGGGTGCCTCCCAAGGATGGCATAACAAGGAGAAAGATTTTCATTTACAATCATTGCTTCCTCTTTCTACTGGTGATACATTCCGTATCACACATAGTAGGATGAAGTTGCCTCCTAGGATTGTTCATTCCTACACAAAACCAATTCTACCTGTAACACGGACACCCTTGTACTATGGCAAGGGTGCTTTCTTTGGTACAAGGCAGCACACAGTACCCTAGTGCAAGAAGGAAGCAGAAGCGTGCCATATCTTAGTAAATATGCCACATTTCTAATCTCTACATTTCACCCAAAGTAACACAGCAAGTTCCTGTGCTGCCTTGCATGACACTTTAGTACATCTGGTCCTCAGTTTACATGAGTATCATCACAAGCTAATTCCCAATTCAGGAGATAATTAATTAGAGTTTTGTGTCTTTTATCAGCCTGAAAGTGCATTCTACTTTGTTCAGTACACATTTAGAAGTGTTTTCAATTTGATAGTGCACATCTGCTCCCTGTTTTCATGATGGGATTGTTCCCAGAATTCGTTTTACAGAGGGTGTGGAAAATTAGCATTACATTTGCTTCTTCCAGAATGTACTTCCTTCATATTTGACTGTAATTTCTCAGCAAATCTATGATGGTACCATATGAACAAGGAAATGTAAACTTCCTCTACTGTGCCATCCCTTTGGCTTTCCGTTTGAAATGTAAGTAGCATTTACAGTTTCCACGAGAAGAGCTTGCTTCTTCTTTTCATGAGATGCAACAAGTCAGTCGAACGAGCAGAGTGATATGTGATTCAGATGGAGGAGAAGGAGAATTGGTTGATCCTCTGTCAAGGATTTGACATGCCAATTATTGAAAAACAGGTGGCAATTATTGAAAAAAAGCAGTGATCAATTCATATTGATCCTACAGGCTCCCGAATGATTGTCAGGTTGAATTCTTGGCTGGTGAGTAAGTAAAAAATCAATAATCGTTTTCCTCCGATGTTGTATTTACATGCTATGGAGGTGCCCATGCAAGGGAATGTCTTCTAAGAGCTTGCATGCATTCAGAATGTTTTCAGCTAGTTAGATTTTGCTCCATAGACATTCAACAGGTAGGATCTGATTTAGACTTGGGTGGTAATGGATAACTGATCACTGAAAAAAGTGGGAAGGCCTCCACTGAAGAATTTTCCACCAGTGTAGAAGCTGCCTATGATTGTACCTCTGCCATATGAATAATATGGCACAGAACGTTCTGCAGTCATATTTTCAACACAGGGAGAATATTCCAATGGAGGACTTGAGACTTCCTTCTAAAAGGAGAGCATTTTCTGACACTGCCGAAATCTCAGTCAGGCCCATATTTTGAAGTTACTTGTCAGTAGCACAGTTTTTTTTTTTAAGTTTGAGTTTATTAAAGTAAAAAGAAAAGGGGGGAGGGGGGTACAATCAATCATGGTAAATATTACATATAATAAGCAATACAATGGGGACTCTCAATAAAAGTAAATATGACAAGCATGAAAAATACAAACAAACCTATATATAAGAAAATATCATATGATACAATAGAAACAATGTCATAACAAAGGGTAACACTATAGCAGTAAAAAATCAACTCATGGCGGCTTACGTATTTCAACAGTGTCAAGGTCTGGAGAAGCATGTGTTGGGGCAAAGGAGGAGAGATAGGATACCACAGGTGACCAAAGCAGGTCACGCTTAACTGCTAGGGAAATGGGAGATACGAAATTGGTATCTAAACGATGGTGGAAGCAAACTGCATTCCACCAAGAGTGATAGGAGACGTTTGCAGCCTGTTTCCAATTAGAGGTAATGGTATGAAAAGCCACAGCAATTAAGAGGTCAAGTAATAGATAGTGGGGAGGCGATCGCGGGAGACTTGGTGATAGGGAACCTAGAAAAACTTGCAGAGGGGAGAAGGGAATTTGAAAATGAAATATCGTTTGTATTTGCGCCCAGACCAGGTGCCAAAATTTGGAGATAGGGGGGCAATCAAACAACATATGTTTGAGATCTGCAACAGGACAGGGACAGGACCAATAAGTAGGAGATGTGTCAGGTGAAAAGCGAGATAAAATGTGTGGGGTACATAAAGATCTAGTATAAATAAAGTATAAAGTTTGGGTAGTATTAGCAGCTCTAGAGGTTTTATGAAGTTTAGTCCATATTTTGTCCCAGAAAGACAAAGGCCAGTCCTGGGTAAGATCCAATTCCCATGCAGTCTCAATTTTAGATTTTAATCTATTAGTGGAGAATCGAAAAGAATTATAGATAGCAGAGGCCGATGGAGATGTCTCCAATAATGAGGAGGTAGCTTTGCGATCCAAAGGAACAGTGTTAGATGGGGCCAAGGAATGAAGATATGAAGTCAAGACTGGAAGTAGGGCAATGTATTGTGATCGAGCAGAGGAGGGCAGTGAAAAAGAGGATTTAAGATCTTGAAAAGAGAGAGGAGTGTCTCGGGAAATTAGTTGGGAGATCCAACACAATCCTTTAGAGTACCATGACTTCCAAAAAATAGTACGATTACGTATTTTGAAGAGAGAGTTATACCATATAGGCTGCTCATGAAGGGAGAGAAGAGACGGGTAAGATGATGATAAATAAGGAAGAAGAAGAGTGCGAGAATGTGAGATAGTAGGAGAGCGAAAGCGAACCAAGGGAGATGTGAAAGATAAATACTCACGAAAAGTAAAAGGGGAAAGAAAAGAGGATTCCATACTTAACCAGACGGGTGGATAATACGGAAGGTCAGAAGAGAACCATCGGATCGATTGCTTCAAAGAGAAAGCTCGATGGTATTCTCTGAAATCCGGAAAACGTACGCCAGATTGGGACTTATCTTTGCGTAGAGAAGCTAAAGCAATCCGGGAGCGTTTACCATTCCATAGGAATTTCAACAACAGGGAATCAAACCGTCTGAAGAAAGAAACTGGAATATGTACTGGAAGCATGGAAATGGTATATAGAAGAAGAGGTGATAACATCATTTTTATGGAATTAAGCCGACCCCACCAGGACAGAAAGAGCGGGTTCCAACGTTGAATAGCCGTGTCCATTTTCTTGAAGATATAATCGAAGTTAAATTTGAGTGTGTCAGACAGGAGAGGGGCGAACCAAACACCCAGATATTTGATCTTAGATGGCTGCCAAGAGAAACCTGTTTGGGAAAAGAGATGTTTTTGACAGAGAGGGTTTAGGGGAAGAATCTCGCATTTATCAGCATTAAGACGGTAGCCAGAAACCGCAGAGAAGGAGGACACTTGTTGAAGGAAAGAGGGAATAGAGGAAATAGGATCAAGGCAGTAAAGAAGAATATCATCAGCATAGACCGACATTTTGACCTGACGTGAACCAAAATTAAACCCAGAAATACTGTTATCCATACGAATTCTAGTAAGAAAGGGTTCCAGGGCTAGAACAAAAAGTAATGGGGATAGAGGACAGCCTTGTCGTACTCCCCTGTGTAATGAGAAGTAATCCGAGGACATTCTGTTGACAAAAATAGAGGCCTGGGGATTAGAATAGAGTAAGGAAATGATAGATATGAATTTGGGGGGAAAGCCGATCCAGCGTAAGGCCTGAAACATAAAATCCCAACCAATCCTGTCAAAAGCCTTCTCCGCGTCTAAAGAAATAGCCGCGAAGGGAAGTGACAAAGAGGTAGTCTTGCTAAGAATATTAAGAAAAACACGGGAGTTGTCAGATGCGAGACGGCCCTTGACAAAACCCGATTGTTCAGGACCAATAAGGTCGGGTAAGAGGGGATCCATGCGTAGTGCCAATAATTTTGCCAAAATTTTGTAATCTGTATTAACCAGAGAAATTGGTCTATAGTTTTTACATAACGAGTGGTCCTTATCTTCCTTGGGAATTAGACAGATTAAAGCCTGTTGAAAGGAGCCACTGGAAGATCCCGCCGCAAGGAAGGATTGGAATAAGAGTAATAATTTAGGGAGGAGTAGGGAGGCGAAATGACTGTAAAATTCAATAGTGAATCCATCAGGGCCTGGGGATTTACCATGTCGTAATTTAGAAACTGCATGAGAAATTTCAAGGGGCGTAATGTCCCGATCCAGATCCGTAAAATCCACATGAGAGGTCGAGGGGGGAGGAATTGAGAGTAGCACAGTTTAACTGAAGGTTTTGCTTGCGAGACAAATATCCTGATTACATTTGGCTGTAATAAACCTCAAATTACTGGGCTTGTAAGTGTTCTAAAAAGATCTAGAGAAACCCCACCCTGAAAGGCTGGCTTTCCACCCCCTGCATCAGATTTTCTCACAAAAACTATTACATCATCTTGGAGTAATACTGCATGTGAGTAAAATGATTTATGGGTGCAAGATGTCCTTCACTCTGAGGGCATGATTCTCAAAAGTTGCTTTACTTCTGATTAAGTCTACACTTCGTTGTAAGTTTACTAATTTCAATATCCACAAACTCCGAGTGTAAACTTACTACAGAAATGCAAGTTACATGTCTCCACAACCGGGTAATGCAATTGGCTCACTCATTTGTGGGTGGGTTATGTCCCTCCCTAAACCCTGCCCTAACCCTACCTAAAACCTTCTTACTCCTCTCTAATCCAATCCCCCTTTGTAGTCAATGTGCCCATTTTCTGACCCACTCTCTCCAGCCCGACCCACATTTACCACTAAAACGTATACTTAAGTGTGCAGAAACTCTGCAGTCAGGGCAGAGAACTCTGCAGACATAACTATACGCAATGCAGAGGGCTAAAACTCCACCACGTAGTTTATGAATTGCAATTTGTAGTATGCATTGTAGTACTGAAAAATGTGCTACAAAAACAAATTTGTCTATCAGGCCTCAAGTTCTAGTGATTTGCGCATGCACATCAGATAAGCCTGCGTAAGTTACTTTAGGAAGCATGTATATTATCTAGATATTATTGATAGCATATACATTGCAATAATGTGTGCTGAAACATATTACAGGCATTTTTTTATATGTTACATTATGAACACTTTATTAAACTATATCACAACTGTAAACCAAACAAGACTAAGCCATACTGCAATCCCCTATGGAAGTGTAATATATTATTCTTTGTAGATTATTAAGCAGCTTGAAATAGGAAGGAGTCAGTTTTGTTAGAAGTCAGAAGGAGTTTTTCTAAAGTTGGCACCCTAAAGCATAGCACGAATGGGTTATGTATTACGAATACTTCTCAGACATCCATCAACGAATTGCTCACTTTCATATTCAACTTCAGAGACTTAAAAAAAATCACCAAAGCAGTGACCAAAATACATTGCGCAGACATGGTGCATGTCACGGGAGCAGCCACATATATGAAAAGAAGGAGGGGATGTACATGTGGATAATGCATAAATAGTATGTGCAAAACTGATATTTTAGATGCCAACATGTAAAATATATGTGCGCTGACACTTTACATTCAAACAAAAGAAACTACATCTGCAAATTCCCACAGAGCCAGACTAGATCACACCCTACTCCAATGTGGCTCAAAATGAGATACACACAAAAATAATCCTAAAGTGCAAAATGGCTTCACAAAAGCTGAGGAAAACGTATTGTGTTTTTCTGTACTTGATCAGGGGTGTCATTTGTTTTTAAATGATGGAAGGAAATGCTAGTCAATGTAGGTCTACCACAAAGCAGTTTCAATTTTCAACAGCTGAAGAGGGTTTTCCGTTACCAAAGATCTTCTTTCATCCAGGTCAGGAATGTGGATGCAGTATTCCTACACCCAGAATTACCAATACCACTGGTATATAGATACCCCAGATGTGATGTGCAGGAATAGCGTGGCATTCCCTAGGAAAGGGTACATTACCACGAGTGTCAGAGATTCTGCAATTGATTGCAATGTTAATTCTTCATTTATGGCTAGTTCCCAAAGCACCAATTTGGTCAAGCTTCTCATGGCAAGTCTAGGGCGGCATCAAGAGTGCAGTTTTTATATGTTTATTGTAAATGCGCTTCAGCCATTAACTGCTCTCCCCATCTGAATCAAGATTAACTCCCAAGTCAGAATGAGGACCCACGTGAGTCTTCTGAATGTAAGCCTTCTATTCTGTCCATAATCAGATCATTGACTCAAGCAGGCAAATGATGGTCCATACAGTGCATTGTGTTGCACTAAAAGTTAGTCTGTGATCTCATGGGTCATTTTAGAAGAGAACAGCAGATGCTATATACTCTCCATTATGATATTCAACCAAATCCCATGCATGTATCAATTACACTTTGCGTCAGAGTTCCCTTTACATAGACAGGGTGTCCAGAGTGATTTCAAGTGAATTGGTATTCAGTGAAAGTTATGGTTTAAAGCTACTAGGGTTCATGTCTTTGAGCCAAGTTAGTATTGTTTCTTGTTTGTTCTTTTCGGCAATTAGCAGGAATTCTGTGTTAGTTGGTTTGAGCTGTAGGTAGGCGCCGCACATCCAGGTCTTGATCCTGTGCAGGCAATGTTTGAGGTTGTGAATGCATGAAGCAGAGGAGATTTTCAGCTACAATTGAGTACCATCAGCATATTGGTGAATCTTGATGCTGCTATCTGTGATTATAGCACAAAGCAGCTCCAGGAAGCAGGCAGTTTCTGCTGTGGGAAGGTACACACCATGAGGCATTAATCTCCCTTCATTTAAGGACAGGTGCCTGTGCCAACATAAGGAATATAGGATGCCTTGGTGATGTTATAGATCGTACCAAACAGTAACAATGTGTGTATTATTCCAGATGAGATTTGACTTTGTTGAACTGCCAACTGATCCTTCCTCAACATTTAGGCTTTAAAGTCATAGAGTACTATTGCACTGATGTATTTTAGTAATTCTGGCAGATTGGTTGCTGATGCTGCACACCACATGGACCCCAGTCAGATTCTCATCCAAATACACTAATGCATGTAAGGATTTCACATGGTTTTAGTGGCAAGTACAATTACATATATTGCACATCAGAGGGGGGCAGTAATTACTTCCAATTTCCGTCAGCTGAATTGCTGTTTGTTTAATGTCTTAGATAACATTGGAGCTGAGAGACTTATTAGCAGCATAATGTTGTGCCACCGATATGCTTTTGGTGTCGATTTGTTATGTTCTCATACTTTTAGACAACTAAAACTGTTTTAGTTTCAACCTATGTGTGTATGAAGGTATCAGAAGAATGTGTTGTGGACATGGTGTGATTTATTTTGTGCAAATTATAAGTACTACTTTATTAATATCTTAATGATAGTTATATTAAGTAATCTATGCAAAATAAACGTTTAAATATTATAAACATATTAATAATATTTGTAGGTACATTTTTATGGAAGCAACATTTTAAGTATATATACATATATATTTATATATATATATTATATATATATGTATATTATATATAGATATATTTATATTATATATATATATGACCACATAATTGACCGAAAATGTTTTATAAAAGTCATATATATGTATATATACATAAGACACATAATAAACTTGATTTTATATAAGTATTTGTTATTAAATTATATTTATATATTTACATGTTATAGAGGAATTAAATAAACTATCATATTAAAATAAGAAAAACAATTTATAACATCATTTCCATGTATTCATTTTATTAGTTGAAGGAAAAATATATGCATATTTAAAATACACAAAATAATTATTTGTGTAGATAGTCTTAACAATACAAAATTGGCTTCATAAAATAATCCAATTAATTTCTAATAATACATACCAATAATACATTATTTGGTTATTCTTTAAATGTAAATGTTGTAGACTTGTAAAGCGCACAGCTACCCCAGCAACGGGGTGTCCCGGCGCTGTAGACCGCTGGGGAACCCGTCCTGGCTATCCCTGTGAGATGGTCCCTTTCTGGGTATCTCCAAGGTGAAACCAGGCATCCCCGGCGTCTGTGGGGGGCCGTTGTAGAGATTAGGCAAGCTTAATGCCCAGAGTTGCCGAGTGTGTTCCTGGTTAGAGTAGGTACCGAGGCGAGAATTATCGAGTCCGTTTTGACCCTGGTCCACGACCCTGCCGCGTCGGGAATTGAACCCTGGTCCCTGGCCGATTCTCTGCTTACGGGTCTGCCGCCTCTAACTAGTGGGCCACACCTCTCCACCTCTCTTTAAGCAGTATTTATTAGTTAATTTATGTTTGCTTATATTTGGTAATCATTTTTAACAAATTTTATAAATTATAATAAAAATTATTTCAGCTGACAAGTGTTTAATAACTTTTTGCATTAAGTTCAATGTAAAGGTAGTCGTTTTTCCAATTTCAGCTGTCACTACTTTTTTTTTACACTAGCTGTATTCACTAGTCTTTTTTTAAACTCCATTATGCGGCACGCAGGTATGTTGACAGGTACACGGACCCCTTCGACGTGGAGAACCACCGCTGCAATCAAAATCAAAATCCAGGCACTCTCGCGGGCAACCCATCGTTCCTCTTTTGGCGGTGGGCTATGGAATGCACTGGCATGGTTCCATGGTGTCTCTCCCTTTCCTTTCTCCAGCGCGCATCCCCCCTGACCGTACTGTCCATACCACCTGGTTAGCAGTTTGTTTTTACACCTTAAGTTGGTACTTTAAAAGAAGATTTTTTTATCCAGGTTGTGTGTTTCTTTTATTTTGAAACATTGATGGTTTAGATTTTTTTATATCCAAAATGTAACATTTTCTTTGTTTTTGTCACATATCCTGGATCACTTGTATTTTTAAACATATTTTTTGAGTTTTGGAATGATTCAAAAGATGTTAAAAGATTTTATCAACTTATTTTTTGATGATTTTATTTATATTTAACAGGGAAAATTTGGGTTTCTGCTTGTGTACGTGGATTTCTGCTTCAAAGGTCTTCACTCTCTAAATTGTGGGTACATTTGGTTATTTTCATAAAAATAAAGTCTTGGATGGGTTAGATTTAATAATAACATTCTATAAGACCGGAGGCTACAATATGCATATTTCTTTTAATGCAGTCCAAGTAGCCGCATACATCACAAAGTAGAAGGTTCCAGAACAGACCATTAGAAACATAATAGGCATGAGCCAACAACAATCTGCCTCTTTTAAATGTGGCTCCGAGCAGATAAGTTGACTCTTCTATTACTATTTGCCATATAATTATCCTTTTGCCTTTAGGTATTTTCTTGTGGCTTAACCCCACCCTAGCCTCTAAACCGATCTCCAATCTATGGAGATCCCCTCCCCACCCTCTTTTCCATAATTTCAACCCTTAAGCATCCCCTTATCAACTATCACCCGGTGTTATGCCTTTCTTAATCCCCATTACAATGTTTCCTCCGGTATATATCTGGTAAGTATTGTATTGTATTGCCTGTTTTTTATTCACAGCGTTATGAGTAGTTTTCTACCTGTTTTATTGCACTAATATTTTTCAGGTATTTAGGGCCTCATGTAGGTAGCTAAATACCGGTCGGTAACGGCCGAAATTCGGTAAATATCCCGTTACCGACCGGTATTTAGCTATTTGAGATGTAGGAGGCATATTTCAGGATTCGGTAAATTACCGAATCGGTAAAATTCCGATTCGGTAAATACCGAATCCTGAAATCATATGTAGGGAGCACTCTAAAGAGTGAAAATTAGTATTAAGAATTCGTTATTTACCACCAAATACAGGTTGGTGATAAATAACGAATACCTTGCAAAAAGTAATATTTTGCAGATGTAAGAGTGCCATGTGGCAGACATACATGCCCTTAGGGCATGTATGTGCGCCACATGTGCACACATGCAAGATTCAGGGGTGCAACAGGGTGTCAATGTGACACCCTGCCACCCTTGAATATGCCCCCCCCATTACCGAATCGGTATTTACCGAATCGGTAATGAGGCATACCTTCCCATTGATTCCTATGGGCATCCAGGCCCATAGGAATCAATCCGAAGGTATGCCTCATTACCGATTCGGTAAATACCGATTCATAATTACCGAATTTTTCAGATTCGGTAAAATTTACCGAATTATTATTACCTACATCACATTTACCAATTCATAAATACCGAATCGGTAAAATTCGGTATTTATGAATCGGTAAATGTGATGCTACCTACATATGGCCCTTAGTCATTTTTTAAAAGTTTGAGCGATGTAACTAGCTCCATCGCTAATGTTTAATAACATTTTATGCCCATTTTCAACAATATCGAGAGGATTTCAGTTTACCTCTCTCTAAGAGGTAGGCTGCGAGCTCCAGCATGACCCTGCATTGTGTTCAGCATTAGAGGAAGATTCCTTGGCAACGGGAGCCCATTGCCAGGAATCGTTCTTCTATGCATTCCTTCCTGGCCTTACAAACACGCACTTAGACGATCACGCTCATCACTATGACAACGGGCAGCGACTGATCGCTTGAGCACTCGTATATCAGTTGCTCGACTTTTATTTGAGATCAGGTGCTGCCCACAACGTGACACAAACACAAGTACCAGATTTAACCATCAGATCCTGCACAAATAAAAAAAAAAGAAGGGACAAGCGTTGATTTGGCCAACATATACCATCTAATGGTATTATTATAAAAAAAGAGAGGAGATATCTCCTTTATTTCCTACCTAAATTATAAACAATTACACCCTCTCTCCCCTCCCCTCTTGTGGCTTGATGTTTTACAAAGCACCTTTCCCAAATTTAAATTTGTACCTAATATCCCTATCTGCGCCATGTCTGACCCTGATTCAGATGACGCTTCCACCCCTACTCCTAATATTGATAATGAAGCCCTTAAAAAAATGTTACATAAGGAGATGAGGTCCTGCATGATTGAGACCTTGACTCAGGTCATGTCCTCTAAAAGGTAACTCCCCATTGAGGAGGACGAGATCCCAAAAATGTGGAATCTTCACTACTCTGACGATATGACCGAATTAAGGGGCAAAAGATTAACGAAAAGTAAAAAATGTTGATCAAGTGACCCCTAAGAGCACTATGGGAGGTCCTAGCACTTCATCAAATGTGGGAGGTCTTAGCACCTCAACTATTAATGGAGGTCAACGCTCCTCAAACTCCCTGGGTGTCCCTAGCGGCACGACTTACTCAGTGTACTTGGCGGCACAAAACATCTGGGTGTCCCTAGCGGCACAAAATATCACAGTGCTCACTACAATATAGGAGACAATGAGTTTAATGATGATGAATCCTCAGACATCCCTGATAAGTATCTCCTAGATCTTGATGAGGACAATCAAGAATTTTACAGTCCGGAGGAGGAACTCCCATCATCCTCAAAGGACAATATTTTTGACCCCTTGGGGGAAGAAAGGTTTTCCCCATTAAACCTCAAACACCCCAGAAATTCCAAGTGGTCTCTACAAGACCACGTTGCCAAATTCATCAAAAAATTGGTAAGAAACCTCTTAGAGAGGGACACTCGGAACATTCTTAGAGCCGAATGCTCTATACCATCTATCAAGGACAAAATCTGCCAAACCCCCAACTTGGACCCCGAGCTGATTAAATTCCTCTTCAAGCTCAGACGAGATCCAAGTAAAGGGATGCAAAGATCCCTGAAAGGGTGCCAAGACCATCTTCTCGATGTCCTGGGACCGTTAACCAGAATCATAAATTCCGCTGAGGAAAGCCACATCAATGGCTCACCTCTCAACACTGACCTGATCAGAGGCTGGAGCCAGAGGGCACAGATACTCCTGGGCAATACAAACGCTAGCCTTCACGCAAAAAGAAGAAGAGTTGTTCTGACCAAAATAAATACCAAACTCAGTGAAATGGCGGACAAAGAGCCCTCACAAAACCCAAAAGGATTTCTCTTTGGGAAAGATCTCATTAAATCCTTGGGGAAGTACGTGTCTACATTCACCGCCTTGGATAAGGCCCAACAAAATATGTATTTTATCCTAACCTTTTTGGCCGGGCTGGAAGAAGGGGCCTCTCTTCCGGCCGATTTAATCAAAGGCCCTATTTGAGATCCCGTGGCTACGTAAGAGGGTACCAGCAGTACAACGCACCTCAATTCTACCCCCAAAGAGGGAGCAGACCCCACAGCAGAGGATTTAGATCCCGCAGAACCACCAACTCCATCAACCATACAAGTGAGTACTCTTCCCCTTCCTCCTTCCCCTTCTTTCCCCCAAAAAGTGGGAGGCACACTCAAATACTTTTATCAGAATTGGAGATTGATCACTCAAGACCCTTGAGTTTTAAAACCTGTCAGGGTATTTATGATAGACTTTACACAAACACCTATACAAACCTCTTTCCCGAGAGACATGCCTCTCTCTCTAGATCAACTAAAAATTGTAGAGGAGGAGATCTCCTCCATGCTTCAGAAAGGAGCAATAATAGAGGTCCCTTTGGAAACGTTAAGATTTGTAAGCACACTGTTTCTTGTAAAAAAACACAAAAAAAATGGACATGGGTTGGAGATCTGTGATAAACTTAAGAGAACTAAACAAATATTTGGTTTACAGACACTTGAAGATGGAGGGCATCCACCTGCTGAGAGATCTACTATTAGAGGGAGACTGGCTAGTCAAACTGGACTTAAAAGACGCTTATTTCACCATCCCAATGGCCACTATCCACCAACCCTTTCTCCAATTCATGTGGAATAACCATCTATGCTAATTCCAAGCTCTTCCCTTCAGACTATCTTCTGCCCCATGGTGTTTCACCAAGGTCATGAGAGCAATCACCTCCTCCCTAAGAGAAAGAGGTATTCTCCTGATCATAAACTTAGACGACATCCTTATAATGTCCCAAGACCTTTCACAAATAGTCCAAGACCTGAAGACTGTTATGGACCTCCTACAAAACTTAGGCTTCGTCATAAACAAAGAAAATTATATTTTGACTTCTTCCAGATCTCTGGAGTTCCTAGGTTTCACGGTAGGTACATTGAGATGTCTCCTTTTACTCCCTTCCAAGAAAATAACCAAAATCAGGAAGGAAATAAGACATGTCCTGAAACAAGAAAATCTATCTCCGAGAGAGCTAGCCAGACTTCTGGGTCTCCTCTCCTCCTCCATCCAAGCCATCATTCCGGGCCCCCTAAACTATTGGGCCCTCCAAAGGGTAAAAGCGAGAGCCTTAAGATCTGGCCTTTGGTATGGGGATCGCATTTCACTAGATCAGGAGGCCAAATCGGAACAAGCCTGGTGGCTCGAGAGCCTAGACACGTGGAATGGCAAAGCAATCTTTGGGTCAATACCAGAGTTTGTTTTAGAATGGGAGGCGGCTGGGGAGCTTGCCTTCTCAACCAGAACACCGGTGGTATCTGGTCACAAAAGGAGTCCTCTCACCACATAAATTACTAACAGCTGGTCTTTACACCTTGATGAGCTTCAGACATTTTCTTCAAGGCAGATCAGTCATCTTATAGATGGACAACATGTCTGCGGTAGCCTATATAAATCGTTTGGGAGGTACAAAATCCACGGACCTATCCAACATAGCCGAAAAACTTTGGATGTTCTGTCTGGAACACAAGATCTCTCTCAGAGCAGAATACCTCCCCGGGAAAACTAACATCTCTGCGGACTGGAACTCGAGGTTCCTGCTAGATCACAGTGATTGGAATTTTAATGTTTCCGTTTTCAGATCCTTGAACAAAATTTGGGGACCCCTAGAGATAGACCTCTTTGCGAGCAGACTAACTTTTCAATTGGAGAAATACTTCAGCTGGATGCCCGACCTGGGTGCTCTGGCAGTCACGCCTTCCTACAGTCTTGGAAAGGAGTCAAAGCGTACGCCTTCCCTCCCTTTGCCATGATTCAGAGAGTTCTTCAGAAAGTGAGACAGGATCAGTGCTTCCTTGTCCTAATAACTCCCTTCTGGCCTTGCAGAGTGTCAGGATATCCAATGAAATCTCAGGGCTTTTGTCGACAGCTGCAACTCTCCTCAGAGAGTCTTGGGCCCCAGGCACTCACTACAGATATAACAATATATGGAGAAGGTGGATACGTTGGTGCCTGGAAAGGAACCTGGATTCCTTGGAGGCACCTATTGTTGACATAGTTAATTTCCTTGTTGAACAATTTTGAAAGAGGTCTCAGCTATTGAACTATCAACTGCTATGAATCAGCTGAAATGGTAGGTAAAAATGTCATTGTTTGCACAGTAATGAAAAGCATTCGTCTAAGAAGGCCTACTGAAGCCAAATACGAGAGTCTCTGGGACGTTAAGCTTATTCTAGATCTTTTCACTAACTGGCCGGATAATACTCTCCTGAATAGAAAAAATCTTTCCATCAAGCTTGCAACTCTGGCTTGCCTAATCTCCTGCCGAAGGGTTTCCGATGTTAAAGCCCTATAAATCACCAATAGATCTTATAACATGTTTGGTGTCAAATTTGAGTTATATAAAAGAACTAAGACTATGTCTGATTCAATCTTTTATCCTCGCTTTGATTTATGCCCAACATTTTGTGTAGTAGATTGCATGAGAGAATATGACCGCAAATTGTCTCTTCTCCGTGCCCAGGGTGTGAACCAGTTACTTATATCCTTTTTTAAACCCCACAAAGGTATAACCTCAACCTCTATTGCCAGATGGGTTAAAAATGTCATGAATTTAGCAGGTATTGACTTAAAGAAATTTCAAGCTCACACTCTTAGAGGTGCTATGGCCAGTAAATTTCTCTGGTCTGGAGAAAAGTTGGATGACATTCTCAAGGCTGCCAATTGGTCAAATGCTAGCATTTTTGCACGACACTATTGCAAACCTATTGAACACGTCTGATGTAGTCTTACAAAGCTACCAACATGCATAATGTAGCCTTCGTTCTTCTGAGGAAATTGCGATTCTCCTATTACCATGTCTAGGGAATCTACATTTCATTAAAGACACGGAGGCTAACATTATCCCACCCATCCCTCCCTTTGGATGGCTAATGCGTATATTAAATAAATGCTCATGTTTATTTCCTCTATTAACAATGTCTCACAATTCATTGTATAGTGCGTTTCCGTTCTGGAGGTACTTATTTCTCTTTATTTTCAGGTAACCTTCCATAATTTCGAGGCATTTCTCCTTTGGATCCTCCTCCGTTTACCTTTCTCCTTCATCTTGACCATCTAAGAATCGTCTAGAAGATTAAGATTTGTGGACTTATTCTCTTCCACCACATTTAAAAGAGGCAGATTGTTGTTGGCTCATGCCTATTATTTGTTTCTAATGTTCTGTTCTGGAACCATCTACTTTGTGATGTATGCGGCTGCTTGGACTGCATTAAAAGAAATATGCATAATGTTAGCCTCCGCGTCTAATGAAATCTAGATTCTCTAGTCATGGTGATAGGAGAATCGCAATTAAAATCCACTCTTCAGAAAAGGTGAAATCATTACTGTGTGATATCGAAATAACGGAGTCTGGATGTGCAAAGTGGGCTGACGTCTAAATCCAAATTTACTCCCTCAACAGCATACCATCAAAACATTGATTAATTCAATGAAAGAGTGACCTGTGAATTACATCTCTTGAACCACCTATTAGGTTTCGTTCGCAACCTCGTAATCTTTCACATGAGGATAGAATGATACCAATTTAGTAATCTGGGAAGCTGAAAAAGGCGGAAATGTCATCACCATGAATGAGGTTGACTACATGAATGAGATCACCCATCAGCTAAATGATCATCAGTTCCTCAGTGGCTACCAGAAGTGCAGTCCCTGTACTACAGCCCAATCTGAAACCTACCTGGGCAGTGTGAAGGACATCATGATTCTACAAAAAGCTGGCCAGATGTTTATTCACATGCATTTCTAGTACTTTACTCACTGCCAGAAGCAGGGAGATGGATATGTGGCTGTCTGCTAGCTGGGATTAGCTGCAGCTTTTTTTAGGAGCTGATTTTTTTAGGAGGGTATATGGTCCAGGGTATATGGTTTAGTTTATTCCTGCATAGTTAATTAAAACCATTACATGTACATAAAAGCATATTAACATTGTTCCATGATAATACAATATAGCCACTTAAACATCATGGTTAAGAAAAACAGTATGTCAGTGTAAGTTATTACATTTTACTTTGACCAATTGAAGCTCACACAATAATAATTTAATACAATCAATTAAAATGCTACACCCAATATAATCAAAAAATGACCAAAGCCTACTTCAAGGGAAACCCTTCATCTAGTAATAATAAAATGCAGATGTGCTGTTCAAAATGTTGCCATAAAGTAATCTGTTTTACTTCATAGTATACTAAGTAAAATGCTATTTCCCAGACAAGAAAGTCTAAGGAAATTGAGGGGCTTGCTGTTTTAATGTATACTACAATCCCTGTTCTAGTAATGTAGGTCAACTAAAAGTTTTAAAATACTGGCCGGACCACAAAATCCACAGATGCTGTGTGCCTATTAGCTCTTGGAAGAGAGTCATTGATCTAATCTCAAATGGGTACACAAATCAGAATTTTTCCAGCTCCTTAGCAGGTAAGTTAAAAAATCGTACTGTCTTACATGCCAGTTGCACAGAAGCTACCCGCAATAAGGATAACAGCTGGTTAACATGATCTGACTTGCAGAGCTGTTAGAGTGGGACATAAGCGTCTTTCTCTATGTATTAGCAAGGCCGGGCACTCGCACACCAGATGAAGCAAAGATTAATATTTTTGGCCACAGAGTCAGCACTCTTAAGTTGTCCAGTGCTGTTACCAGGGGGTGTAAGATCCTTTGATGTGAACATGCCAAGTCGTATTAGCAGGAGTTCATGTTTCTTGGCCTCTGAGAAGTGCGCAGATAGTAACAGCTGAGAACCCCAAGCTGCATATGATGGCATGACAGCCCTCACATGCCCTTTACTTGCTACAGTAGCCTTGCCATGAAAAAGGATGAACATTCGGCAGCTTTGTTTGTGATACGTTTAAAAGTGGGCATGATCCATAGGGGTGTACCAAGCATCTGTTAATTGGAGTGCTGCAATTGAATGCTGTTATACTGGAAACACAGAGATTCTTTATGTGGGCCTGCCTTTCTAATTCCACCTAACACTGATGCGCAAGCGAATTAGCTTCAGCTGCCTTGTCCTCCAGCAGATGTTTACCAGGGCACCCTGCCTGGGTGGACCCTGGTGGAGTAGACCAAATTCAAGCCTGATCTGGGCTTGCAAAAGTAGATTATAGTAGTGTTTGAGCAACTGGGTTCTAGGTAGTGTAGCCCTTGTGGTTTGGAAAAAGTACAAGTTTGTTTGCCAGAATGTTGTGCTAGTTATTTTTATATGATTTCCATTAATTGGCAGAGGTTAGGACAGGGCTTTTCAAGAGTGCCTTGAAAGTACATTGGGACCAGAATGCCCTCAGCATATTTTAAGTTGTCTCCCATGCTCTAACCGCCTATTGCAAGTAACCGGTATCATGTTCTTTTTATTTCTTGCCCTATCTTCGCACTAATCTAGCATGTGCATGAAGGGCTAGGCCTGTTCCTTGATGCAACTGAGGTTTTGGACCTGACCTGGACATGGACGGAGGCACCTTCCCTTTCAGGGGTTTTGCATGTAAAACAGTGATGGCAAAGTACTGTGCTTTACTGAGTCAAAAGTCGTGACCAGATGCCTTTATCTCTGTCACAGGAGTGGAAGCCTATCATCCCCCTAATGTAATGTTCCACTGCTACAAGCTAACTCAGATCCTAACCCCCAACATCCCAGATCCTTTATTCTTGTGTGTGTGTGACCTGCGTGAACATCAGTTGTGGCTTTCTGGTATTTTACATCACAGTGTTTACAATAGGTTTTCTACATCCTATGCACTTACAGTGCATTATACTATACTGGTATGAAAGTACCACTACAACGCATACAGTTATATTGTGTTACATTTCTGACTTTGTGTCTCTAAACAGGTACTTTCGGGAACAAACATGATTTCAACTACACTTTGATTAAGTATGTGAAACAATAGTACTATTTTAATCTACTATAGGAAAGCAATAAAAAAAATCTGTGTAGTACACATAATGTCTAAAACGCTCACCCAAGATGCCAGAACAAGCATACCCAAAAAATCAGACAGGGTGTAATTGTACATCAAAAGATTTAAAAGAGGTTTCTGTCACAATTTTACACACTAAATTATGCAGATTTCAGGGAACATTTTTGCAAAACAATAGTTAAAAGAAAAACTATACAAAAGGCATAACTAATGTGACTCGTTAATAAATCACTGTGAAGACCAGATGACAGCGAGGAAGCTGAGACACTTTCATTGTAGAGTGGCTCGTACATACAAGAATAGGTAAGTGAGAAAAGGAAAAAACAAACACAAAATAACAATTAAATAACCAACAAAAAGTTCTGTCTTTTTTAAGATGTACAACTATTGCAATGTCTAGGAGCTAACCTGGGAAGTAAAAGAAAAGCATAGTCGAGAGACACAGAATCCAACACAATATTTTTTTTACAAAAAAAACAAATTAAAAATATAGGTGTAACAAGCATTAACAACCATCAAAGAATGACAACCAACTCAATTATACGCAATTTGAGGATGAAAACATACTAATTTGAGTGCAGCCTAAAGGTAAATAAAGAGTGTGCATAGTTGCATCATTTAAACAGTAAATTTCATATCATATAGAATAAATAAACAAATAACTTTTTTATGTTCTCTTTTTCTATTTAAAACAAATAGAAAATGGAGAACATGGCCCCACCAACCTTTGTGATGTCTATGAGGGGAAACAGATTACTAACGCATATGGTTTACCTTCATTTTAAAGAGCAGGGTCGATACTGATTTGCTTATGGCAGGCCTTTGTCTAAAGTTGCATGATGGGTGAAAAATGATGGACTAGATTGCCAGTGGTTGAGTTTAACTCAAGCATTCCATCCATCTCCGTGTTGTTGTTGCATGTGAAGCCCTACGTGTAATGGGTATGCCCAGGCATGGGTTCTGTGCTAAATAAGCCATAGCACTCAAGCTATACACTAATTATGAGCCCCAAGTAAGTTGAAACTGGTGTGCTGTTGCTTCTGGTCCCTTATGAAGAGGTACTCATCTGGCAGTGAGGATGAACTGCTTCCACAAGGAGCAAGATTGATACTGATTTGCATAAGGTGATACTTTAGCTAGATGGGTGAAAAAGATGGACTGGAATGCGGCCCAAGATATTGCCAGTGCCTGAGATGAATTCAAGCATTATATTCATCACCTTGTTGTTGCCTTTATTGTAAAGAGAAGCGCACTGAACCAAGATCTCATTTGGAAGTGTGTCAAGTGTGTGCCTGGCCTGTAGGACCAGAGGGTTTACACTACAGGACTGTTAAATAAACCTCAGAACATAACCACACTGCCTCTGCTTTTGACATAGTGGCTAGAGAAACAATTGAAAAAACTCAACGTTTTTGCAAGTGGTTCTAATGAGCCCTCTGGTTCAGTGTTAAGGGAGGTGGCACAAAAATTGCCTAGAAATGGTGCCAGATAAATGCCTGTCATTCCATATTTAAAGAGGGCCATTCACAGAAAATGTCAGGTGAATAAGGATATTGCCCAGCACAAAACATATGCCTATATAACAACTCTTCAAGATCGAACAGTGATAGTTACAAATGAAACCTTTCTCCTTTATAATAACAATAACCCACGAAAATGCATGTTTATTTTTCTACTCTCCATAAGCTAGAAGCTCTGGAAAATAGTGACATTTTGATGATGGGTCGGACATTTAATAAACTTCCCTATCTATTCACACAAATGTACACTGTGCATGCCAAAATTAACAATACTGACATGCCACTGATATATGTTTAACTACCTGACAAGCAATCTTCGACCTATAATTAATTTTTGACAGTTATTCAAAACAAAACTAAACATAAAAGACTGGGAAAATAATAATTGACTTCAAATTGACAATGATTTCATCATTAAAAGATTCTACCCAGACTCTCAAATTCAGGGATATTTTGTCCACTATGCCCAGGCAATTGGGAGAAAAAACAAAGAACATCCCTAGCTGGAGAATATGCAACGAGTAATAAAATGCTATTTGAAATTTAAAAAACTAACAGTTTTAGATTTTGTTCTTCCTGAAAAAGTAGATTTCTGCACTGCTATTATTGTACCTGAATGCATTTCTAACAATGCACAATAGAAAATGGTCCCTTAGCTAAATTATTTCTCAGACCATTGGATTGGCCTCTATGCAGGTGAGGTTTCAGAAGAATTCCACACATTCATATCACATGATGGAATTGCTATGCAACTTGCTTAGAGGGTGGTGCTAAAACAAAGAATGCCATTGTCAGTTGGCATAGTTCTTTCTCTTTGTCTAAAGGTAAAGCACACCCTTCCTACTATCCTTTCCAGGGAATCAGGAAACTAAGCAAAGTTTCCAAGAAATGTGAGAAGCTCATAGTTTTTTGGGTAGTCTACAACCCAAGATTTTGAAAACGAAAAAAAAGAATGAACACCCACCTTTGAAAGGTTCAGTAATTTTGCATTTTTTGTAGTGAAGACTACTTCAAAAACATTCTACTACATTATTAGTACCTTTCAAAGAATTCACTTACTCATCTGACTTTCATTTGAAAATTGCCAGATTGCTACAACCCAACTTTAATAAAAAACATACTGTAAAACATAACTCAAATTCAAGAACTTCTTTCAAGAACTTCTTTCAGTAAACAGTATTGTTGCAAGGAGGATGTATAATGTGGTATGGCTGGGGCATTACCATGTAATACTAGCACAATACACAAATGATGATCCTTGGATTGCACAACAATAACCTTTAGTTCAGTCCTGATAGTGTGGCAAAGAGCAGTCAGGCATTACTGGAGGAACACGAGTAAAGTATTTTACAGTACCATCATGGTGCATAAGTAATTGACACAACTCAAAACAAATCCAACACCAATTTATAAAAATAGAGTATATTTTATATAAATATAGATACCTTCCAATGTCAAACCTTTGATCTATGTCCCCTCACAGGGGCAAAAAGCCTAGGGTTTTGTCTTCAGTTCAACCCTTCCGTGTCCTTTGCTGGTGCCCTTATTTATTTACCCCCTGGCTAATGTTCTACCTTTCTAACCTCTTTGGGAGAAGCCACTGCTCCTGTTGTATTGTGTCATGCTGTTTTTACTATGCTGGGAGATTCTAATCTCTATTTAGAGTGTAGTAAAGACGCAGATGTAGTAAATTTTTTAGATCCTTTAAGTTCGCTGGGTCTCGCTCAATCGGTTATTTCACCTACATCCTTGATGGAGTTTGTACAAACAACACAAGGTTAACAACCGAACCCCCCATCATGCAGGCCTGGTCCGACCACATGTTGATACCGTTAGAAATTCATACTGTGTTAGGGAACCCTCGATCATCACCATCGGGAGAGTTCCCCAAATCCTATTGACAATGGGGCAAACTATTAAGAGACTATCTTCGCCCACCCCCCACTTTGTCAGGCAATGTGGAAAAAGATATTTCAATTTTTAAAAACTGGATCAGCCACGGTATTAATGAAGTCTCTCTGCTAAAACTTTTCCAGAACAAATTGAAGTCTCAGCTGTCAGGTGCATGGCATTCGCAGACCACAGCAGTATATCACCTTAGTGTCAGTGTCTGACAGGTCAGCCGAGTACTACAGCCACTAACCTTCAGGAACAGATCCAACAGGGACGATGGTAGTTTCCCAATTCCAGCCCACACACCTCCACAGGGAGATTGTTACCTATGCGCCTTAGGGATGCGCATAGAGACCTTTTGGGTATTAAGCGCTCAACAAATCTAAATTAACATAACATAACATAGGGAAGAGGAAAAGGGATAGAATAACAAAAAGGCAGCAGTCCACCACCACAAGTCCTCCTATATCTTCTCTCTTGAATGCGAGAAATCCTTCTTTCTCACCAAGACGTTTGTGGTATAGCTTGCCCTGTGGGTGAAAGGAAATGACAACTAGGTATTACCATCAACATCAACCTACTGTCACTCAAGCAATATACGTCTTGCACCTACCCCCCTTCTCTTGTACTCACATGCATCCCACACTGAGTAGGGTTGTAGAATTAAACTGCATTCATATCCATTTTACTTAGTTAAGCATAAATCCAAGCTGATGAAATGCAAAGGTGGCAGGTTTAAAAAAACAATTACTCTGATACCTTATTGTCCTGGTAACCAAGGAGGTTCCTTGAAAATTAATTCATGACAAACAGAACTGCATAGTTCACAGGATACCCCTTCAGGCGAGTTCTAACTCCTGGACATAGTATGTTCCACAGCGTTCCTTAAACAAATAAAAAATAAACAACAACAATATCTGCAAACAAATAAGTCGTAGGACACTGCACGTTTCAGTCTGTGCGCGCCGAAGCAGAGAACTCCGTGCCGGTCTCACGAACGTCACCGGAGGGCAATCAACCCTCGCAGCTGAGCCGAAGGAGCAAACGGGACCCCGCACCGGGGAAGGAAAGCTCCAGAACGCCATGTCAGCTCCGGACTCTGAGGGGAGAGTGCTCCAACACAAAACTCGAAGGTAAACTCGAGATTTGTGTTTGGTCCTGAACGCGCAGCAAAATGCTTTCCAGAAAGGAGAGTAACTACTCCCTGCGGTTACACCAAGTATTGACAAGCACTAAACCGCTCAATGGGAGGAGCTTATGTATGCTAGTTCCTCCATTCCGGGCCTTTAGAGATTACCTACCCCAATGTCTTCTGGGCAAGGTAGTTCAACATGATGTGTTATCGTGTTTTCCTCAACAACCATTCACATCTCCAACAAACACTCCCCAAACAGTTTAAGGTTACATTTAAGAAAACCTATATGTGCATCTTCCTCGTCCTAAGACCCAGCCTACCCTGCATGATCATGACACTTCGATGCAAACAGCAAGAATGCAGATGGCGAAGAGCATATAACGCAGAAGATATCTTTCAATGCAATATAGAAGGGCCCTGAAAACATATCACAGTCAAATCAAGATGGCAAACAAGATCTACTTTACTGCTCTGATAGACAAAGCTTAACTGAATAAAAAAATGATTTTTAAAATCACTAAATCATTCCTTCAACCCACAGTAATGACTAGGGATATTCCACCCTCTCAGTCCCTATGCCATATGTTTTCCGCCTTTTTTGAGGAGAAAATACATCATCAAGCAATAGTTTAGCCCTCCCCCTCCCACCCTACTCCCCCCACCCAGATGATGCACGATAGGAAATACTTCCCTGAGAGCACCATTATTGACAACTTTTCAGACTTGACAGGCTATTCTAATCCACAAGTCTGGATCTCCACTTGATCCTTGCCCTCCCAATGTATTTCATACCATTGTAGATTGCGTAAATCCAGTGATTAATGAAATTGGGAATACTTCGCTGGCTACGGTTGTAGTCCCACCCAATTGAAAACTAGCAGTGGTTAAACCACTACAGAAAAAGCAGCTGCAGATCCCACTGTCCTTTGAAACCTTCATCCAATCGCACTACTCCTGATCTCAAGTAAAACCACTGAAAAGTTGGTCAATGACCAACTAATCGTATTTTTGGAGGAGGAGAATATTCTCCACCCAGGCAGTCCGGTTTCCATCCAAGACACTCTGCAGAGTCAGCCCTGTTGGAAGTTGCAGACACGCTGAATTTAGCACTCGACGCAGGGAAAATGCACTGCTGATTTTATTAGATCTATCAGCTGCATTTGATACCATATCCCATGACATCATGCTGCAAAGACCCAAGGACTATGAGATTTCCCACCGTGCACTGGCTTTGGTGAAATCCTCCCTCTGTGACCGCAGACAGACAATGATGCTAGAAAACATTTTCTCCTCTGAAAAATCTGTCACACCTGGGGTACCCCAGGGCTCTGCACTCAGCCCTGCATTATTTAGCATCTCTATGGCCCCTTTGATTTCGTTGATCACCTTCTTTGGTATTCAATCCACATCTTATGCTGACAACACTCGTTTAACTTTGTAATTGGATAAAAGTTCCATTGGTTCTGAAACCAATTTTAAAAACTGTTTAACTGAAGTTATTCAGTGGATACACACCAACCATCCCAAGTGCAACAACGATAAAACAGATATTTTTCTCCTCAGACAGTCCAACTCTTTTGACCCAACGCTATGGTGGCCCAATGCTACTCCCCCACTAACTCTCTCTATGGCTATGGCCATGAAGATCCTTGGTGTAAAATTTGAATCTCCCTTGTCATTCTCCCCACACGCTGTAAAAGTAGCCAGAACTTGTTTCAGTCTTATAAAAGCACTGATATTTTTTTAATACCTCCCATTATCAGCTAGAAAAACAGTTGCTTTTGCTTTGATTACTTCTGGTCTGGACTATTGCCATAGCTTGTTTGTAGGTTCTTCAAAACAAACCCTGCAGAAATTCTAAGTGGTGCAACGCTCTGCAGCCAGGCTGGTACTCAAACTCCCTCGCCGATCCGCAGCATCGGCAGCCTTAAAAGTACTAGACTGGCTGTCAGTTCATAAAAGGGTCATTTTTTAAATCCTCTATTTCATCTTCAGAGCCTTCAGAGGCAACCACTGTTCGACCTCACAGGCACTTAGTGCCTCGCAAGCCATTCTGCTCAAACCACCTGTATACAGACTTAAAACTCGAGGAGTCAAATCCTTTACCTTCCTGGATACAAGAGCCTGGAACCCATTCCCTAGGGGGTTGAGATTCATTCAATCTGAAAGGGTCTTTAAAAAGCAGCTCAAGACCTGGATTTTCGGCATCCCCAATGATCTGTGCAATTCACTCATTCTCTGATGCTTTTCTTCTCAAGGGTCGATCAAGATTGATTAAAGGTCACACAGTCACACCCACTGCTGCTTAGTGCCAACACGCACCCATGGGAGTGGCAGTGCACTGTATAAGAACACCATTCAATTCAATTCAACATAAGCGGAGTTGTAGTTTTTAAGCGTTCAAATATAGATGCAGTAAAACTGACAATATGGTCCCATTTAAATGGATGAAGTAAAACACAGGTGAAACCTGGTCACTTGCAAGGTGAGTTCAAAAGAATTCTCATTGCAGTTAAGGTCTAGGGGTCCCTAGACCAAGCATCAACAGTCAGTTCTCCTTTACCTTGCCCAAGGAGTTAGAGTGCAGAGGTGTCTTGACTGTCTTTGATGCTGAAGGGATCTGTCAGTGCTGTCAAAAAGATGCAGCACGTAGCAAAACAGGGCTTGGGGGTTCGATTCCACTCTACCCTGCAAAAATATAGGTCTTTGGGCTTCTAGGACCCAGATTCCACAGTTGGATCTCTTCTACCTTGCTCGGCAGCCCCATGTGCAGAGGTTGCCTTTCGCTGTTAATCATGGGAGCTGTCGCGCCAACGGTAGTTTTCCACAAACTCGATGAAACCACATTGAGGTTGCAGGGACAGAGCAGAGGGTTAATTGCTGACATCAGTCACTGCCACTCTGAGTTGCTCTTGAGTCACTTAAGGGATCAGCTACCAGGCTGGTGACCAACAAGCCTTGGTTGCGGCAAAGGTAATCCACAGTTCTCTTTGACAGCTGAAGATCGGAGAGATTGCAGTAGATGCTCTAAACTTGGTGTGAGTCCAACTACAACTTTCGTCATGCACTTCACTACCTTTCTTCAGGATAGCTTGCAGCCGGCCCAGTGGATGACACTTCTTGTCACACAGCACCACAATGATTTACCTGTAGTTTGCAGGGGACTAGTCCCACTAGTCCAGGGGAGTCTGACCGAATCTCGAGCATCCACTTGGGTCCCTCTTGACATGAGAGTTGAGTTTCAGCCATGGACCCAGATTTTTCACACAGTTCCAGTATATGGTCCCTTCAGAATATTTAAGTGTCCTCTGTTTGCTTTTCAGATAGTACAAATCCCGCTGTCGGTGACCAGTTGACCCTTGCTTATCCTTCTATGGAATCTTGTACAGAACTGAGATTGTAGTGTCAGGGAGCCTCTTAATTCTTAGTTTAGAGAGCGTTACGGGTGTGAGGGACAGTGGAATATGGGCTACTGGCCCCCGAGGCTAACCTGCCTCTGCAGTGACAACATCCTGTGGGGGAATGTCACTGTGCTTCCCAGATACTATATTTTAGGGTCTCCAAAAATGGCAGAACCGTTTCTTGGCTGTATAGACCTCCTAACCCACTCCTCAAGGTGTGGCTAGCCATTTGGAGGTGTACGCCTGCTGCATACCTAATTCTCCAGCCTTCCTGCAAGCAGGTCTGATTCAGCGGCCGGGAAGGGCTTTGTCCTTGAGTGGGGGAAAAGTACATTTGCACATCAAGTGAGGTGAAGCCTTTGAGGCTCACTGCCTTGATTGCTGCAACACTAGCCATCATGGGAGGGGGGAGGTGTGACCTCCTTTGTCTCTGACCTGGGGAAGTGTCAGCACAACATACCATGATGACAGACTCTTGTCTGGGAAGCAAATGGCTCAGGGAAGCCCGCCAAGACACTGGAGCACTAAACCTTTTGTGGGCTCCCACTCAGGGTGGCACCTACGTGCATGCCAGCACACCCTTGACATGGGAATCGAGTTGGGGTGAAAAAGCACAGTGTTTGAGGCCAAACATGACACAATTTGGTAATACCATAATGGAGCTGGCTATCTCGAGTTTGCTCGATATTCAGCCCATGTTATCCTAGGGACTGCCGGTTATTTATAACCCCCGGGCATAGTGGGTGTAACGGGGCTACACGGAGGGCCACAGAGTTGAGAACAAACTCTGTGGAACTCCGTGGAGCTCTGCTATGCCACCCGCCTCCCACACCCCTATTAACAATTGCTTAATACTTCAATAAAAAGACTTTAAAGTAAATAAAAACCACTTACCTTGGCGGCGTCCCCATGCTGCCTTCCTACTCTTCATCACCATCTCTCGGAAAACTGCGCATTCGCGCCCGCGCATTTCTTGCAAGAAATGCGCAAGCGCGGGTGTGCTACATATGGTTGTTCGTGATTTTATTAATATCCGGCCACCATCGCAAGGTTTACTGTAAATAACCCAGGACTGAGACCTTCGCTCCCCCTGTGGAGTGTGCAGAGATTTGCCTACTCTGCGTTCTTGCAAGAAATGCACATGCACGCGTGCGTACGCATGTGCAGTTTTCCTAGAGACGGCGATGAAGAGGAGGAGTGCAGCCCGGGGACGCCGCAGCCGAGGTAAGTGGTTTTTATTTACTTTAAAGTATTTTTATTTAAGTTTAAAGCAATTGTTAATGGGGTGTGGGAGGCGGGGGCTGGCCAACTCCACTCTGCTGTGGAGTGTGCAGAGATTTGCCTACTCCGCGTTCTTTTTGGAACGCGGAGTAGGCAAATCTCCGCACACTTCGTGGGCGGAGCGGAGGTCTCCGCCCGGGGTTATGTACAGTAAACCTCGCAATTGTGACCAGACATTTATAAAATCACAAACAACCACACGTAGCGTCATCATCCATGCTAAGGAGAAATATTTGGACATTTTGCGGACCAGATGCTGGGTCTGAAGAGACAACAGGCCCTTTGTTCTGGTGCACAGCGACATTCAGCAAGAACACGTTGAACAAGGAATTTCTTAGCCGCCGACCCCCCCCCCTCGCCACGCTGACAAGCAATCAATCAATTACTCAGGTGTTTGTAGCTATTTACCCGTGAGGGTCTCAAGTCACTGGAGGGGGCTGCCCGGTTGAGTGCTGGGGTCATCCAAAGAGCCAGGTCTTGAGGTCCTTCCTGAACTGGAGCAGTGTAGGGCATTGGTGGAGAGGGAGGTCACTTCAGGTCTTGGCTGTGAGGTAGGAGAAGATCTTTCCTCCTGTTCTGATCTTGCAGATGGGTGAGATGCTGGCAAGAGAGAGGTCGGCTGATTGGAGGTTTCTCTTGGGTGCGTGAAAGGATAGCCGATTGTTTAGGTATGCTGGTTCGATGTTGTGGAGGGCCTTGTATGCGTGAGTAAAGAACTTGAAGTTTATTTTTCTTTCGATGGGGAGTCAGAGGAGATCGCGGAGGTGTTGGTTGATGACAGGGGATGTCTAGGTTCAGTCTGAATACAGCCGTCTGGACGGTCTGAAGCTTGGGAAGGAATTTCTTGTTGATTCCGGAAGAGATAGCATTGCCGTAGTCCAGTCTGCTGCTGATGAGGATGTTTTTCGGAGCATGCAGAGGGTGTTGAATCAGGCCAAGGATATGGCAATGATCTGGTGGATCGTCATGAGCGATGATGCTAGTATGATGTCGAACTTTCGTGCGTATTCCATTGGGGAGGGGGGTTTCTGAGGGTGGGGGGCCACCAGGTGTCCTCCCATGCGGACTGAGTGGAGCCAAGGGTGAGGACTTCTATTTTCTCAGAGTTATGTTTCAGGCAGCTCTTCTTCATCGAGGTGGCAACGGCTTTCAGACCTTCTTGAAAGTTGTGCCTGGTGATGTTGGGTTCTTTGGTGATGGAGAGGATTAGCTGGGTGTCATCAGAGTAGGAGACGATGTTGAGCCTGTGGTTTCTGACAATGGTTTAGAGGGGGGCCATGTAGATGTTGAAGAGGATCCCTGGGGCATGCCACATCTGGTCTTTGTTGGTTTCCAAGAGGTAGGGCAGGAGCCTGGCTCGCTGAGTGTGAGCCTGTGAGAAATGAGCATATCCAGTCGAGGGCCTTTCCACAGTTGCCGGCGTTGTGGAGTCTGGTGGCTAGTGTGTGGTGGGAGACGGTGTCGAAGGCAGCTGAGAGGTCCAGGAGTATGAGGGCTGCCATTTGACCCTGGTTAAGAAGGGAGAGGATGTCGTCGTTGGCAGTGAGTAGAGCAGTCGCGGTGCTGTGGTTGCTGCGGAATCCAGATTGGGAGATGTCCAGGATGTTGTTGGCTTAGATGAAGTTTGCTTGCTGGGTGTTGAAGCCTTTTCGATGACCTTGGCTGCAAATGGAAGCAGAGAAATGGGCCTGAAGTTTTGAGGTCCTTCAGGTCTGCAGAGGTTTTCTTCAGGAGGTGGTTGACTTCAGTGTATTTCCAGTCATTGGGGAGTGTGGCGGTTTTGAGGGAGCAGTTGATCGTCTGGCGTAGTTGAGGTGAGATGGCCGTGGCAGCTCTGTGGAAGATTTGGGGAGGCCCAGGGTCTGATGGTGCTCTAGAGTTGAAGCTCTTCATGGTGTTTTTGATGGTGTCGTCTGTCGTGAGCGGGGTCCAAATGAGCAGGGTCTGTTAGGTGGTGTCACTGGAGGTGGGGGCTGGAGCAATGCAGAGGTCATGGTTGTTGAACTTGTCATGGAGCGTCTTAATCTTGAGGTGAAAAAAGGTACTGAGTCTATTGCAGAGGTCTTGGAAGGGTGAGACGTCAATTGTTTCGCTGCCGGGTTTGGCAAATTCCTTGATGATGGAGAAGAATTCTTTGGAGTTGTGGGCATTGGTGAGGATTCTGTCTTGGACGAAGTTAATCTTTGTGGATTTCATGAGTTGATGGTGTACTGTGGTAGCTGTTCTGTAGGCACTGCATGTTTCTGGAGTTTTGCTGTTCCTCCATGTCTTTTTGAGTCGTTGGCAGGAACTCTTGGATTCCTGAACTAGCTTGCTTTCTTGCTGTGTCGACCTGCAGCTTTATTGAGGGGGGGCGAGTGTGTCAGTGCAGTTCATGATCCAGCAGTGGAGGTTCTGTGCGGCAGTGTTAGAGCCTGGCGTCATCAGAGATTGAGTGCTGGTGAGGGCAGAGGTGAGTTGTTCTATGGTGACTTTGTTCCAGATTCTGCGGGGGAGGCGGTGGGCATGCTTGTGTATGGTGGGTTTTCTGAAGGAGAAATGGATGCAGTGGTGGTCAGTCCAAAGGAGTTTCATGGTGTGGCTGTGGGAAATGCTGTTTCCGTCTGCAAAGACAGGGTTGAGTGTGTGTCCCACTGTGTGCGTGGGCGCAGTGACAAGTAGCTTCAGTGCTTCAGTCCTATGCTGGCGAGGTTCTCTAGGAGGGTGGTGCTGTTGAGGTCATTGTAGTTGTCCAGGTGGAAGTTTAGGTCTCCGAATTGGATGTAGTCTTTGGAGGCGAGGGCGTGGGGTGCAATGAGGTCAGCAATGGTGTCGGTGAAACAAGCATGGGGGCCAGGCAGCCTGTAGATGAGGGTCACTGACATGTCATGGTGTAAGGTAATATGTGAGGTCATAAAGAGTTCATTGCGGGGGTGTAAGTTATAGTTAGCTCAAGTAACTATAACTACTGAATTTCACTGGTTTTGTACAAGGGAAATCTGAGCCTAACTATAACGAGCCTGTAACCTTCGTTTTTTTCAGTGAATTTTAAAGTTTAAAAAAAAAAAATCATAACTATAACATCCATGTTTTTTTCAGTGAACTTCCAAGGTTTTTTCAGAATCTATTTTTTAACCATAACATTCCAGTAACCTTTGTTTTGTTTAAATCACATTCTGAGTTTTTTTTAACTGGTAGTTGCATTTGAAGAGTGGTGGAGAAAGGGGGCGGGACCTCTGACCAGCTCTCAATAATCTCCTTTAAAGGACTTACTGGAGGTAGCAGGAGGAATTGTTGCACCCTAGGGGCCCTCAGCATCCCTTTAATTGCATAATTGTTTAAATAAATAGGTCAGACCCGGGGAATGGGGTTCCTGGGACCAAAAACAACCCAGGACAGGGGGGCCACGCAGCACCCCTTCCTAAAAAAAAAACTCTAGCAAGTCGCCGGGGGCCATGTTCCCTTTCTCTACCACTCTGCAAACGTGCCCCCGGTGCACTGCTGGTTGGGGAATGAAGTCCCCTTGGTTCCGGAGGATCCTTAGGGGCAACTACCCCTCATATTACCTACAGTAAGTTTCACAGAGCGCGATTGCTGTGAGGACTTTGGAGGCCATGCCCCCTTTCTTCATCACTCTGTAAATACGCCTCATGGTGCATTACTGGTGGGGGAGTGAACTCCACTTTACTCCTAAGGGTCCTTGGGGGCCAAACAGCCCTCCTGTTACCTCCAGTAATCCCACACAGACTGATTTCTGAGAGGACTTTGGAGCCATGCTGCCTTTCTCCACCACTCTGCAAATGTACCTCCTGGGGCACTGCTAGTGGGCGGATGATGTCCCCTTGCCTCCTGAGGGCCTCAGGACTACAGTGGACTTCTTCCCCAACCAGTAGTTCAGCGGGCTGATTTTGGCCCTGGGGACCCCATTTTCCAGGGCCGGACCTCTAGTGTAGGTGCCCTGGTCCCACACAGGGCACCCACATAGAAATGTTGGGGACCATGAGGGGAGCCTCAATTCCCCTCCAGTCCCTGCTGGCTTCCCACTTCCTGCAGTAGCCAGCATTGCTTTTACACATAAGGAGCTGCTAACATGCAGCTCCATGTGTGTAAAAGCAATTGTGCTCTGCTTTGAGCAGGGGAGAGCAAAATGCTCTTGTTTGCTCGATGCAGAGAAGTTTGCTGTGGTTTGAAAGGAGCATTAAAGCTCCAGCTAAGCCATAGCAAAAAGCTATGTCGTGGGGTTGGGAACACCGGGATATAGCAGGATGGTGGACCCCAGGGCCATCTTTTGCTCCAGAAGGTGGGCCACACTGCACCCATTCTTTTTAGATTTTGCTCTGGGTTTGTGATGGTTACAGGGACTGCGAGGGGGTCTTTAGGGCCCCTGTATTCCATGTCATAAAAGCCCTGGGGAGGTGGCCGTCCCCGAGGCTAGGAGGGGCAAGTGCGGCTCGCACATAAATTAAAGTTTAATCCCAGGGAGGTGGTGGCCCCCAGACCTGGGGGATCCAAGAGGCTCCTCATTTAATAAGTAAAGAAGCCCTGGGGAGGTGGTGATCCCAGGGCAATCAGGGCAAGGGGGTGCCATGCAAGCACCCTACACATAATTTAAAAGAAATACCCCAGGGAGGTGTGGTCCCCAGGGTTTCATTAAACTCTGGACCTCCCTCCTTTTTTTCAGATGCCCCCAGGATTTGGCTCACTTGGGAGCTACCTTTAAAAGAAGCGCGGGAGCCCGCATTGTTTTCTTTTTTACAATTTTTTTGCGGATACACGGGTACACCTGCGAATTCACTGCAAAAGTGAAGGAAAAAGAATGCTTTCAACCCCCACCATATCTTGGGGGTCAGGACATTCCTACCCTGCCCACTTTTATGTATTTTTTACATTTTTTGTGGGACTCGGATTCAAGCCAAGTCCCAAGATGGCTGCCAAAACTTCCTGGTTGAAGTGTTGGCAGTCAATCATATTTCAGTAGGCTCCACGAGTCCACTGCAAGGACTCACATCACCAGATATCTATATATTTTTAAACATCAAATATCTCTAAAACTACTAATCGGATGTACACCAAATCACAAAAAGCCTGCTTCCTGGACCAACATCAAGCTTTCTGCCCCCTGGACCCATGGATAGCCCTAGAAACTGCCACCCTCAGAGCCGGCTCTATCAATGTCCGGAGGTGCCCACCCCCGAGACAGTGCAGTTTGCTATGGCTTGGCGGGAGAAAAAAAATGCTCTTGCTTGCACGAAGCTGAGAAGAATTTCTTTTTGACAGATGGGAGCTGCATGCTAGCAGCTTCCTCTGTCTACAAGCACCGCGAAGCTCCCACAGACTGCAAGAAGCCGCAGTCCCCAACGGGAACAACTTGGTGCCCTGGGTGGGATCAGGGCACCCAGTATTGCAGTCAGTCCCCTGGGATGGGGTCCTGGACCAAAATCTTCCCAAGAGGTGGGCTGCGCAGCCCCCTCCCTTGTTTTATACATTTAAAAAAAAAAAAAGAAAGGGCAGGCCCAGGGACCCCATCTCCTGTGGCCTGCCCTTTATTTTATTTTTTTATCGGCCCAGGGAAGAGGGGCCAAGCAACCCCCCCTTCCTTTCATTAAAAAAAAGAATGAAAAGAAATGCCGGGCCCCAGGTGATGGGGATCTCTTGGCTGTAATCAGTGATGCCATTTGAGATGTCATGAGTGATGTCACTGACCATGTCATGAGTGATGTAATATGTGAGGTCATAAGCAGTGCATTGCGGGGAGTAAGTTATAGTTAGCTCAGGTAACTATAACTGCTGAATTTCCATTGTTTTGTATGAGTAAAATCAGAGCCTAGCTATAACGTCCTTGTAACCTTTTGTTTTTTCTGTAAAATTCTAAAGTTTTTTTAAATTCTATTTCCTAACTATCACATCCCTATATCCTTTGGCTTCTGCTGTAAATTTCTAAGGGCTTTTTAATTCTCTTTCCTAACTCTAATATCTCTGTAGCCTTTGTTTTTTACATTGATTTCTATGGGTTTTTAATGGTGTTTTATAACTGTAACCTTTACCGTTTGAGAGATAGTGCGTGAGTGAGTGCATTTATGTCGCAGTGGGTACGTGAGTCAGTGTATGAATGTCTCACTGGGTGTATGAGTTGGTGCATGAGTGTCTGAGCGAGTCCGTGAGTGGGTACATTAGTGTCTGAGTGGGTGTCTGAGTTTTTTTGTGAGTGGGTGCATGAGTGCCTGAGTCGGTTCTGTTCATTTTCTGCTAATTTTCTGCCTTTTTTCTGCTCACTTATGGCCTTTATTTTGCCTATTTCTGCTCGTTGCTGACTGTTATTTTTCCTCTTTCTGCTAGAGTTACCGAAAAACTCTGGCAAATTGTGTGGAGTTTCTTGAATGAGCGGGGTATTGCTGGACCACTCCTAATTAAGTCTCCTTGGATGCTGAGAGTAGTTAGGGGCGAACAACCCTTCCTGTTACCACTAGTATGCCTCCCACAGAACCTCTACTGTTGTTCCAGCAAGTCCCCCAAGTGGGATTGCTGAGACCTTGTGAAAGGCCCAGCCCCTTTTCTCGCCAACCTGAAAACGGGCTTTTTAGTGCACTTCTGTTTGGGGGTGAAGTCCCCTTGGCAGCTGAGGATCCTAAGGGGGAAATTATTTTATTGATACCACCAGTAAGTCCCCTACAGCTGGATTGCTGAGACCTCGTCAGAGGCCCCACCCGCTTTTTTAACCACTCTGCAAACACACATCCTGGCATACTACTGGTTGGAGGATGAAGTTCACTTGGCTGCTGAGGGTCATTGAGTCCCTCTTGCCTCTTGTTTCTGAGCTTTCTGAGCTTTATTTTGCCTCTTGCTGCTCTTCTCTGACCTTTATTTAGCCTTTTCTTTCCTCATTTCTGACAATTATTCTGCCTCTTTCTGCTCATTACTCACCTATATTTCGCCTCTTTCTGCGCATTGCTGACCTTCATTCTGACACTTTCTGCTTGTTTCTGACCTCTATTCTGCCTCTTTCTGCTAGTTTTTCACCCTTATCTTGCCTCTTTTTTCTTATTGCTGACCTTTATTCTGCCTCCCTCTGCTTGTTTCTGAGCTTTATTCTGCCTCTTTCTGCTAATTTCTCACCTTTATCTTGCCTCTTTCTGCTTGTTGCTGACCTTTATTCTGTCTCTTTCTGCTAGTTTCTGACCTTTATTTTGCCTCTTTCTGATCTTTTCCACCTGGGACCGTGGAGGGAGCCTCAAGGCCCCCACAGTCCCTGCTGCCTCCAAATATGTCATGTTACAATGCGTGGTGTTACTACGCGGTAGGTAACAATGCGGTTGTTACATCGTCTGCGTTGTTACCACGAATGGCATTACACCGCATGTCATTTCAATGACTTGCGCTAGATGGAGCGCTGGACTTGGGAATAGTATAAATTATCTATTCCTACTCCAGTTAGGCAACAGCAAGGAAGGTGTTGGATTGAAAATCCAATGCATTCCCTGATGTTGCACGCCACCTAGTGCAAGTCGTTGAAACGACTTGCGATGTAATGCCATGTGTGGTAACAACGCAGACGATGTAACGTCTGCATTGTAATCAACCCACGTGGTATTACCAGCGTTGTAAACGCTGTCTCCCGCTGGCTCCCCACCTCCTGTGGAAGCCAGCATTGTTGTCACAAACAGGGACCTGCTAAACATACAGCTCCTGTCTGTTAGAGCAATCATTTCATCTGTTCCCTGCCAGCTCTTGGTTGCTGGAAGCAGGGTGTTTGCTGTGACTTGGCTGGAGCTATCAAAGCTCCTGCCAAGCCACAACAAAAAGCTGTGTCCCGGGGGTGGGCTCCCCTGTGCATAGCAGGAACCGGCCCTGGGGGTTGGCAGTCACCAGGGCCATTATTAGCTCCCTTGGGCCATTATTTTCTCCAGGAGGGGGGCAGCGCGGCCCCCCTCCTTTGATTTTGAAGTGAATAGATATTCAGTGAAAAAAAAACAAAGGTTATAGTTAGGCTCACAGTTCACTCATACAAAACCATAGAAATTCAGCAGTTACATTTACCTTAGGTAACTATCACTTACTCCCCACAATGCACTGCTTATGACCTCACATATTACCTCACATATTACATCAGTCATGACATAGTCAGTTACATCACTGATGACATCCGTGATAACATCTAAAATGACATCACTGATTATATCAATGATGACATCATCCACAGAACCACTCATACACCCACTCATATCTCCATACAACATCTCACATACCCACTCACACAACCACTCACATACCCATTCACAGACCCTTACCAGTACTCACACTGAGTAACAAAAGGGACTTTATACCTCGACCAGTAGTGCACCAGGAGATGTGTTTGCAGAGTGGTGGAGAAAGAGTGCGGGGCCTCTGGCAACTTCTACAGGCTGGCCTTTTTTCCTTTTTTAAATCTTTTATTAGGGGAGGGGTACAACTGGGCCCCCCTTTCCCGGGCATATTTCAGGACCAGGGACCCCGCCCCCCGGGGCCCAGCCAATTTGTAACACGGGAGCAGGCTGCTTGAACCCCCTACCCAGGCCAATTTTAGCCTTGGGAAACCCATCCCCAGTGCCTGGACTTTCGTAAATGGTGGAGGAGGACCATGCTGACCCCTTCACAGGCTGATTTTGGCCCTGGGACCCGATCTCCCGCAGCCCATGCCTGCACCCAGTCTCCACTGGACCGCTTGGGAAGCCTGAATGCCCTGGTGGTCCCTGCCCCCCACCATCCACCTGCAGAAGCCAGCATTGCTGTCAGACAGAGGGAGCTGCTAAAAAATCAGCTCCCTGTGTCTGAATGCAGTCCTGCTCTGCTTCCAGCAAGCGAGAGCATTTTCAATGCTCTTGCTTGTTGGAAGTGGAGCGTTTACTGTGGCTTGTTGGGAGCGGTAATGTTCCTGCCAAGCCACAGCAAACAGCTATGTCCTGGGATGGGCACTCCAGAACATAGCGGGAGCTGGCGCTGGCTGATAACAGTCCCTAGGACCATCTATGACTCCAAGAGAGGAGCTGTGTGGCCACCCCTCCTTTTCTTTTCTTGCTGTAGGGCCTGCCCCATGGAGATGGCAGTCCCTGGGCCTGTGAACGGCCCGGAAGGGGGACCATGTGGCCCCCCCATCCTTACCAAAAGAAGTTGACCCCAGGAGGTGGTGGTCCCCGGGGCTCGGGGCTCCCTGAGGCCCCCCACTAAAAATTGATTATGGTCCCAGGGAAGGGGTGGTCCCTGGGGCCAGGGGGTCCCCAAGGCACCCCCAATTTCTTTTTACAATGTGGCCCTGTGGAGGTGGTGGTCCCCGGGGCCTGGCGGGGTCCGTAAGGCCACCCACTTAAAAATAAATAAGCCCCTGGGAGGTGTTGGTCCCTATGCCCTTAATAAGCCCCAGAAGGAGGGGCCTGTGTGCCCCTCTTCCTTTAGTTTGAAAATGCTGCTGGTACCAGACCTGTGGGGATCGATTACTATAGAAGCGCTGGAGCCCATGTCCCTATATATAGAAATTTGGATTTTGCCCAATATCTCAAAAACTACTAAATGGGTTTACACCATTTAACAAAAAGGCACTTCCCTGGAACAACATCTACCTTCCTGACAATTTGGTGTAATTCCATTCAGCAGTTCGGGCTGTAGCTGGGTCGAAAGGCCCTATGGGAATTAACATGGGAAATGCAAATGTTTTGATCCCCCTTTTTCTCAGCCACTGCTTGATGGGTCACCCCAAAACTTTCCATGCACAACAAGAATCACAGGCCCACTTTTTTGGGGGATCATTTTCAGAAGATTCATCACACAACGTCAAAGATATAGGCAAGTCATAAAATGCTTTTCCTATGGAAACTAGGTCCTAACTATAACTACTCACTAGTGACCTGGTGAGTCTTGTTTTGCATGGAAAGTTTCAAGGTGATCCATAAGGTGGAGGCTGTAAAAAAAGAGGGGTCAATAGATGTGTGTTTCCTATGTTAATTTCCATTGACTCTTTCGACACACCTGCAGCCCGAACTGCTGCACGAAATTACCCCAAATTTGGCAGAGAACTAGCTTTTGGACTGCAGATTGTGCTTTTTGTTATTTGGTGTAAATGTGTTCAGTCGCTTGTGAGACATTAAAGGAAATTCAAATTTTGTATATTTACAATCACGGTTCATTCACGACGAATCACCAGTGCGCATGCCAACAGGAATGCTGTGATTAGCTGGCCACAACCTGAGCAGACCCACTCAAACTCTCAGAGACTCATGCACCCACTCACAGACCCACTTACAGACTTATGCACCAACCCACAGACCCACTCACAGACTAATATACCCCCTCAAAGACCCACTAATACACTTATGCACCCACTCACAGACCCACTCAGACACTCATGCACCCACTCACAGACCCACTCAGACTCATACACCCACTCAGAGGCTTAAGCACCCACTCACAGACCCACTCAGAGACTCATGCAACCACTCACAGACTCACTCAGAGACTCATGCACCCACTCATAGACCCACTGATAGACTTATGCACCCACTCACAGACCCAATCAGAAATATATGCACTCATTCACAGACCAACCCACAGACCCACTCTGAGACTCATGCCCCTTATCACAGTCCCACTCAGAGACTTGGGCACCCACTCACAGACCCACAGTGAGAGATTCACACACCCAATCAGAGATCTACTCAGAGACATATGCACCTACTCACAGACTTTCTCTGAAACTCATGCACCCACTTACAGACCCACTCACAGACTAATACACCCACTCACAGACCCACTAACACACTTAGGGACCAACTCACAGGCTCACTCAGACATTCGTGGACCCACTTGCAGACCCACTCAGACAAAAACAACCACTCAGAGAACCACTCAGAGGCTTATGTACCTACTCACAGACCCAATCAGAAACTCAATCATCTACTCACAGACCCACTCAGAGACTCATGCACCTACTCATAGACCTACCCAGAGACTCATGCACCCACTCACAGACCCACTGATAGACTTACACACCCACTCAGAAATATATGCACCCACTCACTGACCCACTCAGAGACTTATGTCTCCTCTCACAGACCCATTCAGAGGCTCACGCACCCACTTAGAGGTCATCACAGATACTCTCACACCTACTCAGAGATGCACTCAGTGACTCAGGCACCCACTCACAGATCCAGTCAGTCACCTATGCACTGACTCAAAGACCCACTCACATACTCATGCACCCACTCACAGACTGATTCAGAGACTTATGCACCCACTCACAGACCTACTCAGAGACTGATGCACCTACTCACAGACCCACCAAGAGACTCATGCACCCACTCACAGACCCACTGATAGACTTACGCACCCACTCACAGACCAACTCAGAAATGTATGCACCCACTCACAGACCCACTCAGAGACTCATGCCTCCTCTCACAGTCCTACTCAGAGGCTTTGGCACCCACTCACAGACCCACTCAAAGGGTCATGCACCCACTCAGAGGTCAACACAGACCTACATGGAGACTCAGGCACCCTTTCTCAGATCTACTGAGATACTCATGCACCCACTCAGAGACTCATGCACTCACTCACAGGTGCACTCAGACACTCATGCACCCACTCACAGATCCACTGAGACACTAATGCTCCCACTCAGTCTCAATCAGAGATTCATGCACTCACTCACAGACCCATTCAGAGACTCATGCATCTACTCATAGACCTACCCAGAGACTTATGCACCCACTCATAGAACTACTGATAGACTTACACACCCACTCAGAAATATATGCACCCACTCACAGACCCACTCAGAGACTTATGGCTCCTCTCACAGACCTATTCAGAGGCTCATGCGCCCACTCAGAGATCAACACAGATACTCTCACAACTACTCAGAGATGCACTCAGTGACTCAAGCACCCATTCACAGACCCAGTCAGTCACATATGCACTGACTCACACACCCACTCAGAGACTCATACAACTACTCAGAGACCCACTCACAGACTCATGCACCCACTCACAGACCCATTCAGAGACTTATGCATCCACTCACAGACCCACTCAGAAAGTTATGCAGCCACTCACAGGCCCACTCAGACTCATGCACCCACTCAGAGGTCAACACAGATGCTCTCACATCTACTCAGAGATGCACTCAGTGACTCAAGCACCCACTCACAGACCCAGTCAGTCACCTATGCACTGACTCACAGATCTACTAAGATACTCAAGCACTCACTCACTGACCCACTCAAAGACGCATGCACCCACTCACAGACTGGCTCAGAGACTTATGCACCCACTCAAAGTCCCACTCAGAGGCTTACGCACCTACTCAGAGGTCAACAAAGAGACTCTCACACCTACTCAGAGATGCTCTCAGAGATTCAAGCACCCACTCAAAGACCTACTCACAGACCCATGCACCCACTCACTCATCTACATAGACACTTGTGTGACCACTCACACATCTACTCAAAGACTTATGTACCCACTGACACATCTACTCAGACACTCATGTACCCATTCACAGACCCACTCAGAGACTCATGCATCTACTCAGAGACCCACTCAGAGACTCATGCACCCACTTGCAGACCTACTCACAGACTTACACACCCACTCACAGACCCACTCAAGGACTCATATATCCACTCACAGAACCACTCAGACATTCATGCACCCATTCACAGACCAACTTAGACAATGATGCACCATCTCAGAGACCCACTCAGACAATGATGCACTCTCTCAGAGATCCACTTAGACAATGACATACCCACTCACTAACCCACTTAGGGACTTATGCACCCAGTCAAAGATCCACTCAGAGACTTATGCACCAACTCACAAACCCACTGAGAAACTTGTGAACCCATTAACAGAACCACGTAGATGCTCATTCACCCACTCAGAGACTCATGCACTTACTCACAGACCCACTTAGACACTCATGCACCCACTCACAAATCTACTGAGAAACTAACACATCTACTTACAGTCTCACTCAGAGACCCACATTCTCAGTTGCTCACTCACTTAGAGACCCACTCACAGACTCATGCATCTACTCACAGGTCCACGCAGGGACTTATGCATACATTTCCAGACCCACTCAAATACTCATGTACCCATCCATACACCCACTCAGACACTCATGCACCCACTCACAGACCCACTCAGACTCATGCACCCATTTACAGACTCATGCAACTACTCACAGACCCAATGATAGATTTACACACTCACAGACCTACAAGGACACTCAATCACTCTCTCACTGACCTACTCAGAGATTCATGTACCCACTCACAGATCAACACCAAGACGTATGCATCCACTCAGAGATGTACTCAGAGACTCATGCATCCACTCACAGACCCAGTCAGTCATCAAGGCACCAAATCACAGATCCACTCAGATACTCATGCACTTACTCACAGACCCACTCATAGACTTATTACCCACTCACAGACCCACTCAGAGACTCACACACCCATTCAGAGATACACTCAGAGAACCATGCACCCACACACAGACCCACTCAAAGACTTAATAACCCACTCACAGACCCACTCAGAGACTCATGCACCCACTCACAGACCCTCTGTGACTCATGCACCCACTCACAGACCCATTCAGAGACCTGTGCACCCACTCACAGACCCACTCAGGAATTGATGCACCCACTCACAGACCCACTCAGAGGCTCATGCCTCCTCTCACTGTCCCACTCAGAGACTTGGGCACCCACTCACAGATCTACTCAGAGGCTCATGCACTGACTCAGAGGTCAGCACAGATGCTCTCACACCTACTCAGAGATGCACTCAGAGACTCAAGCACCCAATCAAAGACCTACTCAGAGACTCATGCATCTACTCACAGACCCACTTAGTCACCCATGCACCCACTCACAGACCCACTCAGAGATTCATGCAACCACTCACAGACCTACATGGAGACTCATGCACCCTTTCTCAGATCTACTGAGATACCCATGCACCCACTCAGAGACTCATGCACTCACTCACAGATGCTCTCAGACACTCATAACATAAACATAACATAACAAGTGTATTTGTAAAGCGCACGATTACCCGTAGGTGTCCTGGTGCTGAATAACAGATGTTTATTGTTACCCAACTCAATGGCACTCATTTTATCTACCTCAGATGGATGAAAGGCTGAGTGGATCTGCCGGGATTTGAACCTGTGACCATGAGGTCGAACACAGGCCCCTGCAGTGGTTGCTTTAGTCCACTGAGCCACCAGACCCGGTTCACAGACCCACACTCATGCACTCACTCACAGACCCACTGAGAAAACTAATGCTCCTACTCACAGTCTCACTCAGAGATTCATGCACTCACTCACAGACCCACTCAGAGCCTCATGCATCTACTCACAGACCCACTCATAGACCCACTCAGATACTCACACACCCACTCACGGACTGAGTCATACAATGACACAGCCACACAGAGATCCACACAAACAATGAGACACCCACTAACAGACTATCTCAGAGACTCATGCAGCCACTCACAGATCCACTGAGAAACTCATGCACCCACTCATAAACCCACTGAGAATCTTATGCACTGATTCACAGACCCACTGAGACACTCATCCACCCACCCACTCAGAGACTCATGCACTCGCACACAGACTCACTCAGAAACTCACATACAGTTTTATAGACCCAGTGAAACTCTCACACACCCTCTGACAGAGCTCCTGAGAGAGTTAGGCCCCCACTGACAGCCCCACTCAAACTCTCACACACACACTCATACATATTTTTATAGAGTTATTTAGAGAGTGATGCATCTAGTGTGATGCTTAGAATCAATTATATAGTTATAATTTTGATGTGCTGGTGGATATTGAGCCTGTCTGGTTTTGTTTTGTGATTTCACTATGTATTCATCAATATTGCGATGTTGTCATGAATATTTAGGGTGGCTCTGAGAAGAGCCTTTGTGTTCATTGTTTGTATATGACAGCTACACAAGACGGGATGCAAAAGTTCGGGTTGCTGAGAAAAAACCTGTTGCCTTCATCTGTGAAGTGAACTCCATCCTTTCTGTAGATTCCATCTATGTCAAAACACAGTTTATTGTTGTAAATAGAGCCCATTTTATGATCTCTGAGAATTTTACAAACAGTTTTATTAAGATGTGTCCTGGCTTTGCCAATTTGTGGACAGAATTGATTAGAGCACTTGCATTTCTGCATTTTACATATGTTGCAGTACACCAAGGCAATTGAAGGGAAAAGTGTCATTAATTGTGCAAAGGTATCTTTCAATAAGAGTTCCAGTCCTACCTCAGTCAGTATGCCTAAGTCATTGCCACCACAATACATAATCATGGTCAGGGGGTTGGGAATCCACAATGCTTTTAACTAAAGGCAGACATTGATGCCACTTCAACCATCTCTAGCCAATCCAAGTTATGTCCACATTAGGCAAACCCAAGTCCCTGTCAATATCACTCTTTCCCGCAGACACTCTGGTCCACAAAACATAGCTTTGGCCCATAATCCACACTATTTCATTTTGACATGGAGCAGCAAACAGGAGAAGGCTGGAGCTGAATAAGACAGATTTAAAAATAGATTTAAAAATAGATCATTTGATTGGTTGCTGTAAATATGCAGGTTAATAAAATTATGTAGTGTCTTTAGCTGAAATGTAAGTCAATCTCTTATTGGCTCTCCCAAAGAAGTAAAAGTTTAATGTAGACTTGGATATGTTTTTTATTCTGTACAGTAAAAGCCACCTGCTGCAGCTCATTTTGCGACCAGTATGGTCCTTCTAGAATGTGCTGCAAACTTGTGACCTGCTAGTTCGAATGGGTTGCTATGGACACTGTGTCCAGAGTATTTTGGGGGAAGGGTGCTAAAGAGAGAGTTGTCTGTTTTTAGAAATTTGAGCAGTTTAGATTCATTGTTGTGTAACAAGGCTTACATTTCCTAGTGATGGCTTGCTAATAAATTGTACTGTACTCTTAAAAGCTAAATATGTTTTGGGGCTACCGTTTTTTGTCCATGAATTTGTCATGACAATTTCAAATAACTTGCGAATGTGCAGAAATACACTACCATTATGGGCTTCTTTATAAAAGTACATGAAAGAGTTAAAACATACTAACCATTCAGAAGCGGAGTTACAAAACTAAAAAATTAAATATATGTTTTTATTTGCTGCCTTCTGCACTATCTGAAAGTGCAAAGTTGTTAGAAACTGGGCTTCTTTGCAGATCACCCCCAATTTTTCCCCTCATTGTAACTGCTAGATGCTGTTTTTTGACTCTGATAGTGCACTGGGTCCTGCTAACCAGGCCCCAGGGACCGTGATCTTTGTCCTAAAAGTGATGCTAATTGGTATACCAAATTGGCCAGGTACTTTGCCCACTTATAAGCCTCTAGCAGATGGTACCATGGGTACTCAGAGCAAGGGCAGTAAAGGGTGTTAAAGGGGTCACCAGGGCTGCAGCACTGTAATGTGCCACCCTGTGTGACTTGAGTAAAAGTGTGTCTGCAGGTCTGCCATTCCACCCCTGCATGAGCATCCGGTCTGCTAGGGAGTGACTCTGCATACACCGTGTGCAGCCACACTACTGCCTTAATATAAGTAAATCACTCTTAAGGTTATTCTCCTAGGCCCAGGAGGTAGAGTGCATTATATTAAAGGTGTGGATATACATGTTTATACATATGTATCCCTACAGTAACCATGTAACGCACAGTTTTACTGTAAGTGACCCGTGGGCAAAAGAGTAACATAGGCTGGCTAGCAAGGAAACTCTAGCCAGCTCTATTGTGGATCCACCGAATTGTGTTGTGTCTGGTATCAAACACCGTGCTTTTTTAGCCCAACACGTTTCTTGTGTCGAGGGTTAGCTGGCATGCCCATAGGAGCCACCCTGAGTGGGTGTCCACCAAAGATTTAGTGCTTCGGTGCCTTGGTAGTCTTCCCTGAGCAATTTGTCACCAAGACAAGAGTCTGCTCTCCTGGTGGAATGTGTTAGCACATTCCCAGGACAGAGACATAGGCCTGGGCAGGAAGGAGGTCACACCTCCTTCCTCCCAGGAAGGCTAGTGTTTACAGCTATCAAAGTGGTGAGCCTCAAAGGATTCACCACCCTTCATATGCAGAGTACTTGTCCCCCACTCGAAGACAAAGCTCTTCCCTCCCTGTCCAGCCGGCCAGGTAGAAAAAGCATTTGCAAAGCAATAGGTCTCTGATTTGTGCAACTTTGAGCTATTGGCATTGTTAAAAGAAAAAGCCTTTTATTTATGTGTCGGTTTTTAAAACATAAATAAAAGGCATTGTCATTTACAATCCAAATAGTTTAAACTCTCGCAAATGGGAGACCTATTGCATTGCAAATGCTTGGTTTGTGTGTTTTTAAAGCCAGCGACGTGACCCGTTACCCCCACCCTTTGCCATGCGTAGTTAATGATAAAAGCGGGACAAAATTATAAATAAATAAATAAATAATACAGCGCTCGGAGATATGGAGCAGAGGTTTAGAGGCTTGTTGTCAATCATTTTACTTTACAGGCCTATTTTCAATGTGCTTGAAATGAAAAGCCAGGAGGAACAGCTGTGCAACCACAGAGCCTACCCATGCGGGCTCCAGAAACAAAAGAAAACAAGCAGCCGCCACCTTACATACATGTGAGCACTCATTTTAATGTTACAGTCTTCCTTGTTATGCGTATAGTGTTTATGTTCTCTACTCAGAGGTTTTTGTTACTTTTTCTTGCGCAACGCTACAGACTTTTAAAACCAGAGACTGCGAAGTTAGGCCCAGCTTCTGGAGGTGATGATGCCGGAGGAATATTTTTTTTTTTACGGATTGTCCAACCATGAAGGAAACCACACCAGAAGTGAGACCTTCCTAGAAATTACGCCAGTTGTTTCATTTTTTTCCCGGTCTGGGTCCACCTTTTGCACTTATCATTCAGTGTAATTATCTGACGTCATCTTCTAGAACTGTCTGTGTTCTGATTTCACCTTTGTTTGCCCCAGATGTGTTAATGTGCTCTCTTGGCAATGACGGTGTGCTGGGGTTACGGGAAGCTGAAACCGACGGAATAACGGAACCAGGTGGCTTTCTGCAAGACAGACAGTTGCAGAAACCCTGATGTTGAGTTTGTGGATTGACGACTTTGTCAGTGGTGCGACCTGCAAATGGAGAAACTCATTAAGGAAAATAGTGCTCACAGGCTGTAAATAACACATACTATGTACCCACAGAAGGAAAAGGGCCAGTCCACATGGGAGGTTACAAATAAAGACAAGGGAGTACTAAGGAGGGACTAACAAGACTATTAATGAATCAGAAGCCAGCATTTACAAAGGGCAATGACACAAACCAATGACAAATATAGGCGGAGAGTGGGCGGAGCTTCGAGTCCATACTCTAATACAGCATGCCTCACAGCAGCACATGCTTTGCCCAGGCTCGACTTTAAAATGAGATATGCAGGAGGCATATACCTCCAAAAGCTTAGGCACGCCTTTCGGGTGGGCTAGGAGGTCTGTACAGCCAAGGAAGGGTGCTGCCAGGTTGGCAGACTGAAATGGAGGACGCTGGATAGAAACGTGACGTACACCCAGAGGATGTTGTCACCTCAGTGGGGGGTTAGCTGTAGGGACCAGTAGCCCATTGGCCACTGGCGCTTATGCCCCATAAGCTAGGATTTAAGGGGCTCCTCTGGCATCAGAACATCAGTTCCGCTGTGCAAAGATAGGACACTTAATTGCCCTGTAGAGATCATATTATGTGTTCGATGTATGTCCGTTGTGAAATCATGTTGCTCCCAGCAAGAGGGACTCCAGTGGACACCATACACAGATGAAAATTCCCTTGGATTGGTGGGACCAGTCCCTTGCAAGCTGCAGGAAACTCAACATGCTCCGTGACAAAAATTGCAATCCCCTGGGCTTGTCGAGTGTGAGCCCTAAGCGAAGTGGCGTTCTGCAAGTCCGGAGTGGAAGACAAGCTTTCACCAAGTTTCAAGATGCTACTCCATTCCTGTTGCCATCCAGCCACTGAAGTAACCATGAACTACAATTGCCACAACCAAGAGTTGATGATCGCCTGTCTGGAGATTGACCCCTTTAACGACATATCCAGCCCAAAAGCACTTCACAGCGACAGAGATCGATGTTATAAACGACCCCACTGCTGTGTTCATGCATCCTGAAGTTGAAGTTGAGTTGGCAAAGCATTGACAGCTGCCAGCTACCTCTGCATATGGGAAAAGTAGAAGAAATCCACCTGTTGAACCCAGGTCCCAGGTCCCCAAAGGCCTCTACTCTCCATGGGTAGAGTGGAACTCCATCTCCAATTGTGTTTTTTTCAAGTGCTGCAAGTTTGACAGCTACCAAGGACAACCAAGTCACCTCTGCTCTCTGAATCCCTGGGCAAGGTAATGAAGTAACAACTGTTGAGTCTTGGTCAAGAGACCCACATTACCTGATCCACAAGAGGGTTCCTTTGAACTCACCCTGCAAGTGACCGAGTACCACCTGTGTTTTCCCCATTTATTTCAAGGGGGCCAGTTTGACTTAAAGTGCATCTATTTTTTAACTCTTTAAAAATGTTCAACTCCAGTTGTATGTACTATACAAAGTTCATTTTGGTATCTATATTTATGTGAAAATACACTCTATGTTTATAAAGTTGAGTTGGGTTTCATTGGAGTCGTGTCAATTACTTATGCACCATAATGGTTCTGTAAAATACTTTACACATGTTCCTCCAGTAATGCCTGACTGCTCCTTGTCACACTACCAGTATTGAGGTAAGGAGCATTGTTGTTGAATCCAAGGATCATCTTTGAGGCATTGTGATAATATTACATGCTAAGATCTCACAGCCATACCACATAATATTCCACTTTCCAGGAAAAGGTTGCCACTGATGGTTGCTTATTATGAGAGTGGTGCGCCATTCTTATGCTTGGTTTTTACATTTCCTGAGAGTATTTGATCTATCTAATAATAGCAAAACAAATTAATTCACCAACAAACTCAATTTTCAGGTATGTGAATTACATTGTATTTTGAGAAAAAGATTGATTGAAAGGTATATGTGTATGTGAGGTTGTTAAAACTGAGTATGAAATATAAAGAAAAGGATTGAAAATATATGAGATGATCTATGAGTGGCAATGTGACTGCTGTGACCTCTCTTTCAAGACCCAGGTGCGCCATGTCTGTATGCTTCTGGCAGTTAAGAGCTTTTAGAAAATTCGTACACTTTCTGCCGTAGGATTGCAAGAAGACTACGGTCCATGCACTGGTGACCTCCCAGCTGGACAATTCGAACAGTCTTTATCTACGGCAGACAGCTTATCTGCTCCGCAGGCTGCAGATAATTAAAAACGCCACGGCCAGACTAATTAGGAATGTGCAGCTTCGCCATAAAATGTTCCCACATTTGCGGCGCCACCATTGGCTTTCTGTTAATATGCCCCTTCACCACCGCATGATGGAGTCAGAACCGGCCTTTAGGAAGGCACTAAACACCTGGGGGCATATCAGCAAGGGCCGGCGATAATTATCGCTTAGCGCACTTAGCGCAAGGATAATTATCGCCGGCCAACTGTGAATTTTATCTCGGAGCTAGCATGCTATGAGCAACACTTATCGCCAAAGCGAAAAAATTCAGAGTGCAAGCTGCCAACTGTGCGATTATCGCTGGAAATGCAGCGATAATCGCACAACTTTTGGCGAAAGCTGGCTGATAGGGCTACACATACTTAGCCATGATATCCACCTTCCATAGGATATCATGGCTAAGTCAGTTTCTTGTCGCTATGCTTCTTAGCTTGAGGCTTAATGATAGGAGAAATGTCGCTTAGCGACATTGCTCCCGTTATTCTTGTGAGGAACGCCCACTTTGCATCTCATTAGAGATGCAAAGCTTGGCGTTGAGGGAAAGGGCAAAAAAGCATGGATCCACGCGTTAGAGTGTCCTTGCTAATAGAGAGTTAAAATTATCGCCGCTTTTCGTCTGAAAATGGACGCAAAAGCGGCGATAATTTTTTATCGCCTCATTGATAATATGCCCCCTGGCTCCTTAACCCCTTCAGCGCTGCGCGGATTCCCCCGCGGTGCTGAAGGGTTCGAGCGCGGGCGGGGCCATGACGGAACGGTTCCGTCATGAGCACAGCTCAACCGATGCTCATGACGGAACCGTTCCGTCATGAGCATGGAAGGGGTTAACCTGCCTTAGATTGACCCACTTGTTACCCTCACCACGAATCTGGTATCTAGCACCGGGACACCTCTTTTTATTGGCATTTGAAGGTACAGAGATGAGCCAACATATAACAGAAAAACAAACCATTAGCCTGTAAAATCATTACTTGCATACATCTAATATCCATAGCCTGTACAGTAAATAACATGGTGTCCAATCAGATCTCCGGCTCCCAAACCACAGGTGTTGTGCCCATAACATGTAAAAGTGGCAACCTACGTCCGTGTCCTCAGTACCAGTTCAGGCGTCACATCCTCATAACTAAAAGTGTGAAGTTACCATGCCCAAGTGACTGTTTATGTATCTAGTGGCTTCCGCATATCTGCGCCTCGGTTTTTCCCGTGCAGTTCCCTTCACCTGTCTCTCCCGAGCCCAGCTTATAAATGGCTCCCATGTGTCCCGAGGGCGGGAAGTTGATGGCATCAGCTCCCAGAACGTGGAGAGTTGTGTGTGTCCATATGCAATGTCTCTGAGCCAACCTTTTGTTGAGGGTGTCCACTTTCTCCCCCAGTGAATTGCAACCTGGCGTCTGGCAAACAGTAACAGCATTGCGTGTAATTTTTGGCCTGCAACCGGTGTGTGCTTCACGTACCCCAGTAGCCCAAGCAAAGGGTCAGGATCTACCGCTGTTCCCAGAATCTGTTGTATGGTGTTAAAAACTGAGGACCAGAAGTCTGCCAGCATTTGGCAGCTCCATACCATGTGCAGGAAAGACGCAGGCGTAAACCCACAGCGCCAACATCTATCATCCTCCCGAATACCCATGCGATGGAGCCCCACTGGTGGTCTGTAATATCTATGCAAAAACTTAAAGTTTATCAGGCGCAGCTTAATGTTAGGTGAAAGGGCCGTAAGCTGCCCGCAGCAATACACCCACTGATCCTCAGTGATTTGGCATTCCAGCTCAGCGTTCCACTCTTGCAATGGGCGCGGTTTAGTAACAGGGGCAGAGTTTTGCATGTGTTTATATAACCGCGTCATGAGCCGGCGGGATGAAGCGGAGTGTAATATATTCTCTAGAGCGGGCAGTGTTGGCAGTGGGGCCAGGAATTCCGTGACTCGAGCCTGCCCGCCTCCCCACACTAGAGAAATTAGTAGCGAATGTAGGGACTCAAAAAAAGCATGCATCAGGGGAACCGGGATATTGCAAAAGGGATAGAGAAATTTTGGCAAGACAACCATTTTGATGAACGCTATCTTCCCGGCGAGTGAGAGTGGGAGCTTAGCGCATGCCACTGCCTTCTCCTCTAGCCACGTGATGGTACGTCCGTAATTCAGAGCCCAGAGCATGTTCCTACTAACCCAAATCCCCAGATATTTTCCAGGTTCATCAGCCCATTTTAAGGGAAACTCAGATTGGACTGGGACGGTGGCATCTGTCAGGGATAATATAATGGACTTCATCCAGTTGATAAAGATACCAAAGAGTCCACCGAATTTAATGAATTACCTAAGCAGTGGGTCCAAGTTAGCCGCAGGGTCCATTACATATAAAGTAACATCGTCGGTGTATAAAGAGACCAGCAGACTGCGTGTGCTGCACCCGATGCCTCTTGCCGTGTGGTGCTGCCTTATTTGCGCCGCCAGCGGTTCCATCGCAATCACAAAAAGCAGAATGGACAGTGGGCAGCCCTGCCTCGTGCCCCACGAGATCACAAACAGTTGAGAGATGTGGCAATTTACCCTTATCTGGGCCGTAGGCCGGGTTTAAAGAAGGCGACTCAAGTTAATGAAAAGGGAGCTGAAGCCCATGCGACCGAGAATGGCGAATAGGCACGGCCATTCCAGCATTTTGAACGCTTTCATAGCATCGAGAAATATTGCTGCTGCAGGGACAGTTGTCAGGTTTCACTGGCTTAAGCAGAGTAATGATAATGGTAATGATAATGGTTTCACGCATTGAGTGTGGTAGGATGCCAGACTCTCGGGCCTCCTCATATACAGCTAGCAGGTGGGGCACCAGTTCCTCAGCATATGCCTTATAGAAGGCGGTTGTGAGGCCGTTGGACCCAGGGGCCTTGTTTAGCAGCAAACTCTTTATCACCTGTGTTACATCCTCTGCTGTGAATGGGAAATCTATGTAATCCTTGTATCTCTGCGTGAACCACAGCAGTTCGAGAGAGTCCAAGAAGGGCTCCAAGGTGTTTGGACAGCTCACCTGGGTGGCAGTGTATAGATTCGAGTAGAACCTGGAGAATTCATCCCTAACTCCGGTCTGTCCTCTAATAATCGTATGTGAGGGCCCCTTCAGTTCTGGTATAAATGCTGCAGTGCGTGGGGCTCGGAGCATCGCTGCCAATGTCTTCCCCGGTTGGTTTCCCCCCGTATCTACTGGCCTCAGCGTACTTACCAAGGAACTTAACTTCCCGCTGGGCTTCTTCTTCGAAGGCGAGCAATTTGTCCTTCAAGAGGGCCATGGTCTTGGTCTTTTCCAAGGAATAGAACTCCATTTCCAAGTCTCGAATTTGAGCCTCTAGAGACGCGAGGGATCCCCGGAGCACCTTCAACACCCCTGCCTGTCGGTCAATGCATTTCCCCCTTATCACCACTTTAAACGCCTCCCACAGGGAGGCCTCAGTATTTACCGTACCGGTGTTAAGTGTAGAGTATTCAGAAATGTCTGCTCTGATTTCTTCCTTGAAAGCCTCATTCAGAGGGGAATTCTGAGGCAAACACCAGGTAAACAATCTCGGGGGTGACCCAGGGTGTGTTAACTTCAACAGACATGGGGCGTGAATGGATAAGGACTGCAGGAGATGTAGCACATCCCCAACCCAGGTGGCCACGTCATGTGGTATCAACCAGTAGTCCAGCCTCGACCAGGCTCTATGGTACTCAGTGATACATGTGCCTTCTTTAGTGTGAGGGTGTCTGTCCCGCCAAATGTCAACTAGATTTCCGTCTGAAATTATGGCATAAAGGGCGGCGCCCGCTAGGGAGTGCAGAGTACGGGATGTTCCCTGTCTGTCCAATTCGTCATTTAAAATGGCATTGAAGTCTCCCCCCAAATAATGGTGTCACATCCAGTCGCCCTCTCCCCTGCCCCTACGTCCAGGAAGAAGGCGGAGGAGTCAGTATTGGGTCCATATACAGCAGTAATAACAAGAGGGAATCTGCACAACATGCCCAATATAACCACAAACCAACCCTCTGGATCCAAATGTACATCCCTTTCCCTCCAATCCAACTCCTGACATATCAACACCACAACTCCTCGGGCATAATTAGAATATATAGAGGAATACACAGCACCTCATCTGGTGTGCCGCAACCTAGGTGAGGGTGTAACATTGAGGTGCGTTTCCTGCAGAATATAAATATCAATTTCATGTGTTTGTAGATAAGCATGGACCAGTCTGGACTTTCTACCATCATTGAGGCCTCTGATGTTCCACGTAAGGTAATTCAGGCCCGCCATGTAAGGCATAGTTTAACACTCTTGGGCTGAGAAGGGGATCGACATGAGACAAAAAAGGTAACAGTCTTCCATCCCTGTCCCGGTATGTATAGTGTGTGGCTGGCTACTGATAGAAAACATTAGAACTCCCCTCAAGTCCCCCACCCACTCCAAACACCCCAATCAGGTTGTAGAGAACCCCCCCCTCAAGAACAACACAAAGCAAATAGCTGTAGGGAGATCTCCTATAGGGGCGTAGGACTACCGGCATACTCCCCTGCCGAAACAGTGTGACTGAGAGGACTGCAGAGAAGGCATGCTAGAGTCAGTACTGCTATAAGAAAGCCCACCGAGTCAATGCAATGAGAATCAGCATTAGGAGGTATCGACATTACTAGCGACATGTAAATCTACCTCGTTTCGGGTCTCCACACCCCCGCCCCTACCCAGGCCTGTAGCCTAATAAAGCTGTAGTGTGACTCCACCACCTCACTAATACCATCATGCCAGCCGATTAGGAACAGTTCAAGCAGTGAATAAACAACAGTGTACATAACCCCATCAAGTTATAATTTGAAATCCGTTCATAAGTAAACCTGCCGCTGAACTAGTTAGTCGTTGTCGCTGAGTCTCTCCTCCGCGGCAGCTGCAGTTGTAGGACTATGCTTGCGCTGCTTTCCCCAGACATGTTTGTCAAACTTAAGGGCCGACTTGGCGTCCGTGAAGAAATGCATCGTGCCATCATGGGATACTTTGAGCTTGGCTGGGTATAATAGAGAGTATGGGATTTGGGCCTGCAGCAGGATCCGTTTACCCGGGAGGAACGCTCTTCTCGTTGCCTGCACCGTCGGTGTAAAATCTGGGTAGAAGGATATTTGGATACCCTTGTGTTCAATCCTCCCCTTTTCCCGGGCTAGACGCAGGATCAAGTCCCTGTCCTGATAAGTTAACATTTTAGCCAGGATGTGTTGAGGTGGGGCCCCGACTGGCGGTCTGGGGCCCAAGGCCCTGTGAGCTCTCTCGATTGCGAACACCTCAGACAGGTGAGGGTCAAAAAGTTCATGGAGGAGGTCCGCAATGTAGGTCTCCATCTTTTAGTCTCTGGAATCCCTGTGATTCGTAAATTATTACTACACGACCTGGCCTCCAAATCATCGTGTTTAGCACGGATGATCCCCAGCACTTTATCCATGTGGAGGAGCTGTTCTTTTGTTTTGACCTGAAGCTCATGTAAATCGGATACCTTATTTTCGAGCACATCCAGACATGTCTCATGCGTTCCCACCTGGGTCTTCACTGCGTCCATCTGGGATGTGAGCGTGTCCAGTTTTGTGTCTATGTTTTTCAGGCTAGACTGCATTTCGAGCATCAGTGTTCGAATGTCCTCGCCTCCGTCTTCAATCTGCCGCTCTTGTGACCTCTCAGCCCCAACCTCTGGGTCGGGCTCCGTAAGCTGCGTGGTATTCCGCTGTTCAAAATTGATCTTAGGCTGTTTGACATCCTGCTTCTCCATGGCTCAAGCCGACCATGGATTATGTTGATGGCGGGGTGCTGTAGACACGCGTGGCGCATACGTCTCAGGTGTGGTTGGCTAGGTTCTGAGCCCTCCGGTCTCTACCAGTTGCTCCCACTGGTTTCAGGTCTGCGGTTGTGGGAGCCCTTCCTTCCCCTCTGAATGTGGCCAAGGTGTGTTCACGCTGCCTCCCTAATGCTCAGGGGAACCACCTCGTGTGTCGTATAATTGCGAGTCACCCGGCCGTGGACTGTGTCGCTGCACCTCTGCGAGGTGCTCACTAGGATCCTGTTTGCTGCGCCTCGTCCTCTGACTGTATTCTGGGGAGGCGCTATCTTGCGGTTTGTCGCGCGGGTGTTCTCCCAAAATGGGGCCTCAGGCTCCACACTTCAGCCAACTTGACTCACTCCTCCACGCGCCCAGGCAGGGCTCACCACCGCTCTGCAAACTGTGCATTTGGCATTCGAGTCCCCTCTGCGATTCAGAAAATCTCCACAATCTCCAGACCACCAATGCAACACTCAGGGTGCCCAGGCCCCATGCCGCAGAAGCTCCTTCTTCACCGCCGTCTTCACTGTCTCCTGAGTGCCCATCCATCGGATCACCCTCTGGGGGTAGCACCGCTACCCTGAATTGTGCAGTGTGTGATCACCTCTTGTGTTTCAGGGGACCTCCCCTTGGCGGGGCTCGGTTTTTGGTGCCTCACTGTGTCCCCTGCGCCGCCTTCAGCTCCCGTCTCTGCCAAGCCGCAGGCCCGCACCACCAATGCCCCACTTCTCTGTCAGCAGGGTACCCATTGTGTGCCTGCACTCGTGCAATTTGTTGGATCTTCAGGCCGTGTGGGAGGCAGGGGCGATATCGCAGTCCGGCTCAACACCCTACTCCAGCCTCGCCCCTTTGCAGCCTGCTCCCAGGGCCTGGTCCTATCGACGAAGCATCCCCACACAGCCTCCTGCTTGCCTGGCCACAGACCCACAACCTCACCTTCAGATGCCGCTCAGTTAGGCACAGCGCACGAATACACTCAGTACTCCTCCGTGTCTTGGCTGTGCTGCGCGCCGCAACAGCCGCGAGCTCCATTTTCACCACAGCGGGCACTAGCAATGGCTGCAGCGGCACCCCGTGTCTGCTCCTGCCTCGCTCAGCTCCTACTCAGGTCAGGCGTGGGTCTCCGGGGCTCAAATCGCTTCAAGCGATGCTCCGCTCAGCAGGCATTAAATTCTTGTGCATGGGTCTTGGCGATACCCCTCTGAAGTGCAGGATTAGAGCGGCCATTTCTCTGCGTGTCAGGCCACGCCCCCTAGCACCAGGACACCTTTGTTGAGGTAGCCGTGTGCTCACAAACTACATTTATTGTTATTATTTTATTATATTTATTAATAGGTGTGTAAGATGCTTTCTGAGTGTGTAAGTATGTAATAGTTTGTCTGAGGTGCAGAGCAGCTGATTGACAGGTTAGTTCACAATGTGTTGCCCTGGAACTGAATATTGCATATGTGCTGTTGTTGGAATGAAAATGTTTCTGTTACCATTGCCTGAGCATTATTCTATGTAAGTTAGCATTTACAACACCATTTTATATTTGGCCGCCATTTTGAACCATGATCGAAACTAATGTCTGTCTCTCTGAAAAATGGTTTCTGGTGAGTTTCATTTCTCCAAGGCCTTGCTTTGCTAATGAATACACTGTTCTTATTAGGGCATACCTTTCCCGCTAGACAGAGGCCTTCTCCCACCAGTCCAGTGGAGGGCACGGACAGAGTGGTCTTGGGTAGGAGATAGTGTGTGCCAGGGCTCAGAGTCGAAACCTATCCTACTGTACTTCTTTGTTTAGCTGCATCTGCCTGGAATATTCCATTATGGGCGTGCCTTGATTGGTTTTGAATTGTACATAATGTATCTCCATGTTTGCTGATGTCAGTCCCTCTTCAGCACTCTTAAGAGACTGGGCAGACCGGGCTCCGCTCAAGTGTATCTGAATAAAAATATATTGGTTTGTATTCTCTGCTGTCTGAGACTCTTCATTTGGTATGGAAGGCTGAGAGGTGGTCGTGAGCGACCAGGGTGACCCTAAGCGGGCCATATCCTTCACTGTTTTACTGCAAGCTCTAATTGCTAGAAACAAAACTGCTTGGTAAGGGTTAAACGTATACTTACCAATGTATTAGAAGATGTGCAAATATTGACATATGCATACATGATGTGCTGCTCACAATGAATGTTTTTCTTTGAACTCTTAGACTTGTAGTTCTGTTTGTTTCATTTTGAAAGAGGACTACAAGACTCAGAATTGAAAGAAAAAAACATGCACTGTAGATGTACATAATGCATGAACCTGTAAAACTTGACAGCTATGTATTAGATACCCTTTAGGGTAGATGTTGCTAAATTATAGGACAGGTTTGTATGTGCTTAGATGGTAAGACATGCTCTTTAAACTAATACTGTGTAACGTGTAGTATCAGAGTACTAGGCATTGTTAAAAATGCAGTGTTAAACATAGGTCAGGCCTACTAGTGCAGACCTGTCTGTGCACTGTCACTGCCAGCTTCACTTGGCATATATAAGCCTCTTGTCAAGTTTTAAATCCACATTTTGGTACACATAACTAACATCTGGGATGCACTATGGGTGTACCATAAAGCATGGTGCTTTGTGCTTAAAAGATAGAGAGATGTACTTTTGAGCTTTAGTACATTACTTGTGCACTCACAGAACCTTATGCCAAGCACTATATAGAGTATACCTCCCTTATTTCAACTGGAAATCATGTTTACAAAGCATAAAGCCTCTCTCTCACCCAGTCAGTGACAGAGGAATTTATACATCCACCCACATTTTCAGAAACTACTTATGTATACAGCAGTATTAACGGCTGTTTCAGATACACTTACATACCCCCCTAATCCTTTGCACAGGCACTGAGGTATTCGCTCCGCCAATTACATGCACATTTAGAGAGTCACAGTGCTACTAAATCAGACAGTCACATACCGGCACATTTACTTAAACACCTAAAGGCACTGCTATGGTTGGACTGCTACACTGTCTGAGATATGTAGGCAAGTAGTGACACAACCTCGTCATCCATCCAGATAAATAGTCCTTAAAACATGGGTGCAGACCCTGTCTGTTACCTCTCACCGCCAGCTTCATGTGGCATTTAAACACTGTTTTTCAAGTCTTAATTCCATGTTTTAGTAGACATAACTGACCTCTGAGAAACGCTTTAGGAAAGCCATAAAGCACAGTGCTTTGTGCTTAAAAGATTGTGAGATATCCTATTCAGTATCTCCAAGGTACTCGTTCATTTGAAGACCCATATGCCAAGCAGTGCATAGAGTATACCACTGATAATGCAACTGACATACGTGCTTCCAGAGCACAAAGCTTGTCTCTCATCTACTCACAGAGGGACAGAAGGACTATACATTCACTCACATACACAGAAACTACTTATGTGTGCACCAGTATGAAAGAGAGTTGCAGACACACCTACATACCCCTCTAATCCCTAACACAAGCACTGAGGTATTCGTTCAGCCACCTACATACACATTTAGAGAGCCAGAGTAGTACTAAAATAGACAGTCACATATCAGAACCTTTAGTTGAACATCTGATGGCACTCTTATACATGGGTGAGGCCTACTAGTGCAGACTCAATTTGGCATGTAAAAGCCATTTGCAAACTCTTAAACCCATGTTTTCAGACACATAACTCACTGCTCACATAAGCTGTGGGTATACAATAAAGCACTTTGTGTTTAAAAGAGCGATATAGTTTTCATTTTCAAATCATGAGGTTACTCATGTATTTGCAAACCCCAATGCCAGCACTACATACAGTATACCCCTCATAAGACAACTGACATATGTTTCCAAAGGATAGAGCCTGTGTCTCACCCACTCACATAGCGACAGAGAGACTATACATTCACTTACATACTCAGAAACTACTTATCTATTCAGCAGTATGAAAGGCAGTTGCAGACACGGCTACAGACCTCTCTAATGCCTAACACAGGAACGTTATACATTGAGCCACTTATGTGCACATTTAGAGAACCATAGTAGTAATAAAACAGACCGTCATATACTGGCACATTTAGTTAAACATCTCATGGCACTGCTGTAGGTGGACTCCAACACTCATTCAGATATGTAGGCACATACTGACACAACCTTGTCATCCATTCAGACAAATAGTCCTTTAAACATGGGTCAGGCCTGCTACTGTAGACCCTGTCTATGCACTGGCACTACCAGTTTCATTTGGCAGGTAAACGGCATTTGTTAAGTCCTAATTCCACATTTTAGTATACATAACTCACCTCTGAGAAGCTGTAGGTATGTCATCAAACCTTAAAGCTTGAGAGATGTCCTATTCTGTTTCTGTCGCGTGCCCATAGATGCGTATACCAAATAGAACATAGAGTATACCACTCATAATGTAAATGACATGCATGATTCCAAAGCATAGAGCCTGTTTCTCACCTACTCACAGAGGGACAGAGGGACTATAGATTCAATCTCATAGTCAGAAACTACTTGGAATGTAAAAGGCATTTGTCATGTCTTAAATCCATGTTTTTGTACACAGAGATCTTCTCTGAGATTTGCAATAGGTATGCCATAAAGCACAGTGCTTTGTGCTTACAAGATTGAGAGATATCCTTTTGTGTTTTAGTTAGGTATTTATGGACTTGCAGACCGCTATGCCAATGACTTCATACAGTATACCAGTCAGAATGCAACTGACATACATGTTTAGAAAGCATACAGTCTCTCTCTCTCACCCAGTCACACAATGATAGAGGGACTTATCTATTCATTTACATACACTTTAAGTGATCATAAATGCAGTACTGTCAAAGGCAGTTGCACACACATCTACACACCTTTCTAATCGCTACCACAGGCACTATGGTATTCATTCAGCCACTTACATACTTATTTTGTGAGCCAAAGAGGTACTAAAACAGACAGGCATATACTGACAACCTTACTTAAATATGTGATAGCACTTGTACAGGTACACTTGTGCACTCACTCAGATTTGAAGGCAAATAGTGATACAACCTTGTTACCCATCTAGACTAATAGTCCTTTAAACATCAGTGAGGCCTACTATTGCAAACCCTGTCTGTGCACTCACACTGCCAGTTTCACTTGGCATGTAAAAGCAGTTTGTCAAGTCTTAACTCTACATTTTAATACACACAGCTCACCTCTGACATACGCTGTAAATATGCTATAAAGTATGGCCCTGTGCGCTTTAAAGATTGAGAGATGTTTTTCTGAGTTTTAGTAAGTTAGTCATGCACTTGCAGACTGCTATGCCAAGCACTGCGTAGAGTGCACCACCCATAATGCAACTGACATACATGTTTCCACAGCATAAAACCTCTCACCCACCCAGTCAGAGAGCGACAGAGGGACTTTGGGACATTCTCTCTCGTACTCAGAAACTGTTTATGTATGCAGCAACATACCCCTCTGTTCCCTAACACAGGCACTGAGGTATTCGTCAGTTCACTTACATACACATTTAGAGAGCTATGTTATAATAAGACTACTGTCTATATTGGTAGGTTAATACTTAAAATATATCATCTCATAGCTAATAATGAAAAGATAAATGTAGTTTTTTCTCACGCATACATTTCTACTTCAGAACAGACAGCTACAATACTATTAAAAAGCCAGAGAAGAAAGAAACAGAAGCAAGGATCATATCTCCTCACAATTAAGAAACAAAAGAGGCAAAATGCAGACAAAGTGGTCAAAGAGAAAAGAGCTGCTGGTAAGAGAACGAAGACATATCTTAAAATAGTTTGTGGACATCTGGAAAGGCAGCTAAATCAAGTAAATAAAAAAAAAAGTTTGAGATCAACTAAAAAAAGAGTACATGATGAGAAGAGTAGAACATCAAACAAAAAAGGAGAGAATTTAAGCAAAAGGCAGAAGCAGTTTAAGGAAATTAGGGCTAGAATGTTCTGTAGTAGAGTAATTCAGATTCTAAGAAGTACTATGAAGAAATATGAAAGAAGAACACAAGCTGTCAGACAAAAGGAATATGATGTGGCTGTAGTTAATAAGGCCTTTGAACTAAAGAGAAAACTATTTATTTTGATTCTAAACAGAATGAGAACACTGGATAAAATGTTGCTGTCTATGAGGAAAAGAAGTCAAAAAAAGATTTGTCAATAGAAGTAACTTTACCAAAGTTTTCAGGGATGAATGGAGACATACTTCTAGTACTGAGCCTTTCTTTAATTAAGAAATCGACTTCCAAGAGAACACATTAGTGCATGCAGTTGAAGAATCTGGACGATCTTATAAGAAGAAGGTTGGTGGTTCTATTCCAAAAGAGGTGATGGTACCTTAGCTGTACACCACTCGCACATTCAAACATTAGTTAGGAGGCTTTACTATGTCAAAATTCTTGCCCTATATTTAGGAGAAATTAATAAAACTCTTTTGCATGGCACAGTAGCAGAGGTTGAAAAGGTTTGTGATGATGGTCAGTTCAGTTTCTTTGGGAGTGTAGGGAAAATGAAGACTTGATATCTGCTGGTGCACTGGAACAGGGCACATGTATTACTGTTGATAACTTTCAAGAAGATATTAAAAAATGTAACACAGTCTGTTCAGAGAAACCAAACTGTGTTTGTATATGTTGTTGATGCACTCACTTCAAAAGTCAAATGGTTATGTGGTTGTGTCTTCAAAAACTGAAGAAGAGAACAGAGATAAGTGGCAAGAATTTGCAACTTATTTGTTTGTAGAGGAACGCTTTGATTGTTCCACATGACAAATTATATGTAAGTACTGTTATGATAAGTTGGAGGATAATAAAATGCAAGCTAGATCAGTCTTAGTCTTAGACCATTCCAGTTAGAACTAGTTTCAATTCCACAAGAACTTCAAGATCTAAATGTGTATGAGTCAATTCTTATACAGTCAATACATCTTGTCGAAGCCATAGTCCGTATGGAGACAAAGACAGGGAAGTTACCTCCAACAGAGTTACATGCAGTCGAAACAGAGTATTAAAGTCTTTCCCGGAAATACAGTATCTTGCAGAATTTAATCCTAAAATTAGAGCTAGTCTGAAAACTGGCGTGCTGGATACATACTACTCAAGAAGGATTTTCCATCTTTAAAGTATGTGTCTCTATGAAGTACTTCAGCACTATACATATAAACGTAACGTAGTCTAACTGAAAGCATAGGAGATGGAAGTTATACAATACTTGGTTGTGGCAGTTGTTTGATGAGACACAACAAATGGAATCTAATTAACTACTGAATTCTTAGTTGCCAAACTCCAGAGAGAAGAGAGTTTTTCTGCTTGGAACTTTTGCAGTTGTTCAAGCCATAGCATGCTAAATCAGATTAACTTGGACTCTAAGACTGTTATGAAGACTCTTTCAACACTGTGAAAGACAGCATTGAGTATTAAGTCTTTCCAACCTACTTGCGAATGTTGAAAGATGATATTGACCGGAAAAAAACATTGCTGCTGAGATAGCCAAGGAGAGTTCACAAAGCAGCCAAAGTTCTGCGGGTCAAGATCCTCTTGGAGAAACAATTATTCAAAATGAAGCAGCTATGAATGAGTTAGAGACTGCAATGCACCTAGGATGAGAGCAAACTGTGGATTTCGAACACCTAGTAGAACAACTGAAGAATGAACAAAAAGAATTTTAGAATGAAGTTAAAGATAAAAAAGAGCACGGATTTCTCCAAGAGAGGAATCAGTGTCAGGGTTCTTTATACAAGCCAATATTACTATATATCAGTGGTCAAGCTGGGACTGGAAAATATTCCTAATTAAAGTTCTCACTGGTTATCTACAGAAGACTACAGAGTCAAATTTGTCATTTGTAGTAACAGCACCTACAGAATTAGCTGCACATAACATTAATGGTATTACTTTACACTGCATACTAATGCTACCTGTTTAAGACGACAATAAACTGGAATACCAAAAATGATCTGGTAAAGCTTGCCATGTGGTATCAAGAGTATTGAAGAAAATGAAGCTTTTAATCATTGATGAGGTCAGCATAGAATCTAACTTAATTCTTGCTTCATGCACTTAAAAATGCAGCAGATTTTAAGAACAAACTATGATGTGCTCTTTGGAGGAAAGCATTTAATTGTATTTGGTCACCAACTGCAACATACCCCCGTACAAGGGCAACCTGTTTTCAAAACACATGTCCGTAACAAAACAAGATATACTCTGGAGACTATTGGCAATGTAGATATTTGGTTACACCTAGAATACAAGAAACAAGTGAAAAATATGTGTCAAGCATCTAGTGTGGAATATGGAGATATACTGAATGTCATTAGAATAGGAGTTCTGACAAAAGAGGGGAAACATGATTTAGAAACTCGCTTTATCAAGAAACTATTTCCACCCAATATTACAGCACCTGAACTAATGTACAAGTTTATTGAAGAACGAAATCTATAATTTGTTTAATGCCAACACTACAGGAGTTTTCCAACTTTAATGCCAAATTACTACAACTATAGAGAGAAGATATATTGGACATTTACAGCTATTGATAAAATGGAACATCAGGGAGTCACAATACTACTCACAGATAAACTATGAACAAAATTGAACGTCTGTATCCAAAACTGCAGGATTAGAAAAGCGTTTACAAGTGAGCAAAAACTGTTGAGTAATTGTGCCACATAAATTAAATTTTGAGGAAAGGTTTGTAAATTGTGCAATGGGTAAAGTAATTGATTTCATTCATATCCCAAATAGAGATGAGGTTGAATACTTGGACATATAATTTGATCAGATTGATGGCGTGAAGCAGATTGGCTAATCAGTTGTACGTTTTTTGCTAATGAAAGACTTATATATGCAGCACCAACAGTTCCCACTCTCTCTAGTGTATGCTGTAACTGTCCGTAAATCACAAGTTGTAAGTGTAGATGCAGCTTTTGTTATTATTGGAACACTCCTCATTTAGGCCAATACCCTGTTTATGAGAAACGGATAATCTGTCCAAAGCGGAAGATTACAAAAGAGTGTAAAGATGCTGAAGAAAAGAAAGGACAAAAGGACAATCTAGAAGCTGTTAAGTAGAGAAAACTGGAAAATGACAAAGATATTGTTGGCTGCCAGATGGAAAACAGTTCATGTGTCAACTGCTATGCAAAAGTTGTTCTCAATGTACTGCTTCATTTACCATATCTAGTGAACCAAATTGAACAAAAAACAGATGAGAGATTGTGTTCTGCATTGTATTACTTACTCCAATGTTTACTGACTGACAGAACTGTGATATATTTTGCTTCAGGTAATCAAGATCTTTTAGATATATATAGCAGATCAGTAATGTTTACTCTCAACAGTCAAAAACACACACAATAACTTTTTATGGTTACGTTTAGAGTTTTAGAAGAAGAAGATGTAAATATTGATGTTTTATTCAGACTGAGTTACACATGGAACCATGACTGTGAAGATTGTGATTATTCATCGACAACTCAAATACATTCTGAACATTTCTTCTTTTAATAATACCAGATTCTAAGATTGTGCTCTATGCGAAATTGCTGAGGAAGGCTAACCAAAATATGACCTGTCCAAACTGCAGATCAGATATTATGTCTACATTAATCCTAACAAAACCAAAGGGGATGATGGACGGAGTGTTGAACATTGCAAGCCCTCACCCCCAGTCAACTAATCTGGGTTTAATCCATCATCATTCTTTAGATCACTCCACCACCCCAGTTCAGACATGGCCATATGCAAATCAGTCTGACCCTGTGCCTCATGGGAACAGTCCAGCCCGAACTGCCAAGCCATGTCTTTCCATGGACCGGAAACAAGCCTCTTGGGACCGGTTTCTGGCTAATCAGCCATCATAAGCCAGGCTAGCTTGAATCCAGTGGCAAAGTGAGCAAGGGACCCACGTCTGGACATGCCCTGCCAACTTAGTGCGAACAAAGCAAAACCAAAGGGGATGATGGACGGAGTGTTGAACATTGTAAGCACTCACCCCCAGTCAACTGATCTGGGTTTAATCCATCATCATTCTTTAGCTCACTCTGCCACCCCAGTTCAGACATGGCCATATGCCATGTATGGTTTTGCTCTGTTCGCCCTAACCGTAAGCGGAGTGGGTTGGCCCGGCGTACGCCAGGCCAGCGTAGGGGAGTGACTAAAAAACCTGTTGCTCTGGGCGTGGTCCTCTACCGGAATGGCCAACGTGTCTGCCAGGGCGGCGCCTCTCACCCCGCCATAAGGCCGACGCTGTGAGCGGCGGTGCCTGCAATCATGTGCACCTGCTGCATCCCAGGCCGCAGGTCCCCAGACCTATCTTGGCCGCCCCTGCGCAACCAGGCCATATCGCTCACCTGCCAACACTGGCGTGTGTCAAAGAGGGCTCACCACGTGCCTTTGCAAGCTCCAAGCCCAAGGCCCACGACCTTGGCAGCCTCCTCAGACCATCACGGCCTCTGCAACATAGGCCCCCAGCACTCCTTTCTCGTTGACGTACTCCACCGGACTACACTGCGGTCAAGTAGGTCACACATTTGGAACTGAGTCTTGATTTATTAATGGCAGAGTTCATATCATGGTACGCAAGGAGAGGAGTAAGAGGAAGACGCGGTCCAGAGGGAAAAAGGATCCTCACTAGGGAGGTGATCGAACACTGCCATCAACTGCTCTGGTGCCACTTACTGTGTGCATCGCAAACCAACGACATGTGGCTGTGGGCGCTTGCTGACTGCTACCTCCGGCCGACACTGCGGTCAAATAGGTCACACATTTGGAACTGAGTCTTGATTATACAATGGCAGAGTACATATTTTATGGCAGAATTTAAATCACTGTACTCCCTTCGATGTGGTGCCACGAACTCTGTGCATCGCATTCCAACGACACGTGTCTCTGGGCTCTTGCTGACTCGTGCCTTTGGCCTACACTGCTGTCCAGTAGGCCTCACACTAATCCAATCCAGTCCGGACCAGGCAGGACACTGCATCATTGCAGGCTGCACACACACTCAGCTCTGGTGCTTCTACCTCTGTCAACCACAAATCATCACCACATGCCATTTCAACGTCGTGTGTGAGAGTTCCAGGAGGAGGTGGCTGAACAGCGGATGGGCCTTGCTGACCGCTGCCTCCGGCCTACACTAGGGTCCAGTAGGTCACACATTTGGAACTGAGTCTTGATTTCATGATGTCCGAGGTCATATGTTTATGGCAGCATTTATATCACTATACTCCCTTCGATCTGGTGCCAGAAACTCTGTGCATAGCATCCCAATGGCACGTGTCTGTGGGCCCCTGCTGACCGATGCCTCCGGCCTACACTTTGGTCAAGTAGGTCAAACATTTGGATCTGAGCCTTGATTTATTTATGGCAGAGTTCATATCATTGCACAGGCCTCATCGCAGACTGCATCCCCTTCCAGCTCTGGTGCCATTAACTCTGTGCCCTGAAATTCATGGACAATCTCTGTTTGAACTTCGGTGGCGTCTGAGTATTTGGCCTGGGGGTTGTCTTCATGATCATGTAGCTGATACTGACTTGATGTTAAAAAGAAGTCTGTAGCATTCATCTACTCCATATTGCCTGTTTCTGCTTGGTTCAGCCCTCTGCATCATGCCCTGGAAGAACAGCTTCCACTGTCCCCCGAAACACTCCGCGACTTTCACCTTCGACATCGACGAGGACCCGCTCAGCTCTCGTGGCCCTACCTCAATGCACCGCAAGTCACCATCCCATGGCGGTGTGCCTGTGCTGGCCGCAGTGCATCCAGGTCCACTAACTCTGTGCAGCTCAAGTCATGGACCCTTGCTGTTAGAACTTTAAACTTCTGATTGTCTGATCACTGTTGTAGTTGTTGCCAGCACCAACCACTCCCTGAGGGCTGGCTTACATTCACCCCACACCCATCCAGCACAGGCATCACTGGACATGTGACCCTGGCAATAAAAGGGGCCAGGCGCACATGCCTGTAACCAGTTCAACAAACTATCTAAGTGTGTCTATGTGATTATTATGTATGCATGAGGGCCCCGGGCCCTACCACATAACATTGTGCTATGTAAAGAGAACGCAACCATGTTACCTCAGGCAGTGGGTTTGACCTGAGACAAGTAGCTGTGTCGTACCACCCTGTAAGCATAAGCAGAGTGGACTGATATACGTCAGTCCAGCATAGGTGTGTAGTTAATCAACCAGGGGCTCTGGGCGTGGTTAAGTTTTGGCCTTGCCAAGGAAGTAAATAATGTATGTGTATCTGTTGTAGTGTCGGCGTCACCCGTCCTGCAATGGGTAATTTTGCAATATAGCATGCCCCCAGAGTGCGGGCTCGGCAGAAGGGGTAAATGAGGGAGCGCAAGCCTGCTCGGGATCCGAGGTCATACATGCCAACTGTTGTGTGTGTTGCTGTTACCGCAGCATAATCCGAAGGTCTACCCACAACCGCATCGCGAGTTCAGCCAGCCATGAACTCTACATCTGTGTCCGCCCTATCCTTACCATAGGCCTACACACACGTGGCCGCACACCTTCAACGCAAAACATCACGGTGTTGTTGTCAGGCTTGTGGACATGCGCAGACAGGCATGACAATGGTGTGCCGTAGGAGTGCAAGTGATGCAACCGTGCTGCGCACACTAGTAAATAGGCTCGGGGGAGGGAGGAGCAGCAGTGATGCTACGTAATACACATTGATGCCGTTCATTTGCTACAAGCAGTACATGTCAAACAGGAATCACTAAGTCACACATATCACACACCAATGAACCAGTGAGCCTGCCAAAACATCATGCATAACCGACTATTGACTCATGTCTCTCTGCATTGTCACAGGTGACCAAGGGTATGCACTCTGCGCTTGGATGATGACACCCCTCCGAGCCCCGAACACACAGGCCCTGAGGCAGTCCAATGCAGCCCACAAACGCACCAGGGGCATCATGGAACGCACATTTGGTGTGTTGAAGTAATGTTTTAGTTTTCTGGACATCACAGGTGGAAGGTTCCTGTACAGCCCAGACATCGTGTGCAAGATGATCGTTGCATGTTGTGTGTTGCACAACCTTTGTGTACGCACCAATGCCCCATGGCTACAAGTGTCAGATGCACCGGACGATGATGAGGAAGATGAGGCAGGTGGACCACACCCCACTTTAGCTGCAGCAGGAATAGCCTGTAGGAACACCATCATTGACACTTTTCTTCACATGAGCACGTCACATTGTCACAGTCCTTAGCAATCATGGGACAGTACAAAAGGACCACAGGCACAGCATGTGCAAATGACTTCATTCAAACACACATTCCCTGAGTGCCCTATGCCAGATGTGATTGCCCATTTTGGACACATATGCGGCACCAGTTGAGTCCTGTGTTATGTTGGGAAAGTGTTGCAGTTTGTACAACATTGTTGTCAATGTTGAGGGGCTCTTATTCTTATGTGTGTGTGCGCTGAATTGTGGGTGAGTCGCCCCTGCTGCTCTGATTTGGCGGCCCCTTATCCCTTTCAGGCGGTATGCCTTTGACTTCTGTGCTTCTACAGTGCTGAGATGTAGCGGACTTGGGTGAATTGAGCTCTTGGTCGAGTTGTGACTCTTGGACATGGTTTGTCCACAGATGTGTTGTTGACGTCAGGGTTTGTTTGTGCACGTGGATGTGTCAGAGTGTGACCTGCTCCTTTCCGGATGTGGTCCACACTCAGCCACCTTAGTGTCGTGGTGTGCACAATGTCATGATGATTGGACTGCAGCCATGCTAATCGTCATGTAGTGTCACTTGCATTGTCAGTGTGGCTCACAAATACGCATCTTTGCTGGGTTTCACACTTGTGCATGTGTTGGTGGTGAGATTGGTGATGTGTGGTGTGGGACCCCTTTGGGGACATGGGGTATGGGGGCCTACTCGGTGTTTGTATGTGTGCTGCAGTGTGCCACGGGGATCAGGGACATGATCCAGAGACATTGTGGGTGTGCAGTGGGCTCTACTTGATTGTGCATGTGTGCCATTGTGCCCATCTCCCCCATTCCCTGGTCGGTACTCACCCTGTTGATGTTGTGTCAGGTCATGTTGAGCAGTGTCCTGATCCCCAATTCCTGACACTGTATCCCGACTGATGACTGTGGCCACCATTTTCTCCATGTCATCCAGCTCCTGCTCTGCCGCTGGACCCCACCTCCAATAAGCGTTGCTGCTTTCATGTTGGCATTGAGTTTCTTCTTGGTTTTGCGCTTCACATTATTCCAGCGCCTCTTGACCTCTTCTATTGTCCTCCTCAATGCTGCAACTGCATTAACTTGGTCCAAGATTGTCTGTCATATTTGCGTCTTTGTTGCCAATAACACATTGGAGGTGCGGAACAGTTGTTGGTAGTGTTCTATCACCTCCGTATCGATGATCCTGTTTTCCTGTGGACTGAACTGCGTCTTCCTCTTCCTCTTCTCCTTGGCCTTCCCCGACCCGAGGTTCCTTGCTGGTCATTTGTGGGGCTTGTGGGGTTTGCGTTGTCCTCTGCACTTGGTCCGGGTGCATCCATGGTGCTACGCAGTTTATTTTTTTTCCTTTTTTCTTGTTCTGCTTTTATAGTGCATTTTCTCGCATGACGCGTGGGAATTGCAGGCCTGTTGCTGGTTATCGCTAATTTTTGTCTCTCGATTGGCCACATCGCAACTTTTTCATGTTTGCGTTTTGCGTTTTCTTGGCGTTGCGTTGAGTTTAACGCGATCATTTGGCGCATTATCGTGAGACTATCCCATGGTGCCGCCGTGTTGAGATTACAACGTTAAAACAGTGTTATTTTCCTGTGATAGACTGCGATGTGCAATTTTGCATTCAGCTAATTTTGCGATAATTATCACACGTTCTTGAGAATATCCCCCTATATGTGCAGAAAACTACAGTATAGGATTTTGTCTCCATGGATCATTAGCATTATAAACATAATTTGGCCTACCAGGGATGATGTTTTCAAAAGGGTCTTCAAAATAAAGAGAGCCTTATATTTATTTGCAGTATTTTAACAGATATACTAATTTAAGAAATATGTTTGACATAGGTCTCTTTTTATTTCTATAGTAACTTCAGAAAAAAAACTGATTAATGACCTGTAGTGAGTGCAATGTATAGTGTCACTTATTTGTAGTAATCTACTGTGCAGCTTTGTTTTTGTTTTTCAATCCATTGATTGTTTTTACCCACTGTTCTTGGATGATCAGTGTAACCATTATGTACTGTTATGTTATTGTAAATTTGAAGTTGATATCCTAACATATCTTTATGTTCATTTTGTTTTTTTAAAGCGGATGCAGTTGTACATCGTTAGATGTCTCAAAATGTTTTTTCTACCACTGAAATATTACTTAGAGATATCCATGGAGAGTGTTTTTAGACAGAAAGTGCTCTTGTCATAGCTTGCCATTAGTTTCTTTTGCCTGTTTTGAAATTAGAACTTTCAGTATAATACAGCAGATTTACAGTCAGTCACACACCCCACTCTCCTTCAAACTATTCCTGTGGTAGGTTTTCAAGTGGTGCAACATACTATTTATACCACAGGAATATTTCTTCCTTGTTCCTCTCGAGAGGGTCTTGTTGCACAAGCTACATTTAACACACTTGGCAAAAGTCTTAAATTCTCCAGATGGGATTGTAAAAAATCAAAGGCAATACTTTCCCTTTTTGCGTGCAGGCCCCTTATAACCAGAGTTTTCCTGGTGTGCCTCCTTTTCCTGCTCCTCTGGCTGCTGTGGCACCTCCCTCTGGTCACTGCCTTCTGTTTCCATTTTGGATGGTAAAAATTACCCCAAAAAAGCCGTAACCACAGTTCTGTACTAGTAGAACAGGACAGCTCCAAAGAATGATCCAGATATGAATGGAATATTCAAGAAGAGAGTGACAACTCCAATCAAATTTCTTTCTTACATAGTGTTAGACCTGGCATCTTTGGCGTGGCTACCCCTGACTTTTTGCCTCTACCTCCTGTATTTTTGATGCTATGCTGGGATTCGATTTTGCTGGTTTAGATGCTTTGGGCACTTTGCCACTGCTGATCAGTGTCAAAGTGCAAGTGCTCCCTTGGTAAATTGTTGTATTGATTGGTTATCCATGATTGGTATATTTGTTTCACCTGTTAGCCCCTAGTAAAGTGCACTGCGTGTGCCAGGGCTGGTGATTCAAATGCTACTAGTGGGCTGCAGCACTGATTGTGCCACCCACAGGAGTAGCGCTAAAATGATGTCTTAGGCCTGCTTGCAGTGCCTATGTGCAGTCCAGGACTGCCATGTCGACCTGGCCAGTGCACCCACTGACCAGGCCTTATCCTTCCCTTTCTGTACATGTCAGGCATCCCTATGGTGGCCCTAGGTACCCCCCTGGGCTGGGTGCAGTGTAACTGAAAGGTAGGGCATGTACTGAGGTGTGTAACATGCCCTGGTAGTGAATTACAGCCATTTTCGTTTTTCACTGCTGAGAGGCTATCTTGCCCATAGGATAGAATGGGGAAGGCTGTTTACATGCCTATCTTCCCATAAGGGCAAGATAGAAAATCCAAGTTTGGTATCTCTGTGTTCAGAATTTAATTATACATCTTTTTAGCAAGATGGTTTTTAAATTCACTGTGTGAGAATAGCACTTTTTAGAAAGTAGCTATTCTCCTGTTTAACCTTCCTGTGTGCCTGTGTGCTGGTTGGCTGAAGGGTGTCATGTGATGGGCCAGGTGGCTCCAGGAGCCTGGATGAGTCAGCAGCAGGGTGAATAGGGAGATCTGCTTTAGATGGGTGGGAGGAGTAGTCCCTGGGTTTGAATAGGGCTGTCCCTGCCAAACACAAAGCTGGCTCCACCCCCTGCTGGCCAGGCTGAGGACTCTGCCTCTGCTGGCACAAAGAAGTCTCCACCTCCTGCTGAGCGTCTAACGACCCTGCCCCTCACTCTGAAAGGAACCAGGTGCTCCAGAGCAGAGCACACCCGGGAACCGGTTAGAGCAGGGGAATCCCCCCACTGGAACAAAGAGAGACAAAGGCTTGGAGGGGTATAAGAAGAGGACCCCAGACACCTAAAACTTTAGATCACTTTGGAACTAAGAAGAAACCTCTGCCAAGGAGAAAGCTGAAAGGACTGAAGAGGAGAAGACTGCCTGCTTGCTGTTTTGCTTTGCTGCCAAGGAGAGGGGAAGGACTTTGCTGTGTCCCCTTCTTTTGATTCTGATCTCCAAGGGCCTGAGAAGAGCTGGCTCCCTGTTAAGAAGTCCCAGGAACAAAAGGACTTCACCACCAGCTCCCCTGGAACTCTGCTGAGAGAGTTCTGACCTGCCTTGGAGTGCTTGCCCAGTCTTGGGGCCTCAGGAGGTCGTTTTGCTGTGTTTGGGAGCTGGGAAGCAGAAGCGTGAACAAGAGTGACTGGTACCCAACGCATCATCCGATTGCGTGTCGCAAGACGAGAGTGCGAGGAAAATTTCATCGCGGCACCATCGCAACACGCAGGGTCCACGCATCGCCGAGTGCGTCGAGCATCGTCCCGGTGCGAGAAGATTCCTGACGCTGCGAGGGTCGTCGCAGAACCAGTTTGCGGGCCGCACCACTGCCGGTGCGTGAAAAGTCTCCAGTCGCTGCGTGCGTCGACGCAGAGTCCCGTTCCGTGGCGCATCGAGAGTTGCGGCGCCGGAAGGCAACGCTGCGCCACGCATCGCACCACATCAAAGAGTGTCGCATCGAACCTGTGCGTGAAGCTTCCCCCCAAGAAACCTACGCAACGAAAGCCAAAGGTATCGCATCCTCCCCCTACAGATCGGAGCCGGCGCATCCACCTCTGCTGCGTGAAGCAGGGCTGCTGCAAAGCCTCCCCAGGATCTCAGGAGTATCGCATCGCCTTTGCCATCTTCCTTGTTATAGCTTTTGGGAACCTTATCGCAACTACAGGTACTGTTGGGCACGAGAGTGTCGCATTTTGTGCATTGAGAGTCGCATTGTGCAGGACACTGATTTTGACATCCTGGAGTACTTTCTGCAAACTCTTGAACTATCTTTAAAGTAACCTTTTGAAGTATATGTTGGTTTGTCTGTAGTATTTGGTCTTGTGAAGTTTTTAGTAAAGATACATTATTTTTCTAAAAGTGGTGTGGAGTAAATCTGTGGTGTTTTCACTGTGTTACTGTGAGTGTTGGTACAAATACTTTACACATTGCCTTTGATAGCCTAGACTGCTCAGGCCAAGCTACCTAGAGGGTGAGCAGGGGTTATCTTAACAGTGTATCCCCCTTTCCCTGACTAGAAGCAAGGGTCCCTACTTGGACAGTGGAACCTACCCTGCCAACTAGAGACCCCCAGATCTAACATTGGTGGTCAGCGGTGAGGATTGAACTTGTATTTGTACTTGACCCACAGTAATTGGTGTACATCACTAGGAGTGCAGACCAATAGACAACCACATACTGTATTATTTTTGATTCTATTTTTGAGTAACTCTTCAAGAGCATCATGTCTCAGGTGGCAACAAGTGAGAGGGCAGAATTGGAGTTTTCCATTGCGGATTTATATTCATACAAAGTTGAAGATCTCAAGCAATTCTGCAAAGACCGTGGTTGCTCTTTTAAAAGCGGAGCTAGAAAGGATGTGCTACAAAGAGTCCTGAAGGCCTGGTGGGAGGCCCAAGAGGAAAGTGATGCAAATGAAGAGGATGGTTTTGTTCCCCAAGATCTGCCTGTGGGCAGACCAGTCTCAAGGGCTGGCAGCTCCCATTCCAGTAGGGGGCTCACTCCAGAGGAGTTGGAGGAGAATCAAAGGGTGAGAAACCATGAATTGGAAATTATGAAAATGAAGATGAAGCAATCAGAAGTAGACAAGGCGGCGGAGGAGAGCAAGAATGCCCGTGCCTTGGAGGAGAAGAAATTGCTTCTGGCTCATGAAGTGAGCATGAGAGAACTGGACATCAAGGCCAAGCAGGTAGAGTCCGGTTCAAATGGTGGCAGCGCACAGCCAGTGCAGGGGGGTAAAGTATATATCCCCAAAGATTTAGTACAGAATTACAATAGGAGTGAAGATATCTATGCCTGGTTTACATCGTATGAGATAGCATTAAGAATGAATGGTGTGCCTGAACAGCATTGGGGGCGGGCCTGTGGAAACATTTTGAGGCTTCTGGGAGGAGTGCTCTAGAGCCCTTAGAATTAGCAGGTGCCATGACCTATCCCAATATGAAGGAGGCCCTATGTCTCAGGCATGGACTTACTCCAGAGCAGTATAGACTGCAGTTTAGAAATTCCAAGAAGAAAGAGTATGAGACTTGGATGGAGTGTGTGAATCTGTACTCGCGGGCACTGGAAGGTTGGATGAAGGGCAGCAAGGTAACTGATTATAAGGGGTTGTTACATTTAATTAGTTGGGAGCACTTGAGTAGTCTATGTGTTCCAGAGCTGCGCCAGCATCTTTTAGATAGCAAGTTGACGGACCCCATTGAGCTTGCTAAGGAGGCGGACCGCTGGACCAGTACCAGGGTCCACAGAGGAATTGTGGGTACCATTGCCAAAGGTGGGCAGGGTCCCCAGCAGAAGAGTGGGGGGGACAAGGGTAACCAAAAGGAGTTCTCACAAGGGCCCCAAAATAGTTCCCAGGGTAACCAGTCCCAGCCCCCCAAGTCAAAACCCAAACCAACCTGGCCCCCTAAGGGCAGGTCGGATAACAAGGGTCCCATTAAGTGTTATCACTGTCAGGAATTGGGTCACAAGTCTCCTGTGTGTCCCAAGAAATCCCAGGCACCCACTGGTGCTCCAACACCGGGTATAGCTAGTGTAGCTTTTGGGGGGGATTTAATTTCTTGTGATTTGGAGGGTTTAGCAGTTATGTCCCTTGTCTCTTTAGGAGACACAGAGATGGTCCAGGAAACCCCTGTCCCTGATAACACTAAGAAGTACAGGCAGTGGGTGACCATCAATGGGAGGAGGGTGGAGGCTCTCAGGGACACTGGAGCCAGTGTGACTACGGTCAGGTGTCAGTGGGTCCCTGAGGAGCTGATCATTCCAGACGTACTTCACCCAGTAGTGTCAGCTGACAACTCTGTGCGCCTTTGCAAGGTAGCACATGTTCCCTTTGAGTGGGGGGGGGGTCTCAGGTCCTCTCAAAGTTGTTGTGAGTCCATCCATGCCAGTAGACTGTCTGCTAGGTAATGACCTGGAGAGTTCCCCGTGGAAGGAGGTGGAACGCCAGGCTCATTTGGAGATGTTGGGTTTGCCTGAGTGGGTCTGTGTGACCACGGCAGCCAGACAGGGTTGTGAAGCAGACCTGGAGCCTGAAACAGTGGCCCAGGTCCCTGCCAGAAAGAGGAAGGGCAAGGGGCGTGGTGCGTCCACCCCCGCTGTTCCCACGGTCCAGGAAGGAGCAGAACCTACGGGGGATGCCTTGGAGCCTACAGGGGAACAGGTCGCTGAGCTGGGAGACATACCTGAGCTGACCCATTGGCAGCAAGAGGGTGGTCCCTCCAGAGAGGAGTTCTGCCGTGCGCAGAAGACATGCCCTACTCTTGAAGGTCTGCGGCACCAGGCTGCAGACCAGGCAGCAGGTGCTGATCCGAAGAACTTTTTTCTCTACTGGGAGAATGACTTGTTGTACAGTGAGCCTAGGTTTGCTGAGCCCAGTGGATCACGTACCATGGTGGTACCCGCAGGGTTCAGAGACTTCCTACTGGGTCTGGCTCACGACGTGCCGCTTGCAGGACATCTCGGGCAGGACAAGACCCGACAAAGGCTTGCCACCCACTTTTACTGGCCCGGGATGAAGACGGACGTCGCTTCCTTTTGTAAATCATGCCAGACTTGCCAGGCAAGTGGCAAGGCTGGAGGAAAATGCAAAGGCCCTCTCCAGCCTTTTCCTGTAGTGAGCACCCCTTTCGAGCGGGTGGGGATAGACATTGTGGGGCCACTGGACCCCAGGACCGCCTTAGGCAACAGGTTCATCCTGGTCCTGGTGGATCATGCCACCCGGTACCCGGAGGCTATCCCTCTCAGGACAACCACAGCCCCGGTGGTGGGCCGTGCGTTGATGGGGATCTTTTCCCGTGTGGGTTTCCCCAAAGAGGTGGTATCTGACCGGGGTACCAACTTCATCTCCAGGTTTATGAAGTCTCTGTGGGAGGAGTGTGGGGTAACTTATAAGTTCACCACTCCTTACCACCCTCAAGGAAATGGGTTGGTTGAAAGGTTCAACCGGACCCTGAAAGGCATGATCATGGGGCTGACGGAGCCCATGAGACGGAAGTGGGACGTCTTTTTGCCATGCCTATTATTTGCCTACAGGGAGGTACCACAAAAGTCTCTAGGGTTCAGTCCCTTTGAGCTTTTGTACGGGCACCCTGTTAGAGGACCTCTCAGTCTGGTGAAGGAGGGTTGGGAGAAATCCCCGGGGAAAACCCCTCAGGATGTGTTCAGCTATGTGCTGGCCATCCGCAACCAGACACAGCGCTTCCGGGCCCTCGCTCAGGCGAACCTGGAAGCCAGCCAGGATGAGATGAAGAGGTGGTATGACCAGCATACCACTCTGATGGAATTTCAACCTGGGCAGATGGTGTGGGTGATGGCGCCAGTGGAGCCTTGCGCGCTCCAGGACAAGTGGACTGGGCCATATGAGGTGGTGGAGCGCAAGAGTGAGGTGACCTACCTGGTCAACTTGCGATCTCCCAGGAACCCCATGAGGGTCCTACACGTGAACCGCCTCAAACCCCATTTTGAGAGGTCTGAAATAACAATGCTACTGGCTACAGATGCAGGGATGGAGGAGGATAGCGATCCTCTTCCTGACCTCCTGGCAGCTAAGGAGCAAGATGGGTCAGTGGATGGAGTGGTCCTCTCGCCCACCCTGACCCCAGAACAGCAGAGGGACTGTCGCCATGTGCTGGGTCAGTTTGCATCTCTGTTCTCCCTGACCCCCGGTATCACCAACTGGTGTGTCCATGACGTGGACACGGGAGATAGCATGCCTGTGAAACAGAAGTTTTACCGGGTGGCTGACAAGGTCAGGGCCAGCATCAAGAAGGAGGTTTCTAAGATGTTGGAGCTAGGGGTGATTGAGCCCTCCAGCAGCCCCTGGGCTAGCCCAGTGGTACTTGTACCGAAAGCTGCTGCGCCAGGTGCCACTCCAGAACTTAGGTTTTGTGTGGACTACCGTGAACTCAATGCTGTCACGAAGACTGACGCACACCCCATCCCAAGAGCTGATGAGCTCGTGGATCGGTTGGGAGCTGCCAACTACCTCAGTACGTTTGATTTAACTTCTGGGTACTGGCAGATTGCCTTAACTGATGGGGCCAAGGAGAGGTCTGCGTTTTCAACTCCAGAGGGGCACTTCCAGTTCCGTGTCATGCCCTTTGGGTTGAAGAACGCCCCTGCCACATTCCAGAGACTGGTCAACCAGGTACTGTCCGGGCTGGAGCAATTCAGCGCCGCATATCTGGATGACATTGCTGTGTTCAGTTCCACTTGGGAAGAACACTTGCAACACCTCTGCGCAGTGTTGAAGGCTCTGCATAGTGCAGGCCTCACTATCAAGGCCAGTAAGTGCCAGATAGGGCAGGGTTCGGTGGTGTATTTGGGACACCAGGTAGGAAGCGGCCAGGTGGCGCCCCTACAAGCCAAGATAGATACCATCCGGGCTTGGGAACCCCCCAAAACCCAGACAGCGGTGAGAGCCTTCTTAGGACTCACCGGGTACTATCGCCGTTTTGTCAAGGGGTATGGCACCATTGTTGCTCCCTTGACAGAACTAACTTCCAAGAAGTTACAGAAGAAAGTGATTTGGACCAGTGCCTGCCAAGAAGCTTTTGATGCCCTGAAGGAGGCCATGTGTACAGCACCTGTACTCAAGGCGCCTGACTTCTCCAAGGAGTTCATAGTGCAGACAGATGCTTCTGAGCATGGAGTGGGAGCGGTGCTCTCACAACTAAATGATGAGGACTTGGACCAACCTGTAGCTTTCATTAGTAGGAGGCTACTTCCCAGGGAACAGAGGTGGAGTGCGATTGAAAGGGAAGCTTTTGCTGTGGTCTGGGCGCTGAAGAAGCTGAGGCCCTACTTGTTTGGGACTCACTTCCGGGTTCAGACGGACCACAGGCCCCTCAGATGGTTGATGCAGATGAGGGGTGAGAATCCTAAGCTGTTGAGGTGGTCCATTTCCCTACAGGGGATGGACTTTACGGTGGAACACCGCCCCGGTACAGAACACGCCAACGCTGATGGTCTGTCCAGGTTTTTCCGCCTTAGCGATGAGAACTCCCAAGAGGGTGGGTAGTTCTCCCCACTTTCAGCTGGAGGGGACACGTGTTAGACCTGGCATCTTTGGCGTGGCTACCCCTGACTTTTTGCCTCTACCTCCTGTATTTTTGAGGCTATGCTGGGATTCGATTTTGCTGGTTTAGATGCTTTGGGCACTTTGCCACTGCTGATCAGTGTCAAAGTGCAAGTGCTCCCTTGGTAAATTGTTGTATTGATTGGTTATCCATGATTGGTATATTTGTTTCACCTGTTAGCCCCTAGTAAAGTGCACTGCGTGTGCCAGGGCTGGTGATTCAAATGCTACTAGTGGGCTGCAGCACTGATTGTGCCACCCACAGGAGTAGCGCTAAAATGATGTCTTAGGCCTGCTTGCAGTGCCTATGTGCAGTCCAGGACTGCCATGTCGACCTGGCCAGTGCACCCACTGACCAGGCCTTATCCTTCCCTTTCTGTACATGTCAGGCATCCCTATGGTGGCCCTAGGTACCCCCCTGGGCTGGGTGCAGTGTAACTGAAAGGTAGGGCATGTACTGAGGTGTGTAACATGCCCTGGTAGTGAATTACAGCCATTTTCGTTTTTCACTGCTGAGAGGCTATCTTGCCCATAGGATAGAATGGGGAAGGCTGTTTACATGCCTATCTTCCCATAAGGGCAAGATAGAAAATCCAAGTTTGGTATCTCTGTGTTCAGAATTTAATTATACATCTTTTTAGCAAGATGGTTTTTAAATTCACTGTGTGAGAATAGCACTTTTTAGAAAGTAGCTATTCTCCTGTTTAACCTTCCTGTGTGCCTGTGTGCTGGTTGGCTGAAGGGTGTCATGTGATGGGCCAGGTGGCTCCAGGAGCCTGGATGAGTCAGCAGCAGGGTGAATAGGGAGATCTGCTTTAGATGGGTGGGAGGAGTAGTCCCTGGGTTTGAATAGGGCTGTCCCTGCCAAACACAAAGCTGGCTCCACCCCCTGCTGGCCAGGGTGAGGACTCTGCCTCTGCTGGCACAAAGAAGGCTCCACCTCCTGCTGAGCGTCTAACGACCCTGCCCCTCACTCTGAAAGGAACCAGGTGCTCCAGAGCAGAGCACACCCAGGAACCGGTTAGAGCAGGGGAATCCCCCCACTGGAACAAAGAGAGACAAAGGCTTGGAGGGGTATAAGAAGAGGACCCCAGACACCTAAAACTTTAGATCACTTTGGAACTAAGAAGAAACCTCTGCCAAGGAGAAAGCTGAAAGGACTGAAGAGGAGAAGACTGCCTGCTTGCTGTTTTGCTTTGCTGCCAAGGAGAGGGGAAGGACTTTGCTGTGTCCCCTTCTTTTGATTCTGATCTCCAAGGGCCTGAGAAGAGCTGGCTCCCTGTTAAGAAGTCCCAGGAACAAAAGGACTTCACCACCAGCTCCCCTGGAACTCTGCTGAGAGAGTTCTGACCTGCCTTGGAGTGCTTGCCCAGTCTTGGGGCCTCAGGAGGTCGTTTTGCTGTGTTTGGGAGCTGGGAAGCAGAAGCGTGAACAAGAGTGACTGGTACCCAACGCATCATCCGATTGCGTGTCGCAAGACGAGAGTGCGAGGAAAATTTCATCGCGGCACCATCGCAACACGCAGGGTCCACGCATCGCCGAGTGCGTCGAGCATCGTCCCGGTGCGAGAAGATTCCTGACGCTGCGAGGGTCGTCGCAGAACCAGTTTGCGGGCCGCACCACTGCCGGTGCGTGAAAAGTCTCCAGTCGCTGCGTGCGTCGACGCAGAGTCCCGTTCCGTGGCGCATCGAGAGTTGCGGCGCCGGAAGGCAACGCTGCGCCACGCATCGCACCACATCAAAGAGTGTCGCATCGAACCTGTGCGTGAAGCTTCCCCCCAAGAAACCTACGCAACGAAAGCCAAAGGTATCGCATCCTCCCCCTACAGATCGGAGCCGGCGCATCCACCTCTGCTGCGTGAAGCAGGGCTGCTGCAAAGCCTCCCCAGGATCTCAGGAGTATCGCATCGCCTTTGCCATCTTCCTTGTTATAGCTTTTGGGAACCTTATTGCAACTACAGGTACTGTTGGGCACGAGAGTGTCGCATTTTGTGCATTGAGAGTCGCATTGTGCAGGACACTGATTTTGACATCCTGGAGTACTTTCTGCAAACTCTTGAACTATCTTTAAAGTAACCTTTTGAATTATATGTTGGTTTGTCTGTAGTATTTGGTCTTGTGAAGTTTTTAGTAAAGATACATTATTTTTCTAAAACTGGTGTGGAGTAAATCTGTGGTGTTTTCACTGTGTTACTGTGAGTGTTGGTACAAATACTTTACACATTGCCTTTGATAGCCTAGACTGCTCAGGCCAAGCTACCTAGAGGGTGAGCAGGGGTTATCTTAACAGTGTATCCCCCTTTCCCTGACTAGAAGCAAGGGTCCCTACTTGGACAGTGGAACCTACCCTGCCAACTAGAGACCCCCAGATCTAACACATAGTAACATAACCTTTGCAAATACCGGCAGCATCGTGAAGACAGAAGATACAATTAAAAAGTGCTTTACAGTAAGAACTATTACAAAAATTGAGGTTTAAAGACTATGGGGCACATGCATCATCGTTTTTTGCAGTTGCGAATCTGCCCCTTTGCAACCACAATTTTTGCATTTGGGATGCATCATCCCAAATGCCAAAATCGCTATTTAAGTAATCGCTAAATTTGCGATTACTAAAATTACGATTGCATTTAGGGAATCACAAATTGCAATTTCCTAAATGCAATGCAACAACAAAATCCGCGATTTCGCTTTTAAGAAACGCAAATTACCATCAACATAAAATTGATGGTAATTTGCAAAAACTTTAAAAAATGCACAAAAGTGCATTCTTCAAAGTTCTATGTTGCACACAGACATGCCCTTGGGGCATGTCTGTGTGCAACATGTTTTTAGATTGCACTTTCAGGGGTGCATCAGGGCGCGCTTTTGGCACCCTTGCACCCTTGAAATTGCATGCGCAATTTGCGAGTACCTATTTGGTACTCACAAATTGCGCATGCAATTTCCATTGATTTCTATGGGCCTCTAGGCCCATATAAATGAATGGGAAGCCATCCCTTATTTGTGATTCGCAATTTGTGAGTCACAAATAAGTAATGTGTAGGAATTGCAATTTTTTTTGCGATTCCTACATGCATAAGGAATTGCGATTCCTAAATTGCAATTTCTTAATAATCGCAATTTAGGAATTGCAATTCCTAAGTTTGATGCATGTGGCCCTATATCAGTAAACAGCTATTGTCAAACATTAATTACAAAGAGTGTATAGATGTGTTGTACCCTTTTTCAAATGTATGCAGTCTACGCGCCTTTTCCGAAAAAACCAGAACCTACGTAATGCGATAATTCATGACAAATTTGCACAAAAAACTAATTATTAATCCACTGAAACAAATGACAAGGAGTGACACAGAGAAATACATAAATGGGTGGTCCATTATGCAGGTGTAGTGTATAATATGCAATAGACATTTACAGAATGACAAAATATTAAGTAATTTCCCGGTAGAAAGTAATGCAGATGAATACAAATATTCCACAAAACTGTTGACTCTTAAAAACATTTGATTTCATTAAGATCCTCATTTTCATTTCAAGATAAATTAAACCACGATGGGAAACCCTTACAAATATAAACACGCAGGTGCTCCAGGTAAAGCTCCACTAGAGTAAAATAAAAATTAATCTAACTTCTTAGGCTGGTTGAATAGAAAATATAATGTCTCCTCTAAAATTTCATTCTGAAAAGTAATCTGAAATCCTTACCAGAAGTGAATGCATCATAAATATATTGGAGTAAAATCAGAATTTCAGTGCTGGTGATGAATATAAATATAATAATAATATAAATGAAATTTATAAAGCGCACGGCTACCTCCCACGGAGGAGTATCGGTGCTTGTGTAGCAGATTCACAGTGAGAAGGGCACAAGAAGAGGAGCTAAGCAAGGTTAAAGAGACAGGTTTTTAGAGCTCCCCTGAAGGCCAGTTCTGGGTTCGTCATGCGGCGGTGGAGAGGCATAGCGTTCCAAAGCTTCGCAGCTCTAACCGAGAATGCTCTACCGCCTAGCCTGGCTTTAAAGAAACGAGGAATCCTGAGCAATTTCATGTGATTTGATCTCAGGACCCGGTCTTGCTGATAGTTTTGCAATCTATGTCTCAGATAGGCCAGGCCCCATCCCCTAGCGGCTCTGTAGGCCAGAGTGAGCATCTTGAACTCAATCCTCCTACTGACGGGTAGCCAGTGGAGGCTTCGCAGATGCGGGGTGATGTGATGGTGGAACTGCACATTCCTAATCAATCTGGCCACAGTGTTTTGAATTATTTGCAGCCTGTGGACCTGATAGGATGGTAGTCCTAGATAGAGACTATTAGAGTAGTCCAGCCAGGATGTGACCAGTGCATGGACCACTGTCTTCCTGCAATCCATTAGAAAAAAGTGAGTGAATTTCCTCAAAGCTCGCAGCTTCCAGATGCACGAAAAGGAGACCTGGCATAATTTGGTCTTGTAGGAGAGGTCATTATCAAATTTAAACTCTAGATTTCTGGCCAAATGCACTGGAACAGGTGGGGGGTTCAGCTCTGATGGCCACCAAAGCTTAGAAGGTGGCTGGTCGGTTGGTTGAAAAATAGAGCCTCTGTTTTCTCTGTGTTCAAATGTAAGCAATTCGGAGTTATCCAGGCCAAGATTTTCTTCAGTCATTGCCTAAAGTTGAAAAAGGTCACCTCCGAGTGTTCTTTGAACGAGAATACCAGCTGGTATCATCAGCGTAGGAGATCACTTTCACTCCAAATGCCTCAACCAAGGTCGCAAGAGGGGTGGGATATACATTAAACAGTAAGGGTCTAGATGAAGCATGGTCAGCTCTAATATGCCACAGCTTATTTAAGGGACTATAAAAAGCAAATAAACCAATATCTCCACTCACTAGTGAATTGGATTTAAATTAATTCACCAAATGTGCACACAGATGGACAGCAAGGAGTTCAAGGAGATAATATAGCATCAAAGAGTGTCATTACATAGTTAAACATCTCCATTTATATTGAAAATGAAACTCTTTTCATAGCGCTTTGGCATTTTTCCAACTAGGGCCAACACCCCACCGTGAATGCCTCAAGATAAGAACAGAAGCTGGTCGCTATGTGGTTAACACAGTGAATCAGATCTGCACTTGCTTTGCACCTGTCCAACTCTAGGCTCACCACATTGCCGCCTGCTTAAATCATGCTTTTTGTCTCTGAAAATCAGAAAATGTTGTTAAGCATCATCAGCCTGTCTTGCAGGGGCCCATATATAGCTGAGCTGCAATTTTGCCAAGTACATGACATACTGAGAAACTTCTTAACCCATTACCTAGTATACGCATATATGATTTTTAGGTATCCAGAAGGACTCAACTGCCCTCTTATTAATGAAAATGCCAATACCAACACACATAATGGAGTGGAGAAGTGTGGCTCAATAGTTAGAGCAGGCAGACCTTGATGCAGAGCTCTGGCCAGGGACCAGGGTTCGATCCCTGCCTCGGCGGTTCTCGGGCTCATAAATTCCTCTGACCGGATATTCTCGCCTCAGTGCCTATTCTAATCATGGGTCCCACGCTGCAACTCTGGGCAATAGCTTGCTTAGTCTCCACAACGGCCCCCACAGCACGAGGGATGCCTGGTTTCACCATGGGGGTGCCCAGGAGTGGACACTTCACAAGGAAAACCAGGAAGGGTTCCCTTGCGGTATTCGTACAAGCGCCGGGAGACCCCCTGCGGGTAGCTGTGCGCTATACAAGTACAAAACATTTACATTTACATAATTCTGTACATATTTTTTATTCTTGGTAAATTATAAACTCTAAATTTTTGGTTCGAATTATGTTTGAACAGACTCGGACATTACTAGCCCATGGCACTTGTCTGAAGTACCTCCTAGCAGACTTTTCAGGGGATAGCCTGTAGCACTTATCCCATTTATCCCACAGTAGTCTGCGCTGCTGAAACTGAAGTTGTTATCTGCCGACAATTGCCCAAGCAGACTGTGTTTTTGTCAACCTGATTGCCGTTGCCTCAGGCACTCACCCAATGTGCATCTGATTGGACTGTATTACGGCAGCTGCTTGATCTAAAATGTGCCTTGGAGCAGCCTATCAGCATCCAACCCGAATCATGACCCAAAGTGAACTGCATCATTGCCTCTATCCTAGGACTTGAACAGCTGAGTTCCCAACTCTCAAACCATTGCATGTGGGTTTGCAGCCGCACCAGTGTTGAAGGAGAGGACCTTGCGGTGACCTGCAACCTACTACTTCCTGCTGACTCACCGCGTCCTGGAAGAGGGCCAGCATTCTGAAGACAGCATGTGATCCTGACCTCAACCACCACCTGACTTCACTGCGCGGCCCCTGCATCTGCTGTTAGGATGGGAGAGGAGGGCTGGCACACCCACAGCTGAAGCATCTTCCCTGAGTGGAGGAAGGGAGAGATTGAGCACACAACTTTGCCTGATAGGGGGTGCACTGCTACCTGTGCCTGAGACGTGCCACAAACTTGCTTTAATCACCGAGAAGGGGTGGAGGGTGACATTCCAGGGGTACTTTTGCCCTAAAGAACAGTGACTGTGTGCCAGAGACTCATAGTGCCTGCATCTTGTAGTGTTGTATTGTGTCCTAGTGAGTATTAATGGACTTTCTTTTCATGAAGACAAGCAATTTGTTGGACAATCAATGATTATGCTGTTGGGTGTTTGTGGACTGCTGAGTTTGGTGCACTCCTACACTAACCTCCCTGAGAAACCTGTGAATGATCGTCATCGCTACCACTGACAGTAAAGTGCCAAAGGCCCATAGCCATTGTAAGATTACTTCAGGACATCAAAGGCAAACCACACCAGTCCCCACTGCTGAGTCCCAGTTTCCCATGCTTGCCCTGTGGCTCCTTTTGGATGGGGTATAACACAGCAGTAAGGCAACCCTTTCACTGTCTTATTATTTTTAGCTTCCTAGGATAGTGTACTGTTGTACAGGGGAAACAGCCATTATGATGCGATCATAACAACGCATAACCATTACCCTGAATCCTTTACCACGAACATGCTTTTCCCCAGTATGTTCATTGCCACGAATGCCTTACCACGAATATGGCTTTACCATGCATGCCTTTACAATGAATTTAATTCTAAAGGCATGAATGGTAAAGGAATATGTGTAGTAAAAGTTTTAAAGGTTAGTACAATATAATTCCCTGAACCAGAGTCGATGCCGGGCACAACACAGATACATACACAGACTTATAACCAGCTTCTGTGTCGCCATCCATCGAGGAAAGCCACTCTGCTTTAATTACGACAGACATTGTCGTTTGCTGTACCCCACTCCGTCCTGCCCCTCTCGAGCACCGTGGTGCATACTGTAACAGCAGGGAGGCACCTGAATGCAAGTGCTTAGGCTGCCTGCTGAGCTTTCCTACAAACTATCTTGGTACTACTAAGAGGGCGGTAAGTGCAGGGAAAGAGTCCTGCTGTGAGACTGAGAGGGTGCCATATCTGGGTGAAGTGCTGTTGCGTTCCTCTATGCTCCTGGCTACCTTGTGAGTTCAAGTGTGGTTGTGTGTGTTCAGCTGTGAGTGATTGTGTCTGCTTGCATTAATGTTACAAGACGAGCGGTGATTGAAATATTATGTTAATTCTCTATAAGAGTATTAGGGGGTATGTATGGAGCAGATATGGGGTTTATACTTATCAATTCAATGTTTACCACCCATATGTCTTTAACAACCATGCCTTTACAATGAAATGTTTGTGGTAAAGGCATGCGTGGTAATGGCACATACGTGGGAATAATGTAATTGTAAATGCATGCGTGGTACTGACGTATGCATTGTACTGTTGGCATTAAAAAGGCATGCGTGGTAGTTGCATGCATTGTTCCATCATAACAACCGTTGTACACATTCCACAAAGGTAGGTGGATCTTATGTTGATGCGCATGCCTTCAATTGTGCATACATCCAACCCAACTACCTTCGAAATACTCTCAAAAGAGTATTAGTTCCTCTTCCTTTGGTTGACAGAATAGTGATTCTAGTAGTAAGTCATAATGTTTTGCATGCTCTATTGGTGAAATATATGCTCAAGTAATTTCAAAGGCAAATAGAGTATTAGTAAAGTAGTCTATACTTAAAATGTATGTTTGGAGGATCATCCAAAAGGCTTGATTAAAATAATAATAGCCAGCTTGTATTGCTCTGTGAGGATACATTTTATTGATAGTTTGAATCATTGTCTTCTCAAAATCCATATCTATTTTTAACAGGTAGTAGTTTTCTCTCTTGTAGTTTTTTGTAATTCCTGAAATGACTCTTTGTTTATTTGTATTTGTATATTTGCATACATGTGTGCAGTATTACTTTTTTGCTGTTTCCCCCTGATTAGTGTATATCTGGGTAAAGGGTAGTGGACAAGATGTAAAAGTACTCTCCATTAACCAGGTCGCACATTGTGTCATGGTTAGTATGTTATTTCCTTTGTGTGAGGTATTGTTTGGCGGTCAGGAATATCTATCTCCACAAATGTTCTTGGGGCTCTTGTGGGTTGACTTACAATCTTTATGGTTCAAGTAATTAATCTTTTTAAATATGCTATTGAGAGTAACTGTCTAATTAATTTCTCAGAAACCATTTGCAATAATGTATGTTAAAATGGTACCAGTTGGTGCTAAAGAGCTAGTGCTAGCTTCTTTCAGTCTGGTACTATGGGCCTCATTACGATGCCAGTCAGACCAACATCCGCGGTCTCGTCGGTATAGGTTGGATCTCCATGGTCTTCGAGGAAGTGGTCAGACCAACCATCGAAATATGATGCATGATGAATGCAGTCCGACTGACCACTGGAAGACCATCAACTCCGACAGCCTTTCTCCAACTGCTGAGATTGCAGTCAGAGAAAAGCAGCAATCATAGAGCTGTACAGGGGTTCCAACCACCGTCCGAATTACGATGTGCATTTCTGCAGCGCTGACCGTGATGGTCTGATCGGCTGTCTAGACTTGTCGGAAACAAAGGATTTGGGGTGCATACCAACCCAAATGAGCTTCTCCCCAACAGTGTCCCGCATGGATCCCTTTCTCAGGGTCCCCCCTACATCAAGGCAGCTGAACCCCGAAGACTTTGGTCCTGTGGGCGCCTTAATGCAGGTAAGTACACAGATTGTATGTATCCCCATTGACTGGACGGTGCACAGATCACCACACTCCAGCAATGGAGTACATGCAGCACAAGGCAAATCCCCACTTATGTCATGCATGTGTGTACATATCACAAGTTTTGCTTGAGTTTGTACGCACTTGCAGTAACATTATCGGGGATATGTGCACCGCCTTAGATGAAACTGCCGTGGTAACAGCAGTTGCAGCATAATACGGCAGGGGGAGCTTTCCCGGCCTCGGAGGTCAGAATTGGATTGCGGCCACGGCAGTCGGACAGTCGGAGCGACCGGCATTGTAAGGAGGCCCATTGTTATAAACTTGCAACTTCAGCTGTGTTAGGAGGAAGACTATGTTGTTTTGCATTCTCAACAGTACCATTAATTGCAGTTCCACTACGATAACTTCTGGTAGAGTAGTATTGAGCGCACTTTCAATGTTTTTTAATTGGTAGTGTATGGACAATCCGTTTAGCCTGACAGGGATTTCCCTTCCTGTGAATTTATGTGCATAGCTGTATTTGGCAGTTTGGAATCAGTGAATGATATGAAAAATAGAAATAAATTTTACATTACATCTATAACCATACAGGGTTATACCATTAAGACTAGATAGTTGTTAATGTTTTTTCTTTTATACTTTAAGTCTTTCTCTTCTTTCTTGATTTGCTCTTTGTTTGTGCAGCTATTCACATTTTCCTTTTTTAAAGTTGACATTTCACAATTTGCTAATTAAGACCAGATTGTCAAGACCCCCACCATTAGGACCTCATTGCATTTACAAAAGTGCCCGTACACGCCTGGGTCACCCTGTGCCCTGGTCACCAACTGCGTTCCTCATGTGCAGCAGTGTCAATTGTCAAGCTGCTTCCATCTGGCAACACAAACGTTTGCAAAACTAATCACTGTGTCCTCAAACACTTCCATACCCCTTATTCTGGGGTCAAATGTTGCCCTTCTGTGCTGCCCATCCATAAAACCTATCTTGGGTGGGGCCTGTCTATAAACTGAAACCCCATTAGTTTCTAACTGTCAGTTAGTGAGGCTCCCAGTTAGCAGTAGGATTCTCTGCTTTGATGCTCAGTGTTTTACAGATTTTCACATGCCTTCTTCTACAGAGTAAGTCTTCAGAGTGGACATTCTGCAAAGCTTTGTTTTACACAATCTAGGAGAGCGGCAAGTTTATCTTTTAATTTATTATATGACCAACTTAAACTCAGCTGGAGGGCCAGCCACAACCTATGATGGGACAATCTTGCACAGTTTGAATGTACCCCTTTTTGGGATATCCTCAGAATTTAGGACCAAGTAACTCTTGTCAGAAATTGGTGTTAAAGACAATATTGCACTCTCCAAAGTTAAAACCTTATTTGAGATATTCTCTAGGAGTCAAACCTGAACAACTCCTGTCAGCAATTGTTGGTCATGCTATCTTCAGCAGTAGACTCATGATATATATTAACTGTATAACCAGTTTTGCTCCAGTGAAGGAATTGTTTTATCCTGGTCTGTGGCGTTGCTTAATTTAAGTCGGTGGTTTCAGGTGGCGCTGATTGTCTAATTTAGAGATGAGCACACCAATAGTTGATTATTAATCCAATTTACATAAAAAAATTACTAATACCTTCCATCCACGCCATTCTTATAGCTTTGGGGCCTGGAATAGTCTGAATTGTCACACTTGTGGCAGTGCGATGGTTAGTAGTTGTGTTGGTAGTGTCGTTGGCAGCGCTGACAGGGGTAATGGGTGGTGCAAGCTGCAATGGCCTCGTGAAGAGGGCCCTGGCATTTAGTTTTTTACTAATTTAGGTTGCAGCTTCATGATGACATTCTGTTTGATAGGACTTTCCAGAGATAAATACAGAGTATTGCTGCAGAGTGCTCTCAGGTGAAACAAACATTTGTTTTTAGTATTGAAAGTCCTCTAATTCTATATTTAAACATTGATGCACTAATTATTCCCTTCTTTTATAGTTTTAGTTTGATTTTTTTTAATATAACCATATAAGAGGGATGCTAATTCAAGTGTTTTTGTATGCTAGATTTCCTATATCATTTTAATAATTATTTTTATTTTGTGCTTTATTATATTATTTATTGATTTGAAGTACTTTTGTTCAGATTTGCAACAATCTTATATTAGTTGATGTGTTTGTTATCAATAGTTTATAGCTTTACATTTCATTATGTTTGTTACTGATATTTTGATACTCTATATTTTTATTATCGATATTGCTGACAGGTATATTTGTCAGTTTCATTGGTGGTTAATAAAGTAGATATTTAGGTTTTTCACAGTATTTTTGTACCATGATAGTGTCTAACTCTATATTTTGTCACAGAATAAGCAATTTGTTTTTATTTCCTTCCCCTTCAGCCTCTACTTCAATTTAACAATTTGCTTTTTATAATTCCAGACTTCAAGATCATATCACACATCCTTCATACACTGCGCAGCCCCAATCTGGTCTTTGTTTATTAGAGCAATTTTTCTTCATCTAATGAGGTGACGCTGTGGAATCATCATTTAACTTCTCTTGCAGTAGTACATTTATTACATAATGATTAAACGCTTCTTCCTTTTAAATTAGGAAGTGATAAACACAATTAAAATTGATTTACATACCCGTTCCGGTGTCCTCTTTAAAAAAAAATACATATTTATGCATCCTTTATGATTATTTGCTAATTAAATATTTTATGCGATATTAAATCAGAAGTGGGACTTAAATAAAACATTGTATTGTTATATGCACATGACATGATATTTAAGCCTATCTGCAAAACAGTAAATTCGTAATTTAGCCTGTTCTGACATTTTTTTTTTTTAGGGCATTATCATGTTTTTTTTTTTTTGCTTGAAATCGAATTATCAGGAAAACCTGTTATATAATTAGAAGTTACACAAATGTTTTGTTCACTCAGAAAATATGATGGAAAGAAATACTTAGTGTGGCTAATGTGATTTCATTTTACGGGCATTACTATGAAGGGACATATGTTTAAACCACATACCTTCATAACTGCGGTTCAGAAATTACAATATCCTGACTGTGAATTGTTTATTTCCCTAACATTCACCTTTCAGTGGCACAATTCCAAATATCTCGCTTTCTATCACAAATTAATTCTGCAAATTATTTTTAAAGGAAAATATACCAAGGACTGTTGTGATGGAATATTGTTCACTATTATCTTTCATGACACTCGCCATAAGAGAGAGAAGGGAGGGATGCTCTGCAAGAATCAATTTGGGGTCTAAATATTTGCAAGCTTGTGTGCCTGTTCATACATACAGTTACCTCTTGGTGAAAAGCTACATAGCCAATTTCGTTCATCACTATCTATAATAAAATGTAATGAGTTATCTTTACAATAGTTTTTTTTTAACAAAGTATTTTATTGTAGGTAATAGTTTATTGTGGGGGGGTTCTTAAAGAACTGAATGAAGAAATATGATGATGAAGTGTAAAGGAGCCTATACATAGAAAATGTGCTGTAATAACAGAATGTGTAGGCATCAAGCAAATGTCCTATTACTTACCAGTAATCTTCATTACTCCGGGTCCCGTTGTCCTCATCCCCTTCTTATTAATAATTAATCATTAATAATTAATCCAGCCAGCGGAGTGGGGCCCGAAACGAGGTAGGCCAACACAATAACCTGCTTCAGCCAGCGACCAATGGAAGAAGAAGAAGCCCTGCACCTCCGAGAGGAAACGCCAAAAGAAACAAACAGGGAGTCAGACTTCTGAAAAGGACGAGTACGGTCCACATAGATCCGCAACGCCCAGTAAACATCCAACAAAGCCCAAGGAAGATCATCACCCTCCACCTGCTCCGCACACAAAGCAGACAGGATCAGTTCTTGGGAGCGATGGAATTGCGATGGACCTTTGGGAACAAAGGAAGAATCCAAACACAGGACCACCCCATCGTCTGAAACGGACAGAAAAGGCTCCTGAGCCATCAAAGCTCCCAACTCCCCAAGGCGCCTGGCCGAAGCAATGGCCACCAAAACACCAACTTTGAAAGTAACAAACTTTAGATCAATGTCCCCCAACGGTTCAAAAGGAGCAGCCACCAAAACTCTGAACACCAAAGGGAGGTCCCAAAGAGAAAAAGAAGGCCGCACCACAGGACGGGACAAGGAAAATGTGCGCAGCAATTGGGAACCCAGGTCGTTCACATAAGACAAATTCCCCCAAGGGGAACGGAAAGCCCTGATAGCAGTCCACTGAGCTTGCAAAGTGGAGACAGATAACCCTTTCTCGATCCCCTCCGACAGAAATTGTGGGGCATCAGGCAAGGGACAAACCAGAAGAGACAATGTCAGACCCCGAAACTAACGCTGGAAATTACCCCAATGACGACTGTAGGACTTGAGAGTAGAAGGTTTCCTGGACTGCTGAATGGCCAAAGCTAAATGCTCGGGGATACCTTGATTCCTCCACCTCTGCTTCTCAACTTCCAGACCAAGAGATGAAGCCTCCAGAGGGACAACATCAGAGAAGACTACAAAGGAGATGGAGGGAACGGGAAGAACAAAGGACTCTCAACAGCCAACAACCGTAGAGTGGGAAACCAAGATCGGCGGGGCCAGAAGGGCACCACCACCCCCTGATCCTCTACCACCAGATGAGACAGAAACCAGGAGATCAGAGCAAGGGGTGGAAAGGCATACAGCAGGCGAGATGGCCAAGGAATGGTCAGAGCATCCACCCCCCAAGCCCCCGCCAGATGGACCCGGGAGCTGAAGCGGGGAAGCTGAGCATTGAGCCGGGAAGCAAAGAGGTTGAGATAAGGTAGACCAAACCTCTCGCACACTAGACGGAAGGCCACGGGAGTCAAAGCCAGCTCCTGGGAGGTGGGGAAATACCGACTGAGGACATCTGCCACCCCATTGTCCACCCCCGGGGATGAACAGCTGTCAGGGACAACAGGTGCCCCTCCACCCAGCAAAACAATGGAGACACCACTGCATTCAGGGACTTGGACCTGATACCCCCTGGTGATTCAGGTAGGCCACTGTCACTGTGTTGTCTGAACGAACCAGCACATTGCAATTAAACAACTGATTCCGGAACTCCATGACAGCCCGGAGCACGGCCGACAACTCCCACCAATTCGAAGACCTCCGTCCCTCCAGAAGGGACCAACGACCCTGAAGAGAATCCAACCCCAACCCCAACATCGCCCTCCACCCCACAGCACTGGCATCCATTGTGAGGACAACTGAAGGGGAGGGCTGGGAGGACCGATAGTGACACCGGAACCAGGAGGGACGGATCGCAAGACAACAGATCCCACCGAGACAACAGGAACGCCAAAAAGGTCGCAGATGAAACCATGCCCAAGGCACCGTGAACACCGTTGCCGCCATAAGACCCAGAAGCTGCAACCAAAGACGGACTGGGAAGGAACACCCCTCCAGAAAATGAAGAGCAAGGGAACACAAGGTCACCGCCCGAGACACAGTTAGGAAAACATGCTTCAGATTGGTGTGGAAACAAGCCCCTATGAATGTCAAGTCCTGGGAAGGCACCAGATGACACTTGGGGAGATTCAGCAAAAACCCATGGGCCCCAAACGCCGAACACACCAACTACTGATCCCACAACAGCAGATCCCTGGAAGGAGCATGGAACAGCCAATCGTCCAAGTAAGAGTAAATCAGGACACCCTGAAGATGGAATGAAGCCACCAACGGTGCCACCACCTTGGTGAACACCCTGGGGGCCGACATCAGGCAGAAGGGTAGAACCTGAAACTGATAATGCCGCCCCTGAAGACAAAACCTCAGGAACCGATGAGAATGAGGGTGAACAGGGACATGACAATAAGGGTCCTGAAGATCCAGGGTGCACATGAAATTACCCGGGAGAACCAGGGGAATCACCTGTAGGAGATTGTTCATCTTGAAAGGCAGATGCAACACAAATCTGTTCAGAGCCTTCAAATCCAGGACAAGACGGAACCCCCCTCTTACCTTGGGCACCAGGAAAATCACTGAGTAAAACCCCCTCCTCTTCTCCAATGGAGGAACCTCCTGAACAGCCACTTGTCCAACAGAGCCTGGATCCCCAGACACAGCTCCGATCTCTTGGTCTAACAAGACAGCCAGGGAGTCGGACAGACCCCCGAGGCCGGAGGAGGCTCCAAAAAGTCAATGAGATACTCCAGTCTCACAATGTCCAGGACCCACAAATCTGAACAGGACTGCACCCAGGCTGGGAGAAAGTACTGAAGCCGACCTCCGACCAAGCATCCGGTGCCGGCTGCCAGACATACAGGAAGGAGGCTACACAGGAGGAGACTTAGCCTTTTTGTCCTGACCTTTACCAAAAAAAAAACTCCCACGGCCACAAGAAAACAGCCTCCTCGAGGAGGGATGAATAAGGACTTGGGCTTAGAAGAAACCGCCACAGAGGATGATTGCTTAAAAGAGGAGGAATGCTTATTTTCTTTAAAAAGACGATGCAATTTGCCCTCCAACTCCTCCCCAAACATCATGGTACCCTGAAAGGGCAACTGAAGTGCCGAGAATTTCGGGGCCGAATCCGTCTTCCAATCCTTCAGAACCAAATTGCATTGAGTTGCCACACAAGCCTCCCGAAAGGGCCAAAGCTCTCACCACATCGAAGGAAACATCAGACAGAAACTCCACCTGCCACTCAATATGTTCCAGAAGTCCGGAACAGTCTGAAGAATCATCCATAGACCATTAAAGACCCTTGATATCTGAGAAAAGTGACTGACAACATAAGTCCCATAAATGCCCGCCATGAGATCCAGATGGGAACCAGAATAAACTTTCCGAAGGGAAGCGTCCACCTTCTTATCCACGGAATCCCTGACCACCGCCTCCTCAGCCAACGATGTATGACCCACCAGACTGGCCACAAAAGAATCGATAGCAATGGAGTCAGGCAAGTCCTTAGCCATATCCTGAAGAGGATAGAGTTTGGCCATGAACCGGGGAAGCATAATGCAATCAGGGTCCTTCTACTCCTGTTTAAAAACCTCATGGATGTATGGATGGACTGGAACATCCACTGTAGCAAAGCTTTGAAACTGGCGAAGCAAGGAACCCCCAGAAGTGCTGGGAGCATCATCTCAAGGAAACCCCATTTTCGACTTGACATGTTTCAACAAATCCGCCAACATATCTTGTCAATGTGTTTGCCCTTCTGTTCCTCACCCACATCCACTTGTCCTCCGAATCAGAAGAATCAGAGCTCTTGGACCGGGGAGCGTCACTCATCTCCAGCAAGGTCTCTTTGATCAAACGTTTAATTCTGGCATCATCACCCTCCTTATGCTGTTTGGCGCGCACAGGAGAGGGTGAGGAAGAAGACCCAGAAGAAGACTGAATGTTTACCCATGATCACAGGGCCTGGCAGCAGGAAATAACCAGGGAGCAAAAACAGCACACCCTGGCCAGCAAGACACCAGAAATAACCAGAAACAATTTTCAACCAAACACTGGAGCGCCCCCGCAATGACAAGCAAGGAACAGGGAAAAAGCTGAAGCGGACACCTGGAATGAGGAATCCCACAGGTGAGGAATCCCACAGGCGACACTAATGAAGAAGCACAGTGCATCCAGACAAAAAGTCGAACCCCGAGCCCAGGAACTCACATTTATACCCAGAAACCATGAGGCTGACCTTAAAAAATGCAGAAAACTGCTGCATGGTATTTACAGTGGCTCGTGTGGATTAATATTTACCAATACAATGTATAATACATGATAACGATCCAAAAAAGGGTTAGGTGTGATGTCAGAAAGAAAGGCACAGCCATACACATTAGGTCTTTTGTAGAAAATATTTTTCTTTTATATAACAAAAAAGTTTTGTAGGAAGTGGACATAAATTCACAATACAAGTTGACAATATTCATACAGTTTTCAAATAGTGTCCCAGTGAAAAAAGGCGATCGTACCTAGCAGACTGAACTTCGTTCGCCTGCTGCAGGACTTCACGGGAGATTCGTACACCCGGATGCGGTGAAGAGAGTTGATTGGACTCTTGGAAAATAAGCGACAGCTATTTAGCAGTTCGCGTTTGCAGCCCCCGTGTGTGATCGTATGCTATCAGACCCTCACGCTGAGCACATTCGACATTAGACATTCAACCAGTGGGCTACTGCCTCTTCGTGAGTCTTTTCTCACAGGGTACCCGGCTGGGTTCCTGTGAGTATTTTATTTCACATTGAGCACGGTGTCACTGAACACTAAAACGTTATATATCATCCTAGACGACCAGGTGTCCCTATATTAGACTGTCCTGACGAGACCCTTTAATTGGAATAGGGTCGAAACGCCGTTGACGTGAAAGGCAAATCATTCTGTCGACACTCAGAATGCTTTAGTGTTGATAATTGGATTTATTAATTGTTTATGATTGCCTTCGTAATGAAAAATTGAAACCTTTTTGTATGTTGCACTTTATGTTATTTGTTTGTTTAGGTTAATTTTTTCACTGGGACACTATTTGAAAACTGTATGAATATTGTCAACTTGTATTGTGAATTTATGTCCACTTCCTACAAAACTTTTTTGTTATATAAAAGAAAAATATTTTCTACAAAAGACCTAATGTGTATGGCTGTGCCTTTCTTTCTGACATCACACCTAACCCTTTTTTGGATCGTTATCGTGTATTATACATTGTATTGGTAAATATTAATCCACACGAGCCATTGTTTCCTCACAACACATAATACCCAGGCTCCTTGTGGGTAGGGTTTCCTTGTTTCCTAATCAAGCATGGTATTTACAAGCAGGCCCGCAATCACCAGGGTCACAGCTGCCAGCCGCACAGCACCGCAATGCATGACTACCTCTCTCAACATCAAGGCAGTCAGGCAACGGCCGGTCCAGTAAGCGCCCCAGTCCCTGAGGACAGCCGAAGAAGCAGTTCTGGAACCGCCGCGCCCCCGAAGTGCCCAGCAACCAGGGATGCGCGGTGCAGACTCTGTACCCGGCTCAACTGCCCAGCCAGCAGGATAAAGGCGCCGAACCAAGGCTCCCCCAAAGAATGAGGACACAGTAGGGCAGAGGATCCAGCATGACAACCCCCAAGCCCAGCAGGGAGGGAGTCAAGAGAACAGCGATGTTCCCTCCGCCCAGCAGCAGAAACGGTAAGTACCAGGTGGCATCTAGGCTCCAGCACATCTTTCAAACTGTCGGCAGACAGAAAAAAGAACAGGAGGAATGCTGGGAAGGGTACGTTATGTACTCCCAGTGGGAGGGGAGGGGTGATACCAACATTCCCTTGTTCTTTTTTCTGTTGATAAGATAGATTATTTCACTTGTTAATATGAAGGGGACGAGGACAGGAGGGACCTGGGGGTAATGCCGGTTTATTGAAGGTGGAGTGTTCCATCACTTGCCCCACACACATAAGAGAATCCCCTTGTGTCCCATTTTGTAGAACATTCACTAGACGGTAGACACCCTTACAAATGTGAATAGTAAAAGTGTATATAGTGTAGTAAAGCATATGGACAAAGCAGATGGCAGGTGGCTCTACAAACGACAACTGCTATTGCTGAGATTTTGCAGGTTTTTAAAATCAAAAGGCATAGACTCAAGAGAAAAAATTGAGAATACTATGGTGCCTGTACAAATTACGCTACAAGTCACCCCGTCTACAAAGGCAAACAGCTTGTAAAGTTTGCAAAGATGTTCAAGCAGTTACTGCAGATGAAATCAAAATATAAAAGTTACAATATCAGTAGGAAATTACCAGAAAGAGCATCAAAGCAACCCATGAAATAGGTCCTTCATAATTAGCCAGGGCTTCAATGAATCAGGGAACAAGTTTGAATTTGCAGCTTGCTTTTTTACAGAACACATTGTTAATTAATTCATTGAGAAAATAACTTATTTATGCTTGTTTCATTTAATGTTTAATGCACTGCAAAATTGCATTAATTAACCAAAATAGATTACTTCAATTGACACACAAACAGGCAGTTGGTAGAAAGGACAGTCTTACATTTCTTCCTTAGACAAATATCACAAAGATAGTTATGGCCAAATTACAGCTCTGGCGGTCCTCGGACCACAGGACTAGTGGTGGAGTGGCAGTGGCGGATTTCCGACCACCACATTACGACCTTGGCGGTCGTACCGTCCTGAGGCTGCCGAGGTCTTTCCCCCATGAAAACAGTGGTGGTGAGGAAAGAAAGGGGGCCATACAGGGCCCACTTCTGCTTCACTCCTTGTGGATACACACAGGGGGAACAACATGTACCCCCCTAATTGTATGCACCCCCAGTTCCAGCACGGCATGAACTTTATAGTCCATGCCATACTGGAACTTCCTTTAACATTCCCATTGTGGTGCCACCGCCATGGGAACACCAAAGAAACTACCCGCCAGTGACTTAAAAAGTCATAATACAGCTCCCACATGAGTTTGGTGGTGTGGTGGCACGGCAGTTCCGCCACCGCACCGCTAATCTCGTAATTGGGCCACTAATGTAGTTATTGACATGAAGTCTAATGGTTACTTCTCAAGGACTCTCCTGCTTCTGGTTGACTTCTGCAGACCAAAGAAGACTATAATAATTGGGTAGAGGAGGCTTTGATCTGTATATGTAGTTGTGCTGGGTGATGTGCTTCATGTTTTAAGCCTTTTAGGCAAACATCCTTCAGGATTAATCAGAGGCATGTGTCAAACAATCTTCTTTTACTGAACCATCATCTTTACACTGGTCCCAAGACACATATTACAAGACAAATCTGTATACTGCTTCACTGCAGTTAGCCACTCGACCAGGTTCAGAGACCTTAGATGGATTACACCCATATTTCCTTCCCAGGCAAGCAGGGATTCCAGATCCTAACAGGCCATGGAATATGCTGTGAACTTGTCGTTTCAGCTGCAGCTGGCTAGCGGACAGCAACTAAAGTCAATAAAAAGCATGGTTTACATCAGTATCCATTCAGTTCATTGAGATTTTGGGCTGTAACCATACCTTCTTATGAAAAAGAAAACTATGTTACTTCATAGCCGGCTAAAGGTTCCGTTAAATACTTCTTTCTGACTGAAACCATGTGATCAACTGCAGTAATTTTCTATTGAAGTTAATTGAGATGTGGCCCCAGTTTGCCTACCACTTTGTTCAACATTACGATGATGGAAAGCGATTAGTACATCAGTCTCAAACATAGGTGAAAAAATATGCTGTGAATTTACTTTGGATATGCCAGTTCTGCTCACACTTCCAATCTAATTTTACATTTCACTGGTCAAATATACATATACTCATGATAGCAGGTATGTATCTTCTGGTTGCAAATTATTTATTTCAATCAATGCATTAGTCCATAGGCAGAACAGTCCTATAATTATGGTCTAGAAATGTCCACATTTTCTATGCTCTTGTTTTGAAAACCCATGCTGTGTAATATAGTTAATATGTGGGAGAAACACTGTCCCTATTATAACCAAGGACATTACTGTTTTAAACGTCCAAAGATCATGGTACAATGTTCACTGTAAACCAATATAGCAGTGAAAGAAAATGTAATTTCTTATCTTACACTTTTCAAAATGCAACAACACTTCAGACATCAATTTCAGGCTCTGGAGCTGTTTGACACCAATGAAGATCATAGTAGTTCGAAAAATATTATTTTTAGAAGTTTATGGTTCATAATAGTGACAAAAAGGGTTAAACAACATCTGCAGTCATCTTTTTGAGCTTGACCTGAACAAGAGTATATTTTAAGGCCGACCACGATGGATCATGGGTCAGATACAAGAGCCACTTTCGCCCCAGTGAAAAGTTCTATCTTCGCACTTATACTCAGTGGGTCAAGGCAGCAAGCGGTGGCCAAAGAAAAGCATTTACTTTTGGCGGGAAAGCTCAGAGCAGAAGAAATTTAAGTTGTGGTCCTACACAAGATTACTCGCTAGCTGGATACGTTTTGTGCCTTTGTCCAATAAAGATTTCTATTTTTGGACTTAGTCACTTTTTCTTGCTCAGGTTCTTCAGGCAAGCAAGGCTGCATGCTATAGCTGAAAAGGGCTCCATGAGGCCAGATACCTTCTCTGCAAAGACCCACTGTGGAGAAGAATGTAGCTGGAGCTACCTGAAACTTTGCCAAAGAAGCAATGCTGATCAGCTTGGCAATACGTCCATATCTCTCATCGTTTCTCAGAGCAATAAGTTGACAAAAAGTTTCTAAGTCCAAGGTTTCAGGATTTGTTAGGAGAATATTTTTACACCAATCAAGGGCCCAGGACCTTGGAGCCAGTGATTGGGGGTCACGACTCACTACAGCAATAGCCAGAAGCAGGGTCCAGGGCTGTGCCATTTAGAATGGCCAGCTGAAATGCAGGAATAGGCAAGTTTGGTGTGTCTCTGTAGCCCAAAAAAGATGTCAGCCTTATGACCCTTGAAGTTCACTTCAATCAATAAATCAATCAATCAGGGATTTGTAAAGTACGGCTACTCAACTGTGAGGGTATCAAGGTGCTGAGGGGGGTACAAGAGGGAGATTAAGCTGAGTTTCCAGGGCTCTTCTCGGTTCACAGACAGCTGGTCCAGTCCTCTTATGCTCTTCCACCAGTCCAGAAGTGATGTGAGGAGGATACTTTGGAAGCTTCCTTTATGCCAAGTGCTAGCCTATAGGGGGAAACTCCTGGTCGCTCTCTAACCAATGGGATAAAAGTTCCCAGTGTTGACCCTACCCACTTTTTCAGCACTTCCTGTGTGTTTTACTGTAAGCACAGTGGCTCACTCTGCCCAAAACCAACAAGGCAGAAATTTTCTTCCCTTGTTCACAATGCCTGTGCCCACCCTTGATGTGTGGCCATGAAAATTAGCAACCAATCTTCTGTTGTCACTCCAAACCAGTTCTGGGGGAGCCCCTGTCCCACTGGGCCTGGTGTCAGACTGGCGGAAGAAGGCACAAAGGAAAGGGGCAAGCCCAGGTGTTAACATCCCAGATGGTCATTCTTCCAGAGAAATAGAACGCCTCCCCTTACTTAAGGCCTTTGTCTCAGCTCTGGAAGCAAGTTCACACCTCATTAAGAGGGCCATCCAGGTCCTGGGTGACAGATGGAAGCCCATCCAATTGGTCTTCTACAGGCTTTAGGAAGGTAAAAGACAACTTTTTAAAAGTACCTGTTCTAAAATATTTATTACAAATGTGAATTTTACCAATAAATTGGGCATTTAATGAATATTTTAAAATGCCCAAATATGAACTTTGTGGCTTTTTCCAATGTGGATATAGCAAAAAATAGATAAAAAACATTTAAAAAAGTAAAATAAATAATTTACAATTGGATGCCAATGTTTTCCTATTGAACAGCTTCTCCTGCTACATTGAAAATAGCTCTGAGGGCTTTTTAACTGTAAAACCTTAAACCTTTACATGTCCTAACTTTAAAAACCAGGCCTCCTGCCTTATGGGCATGTAAGGCCAACTCAGGCGTGACTTATTATAATTAAAAAGAGGGGGTTAGGTCGGTCAAAATGGGTTATTTACTTTTACAACCAGGTTACTGCAGACATGTATACACTGCCACTACAGTGGATGGCACAATGAGTGGTGCAGTCAAATTTTGACATTCATCATACAGGCACTGAGTACACTGTGGTACCTTTTACTAGGGATGTATGGGTACATTAAGCACTACTTAAGACTGGCTGATTTCTTTGGATTACTTCTTAACACAATCATAACTACACCAGAACTGACACTAGCCTCAGATATCTAAGATATATATCACCTCTGAGTTTCTAGAGGAAACCATCTCATACAGCAAACTATACAGTCACACTCTTGATTCCTTACAACGTAACCTAGTCAACACAGTCAGCTCTTCTCTACTCCTACTCTGCCTACTCTGAAAAAATATATTTTTAGCACATCTTTTAGTCAAAGCCTTGCCATCACTTTTCCTTAGTTAAAAGCATAAGAAGATCCATTTCTGAAACACCATAACCCTGCTGCAAACAGCAATGAAGATGATCACCTCTTTACAAGTCTACCTTTCAGTGCCAAAATAATGGAAAAATGTATAGCAAAACAGCTAACCTGACATATTGATTAAAATGGACTACTAGATTATTTCCATTCAGGTTTCTTACCCGAGCACATCAATCTCAATAGGTACCCAAATAAAAAACATGCTAAATGGTGCATTTCTCTAATCAAACTCTTTAATGCAATCAATACTTTCAAACCCGCTAAAGACCTAAAACATGTAATATTATTTATATCAATTTTGAAATATAGAAAAGATTTACACATAGGTCGCACAACTATTTGGACAGGCCCACTATGAGCTATCCTTCATTCTGCAATAAGATTGATTAAGGACAAACCAAAATATGAGCATAGTAGGCCAATCCTTATCAAACGTACGTCGCTCCCCTACAAGTTATGTTATGTTATTAAGCACTTATAACACGCACAGATACTCAAGAGTGTCCCGGCGTGAAAGCCAACTGCAGAAAACAAGAAGCAAGGAGCTATGCGGAGCTGTGGGTTAGTTTAAAAGCAAGGTCTTTAACTGCTTTTTAAACAGCCTGAGATCCTCAGTGTTTCTCAATTCATAAAGATGGGTGTTCCAGGCTTTGGCTGCCTGAAAAGAAAGAGAGCTGCCCCCCGTTTGTGTAAGGCGATATCGGGGAATGACTGCAAGACGTAATGCGGATGATCCCAATTGTCTTCGGGGAACATAGAAATCAAAGCGTCTCCTGAGATATGGAGGCCTGGATTTATATAAGGCACCATGGGCAAGAGTGAGGGTCTTGAACTGGACACGTTGCACCACGGGGAGCCAATGGAGATCCCGCGGATGTTGCTTAGTGCTTGATCCACTATATACTTAGATCAGCCTGCATTATTTTTAAATCACTGAAATTCAATACCTCTCACTTGCAATAATAGGGAAGTGCAGATGTCTCCACAGTTGCAAACAGTCCTCGCCTTGGTGCTAAGTAATGGGACTAAACCACAACACTATCAGCTAATTCTCAGGTTGTACTCCAAAGATATGGAATACCATCTGAGTCATAAAAAGACAGGTCCGCTCTTTTTACATCCTTCGAAGCTCAATTAAAATTCTCTAATAGCTGATCAATTTCAACACTTCCAGATCCTCGACTTTAAGTAACTTGTGGTTAGATGTACAAAGCCTTTTCGTGGTCACAAATAGCCCGATTTGCAGAATTGGGCCATTTGTGAACACAAAGGTATTTCCAAATGTACAAAGTCCTAATTGTGATTCAGTAACCTGTTTCTGAATCGCAATTTGGGTTTGCGAATCGGTATTTGGAAGAGGCGTGCTTAGGGCATCCCTTCCAAATATCAATTCGCATTGGTATGTAGGAATGTTTTGCAACCAAAGTGTGGTCACAAAGCATTTGCACTTTACCACCAACTCAAAGTTAGCGGTAACCCATACGCAAATGGAAAGGGGTCCACAAAGGACACATTCCCCTCTGAGAATGCTTTGAAAAATATTTTTTAAGAGCAGGTTGTGGTCCAAGACACCTCTGCCTAATCTTCAAAAATTAAACTTAATGGTTTCATTTTTTAATGAAACTTAAACATTTATTTTTTCTCTTTTTAAATGCATTCCATTTTCATTTAAGGAAAATGAGCTGTGTTTAAAAAATATTCCTTTATTTAAAAGCAATCACAGACATGGTAGTCTGATTACCACAACAGTCTACCATCTCTGTGATGGCAGTGAATCTTAGTGGGTCGCAAATTGTGACCTACCTCATTAATATTCATGAGGTAGGTCTATTTGCAACCCACTATGAATCGCTATTTAAGTAATAGGGGCGAAATAACCCCTTTTTGTACATTAGTAATAGTGATTACCAAATAGCAATTCACAAGCAATCACTATTTGGTAATCGCTATTACTATTGTTTGTACCTCTGACCCTTGATTCCTTACATTGTTCATTTGGTCATACACGCTACTATACCTGTGTAACCGATATCTACTCAGTACTAAATTACTGTAAGGTAAAAATGTTATATCATCATCCTCTATTCAATGTAATAAAAGATGTTCATTCTCTTTTCTCTGTAATTGTTTCAAGGTATGTGCTATTGAAAAAAAACTAAATCTAAAATAAACATGTAAGAACTAAATATGATATAATCCAATGTGCCCATCTTTCTGCATCATATTCTGAAATGTGGTAGTGGCATGTCGATTGAGCAGAATTCTTTTTTTACTTTCAGGTCCTTATAAGGAGTGATATTTAAGCAAGTTCATAACGTTGATGAGCAAGGCAATGCAAACAATTAGAATTCAAGTGTATTATTCTCCCTAACAACAGAACTTTGGGCCTGATTACGAGTTTGGTGGTCCTACAACGGACGGTCCTGAGGCAGTCTGACAGTGGTGGTCTGGTAGTCTCATATAAGAACCAACCATGCAGACCGCTGCTCTCAGAGTTCCCCCTGCACCTTCCTGCATGGTGTGCACACCGTGCAGAAACTGGGGGTGCAAATCGGGGGGGGGGCAGTATATGTGCCCCCCCACTTGCACCCCATGGGCCATGAGGCACAGTAGGCCCCCCTTTGTTGCCTCACCGACACCCTTTTTATGGCGGGCTCACCACCATGAAAAGTGGGGTTGATGTAACTCAAAATATGCTCAGCGATGCCGCTGCGGCACCACCAGCATATTTCTGCCTCTGACCGCTGCGCGAACGCCGCAGGATCCTGCATCACTGGTGGTCGCAGCAGTCCTGTGGCGGACCAACTGCTGCAGTCGTAATACTGTGGGTGGTCCCGCATTGCTGGGATGGCCGGACTGCCACCACAGGTTTGGCAGTCTAAAGGACTGCCGAGCCCATAATCAGGTCCTTTATCTATTTGCACTAGCATACAGGTTTCACTGAATAAAAATGTGTTGCATTGTGGTCGCCACATCTAATTCAGCCTTTATTGTGTTTGTCTGCCCTGCATTGCACGATGTAGGATCATTATTCTGAGGGATGCTCAAAATGACAATTAATTAATGTACGGCTGCAATCTCAGGACTGCTCATTAATATTCTGTGTGTTTAGTTTTAAATACCATTTTGCCAGTTCACCTAATTATACATAAAACGCACAAAGTATTTGATTCGCGTGAGAATGATTACCCATGCGTTGCATGTCCTTACTAGATACTTTTTCTAAGATACTATTTTCAGTTGCAATTAATTACCTGGGGTTTATTTACAAGACAGTAATTAATTGTACCTCTGGGAAGTCCAAGAGTCAAACATGAATCAAGGCAGTCTTGATAAGAAGCAATGAAAGTCTCACATAATTAAGCAGGGCACTTGAGACCAATTGTTTGCAGAATGATTTTGCTGGGGCTAATTGACACTAATTATTTAATCTGATTTGCTTCTTCCCGGCGAGTCTTCCACCGATATTCTTGTCCCTGCTAATGGGGTAGACCGAGCTGCAGTCATCAAGGTGCTCTGACAATCGCAAAGCTTTCAGATTTTCACCCATCTCATCTGAATGATACAGTGTGACAAAAAGTAATTTCCAAGCAAGTTAATTATCACCCTTTCTAGTTTGCACCTCTTGTCATATTTAACACAACTTTTTATGATTGTCAGTGTTTTGTGTAAATAAACAATGGGGCAAAATTGAAGGATGCAGGAACACAGATGATGTTGACAGACACGCAATGACTAGAAATGACATAACTGTCATAGTTGATAATTTAATTCTCCTGACGGTAAACAGACAATTCTCACTTGTTTAGGGTTTATATAAATTTAGCAAAAATCCCCTCAACAGGAGTGTGAATTTCCTCGAATGAAGAATGGAGTACAATCAATGAAAATTACAAACTTTAAACACTTTGAGACAATAAAAAGGTTTGACACTAATTAAAAAAACTGGAAACATTTCATGGCGTAGTTGATAATGCCTCATATTACGTGTTTGAGTCGTTTTTGACAATGGCGCGCATTTGCTTAATTCTAAAAGGCAAAGGTGAAAGGTTTTCTATATATATTTTTTGTCCCTACAAATACTGTTTTGCAACTGCAAAGCCAAATTCAACTGCACATTTAATTTCCTATTCCAGGGCACAAATAAAAGAAAATTCCTATGATGCAAAAACACAATAAGAGACCTTATCTGCATCACATCGCTTTCTAGTATTCAGTGCTTAATTTGAAATAACTAAAAAATAAGAGTAGGCGACCACAATGTTACTTGCCTTAGAAGCCTGCTCCTGCTAGATACAGAATGTCTTTGTTGCTGAATGTCATAGCTGGCTGATCTTGACTCCACGACATGACTCTTACTGCACCCCACACTTTCTTTCTCTCTATCTTTTCATCCCTATTTTCTCCATGTTCCCTCCTCTGTAATTCTCATTGTTATGCTTTGCTGAGAAATTAAATATAAAGAAATACAGGAACCATTAAATAATGTGAATTGGGTTTTGTGACTTTGATAGTGACTGGTGCCTGATTGAGTATTCATTTTGGCTGAGGTTAACGCCAAGTTTTATGATTGAAGACAGTAGCTAACCTTGGTAGAATAAAGGTTGAGTTAAAGGCACTGAAAGACGTGTAAAAATGAAATGATATGAGAATAAAATCTGGTTTTTAGCCCCTTTGAAGTGCTTCATGGCAGTTTGTGTTATATAGTACCTACCAAAATACAGGGTCTGTAAATGCTACTGATAGATAAGGTCAAATCAGGCTCACCACTAGATCCTGCCCCACCCCACCCCATGTCCTTAGTAAGGTCACTGAGGTCCTGCTCCCAGCTGTAATCGAACTTACCAATCTTTCATTAGAGACAGATGAAGTTCCAAGAGCTTGGAAACATGCAATTTTCAGACTGTTGTTAAAAAAACCAATCTAGACCCTTGTCAACTCAGGAACTATCGTCCTATATCCCTTTTACCATTTATTGGTAAAGTAATAGAGAAACATGTAAATGGAGAACTTACAGAGTTTCTGGAAATGAACCAATGCCTCCATCCCACACAGATGGTCTTTCGTGCAGAACACAGCACGGAATCAGCACTCTTAGCAGTGACTGAAGGATGAAAAATGACCCTAGACCAAGGCAGTTGAGCTGCTATACTACTTCTTGACTTCAGTGCGGCATTCAATACTGTAGACCATTCTATTATACAAAACAGATTGATGGATATCAGTATCCAAGACAAAGCCTTGGAGTGCCTTTCATCTTTCCTGAAGGGAAGAACTTTTGAAGTCATGGAAGCTTACCTTTTCTCTAATATCAGGCCACTGACTTGCGGGGTGCCGCAGGCTCTTCACTTATCCCCATATTGTTTAACATCTACCTGGGACCACTAGCTCGGATAGTCCAAGAATATGGCATCTCTATGATATTATATGCAGATGACACACAGCTGGTGGTCTCTCTGGACCTTAGAACCAATAAAGAATCAGATAGGTTAGCACCCTGCCTCGAAAGAGTTGTGGAATGGATGTCGAGCAGTTGTCTGAAGCTGAACGGGGACAAGAAGGAGCTGATGATCCTCCCAGTGAAAGTATCGATCATACAAATAATGTATGTTTGTCAATATGTTCTGATGATGGAAATGAGTTGCTATATTTTCTGGATTTCAGCCCAGGATACAGCCTGGTAATGGACAAAGGACGTTGGCAATGTGCCAAGCCAGGACAGAAAGTCAGTTTTACAGCACTTCCCTGCAAACCACTGAGCATTACTTCAGTGAGATGTGATTTAGATAATAATTAATCCTGTGATATATCACAAGGATAGTTTTGGTACCCAAAATCTCTTTTCTCATGGAAAGGCACTCTCAAGAACAGTAGGAGACCAGGAATATATTTTCAGTAATTATTTAAAATAAAAAACACATCCTAGTGGATATAATTTACATAGTAATTATCATGACAAGAAGCAAAATATTGGTCATTATACTTATCAGTAGGGTGAACAATAAAAATATTGTAGCATTTTGGTTACATCATAAGGTTTATTAATATAGATAGTTCTAACCGCCACCTAACTTTCAGTTAACTAGGATACATTTAGCTTCAGAAGCTGCCTACTTTGAGTTTTAGAGTTGGTTCACATCTGCAGGCCTCTTCTGAACAATAGACCCACTGTTCAACAGAGTAACAGCATCTGTTATTCTACATCAGCAAGCAGATAAGCACAGTGATTGATTGCTAGATGTGCCTCCCTTTAGCCTTCAATGAAGGAAGGTGTTTGTGGCTCTGAATTGCCTTGCTGTCTCCGGTCTCTGGTATGAAGATAATTCTACTCTAGTACACTTTATTCTTAGTTCATATATTGTATCTGAACATTGTTGGTCATTTTTTTTTACTTCTTTTTATTAGAACAAGTGTCATCATCCATATACATTTACATAGTTATCAGTTGAATTACATTTTTCTCAGCTGCTGTCACAAGTTTCAACTCATAGACATGCTACCATAGTCATGAAACAAGTCATTGTTGATCTTTTTTGGAATAAACAAATGGCAGAAAGGTCCTGGCACTCTATCACTTTCTTACATTCTGTGAAACCTTGCCTATAAATGAGAAGTAATGTTATGAGCTTCTATGAAATCTTGTTCACTGTTTAAAAACAATCAAGGGAAAAGAAAGTTTGGTCCATAAAGAAAAACGAATATATATTCAAGCAGACATGATCATCACATTTTAATGAATAATGACATGAATAAATGTATATTCATAATCGACACATCTCTAAATAAACAACATATATGGTTCAAGAGGGGGATACCTAGAAGAGAAATTATATGATGATTATGAATGTGCTTTCTATTGGACTGTAGTTTTAGATGATATTAAAAGCAAGACATGCAACTTTTTTATAGACAGTAAATATATATATCTTGAAAAACATTTTATCCTTTGATTCTTTTTAGATATTGATACACAATATTTTGAAGCATGTGTACATTCATACAGGGAAATGCAACTATTGGCTTGAGAGAGTGGGAAAAAGTCAAAAATGATGGGTCCGATTTAGAGTTTGGTTGAGAAAGTGCTCTGTCAGAATGGCAACTAAGTAATCGCTCCAACTAATTCTTGATCAGCTTGTCATATTTTGGGCTTGCAGTGATGGAGCCAACTGTGGCTCTGTTGCCAAAATTCTCCGCCAGCAGCCATATGGAGTACAGGTCATCTGAGGTAAATCTTTTTACCTCTGGCCCAATTAAGTGTGGGTGGTCAGATGCTTTATTTTACTGTCTGGACAGTAAAAATGATATAATTCCACCTACATCATGGAAGAAATGTCCCTTGGTGCAGGTGCCATCAGTTTTACATTTTTCAATAACAAACTTCTACTTTGGGAGTTTGTTTTTGAAAGAAGTAAAACGTTTGATGTAAGTATCTGTCCCCAGTGATGGACGCACGACAATCTTATCAGTGACATTGTATGAACCATCATGACAGCAGTCGATACAAATCTATAGAGTTCATCACCAAGTCAGCAGTGAACTCTCACTTTGGTGGGCAGAGTAAAGGAAAGTACTGAACCACCCTGACCTCCTTTACTTCATCTGATGTAGCACAATTTACAGTGGTAGGGCATGTAGCTAGCTTGCCAGCTGGAATTACTATTTTCTCCATGCACCATGGGGCTACTGTTCACCCCAGTCAACTAACACAAATCCTCCCAAACAATCGGTGCACTTAACAGTCCATTAAATACTTGTCCACCATTGTCATTTATTTCTCAGGAGTAGCATGAGCTGGGAGGAGGGTTGAAGAGGAAATGCTAAAGGCTAATGTCAAACTTTGCCCGGCAGTGGTAAATCCTGACAACCTTGGCCAGAGGGGCTCACCAAAATTAGCTTGATGACTTCTGTCTAGTCCAAGATTAATATGGCTGGCGGCAGGCCACCTTCTTCTCCTCTGCTGTGCTTTATTCATAAATAATATTTATAGTCAGCAGCAGCAAGGACCAGGTAATGGCAAGAGATGAATCCTGCATCATACATAGCCTGAATGCTATATTACAGTGATGTTAATATGAGTACTTTGCATTGTATTCTTGCATTGACTTCTACTGCCTTTTGGAGGTCCAATTCACATGCAGATACTGTATTGTAATACTTAGTATGGTATAAAACATTCTGTGCTCTCAACAGTCTACAACGCACATTAGGAGCACTGTAGCACATCACCCTGGAAGGGTAAAGTGCCAGACACCCAGTTCCTCAAAGGGTATGTCCCTTTTCACTGCCTTATTTGAAAGGAACAGCAGCCAGGGATTATAAAGCCAACATGAATGTAAAAAAATCAATTGCAAACAGGTGTTGCTAGTCACGGCAGCCACTGCCCATAGCCTCACGCTCCACAGCTGCTTTTCCTGGATAGCGGTCAGAAGCTGATTAAAAGCTGCATTGTGTTAATTTTTCTTTTTGTTTTCTATTGTAGGTTCTGTGTTCTGGTACTGTGCTGGACTGTGTCTAAGACTGAGCCTACCAGAGCCACTCTATATGAGGCTAGATCCAGCATTTGGATTGGGTTTTCTGTTACTTTGGGTGTTCAGAGTTTTATGGGTTATTTAAAACTTGGGAAAAGGGTCAGATTTCTCATTTTGCCTTTCAGAAGGTAGTTTGTACTGATTTACTAACAACACGTTTTGAGTTCCTGAATTATACTTGTTGGTACTACTATAATAAAGAAATGGATAGTTGAGTCTTAGGGTATCCAGGAGATGATTTCAGAATCATGGTCTTTGTCAAATATACTGCAGCTCACTCTTTCCCTCACATACCCTCTCTGCCCTCAAAGATATGTATGGGAAGGGTAGTGGAGTGTACCTACCTTCTTCTGGCCCAGCAAAATCAAACCTACATGTAACAATTCTTCCTCCAGATAACTTGTATCACCATTCAATGGTAGTCGTGGTAGAAGCACAGTTTTTTTCTCATTGAATGCTGCTCTGCACAATCATTTTCAGAAACTTATGAACAGTCTCAGTTCTGCAATGATTGTACCAGAGACGGGCTCCTTTTTGCCTGTCCTCAAATCTCATGTAGTGAGTTCTTTGTCACTATCTTGAACTCCATTTTCACATGGAATCTTAACCATGGGGCTGCTGTTGCCTATTTATTGTCTTTAAATTTGTAAGGCCATGTCATCAATACCCTAATGTTGGTTTTACTCTGGTAACCATACCATGGGAACACTCCAATGATCATTAATGGCTTGCCGTCCTGTCTTAAGGAAAGCTCACTCTTTCACCTCCAGAATGTGGAATCTATGAAACTGCCTAATGAAACTGCTTAATTTGTAAGTTATTTATTTAGGAATGTGTCAAGAATAAGGGGGTTGTGTGGGTTGCATAAGGAGGTTATATGCAGACCATGGATTCATTCAAGGGAAGGACATGATAGAATCTACAATAGAAATCATTTGAGATTGTAGAAGACCAATCTATGGCAGTTGGGACATCAGGATTATTAATTTGTGAAGGTCAAAGGGACGCACTTACAGGTCATGAGTGGCAGCAGGCTTTAGAAGCAATCCAATACCCTTGGTAAGTGTGTTTTGCAACCGTTTGTGTTGTGTTGGCTCCTTATTCACCAGTATATTCACCAGATCTGCATTCTCCTCCATTGTTTTTTCTCTTGTCAGTTCTCTGACCTTTTTTGCCTGTACTCTGACTTGCCTTGAGATTATGATTTGGTTTTGATTATTGACCGGTTGACTGAACCCTGATTTGACTATGGATTATGATGTTGGTGGTGGTTGCTGTGTTTGTTCTCCCTTCCCCTCCCAGAACTCAAGCTTTTCTATTGACCCGCTATTTATGGTACCGGCTTCCTCTGTCTTTGATTTAGGTTAACTGTGGCCCGCCTCTCTTATGCAGGAAAGAATTATCATAAATACCTTATTTTCCAAGGGAATGTGAATGTGTATGAATTGTAGTGAAACTTTACTAGTTTCTCATACCTTCAGTGTACACTTTGCACTCACCTTTGAAAATGCCTTTTTGTGATTTACAAGATTGCAGTACTCCAACTGTCTCTTCTCTCTCATTCATCCATCCCACCATCTCTGCTATTCATGCTTACCATGTACTGGCACAGTTCTGTTCTGGGAGTAGCGCATTGCCTTAAGACTCTGTCTATCAAAGCCCACAAAACTGACATAATGCATCTATAATTTGTTCAGCCAATTACTTTGAGTTAGATGCTTGCTTTCTCCTTTCAGTATGAACACAACCCTAGTTCTTCTTATACATTCCAGAAATGTAATTTTCCCCACATGGCATGCACCTCCATACTTCTTTGCTGTACTTTACAAAATTCTCTAGGTGGGTTGGTCCACAAAGAGTCAAAGTATAGACATGAGCTAGACTGCCTTTATCCTATAAAGGGATAATTTCCAATATTCTTTAGGTTAGAACATGCAAGTAGGAAAGAGGATTTGTAACAGCTGTTAAAGACTAGTTATTCTCTTCATTTGCAGGGAATCGATTGACACATAATCCTGCTATGGATTATTAGTTGAGATGGGTGAGAGACCCACTCAAGTTGTAAACACAATGCTTGTCACGATGAACCACAAAAAGTCACTAAAATAAGATGTGCTTAACCCTCTGGCAGCTTGGCACAAAAACAGTCAGAATCAACTTATAGGCAATGTACAAAGTATGTATGTGGCACTCAAACAGTAATAAAATGAAAACACAACACAGGAAAACTTTCAATCCAATTTAGAAAAAAAGAGTAAAGTTTAATGAATAATAGGACACCAAAATGACAAATATCCAGTAAGAAGAATCAGAGCTATGAATTTATAAAGTTTTAGATGAAAACAGTGCCGAAAAGCGCAAAGCACCACTCACCATAAGATTGAATACTTCTTTTACATTGAAACCCATAGCACTTTATTTTATTTTATTAAACCAGGAGATTGTGGAAAGGTTGTAAATGGGAACCCTCCATCACTTTTACTGACCAAAAGCTTCCACCATGTTTGAGAGAATGAAAGTTGATAGTTTAGTGGAACTTTGTGGTTTCTACATATTTTGACATTTAAATCACCTTACCCATCCTCCTTGAAAGGAAAACATTTCTGAAAACTAGGAAAAACTTTCCTGACCTGGAATTGCTGAATTAAGGGAAAGACTGAGTCCTCTGTACATCTAATCAACAAACTCTGAATTATTGTTTACTACCTTTACCCTTTCTCAGTCCCACTACCTCTCATCTTTTTTGTAATCATTTGGTTTTTGCTAACTCCAGGAGATCTTGCTTTTGCTACCTGAACGTCTTAATCAAGCCACCTAGTTTTCCTCTGAATAACCTTTTCCATGTAGGCACTATAAAAAAAAAGCAGCAAACAACTTCCACACATTCATTACACACTTTTGTTATTTCTTTGTCCTTTGTGATGAGATCCACCTCAATGTGATCAACACTACCAGCATCACTTCAAAACAAACCTCTTCCAAATCTACTCGGAAAGGCCTAATGGTACTATAGTGGAATGCTATGTATTATAATTAAAAAACATAAAGGATCCTTTTTGTGTCTCACATTCTTACTATCAACACAATGTACCAGTATCTGCTTTCTGTTTTTAAAGGACATTCACCCTTCACATACATACCCTTCACTGTCTTGACACTGAATGCTGTTTAGTATAAAAAGGTCTCGTTTATTCAAAGTACTTGAACCTTTACATACATCTTGTAATTAAAACATACTGTTTACAAACTTTCACTTAAATAATACAATATAATTCTAAAACTTTTTTTTAAAAACAATAGTCATACAATGTGCACAATATCATATCACCCATGTTTCTCAATATTGCATTACACAGATTTCTTATCATAAAAAAGGAATAATCAGTCTGTTCCATATAATCACAGAGCTAACAATAACCATAATATCACAAAAATTAAAAATGTAATCACAAGTTACCTATGCAGTGTTTTGGTGGTATTGAGTCGGTCCATCCGACCTTCTTCAGGATATAAAATTTTTTTTAAACATACGTATATCTTAAAACCAAAGGGCTTGTTTTATGCCTCTTTCCCTTCACTATAATTTTCAATCACATTATCTGGGAATCTTGTCAATTTGTGTTCCCAATGTTGTGCTGATCTTGTTGTATTCCAGTATTATGTTTGTTTAATTACAATATTTTTGGGGCTGGATGTAGTATGTTTAGGTTTGGCATTTGCAGACGCCTCTTGATTCTACTAGAATTATATATGTATGTATATGTGTGTACATATATGTATATATATATATGCATATATATATATATATTACCTACTGGCGGTCGCCAGTAGGTAGTTATAGTTAGGACCCTGTTTCCATAGGAAAACCGCAACATTCTATTTTGAATAACTTTGGCGCCGGTCGACGAATCCTCGCAAAATTTTCAAAATAGGTGGGGCGCTGCGCTCCGCTCCTACCCTGAAAGTCTCGGGGTGATTCGTCAAGCGGGGGCTGAGATAAAAGGGGGGTCCCAAAACGCGTTTTTCCCATGCATTTTTCCATAGGACCTTTAGACACAGCTACAGCCCGAACGGCTGAACAGAATTCCTTGAAATTTGGCAGAGAGGTAGCCATAAGGTCAAGGAAGTGCCTTTTGCAGGTCTGGTGTAAATCTGTTCAGTATTTCCTGAGAAAATAGCATTTAAAAGCATATATATATGTGGGCGGAGCCTAACCACACATCTCGTCCTGAGATCTGATTGGCTGTCAGCACTTCATCCAAGAAGTGTTGGCAGCCATCTTGGGACCAATATACATGATAGCACCTCATTAAAAAGCATTGCAGTTAATAGAAGGTTTTAAGACTTTAGTTACATTATAAATCATTTGTTGATGGTACCATACTCATTTTAGGAATTGTGGTATGTTCTAAGGTGATTTCACCATGTGAAAAAGCCTTCTGCTGGGATATCATGATTGAGAGAAAAATATTTACTCATGCTTTTACCACAGAGGTTTGGAAGGTGATCTATAAGCTAAACTGAGAGCTTATTTTCTGTAAATTCACATTATCTTTCTCAGTCATGTGAGAATGAAGTCTGACATTCTCAGTAAAACATGTACATCCAACAAGGGCAGAGACTGTCAGTTGATTCCTTTGTGTTCTACTGCAGCTTCCCAGAGTGTTCCAAAGAACTACTAGAGCGCTAACAGCCCTACTTATGATAAACGTATGGCACACCTGAAGCCATCTTGCTTGGATTAAAGTGGTAACTCTTAAAACATTTAATTTAAAAAGGAACAAAATGAGGGGGTTCATTTTTCCATAAAAAGTATGATTAGTGCTGCAGAAAGAAAAATTAGGGAACATTTTGAGTGACTTCTCAAATCCTCTTCTATTTCATTAAAAAATTCTGACATGCAGACTGAAACATGCATTTTCAATACCAGCAGCAGTTTTCCCTGGTGAGCAGTAGCTTTACTACAGTGATCTAATGAGCAAAAAGAGTGCTAACATTCTGAATTTATGGCAAATGTGTGACACATCTGAATGCCTTCTTGATGGAATCAAAGTAAAAAACTGAAAGTATTTCCTACTGAGGAGACTGCAGTAAATGAGGAAATTAGGAAACTTCATAACAAAGAAGTCTCCCAAGATGGCCACCAGAGACAAAAGAGCCCAAATGTAGCCCAAATATCACCCAGATGTAGCCCAAGTATAGCCCAATGACAGAATGTCCCAGAATGTTCTTAAAAACAACTAGAGCGCTTACTGTCTTCATTATGACAAAAGTATGGCACACCTGAAGCCATCTTGATTGGAATAAACTGGTAACACTTAAAACATTTAATTTAAAAAGGAACACAATGAGGGGGTTCATTTTGCCATAGAAATTATGATTAATGCTGAAGAAAGAAAATGAGGGCACATTTTGAGTGACTTCTCAAATCCTCTTCTATTTCATTAAAAAATTCTGACATGCAGACTGAAACATGCACATTTAATACCAGGAGCAGTCTTCCATGGTGAACAGTAGTTTTACTACAGTGATCTAATGAGCAACTAGAGTGCTAACATTCAGAATGTATGGCAAATGTGTGACATATCTGAATACCTTCATGATGGAATCAAAGTAAAAAACTGAAAGCATTTCCTACTGAGGAGACTGCAGTACATGAGGAAATTAGGAAACTTCATAACAAATAAATCTCCCAAGATGGCCACCGGAGACAAAAGAGCCCAAATGTAGCCCAAAATCACCCAGATGTAGCCCAAATATAGCCCAATGACAGAAGTGTGCAAAACACTTATTATTTTGTGTTTTTGCAGTGTTATATAGTGCAGACTTGTCAGGTATTGGAGTGCTTTACATGAGCATTGGTTACATCACACAAGAACAAATTCATTTTGGTTGTAGACATGGGGAAACTAAGTGATTTGACCAGAATCACAGAATGTCGAGCTGAAGCAGAAACATCAACCTGGTTCCCCAGTTGCAAAGTCTGCAGTTCTGGAAGTAACACCACATCCTCTCCCCTAAGTGCAACATTTAATCAAGTGGTCAACTGGATAAAAAAACATAAAGATAACAAATAATTTAAAAGTGCTTTGTCGCTATTTGAAAACTCAGAAAATATGTCCTTATTTTAGTCTTTTAGAGCACTAACCATAATTTTGATGCCAATAAGACCTTCTCATATATGTAATTTCTAAAGGAAATGCTCTAGGTATTACAGTTTTGATTACATCAAGATGATGTCAGGCGTTCCACACTTTTGTAATAAATATAGAATGTTAGCAATCCAGTTGTTCATTAGGATACTGTTGAGAGGCAGAGGCCAGGGGCACGGACTCTGAAAATTGAAGGCAGGTAGGAGGGTGCAAAGGCAACAATTTAACCACACTGAGCAGGCAGGAAGGGTCGTGGAAGCACAACAGACTATGGAGGGCAGTGGAAAGGGGGGCAGGGGCAACAAACCAACAATACAGGACTTGCAAGAGAGGCTGTTGGAGGGAAGATCTATTACGGGTCAAGGAAGCTAGGGGCGGTCCCCAGAGCCCCGGGAGCCACCACAGAACTGAGCAGGAGAGTGAGTCAGGGACAAAAGGGGCACCTTAATTTGAGCCGGGGTGCCTAGGAACGCTTGCTCCAAAAATGAAGAAAACAGACATATGAGACATGGAATTGGAGGCAGAATACAATGGCAGTTTAATGAGAAGATGCAACTTCAAAGAAACCGCAGAATAGAGACATAAAGTACAAAATACAGAATCCAGATAATCATACAGCTGTCATGATATTCTCTGTATCTCAATTAATGTACTGACAGAGAGAGAGAGAAAACACATCTATAAATGCATCATGAGAAACAAGTAACACCAAGGAAAATGTTACCTAGGAACACTCACGTTTACTCTTAGAGCAAGCATTCCTGCAATTACAATACAAAATCTTTTAAATGCAAAAGTAAAGAGAACAATGGTTAAACATAACATGACATTTCATATAGGTAAAATAGAATAAGATACTTCAAGCAAAGCAGAGCAAGACATTTTAAGCAGAGGAAGACAAGAGCTCCCAGCTCTTGGGGAAAACCAGCACAGCCTGTTAACCTACATACAGACGGCGAGGTAGTCCCTCGATATCTGTGGGTGCTCCCTTTTTATATCATTTTGTGGGCTCCTTTGCACGCTACATCTACCTACGTATGCTACCCAAAAGCTTCGTCTGCAGATTTTACCAGACATTTCGTCATTTACCCACTTAATGCTGACAATGGACTGGGTGAAAAGGTCAGTCTCTCAGGCCAATCGCTTATCGTAAGTTCCATAGAGCAAGCAGAAAATAATGGGTATTGTACGGGAATTCAATATATTCATGTATAAAATCTTCTCAGTTCTCCTAACTTGACGCTCTGCGGTTGCCACTTCCTTAAAAGCGGGAAACCTGCCCAGGAAGCAAGTACCAGTCCAGGATGCAGCCTACTGTATATCGACAGCTTCAGGGGGATGTTGAACTTTGATACCGAGCACGGAGCACTCGGGTAGGGTGGGGGCTACTAGTTTGGAGCAGAAGGCCTCGCTGACCTGCCTTCAGACTGCTATACACTAAAATTGCAGAGCTATGGTCAATTTAACAAAGAGGCCTACATATTGAACAGTAGGGCCTACACAGGGGTTTTATGCTGGCTGAGTGGTAAGGATGTCTCAGGATAATTATATAGCAACACAGGACCCGCTGGTCAATTTAATACGGCCTACAAATGCGGCTGGCAGGGCAAGGACAAGGGTCTCATACTTCAGGTGTGGACAGAACGGGCCAGGGGCCCCCTGTGATACAAAATCTACCCTCCTTCAAGGCTGTGGCAATGTAATAGACCATTGTGGGCAGAAGGAAGAGGCAATGGTAGTACAACCATACATGCCAACAGACCCGATTCAGCCAGGAAACGTCCAATGTTTTTAAGCTCAAATGGGCTTTATTTGACTGTCTCCTGTCTACAATATCCTCTTTTTCAATGTAACTCAAAGGGGAAAATCAATACCCCAGATTTTTTTCAAAATCTCCCTCTTACCAAGTTCAAAATGTTTGCAAGTATGGTACATTGGATCATGGAAGGAAATGGGATAGGGACATGGACTTGGATAACAGAGGACAGGAGGGACATGGAGAGGTGCACCAAACTGATCCTGCAGGGCAGGCATCAGGGTTTGCAGCAGCACAATACACCACACAGGGCATGCAGGACGGGAGTGCAGCACAACAATCCATAGAAAGCAAGAGGGAGGGGACAGGACCATGCACATGGACAACAGAGAACAGAGGGGCAAGAGGCAATGGTAGCTAGCTGACCATAATGAACAGACAGGAGAGAAAGCTGCAGCATAACAGAACATAAAGGGCAGGAGGGACGGATCAGGGGCATTACAATGGAACAGACAAGCCAGGAGGGAGGGAGTAGGGGTCTGCACATGTAAACAGAGGGCTGGGGGCAAGGGGGCAGGGCAGGAGCAGCAAGATAGCCATGGAGGTCAGGCAGGATGGGCACTAGAAGCAAGACACACCATGAAGAGCAACAGTGAGACTGTGATGGCATTCACACAGACCATGGAGGGAAGGTGGGAGGGGGTCAGGGGCAGCTAACTGACCACCCAGGGAAGGTGGGAGGGGCCATGGCAGCACAGAAGACCATGCATGGCAAGTGGGAGGGTTAGTGGCAGCACAATGGCTATGATGGGCAAGAAGGAGGGTGCAGGGGCATGCACAAAGGACGATGGAGGATAGAAGGGAGGGTCAGGACTTGTGCACAGACAAGAAAGTTCAGGGGAAGGGACCTCACAGCAGACCACACGGGGCAGGCAGGAGGAGCAGTTGCAGCACAACAGACCAGGGAGGGCAGAAGGGTGTGGCAGTGCAATGGACCATGTAGGACAGGAGGAAGAGGATAGGGGCATGGCATGTGGACAGGCAGGGTGGAGGTGGCAGGGACAGGTTACAGTCATCTGACAATGCTAGGCAGGTGGGAGGGGAGTGGCAGCTCAACAGAACACTCAGAGTAGATAGGAGTGGCAGGTCCATGGAACATGGTGGGCAAAAAGGATGGAGCAGGGGCATGCACAAAGACATCGGAGGGCAGGGGGAAGGAGAATAGGGGCAGCAAGCTAAGCACAGAGTTTAAGCAGGAGGTCAATGATGGGGCATAGAATTGGGCAATGGAGGGCAGGAGGAGTGGACTGGTACATCATACTAAATTGAGGGCAGTGGCAGCACATCAGACCATGCATGGCAGGAGGGAGGAGGCTAGTTCATGGATTCACACAACAGAGGATAGGGAGGAGGGGGATGGGGCAGCAAGCTAACTGTTCAGAGAAGGCGGGTATTAGGAACTTTATTGGTTTTAAAACATTGTGTCTGTGCGAACTACTTAAAATATGAACAAGTATGCAGCATAATCTCACTTTTATTCAGGAAGAAGAGGACGTTTGTGACTGTGACTCCGGGCTCACTTGGCAGAAACACCCCCTGACCCTCCACCCCCTATCGCAAAATGTAATGCCCGTGAAAAGGGTAGGTGAACACAGTGTTATATAGAACATAGTCCTGAGAGCACGATTGAAAATGAAAACTAGATATAGTGTATGGTATAAACTATGCACCAAAAAGTGTGATATAAGATGAACCGGGCGTGAAATATAATATGCAATACATTGTGCGCAATGACAGATTCATTGGAGAGCGCGAGATAGCACAGGCACTAGCGCGTGCTATGCGATATGCGCCTTGGAGCGTAATATGCACAGGGCAGTGTTGTGTAACCTAACTAGTCTCTAAAGTTGTAATATAAAATATGTGCTGGGGAGTGTAACGTTGCATATGCACTGTGACAAAGATATGGATCCCAGATTATAATATGTATGACATAGCACTGTGCGTTATAACATAGGCATCGAGGAAGGCACGTTAGATGGGGCAATATAACCCGTGCGAAGACAAGTGTGGCATGACATATTCACGGGGTGGTGTTACAGTGCACATGGGCTAGAGAGTGTCATAGCATATGCACTAGCTAGTGGAATACAACACAGAGGTGTGTGGCACTCGGCAGGCAATGGTGGGTGTAACACAGCATTGGGCTCTGTCAGGAGCGCGCTGTGACTCTCAAGTGATGTTCATCCCCTTTCCAGAGAGTAAAATAAAAAGTATTACACATCCGGCAGTGGATGTGTGTTTTATTAACCGTGAGGGGGGTTTCTTACATAGTTTTGGTCGAATTTTTGTCGAATCCTCTTTGAATGGCTTGGTGTGCATGTGTATTAAATGTGCCCGTCAATAGCTACCCATGTTTGTATAAATAAACGACAAGGGTGTCTACCGGCATTAAGCATGGTAGGGCATCAGACATGTCAGAGCTTTACTAGTGGTGTAAATACATTCCACGGGGATTCATTGCATGCATAGTCGCCTTTTAATGAATATCACGCAAATCGTCATGGTGATCGGTACGTACGGTTTGTCCAGCATGTCCTAGGTGTGTCTATAAATATATATCTTTTAAAAATAATAAAAAACAGTGGCCGGCCCTGGGGATTGGGGTCAAAAAAATATAATTAGGAGACCGGCCCTGGGGGATGGGGTCATCAGGGCCTATAAATTAGAATAAGAAGGGGAACCACACAGCCCCCTTCTTAAAAAATTAAAATAAATAAAAGACTGGCGTTGTGCCGGAGGCCATACCCCCTCCGTGCAGCACTCTGCAAACGCGCCCCCAATAGGCATCTCCAGTATGCGCCAGGGAGCTGCGCTGCAGACAGGTGTTCTGAGGCCAAGCCCCTATTTACACCTCTCTGCAACGCAGCTCTGTGGCGCTTACTGGAGGTACCTAGTGGTCTAGTTTGACCCTAGGGACCCTTAGGATTCAAGGGGACTTAATCTCTCAACTTAGAACAGCCACAGGGCGCGTTTACACAGTGGTGAAGGGAGGGGACGGGGCCTGAGGTGACGTGTGCAAACACGCACTATGGCACGTTTTAAATTGGGGATATAATTTCCCTTCAATACTGGGGGCCCCTGGGGGCTAACTAGCCCACCAAGTGCTTCCAGTAAGCGCCACTGAGCTGCATTGCAGAGAGGTGGTCTAGGCCGTGCCACTTTTTACACCTCTCTGCAACGCAGCTCTGTGGCACTTACTGGAGGTACCTAGTGGGCTAGTTGGACCCTAGGGACCCTCAGGATTCAAATGAACTTAATCTCCCAACTAAAATTGGACACAGGGCGTGTTTACACAGTGGTGAAGGGAGGGGACGGGGCCTGAGTTAACGTGTACAAAAACGCCCTGTGGCCTGTTTTAAGAGGTAGTTTTAATCCCCATGCCCTATTATATACTAGGGGCTTACAGAGGAGGTCATGCTAATCACAGGGGGACCCCAACGCATAATGTTCCCTAGTGTATGTAGGTGTTTTCACTGTATTCTAAGTGTCTTTTAACATAGCACAGGCTCTAGGACTGGTTAGTCAGACTCAGTTACCACCAGTATCCGTCTGAAAAAGTTGAGGGTACAGGATGATTTTGCAACAAGGCTTCTTTCTGCTCTTCTTTTTGTTCTTTCTGCACGTTATCCTTCTTCCTGCACTTATCTTCGTATTTGAGGACTTCTGTTGCTTCTTTCTGCACTTCTTTTGTTTCTTTCTGTGCATTTTTTCTTCTTTCTTCACATGTCCTATCTCTGTAGGCATAGTTAGAAATTAACATTTAAAAAACCTTTGAAATTCACGGAAAAAACCATAGGTTTCAGGCACGTCATAGTTAGGAATTAGCATTTAAAAAACCTCAGAAATTCACTGAAAAAACCATAGGTTTCAGGGGTGTTATAGTTAGCTGGACTTTTCACTTGTACAAAACCATTGAAATTCCCCCGTTATAGTTTGTTCAGCTAACTATAACTCGCGCGCCCGCAATGCACTGCTGATGACGTCACATATTACATCACTCATGACATGGTCAGTGACATCACTCATGACATCACTGATGACATCTCAAATGACATCACTGATGACATCATTGATGACATCATCCTTGTGATAGAGTGGCAGACCTCCTCTCACCCTAATATAACCTTTGATACACACATTCAGAAATAGAGACTAAAATTTTCAAAACAATGGACATACCAATACCAGTTCCAACAACCTCTTCAGTCATTCTAAGATCCACATACACATCCACTCATTCACCAACAGTCCTATACAGTCACTCATACATGTACTCACTCATCATATGTACTCATACACCTATACATCCTGTTACACAATGCCACTCATCCATAGAGTTACTCACACACATAGTCACTCATGCTAATAAAGAATCAAACATACATTTACTTGCATATACAGTTATACACACACCACCACACTTACTTCTACGGAAACTTACACATACTTAGTCTTTTAAACAATCACTTATAGAAACACATACTTATTCATACAGGAACTCTTTCAATCTCTCACTCTCACATATACTCACATATATACACCAATAGTCACATATACTAGTTTAAAACATATGTAGTTACTCATAAAGACACTATTGAGACAGTCATTCACTCACTAACACACCCATACACACACTCATCCACCCATACAGTCCTGCACACATGCTGTGTTCAACACATACAAACAGTGAGTCACTCATTCATGCACCTATGCACTACGTAATACCCCCCACCGAACCATGCAGACACTCAGACTGATACTCAAAAAACCAACTAATAACCTATATAGACACCCATGTAGCTACTCACCAACCCATGCAGCCACTTATACACAAAGTGAGAGACTGATACAGATATTTACATATTTAAACATTACTCACTAAGCCATGTATTCACTATGATACACTTAATCAGTCAGTTACACAATCCATTTTTCAAAAACAAATCATCCATTTAGACACTTATATACCCATTTATTCTTCCATCGACCTTGAGATATACATATATAAAACATATTTAATTTTCAGAAAAACACACATTCACTGGATGATGTCATCAGTGATGTCATCAGTGATGTCATTTGAGATGTCATCAGTGATGTCATCAGTGATGTCACTGACCATGTCATGAGTGATGTAATATGTGACGTCATCAGCAGTGCATTGCGGGCGCGCGAGTTATAGTTAGCTGAACTAACTATAACGGGGGAATTTCAATGGTTTTGTACAAGTGAAAAGTCCAGCTAACTATAACACCCCGAAACCTATGTTTTTTTTCAGTGAATATATATATATATATATATATATATATATATATATATATATATATATATATATATATATATATATATATATATATATATATATATTCACTTAAAAAACCATAGGTTTCACACATGTTATAGTTAGCTGGACATTTCACTCGTAAAAAAACCAATGAAATTCCCCCGTTATAGTTACTGCAGGCAACTATAACTCACGCGACCGCAATCCTCTGCTGATGACGTCAGATATTACATCACTGTATTTAGACACTTATTTATCCATGTCTTCTTCCATTAATCTTTAGCTATACATATATTACAAATATTTATTTTTCAGAAAGACACATATGTCATCAGTGATGTAATATCTGACGTCATCAGCAGAGGATTGCGGTCGCGTGAGTTATAGTTGCCTGCAGTAACTATAACGGGGGAATTTCATTGGTTTTTTACAGTGAAATGTCCAGCTAACTATAACATGTGTGAAACCTATGGTTTTTTAAGTGAATATATATATATATATATATATATATATATATATATATATATATATATATATATATATATATATATATATATATATATATATAGTTGTCATTTTTTGAACATTACTACAACCAAAACCGCTAAACGGAATTACACCAAATATGTAAGTTTTAAAAATATAGATATCTGGGAGCCCAACAGCCTGGTGAAATCCTACTGAAATTTAAATGCCTGCCAACACTTTGAACAGGAAGTGCTGTGGCCATCTTGGGACTCCGCTGAACTGAGTCCCATAAAAAATGTTTAATAAAAAGAAAAGGAGTTAGAGTAGAAACACTCTGACACCCTAGGCATCTTGGACTATCCCGCTGGGACCCCTCTTGGCCAAAAAAAGCATTTTATTTAAATATTTGGCCAGATCCATGGATCCGGTCAAAACTGATAAGAGAAAGAAATGCGGTCTCCCGCATTTCATTATTAATTGGCCCCCGGTGTGGGCCAAGTCCCGTGGGCAGTGTTCAAATAAAGGAGGGGCACACAAGCCCCCCTCCTGGGACCTATTATGCTCCAGGGACCACCAGCTCCCCAGGGCTTCAATGAAATAAATTGTGCCAGGATTGCAATTGCTACAACCCTGCGCCCTGGGATCCACCACCTCCCCAGGGTACAATATGAGTTTTAATGTGGGGGGCCCACCCGGCCTCCCGCAGCCCTGGGGTTGCCACCCCGGGGCAAAAGACAACATTAATTCATTGGGCCACCTCCTCCCCAGGGCACAATGTGAGTTTTAATGTGGAAGTCTACCGGGTACCTCCACAGCCCCAGGGACCACCACCCACAGGGAGAAAGACAACATTAATGCAGGGCTCCTGCACGCCCCTGCAGGCCTGGGGACTGCCACTCTCTGGAGTTAAAATGAAATAAGAGGGGGTGCACATGGGGCACTCCTGCAGCACCATGGACCACAACCTCTGTGAGCCAACACTTTAAAATTAAATACGAGGGTCACACTGCCCCTGCAGCCCTGGGACCACCACCTCCCCGGCTGTGTAGTCCGATGGAGAGAGTCCACACGGACCCCCTCCTGGAGCCGTAGATAGCACTTGGGACTCCCACCCCCAGGGCCGGCTCCAGCAATGTCCTGGGGTGCCTACGGCTGGGGCATTGCAGTTTGCTATGGCTTGGCTGTGTGACTGCATGTATCCTTGTGTGTATGGAAGTGTAAGTGAATGTGAATTCCCAGACTTTATTGCTCCTCTTTTACTTGAGTCCACCAACTTTTTGATTTTAGGAGACCTGAACTTACATCTTAATGATCCTAACTGCCCTATTAGCTCCACTTTAATTACGGACTTAGCCACCTTGGACGTCATCTTATGTAATTCTGGCCCCACCCATAAGGCATGCCACCAACTAGACCCTGTCTTTTCCAACTTAGCAAATATCGCATGTGAGCCAGTCCTCCCCTTACTATGGTCTGATCACATTCTGGTTAGCTTTAAGCTTAAACAGGTGAGGGGACGTGAGCCTTTGTCCTCCACCGCTGGTGCAGCTGGTTTCAGAAACTGGAAACAACTTAATGTTGACCGTCTCAATCTTCACCTTCTGCACTCTATGCCGGCCATTAACATAGTTAGTACCACAGATACTGACGCTATCCAAAGCTGGCTAACCTCGTCCATTGACACATGCCTCCCTCTGTCTAAGAATAAAATAAATAGCCATCGCCCTACTGCCCCATGGTTCTCAGACAAACTTAAATTAGAAAAAACTAAGTGCAAAGTGCTGGAGAGACATTGGAGAAAAAACTACACTCCGGCTGGAAAACAGGTTTATAAACAGGCCACCAAAGGTTACTAGGCACTATGTAAAGCTGCGCGCACTGAATACATAAATAATATCTTGCTGTCTCAAAACAGCCCTAAAACTCTGTTCAAGGTGGTGGAAGAACTGTCTGGCGCTACGCACCAACCCGAGCCTTCAAAGCTAACCGAAATCCAATATGAAGATCTAGTGGTGTTCTTTACCGATAAAATTGATAAAATGTACTCTGAATTTGATATTAATGGAGAACTGCTTCCTAAGTCCAACAATCTACTATCAGATTCTACCTCTTTCCCTGGTTTACTGGACAAAGAGGATAATCCTTATAGTATACTCGACAGCTGGCTACCTCTCGATACTGTGTCTTTCAATCAGATACTAAATAGCATCAAATCAGGCTCCTCTAAGGATCCCTTTCCAATCTCCATTCTAAAAAAATTGGACCCCCCATATTCTTAAACTCATTATGGAACTTCTCAATGCCTCACTTGCTGAGGCAGTAGTGCCAGCTGCCTGGAAACGTGCTATGATCCTCCCTTTGCTAAAGAAAGCTAATGCTGATCCGGAAGTTCTCTCTAACTTCCGTCCTATTTCGTTGCTCCCCACATTCTCCAAAATTCTAGAAAAACATATCAACCGCCAATTGACACAATTTGTGGACTCCTACAATATTCTGCATCCGTCTCAAATCGGTTTTAGAACAGGTTTTTCCACCGAATCGACGCTCCTGAGAGTCACCAAAACTATCCGCCAACGACTTGATAAGGGAGACACAGTGGCACTCATATTATTAGACTTTAGTGCCGCTTTTGACACCGTGTTCCATGAGACCCTTCTTCAAGTTCTATATTCTAAGAGCATTGTCGGCATTGCACTGAAATGGCTGGCGAGCTTTCTAACCAGCTGAACATTTCAGGTTTTCTCCACGACGGCCAGCTCCAGATCCCATGTCTCCCCTTATGGAGTGCCCCAGGCCTCTATTCTAAGCCCTTTGCTCTTCAACATTTACATCAGCCCTCTAGCATCCTTAGCAGAAAAGGGCTGGGCTAACCATATATTCTTACTCTGACGACACCCTGCTTATCTTTTCTTTATCTACGAAAGACACCTCTAAGGTATCCTCTCTTCAATCAGGCTTACAAGAAATTGCTGGATGGATGCACACTAACAAATTGAAGCTGAATGCAGGAAAAACGGAACTCTTAATTCTCAGTGGAAACAAAGCTCTTTGGGGCCCACAACACTGGCCTCTGCAAATGAGTGCCCTTCCCTAACCTTTGCAATCTGTTTGCAACCCTGGCATTATTATAGATGATCAATTGTCTATGCGTCAACAAGCAGTCAAGGTTGCCTCAACTTGCTTTGTAATTTTTAAATGGCTAAAAAAAAATCCTATGGATGCTGCCACCAATGACTCAAAAGACTGTGGTTCAAGTCCTGATCGTGTCCAGACTGGACTACGGTAATGTTTTATATCTAGGTGCCAACAAGGAGGTAATCCGGAGGCTGCAAGTGGTCCAAAACTCAGTGGCCAGACTCCTTTGTCAGGTACCTCGAATGGCCTCATCATAGGGACCCTCCGGGATTTACACTGGCTAAGGATTGAAAATCGGTCCAACTTCAAAGCCCTTTGCTATATGCACGGAATCAATGCCGGTACTGCTCCTCGTTACCTTAACACTTTAGTTCACCCATACATTCCTACTCGCCTTCTTAGAACTTCCAAACAGGAAAAGTTTGTGACCCCTAGGTTCAAACTCACCCGTATGGGTGGTCAGTCCTTTGCCCACTTGGCCCCGTCTTTATGGAATTCGCTTCCACTCTCACTTCGTTTTGAACATAACTATGCCAAATTTCGAAAAAGCATCAAAACGTGGTTATTCAATCTCTGAGCTCCGACTCTCTACTCTCATCTTTCCTGCATAGGTCCGTAGGCGCCGGGAAACCTCCAGGTAGCTGTTGCGCCATATAAATTTAAATATAATAATAATAATGGGTGTATAACTGGGATTAGGGGCTATATTAGTGAATTAATAGTTATGTGAGTGGCTGTGTAACTGCCTCTATGGAAGAGTGAGTGGGTATATGAGTACTGGTATTCGGTGAATGGGTATGTGAGGTTCTATGAGGTGTGATTGGGTGTATGAGTGGTTATATGGATTATGTCATCAGTGTTGTCATTTAAGATATCATCAGTGATATCAGGAGTCACTGACAATGTCATGGGTGAAATCTCAGCCTAACTATAACGTCCCTGCCACCTTTGTTTTTTTCAGTGAATTTCCAAGAATTTTTAAATTCTATTTCCTAACTATAATGCCCCTGTAACCTTAGTTTTTTTCAGTGAATTTACAAGGTTTTTCATAAGCATAGTTACTACATTACTGGATATACCCGACCCCATACCAGTCCCACACTGCCGGTGAAACAGACTGCGCGGCTCCATGGTCCTTATACACTACACTATATGCTGCTTATAAAGTGCCCCGGCAGAGGCAGAGACTGTGGAGTGTGTGTAGTGGGCATGGGACTACCTCAGGAAATGAGCAGGACTAGCCTACATATATGCAACTTATTCCTATTGGACACAACCCTCTAGTGCCACCATTACAAGATCAGGGCACTAAACTGCAGACACATCGCTACATCACCACATTTTTAGATCTGTACCCAGGGGACACAGTGCTACAGACCTTTGATGCCACTTCCCCATCAACACCGACCACACTGGATCTTCTCCTGTACTATCAACTCAGAGCCACCTGCCTCACTATACAAAACACTTTCCTGGCCCAGAAAGTCAATGCTCCTGGCCCTAGAACACATGCTCACCACACCCTCCCCGCACAAATTGATAACCCACCTCTACAACACAATGCAGTCCTCCTCTCGGGTCACGACTCTGAGAAATCGAGCATCTTGGGAAACCAACATAGTTTCTCCAGTACAGACTCTCAGTGGTCGTTTTGCTGTGGACAGTTGCACTACTCTCACCAAACAACAGACTACACCTAATACATTTTAAATTCCTACATCACTTATACTGAACCCCATTACAGCTTTTTAAAATGGGCCTAGTAGTCGATTCCCACTGCTTCTTTTTGGTTATACACACAATAACAGGACAGCGGGCCCCATGTATTCCCTTGACCAACTTGCTGGGTTAAGTCAAGATATTCCAGCCACGGACTTGAGGCACACAGCTCGGCACTTTTTCTGGCCAAATGCAGGATGGCTATGAACTAGGGCAGACGTCCAGTTCCCACAATAGACGCTTGGCTACAGGATGCAACATACTGTTATGAGCAACTGTCCCATTTTTGGAATTAATGCCTCTGCGAACCTGCCCCAAAGTTACATGGTAACCTCTATTAGCCAATTGACGTACTAAAGACACGCCAATACAGTCACCGCCTGCAGCCTCACCTAATGCTACCTCAGGTCTACTTGTCAGTTAACACTGTTCATCTATTGATTACGTCAGGCTTGCACATCCATCAGTCCTGAGATCCTCTACGTCAGTACATGTTTTCACATTGTCACTAGATGATGATTAACTTATGAGCTGATTCGCTGGTTTGTGGTTAGTGCACATTGCTAATCTGGGGGCATATGTATCAACATCTCCATTTGCGATTCTCAAATAGCGATTTTTAAAGAATCGCTATTTGAGAATTGCAAAACGGGATGTATTTAAAAAATCGCAGAACTTTAGCGATTTCTTAAAATTCCTTAATTGCGATTTTGCAAATTGCAAAATCGCAATTAAGGAATACCTTCCCATTCATTTCTATGGGCCAGGAGACCCATAGGAATGAATGGGAAGTAATTCTCAAATTGCGATTCGCAATTAGCTGAGAATAATTTCAAAGGTGCAAGGGTGTCAAGATGACACCCTGATGCACCCCTGAAATTAGCATGTGTGGTCATATGGCGCACATACATGCCCTAAGGGCATGTATGTGCGCCACGTGGCACTTTGTAAAATTAAAAAAAGTGCATTTTTAAAAAAAATCGCAAATTAACACCAACTTGTAGTTGGTGGTAATTTGCGATTTCTTAAGGATTATTCGCAATACTTTGGTGCGTCTTACATTTCATTTAAGAAATCGCAATTTGCGATTTCTTAAATGCTTACGCAAACTTAAGAAATCGCTAAATTAGCGATTCCTTAAATTTGCGTTGAGGATTTGCCTCATACATTCCATTTTGCAAATTTTTAATCGCAAACAATGTTTTTTGCGATTCGCAGCGTTTGCGATTAAAAATTCGGTTGATACATATGCCCCCTGGTTCATTCATGTTTACAGGCTGTGCAATTGAATGCTCTGCACCAATTTCCTGCTTTCATGTAATGATCCATTTCGCCGATGACCCTCCTTTTCCTCTTCCCTACCCACCCTGATTTTTTTAGTTATTTTTTGTATCAATTCGTTTAAATATTGCTCTTCATTTCATGGGAAATGCTGTAATGTTATGTTATTACTTATTACACCAAATGGCAATGAAAAAAGTAAAACAAATGAAGGATTAGGCCTGGAAAAAGGTTTATTTAGTCAAGGTGAATAATCATTTTTAAAACTGTCTACCAAGGCTACATGGGCAGGCCTGGAGATATGCTTTGCATTGTCGATTTAGTGGTGGCACAATATGTGCTGAAGTCCAATTGAGACATTTGATTTACCGGCCCTGCGTTAATTTTTTACTACATACTAGATACTTGTAGGTAATTTAAATATGCCATTCCGGAGTGTAGCCAATTCCAACATGTTTTAGCGATCAGAGGACATGCACTGAGGCCTGCTTAGAAGTGCATCAGTGCACAGAGCCACAAAACCAGCAGCTTCAGTCCAGAACAGATGGGAGTGACAATACAGAAAGAGGCCTTTTCTTATAAGTAGCCAGTTCTACCTTAGAGTTAGCCAAATGAAAGTGTTCACCTTCCAAGTGAATGAGGAGAGGCACATGATTACAAACGATGCCCACTTGTGCTACAAGTGTGGCCACATCACAAATATCTAAAACTCCAGCTGCCCAGATCCCACCGCCCCACCTTCCTTACAGACCTCTAGAACTCAGTCATTCAAAAGACCATACCTGCATCTCAATAACCAAATCTTGTTAGCCATCATTGGTGTGATCTCTGGACTCCATTATTCTTCCCCTACAGTACTTTCAGTTTCTGAGATTGAGGAAGCCATCATTTCTCTCTCTCTCTCTCTCTCTCTCTCTCTCTCTCTCTCTCTCTCTCTCTCTCTCTCTCTCTCTCTCTCTCTCTCTGCTTGTTTCTGTAATAAGGTGCTTTCATTTATTTCTTACATCTTCTAGCTAGGTCTGTCTGTGTATGTATTCATTTGAAGAAACTCCATGGTGATAGAACCTGGAGATAGACACTACTGGATGTATGAGTCAGTTGCATCTGACTGAGCCGGCTGGATGGATAAAAGCATTTTCTTCCTGGAATAAACGTACTTGAATATACTCCTGACCTCTCCGTGAGTCTGAATATCTTGATTCTTCAATTCCAGTTGTGGGTTTGCTGTTGATCTTCTTAACAAACTTTTCTTTTCTCGCCTAGTGCCTTTCTACTAGCTTCTCCTTCATAATCAGCAGGAGGAAATATCCTTTGGATTCCAGCCATGCCACTGCCTCCTCAGATGAAAGGAACAGGTATGTGTCACTGGCATATAATATGCTTTTGCTGAAACAAAAGCAATCCTGTCAAAGGCGCAATAGATACAAGTGTCTTTTATCACTCTCATGAACAAGTACCTCTGTGATTGCACAGCAACAGAATGTCATGATGAATGGAAACCTTACAGTATTAATCATCCACGGGCCCTTGGTGTGTGCCAGTTGCAGGATATGATTACATATCATTTAAGTTTCACCAACATCTGTACTGGGGTAATCGTGGATCAGGTAGTCTACCTTGTACCGAATGCGTCCTCTCCACAACTTTCAAGTAGTACCTTCTAGGACTGTATTCAGTAACCAGTCCTCAAGAAATAACTTTACACAGGACCATCAATTCTTTTAGGTATCCAAACTATGTGTAAGTTACTGTGACGTAAAGATTCCTGTGCTTCTTCAGCCCTTTCCCATAATTGCTTGACATTGTTTTTTAATTCCTTCACTTGCTGCTGAAGTTCTAATACTGCAAGGTCTCTTAAGGATGTCCACTTCTGCTATGTGCACTCACCACTGAACAAGCCTCTGCGCATCAGAGCATGACTGTATCGTGAGGTTCCTACTCCGATGAAGATGCACTGCTTCTCACTGCCTGTCGGGCAGGGAGATCACTAGGACAGAACATGTCCCGAGTGCATTCCACACCAGCTTTCTGTTGCCACTCGCCCTCCTCTATGTTACCTTTTCAGCTGTGTTTCAATGCCTCATGGGGCCGCCATCTTGTTTTAGTAGAATTGTTCCTCTGATTTCTGAAGCATGATCAATAGTGCTATTTCTGCCACATGTCGGTCTGCACAACCCCCCAGGGACATTCAGCCGCATTTTATTGTGGTCTATGCAGGCATGAGACCACATCGAGGCTCAGGACAACATTTTCTGGGGCCAACAGCAGTGGAACTAATACAGAGCTCATCTTACTCTATAGCTCTTAGAGCCACGTGAGCCGAAAGTTGATTTCACACTTGTGAAGGAACGTACAGTAAATGTTCTCAAAGTAAATTTATACCTGTGGGTGGTGAATGGGCATTCAAGGACAGGATTTTCCTGGAAGTGTGTGCACACCAGCAAACATATGGCCTTATTTAGAGTTTTGAAGATGAGTAAGCCATAAAAAGTGAGGTCAGATATTCAGTCTGCCATGTTGTAAGTGCTGTAGGCTACTTTCCACTTGTAATTAGGTGGACAGGATATCTGTCATAGATGTGACCCTCACACTTTTTATGCATAAATCAAGTACTAGGGCTAGTGTACTCTCAATGAGAAAACTGCAAGTCAAGTTCTTGAAATTTGTAACTAAAGAAAATGCCCCTCTCAACTATGATATATACTACAAAAAACAAGGAAAATCCTATGGTCACTCGGGATCTGGGGTGTCAATTCAAAAGGAGAGGACAGTGGTCCTTAAAACCAACAAAATGTTATGAAAATCAATGGTCATTATTTTTTTATGATTACAATCCGCAATAAATTACAATGTACAGTGCGGTGCAAAGGTGTCTGTGCTCGGTTCCTCCGAAGAGTGACACACTCATGCAAGGTAGAGAAATAGTTGTGTACCACAAGATGTTCTCAATATACAACCCAGAGAACAAGTTCAGTTACAAATTTCATTGGGTTCGTCTAATTATTCCAAGGCGCTTTGATCCAAACTGAGCAAAAACACTATGCCAGTTCAGGAATTTATTTGCGCATGCTCCTAAGACTCTCCCTCATGAACAGGAGTCTTCGCCTTTTTTCTTCTTCTGATTTTGTTACATGCTGTCAAGTATGTGGTCACATAAAATGACGGTTGACTGTATATAATCTGAATGTGTATATATTATATTATTCATGTTTCCTTTTTTCTATGTTACCCCTGCCCTCATTTCCCCTTCCCGATTACATTTAGCTTATTCATGGGCTCATACATTTTAGGAGTCCTGATAATTATCCCGTCATCAATAGGGATTATAACGCAGTTGACTAATTAGGCGAGCCTGATGAAATTTGAAATGTTAACTTGTTTTGGGGGTCGTCTGTTAAAAAAGTTTTGTGATACACAAATATTTCTCTATATCACATGAGTGTGTCACTCTTCTGAGCTCTGGGGCCGATTCCGATCCTGTATTTTTTTTTCCCATCCGACTCGTATCGGTAAATTTTTCCATACAAATCGTACAAGTCCCGTCCGACCCGTGAAGTACGATTCGTACGGGAAAAATTCAACTTTTCCTGATCCGATTTGTACGGATCGGCCCGATCCTTACAAATCGGATCGGGAAAAGTTGTACCAGTCCGTACAAATTGTAAAAATGCAGTCCAACTGTACTAGTACGATCCGGACCGGCTTTCCGATTTACAATTTGTACGGAAAACGTCCCGTACACGGGGATTGCCATTACCCGCTACGAAGCGAACTTTGTACGACTCGGATCGCGTATGTACTGTGCGTACCCCCAACATCGCGTACCCCAACATCGCATACCCCAACATTGCATACCCCAACATCGCGTATGTACGGTGCGTACATATGCGATGTTGGGATATGTGATGTTGGGGTATGCGATGTTGGGGTATGGGATGTTGGGGTACGCGATGTTGGGGGTACGTGATGTTGGGGGTATGCACAGTACATACGCAATGTTGGGGTATGCGATGTTGGGGTACGCGATGTTGGGGTATGTGATGTTGGAGGTACGCGATGTTGGGGGTACGCACAGTACATACGTGATGTTTGGGTATGCACAACGCATGGGGGTGTATGCCTGCACGACTCGTACCCCTGGGGACTCTGCTTTTACAGCTGCTTTTGGCTCTCGAAAGAAAAGAGCCGTACGGAGTGCCGTAGGGACGAATCGTACTTGCTGGGCTGGAAACCGCTGCTTAAATACATACTGACGGCGCGTGCAAGCTGTTCCGGATCAGAATCGTTGGTTTATTTTAGCTGTATGGTCTTTTGTACGATTTGTATGGAAAGAGGCTTTCTGAATGAATCGTACTTCCTAGGTTGTAAGAAAAGTTTACCGGGTACGAGTTGTACGGGAAAAACGCTCCATACAACGATTTGTACAGCCTTTTTCCAGGATTGGAATCGGCCCCTCTGTGCATTGTGATTTATTGTTGAATGAAAATTTGTAAATATATATGATTATTCAATCATAAAAAATAATGAGTATTTGATTTTCATTACTTTGTGTTGGTATTAGGGACCATTGTTCCCTCTCAACTATGAGGCCCTATTTTCAGAGCTTGCAGGTCCTGACTCAATATGGTGACTTGCAGGCAAGGGGGCACCTAGACACGAGCGACGATGAGGCACCCACAGTTTCAGCCATGCCCTTTATGTGTCTCAAAGAATGCCCCCAGCGTGTTATTACATGTCTATGCAATGATTAGACCTGCCTCCCCCAAGCATATCAAAGATGGGAACACACTGACGTGTGGGCTGTAAAGATTTCATGCAGGTCATTACATTTTCACAGCTACCCTAGAGGTTGGAATTTGGGGACATATTTACAACGGCTTTATCTATGCTTTTTTGGCTTTTAAAGCCTGAAAAGCGGAGATAAAACTATCGCCTTATTAACAAGAGGGTGCTAACATGCATTAGCGCATGTTAGCACCCTTTTACCCAACGCCTCCAAAGTGGGCATCACTGGGCAGGACAACCTTGTAAATATCACTGATGTTCACATCGCGATATTTACAAGGCTGCCCCAGCATTTTAGCACACGTTAGTTTTTGAAGAAAACCGCTGTTTTCTCCAAAAACTAACGTCTGCTAAGAAGCAGACTTACCTATCCCTAACATTGGGGTGGATTATGCTGATACGACCCTGTGGGTCGTATCAGCAAGGTTATCGCCATTTTGCAGGAAGCATCGCTGGAAAACCATCGATGTTCCCTGCCAAACTGCGTTTTCCCCGCTATCTGTGGAATTTTTATTGCCCTGGAGTAATGTGTTGTTAATAACGCGTTACCAGGGCGAGAAATTCCAGAAATAGACGGCGATAAATAACAAAGCGCTTAGCGCGCTTTGCGTTTATTTATCGCCGTCATTGTAGATATGCCCCGTAATTTTTTAACCTTACTGGCAGATGGGTACGGGTATACTATGGAGACAGGGAACATTTCTTTCTCTACCTATATTGTGCCTTCGCCTGTGGCAGTCCTGAGCTAGGTCATGTCTGACACAGAGATACAGGGACGGCTGGTACCAGGCACATACTTCAGAGCAACCCTCTTCAAACGAGAGATGCACAGGAATCTATGCCTCCCCCACCTACTGGTTTCTCCATGTACAAATGTTTGTTCGTAGGCAGATACCGTGCACCAAGTTCATATGCACGCAAATCTCTTTACGAATTAGCATTTGCACACAAATTGTTTTTCACTGGTTGAAGAAAATGTGCATATTAAAAACGCTTTATCCATCAGGCCCTTTGATCTTCACTTATGACATGGGAAGTGTTAGAAATTAGTGCGATGTCTTTATATTATATATACTGTGTTAATAGATGTCTGCTAAGAAGAACGTAGGTGTGCATAAACATGAACGAAAAATGTTGGGGGTCTTGTAAAGTTTAAGAAATATATATATATATATATATTTTTGTAAACGACATTTTCCTAAATTAGAAAACAATCTTTACTCTTCCCTAATCTGATTAAGTCAGTTCTGGGTAACTTTGAAGAGCGGAGTCGATACAACTTGGATACTGTATGTTGTGTAGACAGCTCAGGCAGACAGCAGGCACAATGACATGTTAAATTGCCCACATGATGTATAGCTTAATGAACCCTCTTGTGTTGATCACGCTTGGCATTAATCAAGAGCCATGAACAGATTCCCTTATTTTCTCAAAGCTTCCCTGATAAACTGCAATTTCATTTAACCTTGGACAGGAACTTTAATAGCTTCCAAGGGACGACTGTCAATACTTTCCTGGGTATACAGTGATTAAACTCCAGCGCAAGAAGCATGTCATGAATTTTCTTTATTTGAAATTAGAATTTTTACTCTCAACAACTGCTTTGCATAAAACAAGCTATGACCGTCAAGACACAAGGATTTACACGTATTGTGGAGATGATATGGCCCACACAGTACTTCTTTGTTTTCGACCAAATAATTGTGACTACTCTATATGACATCACAAAGGGGCAAAACGTAGGAGTAAAAAATTTCCTGTTGGGTAATAAATTAATGGACATTTCATTTAAATAAGAGTCAATTTCAAAGAACTAAGGCCAGATGTACTATATACTGGTCGAAAACTACTCTTCACAATCTGTAACCAGTATTTTTGCAACCAGTAATGAATTTTATGAACCCACCTATAGGTCACTTCTTAAAATTCCGAATCATAGTGGGTTGTAATCCGAACTACCTCATAAATATTAAAGAAGTAGAACACAAATTCCGGCTCACTACTATCGGAGGTAATCACATGAACGGCGGCCTGCATGGGTAAGCAGACCACCATGTCTGAGATTGTATTTAAATCACGCAAACCATTTTTTTAATTGCATCCCATTTTCCTTAAATGAAACCAGAATGTTTTTTAAAAAGAAACATTTTTGTTGTTGTTTTATTTGCTTAATTTAAAGATTTCAGGGGTTCTGTTAACAACAACATACTGCCAAACAAATTTTTTACAACATTCACAAAGGTGAAGGGGTCTTCATAAACCCCATCCTTTTACCAATGGGTTGCCACCCAACCTAAATGGCCGGCAACTTTTCAATAGTTGACAGCCACCATTTCAGTCCTAAACCATTGATACCCACTATTTGGAAGGGAAACATACAACATGCTACTTATTTATAACAATTCCATATTCATTTTAGAAGTCAATCAAAAATGTGTGACTCCTAACTGAGATTTAGCACATTGCTAAAAGCAGGTTTTTTGAAATGGAGCTTTTGTAACCAAAAACAATTTTGTACATCTGGGGCCAGATGCACGATGGATTTTTGCATGTGCAAATGGGTTTTAGACCCGTTTGCATATGCAAAAAACCTGTGGGCATTGTACTAACCCTATTTTGCGAGTCTCTAATTAAATATCTTTTCGCAAAATAGGGTTAGCGACTCGTTATTAGGAAGTGGCATTCCGAGGGCATTGCTTCCTAATAGCGTGTCTGACCCCTATGTAAGACTGTTTTGCAATTGCGGTTGCAAAACACTCGCAGTTTACCACCCTCTTCAATACGGCACTCAATGAATAGTTTCCTTAATTGAGGGGGTTTCAAATAATGCATAAAATGCTCAAAGTTCAGCTCATCTTGGTGTTCCAAAAATTTACCACCCACAACCCCTTGTCTAATTAAGCAAATGTTGTTGTGATGTACTCACTGCTAATATATACTCTTAAGTGAGAACTTAGTTAACGTTATCGATTCCTCTGGGATATGCCATAGCCGATTGAGATCCAAATTTGACAGTAGGTTACCAAGCTTATCGCACTGTGCCAGAGGTGCAAAACAATGCTTTTATTAGAATAAAGCAGAAAAAATTAAACAATGTTACATGTTCCAAGTTTGTGCGACCCTGGAACTAAATGTGCAGACTACAGGGCTATCAGGAAGAAATATGTGCGAGGGCCATTCTTGCAAGAGGAAAACATGTGCAAAGCACTATTATAAAATGAGGCTCAGTTAAACCGAGAAACTAAAATGGAGATTCAAACGTAAGCTGCGTAAACCCATGGGTCCATTTTCAAGAAATTTACAAAATCCAAATTATTCTTTGTCTGGTTAAATCTAAAAAAAAGTCAATCAACATTGATTTAGCAGTGCTTGGTGGAGGTTAGAGATTAGGTGGGATCACATTGCCTACGTATATTGACTCTAACAAGAGATAGATTATAATAGTGGAAGACCATCATAACCTATGAACTGCAGAGCCCTGGCCTGCTGAAATGGGTGCTTGACTGAGATTGGATGGAACTGAAAAATGTTTTGGTGTCAAATTTGATCCAGATGTCATATAATGGCACAGACTGAGAGGGTCACATCAACCTGATTTTTTCTTATCAAACATTTACACCCATAATTCCTTGTTTTGCTTTAGAAAGAAGAAAAGTAGTGTTTTTAACTAGAGCTGCACTGATATCCTTGATTTTATAAACTTACTTCACCGCCTGAATTACTGGACTATGATATTTTCTATTAATTTGTACAATCAACTATCTTGAAAAAGCTGAGATATTTTTCGAAGTGAGAGTGTGCAGGGTCCATGATAAATTATCAGAATAGAAGTGTCCAAAATAATCAAAGATCTTTATACTTTCTATTGCAGGATTGCAGAACCTGGCCCTTCTGCTGGCTCATCCCCAAATGTTTGCCTTAACCCTCCACTTTTTTGCTGAATACATTTTGCTGGCCTTAGGACTCTGTGCTCTTTACCACAGCTAACCAGTTCTAACATGATTCTGCTCTCTCCTCTAAACATGGTAAAATTAGCTTATACTCAATTGGCACATTCAATTACTTGTAAGTCCCTAGTCAAATGGAACTATGTGTACTTAGGCCCTGTAAATTAAATGCTACTAGTGGGCCTGTATCACTGGTTGTGCCACCCACTTATGCAGCCTTGCAAACCTGTCTCAGGCCTCTTATTGCAGCCTGTGTGTGCAGTTTTAAGCTGCCATTTTGACCTGTCAAAATGAACCTTTTGCTAGACCCAAACTTCTTTTTTAATTCCTATACGTCACTCCTAGGGAAGGCCCTGGACAGCCCAGAGGGCAGGATACAGTGTATATAAACAGTTGGACATGTACGTTTAATTTGTGCATGTCCCGGTAGTGAGAAACTCTAAATCAGTTTTTCACTACTGCAAGGCCTACCTCTACTATAGGATAACGTTGGAATTTCCTTATTACATTTAATAAGCTATAATTTCTAAATGGAACAGGTAATCAGTTCATGTTTGGTTTCTTTGCAATTGTAATTAAAAGTCCTCTCTTATGGTACAATCAGATTTTATAATATAATTTTGAAACTGCTACTTTCAAAGGGTTGCAATTTTCTGCCTTAGCCATTTGGTGCCTGCAGCCTGTCCCTTGGTCATATAACTGGATATAGCTGACAGTTGGGTTTTGTGTAGTCCTCCTAGACAGCCACACACAATAGAGAGCTTGGGTGTTCCTAGATGGGCCATTATTTTTATTTATTTTATTTAAGAAGTTTTTTATAGCGCTGGCCAGACCCTAGGGTATCGGAGCGCTTTACAGTGGGAAACATTGCATAGATTCAACAAGACAAACAGTAGAGTAACAGAATAATAGTGCAAGACAGTCTGAGTCATTGTAGTCCTTCGGAGCCTTGGCGTAGGAGCAGAGCGCAGTGTCAGCTCGCTGCTCCGTATCGGAGCGCTTTACAGCGGGAAACATTGCATAGATTCAACAACACAAAACAGTAGAGTGTCAGAATAACAGTGCAAGACAGACTGAGTCTTTGTAGTCCTTCGGGGCCTTGGCGTTGGAGCAGAGCGCAGTGTCGGCTCGCTGCTCCGATTGATCCTATCCATTCCCTAGGGAACGGTTGAGAAACAAGATTTTGAGTTGGCTTTTGAATTTTGCAAAGGCGGGGATGGTTCTGATGTGAGGTGGAATAGAGTTCCAGATTTTTGGAGCGCTACCGGCGAAGGACCGATCTGCAGTTTTTTGTTTTCGAGTTTTTGGTGGGATGAGTAGAAGTGAGTTTGAGCTTCTGAGATTCCTAGCCTGACCGGCTTTTTTGAGTTTTTTTGCCAGATATTCGGGTTTGCCGGTGTGTAGTGCTTTATGAGTGAGGCAGGCTGTTCTGAAGCTAATCCGCATTTCGACCGGAAGCCACTTAAGTTCCCTGAGTGCAGGAGAAATATGGTCAAATTTCTTGATACCGGTGATCATTCTGGCTGCCGCATGCAATGTCGTTTTGAGGGGAGCCAGGTGCGATTTTGGAATTCCAGATAGGACTGCGTTCCCATAGTCCAGTCTTGACAGTACCAGAGTTTGGGTGGCCTGTTTGAGATCGGTGGGAGGAATGAGGGGTTTTATTTTGTTCAGTAGTCGGAGGTTAAGGAAAGCACTCTTGGCCGAATTTTTGATATGTCTGGTCATGTTCAGTTTCGGGTCTAGAGTGATGCCTAGTGATTTGACAGAATCTGCAAGAGTGAGATTTCCTTTGAGCGCATCGAGAGCCTTTAGCCATTCGGCAATTTGGGGGTTTTCTTCCTTATTCGAGATGAGGAGTGTCTCAGTTTTGTCCGGGTTTAGTTTAAGGTGGTTGCAAGATAGCCAGTGTTGAACATCGCTCAGTACGTCATTGAGTCTTTGAATGTCTTTGAGGGAGGTAGTTTCCAAATATATCTGAGTATCATCAGCGTAGAGATGGAAGCGGATGTTGGCTTTTTTTAGTAGTTTAGCGAAAGGCTCCATGTAGATGTTGAAGAGTTGTGGGGATAGCACTGAGCCTTGCGGGACACCCTTGTTGACTTGGTGGAGGTCGGAAGTGAAGTTTTTGATTTTAATTTTTTTGCTTTCGGTTGTGCAGGAAGGAGGAGAACCATTGGAGGACCACTTCGCCAAGGCCGGCTCTTTCTTGGAGAGCCCTAAGGAGCAGATTGTGATCTACCGTGTCAAATGCTGCCGAGAGGTCAAGGAGTAGGAGGAGGCAGCATTGGTCAGAGTCGAGTGATCTGTGGATATCGTCAATGATGTTGAGGATCGCGGTTTCTGTGCTACAGCCTTTTCTGAAGCCTGATTGGTGGGAGTCCAGTAGGTTGATGTTGTTCAGGTGTTGGGTTAGTTGTTGGAGCACGCATCTTTCTAGGGTTTTGGACAGAAGAGGGAGATTCGAAACGGGTCTGAAGTTATTCAGTTCCGTAGTGTCAAGGCCGGGTTTTTTCAGCAGAGGTGTGACTTGTCCCATTTTAAGGCAGTCTGGAACGACTCTTTTATTATTGACAGGCTGCGAGGGCAGATCTTGGTACAGCCCAAATCACAATATAATAGTCTGTGTCTGACTCCACACAAAGGGCTGCATACCCCTTGTAGTTAGTATGGGGCCAGGACAGGGAAGCCAAGATACCTGATGACTTCAAAGGGAATTTCAAGAAGCGTCTCCTGCCATCAAGAGCAAGGGTACCAGATATAAATATTGGACTTCAGCCATCAACTCTTCAGTAAACCTCTGGACCTGTGGATACTCTGCCAGGAAGAAGGACTGCTGTGCTACCGAACGGACTGCTACGCTGCTGGACAGCTGCTCTGAAGGACTGCTGCCTTTCTGTTGTGCCTGCTGCCCTCTTGCCCAGGTGAGAAGGACTGGATCTACATCTGTCAAAACCAGGACCTCAAAATGACTCCAAAGGCTAGTTGGTTGGCCTCCTGACTGGAAAATCAGTGACACCAGGCTCCAATACCATGAACCCAGCACCTAGACTTTGCAATCTGTAAGTCTTCCCTGCCCTTGGAAGAGTGCCAAAGGTGCTCTGCCAACCTCTGTGGACCCAGCAGAGTAGAACCAAAGTATTGCTGCTTCTGCATGGATCAGAACTGCAGCAAAGACTCACATCGTCTCCGCAACCTCTTCAAAACCCTTGCTATGTGTGGCATCCTCGACACAGGTCCTCGTATACCTTGCCACAGCAGCTTCAAAGTTGACAACCGACTCCTCATCACAGCCTCACAGCTCCTCAGAACTGACACATTGCCTTGACTGTGCAACACATCTTCGTCACCAGACTTCACATCCCAAGAAGTCGCCAACGGGATCTTCGATGCTGATGCAGGACCTCACACTGCAGCCTCTCTGCATCTCAGAACCGAGATATCGCTTCAGCTGCACAGTGCATCTTCAACATGGATCCTCGCAATTTCTTGCAAACTGGTATCCCAGTGGAAGTGTTTCCCAGAACTATAGCCTTAGTTTCAATTTATTTATAATTAGTGTCTATGTTACACAATACTCACTAAAGGACCTGACTCTTTTTTTAAATTTCTGGTGAGTAGTCCCACATCCACTGTGAAGAGCAACACTGGAGTTGGACTGTAATTAATTCCAGAGACTTTAGGTATTATTCTTTTTAAATGTCCATTCATATAATTTATGAAACAAGCTGTGTACCATCACACATCCTAACAAACCTCCAACACACGAGGAAATGTGTTCCTCAATTACCAATCTTCCCTGAAATGATCTTTTGAAATATTAATCCAGTGCAACAATGCCATCATTTTAACCAGGCTTGGACTCATACCTATTTCAGTAGATGCATCCCATGGAAAATGGTCATTATTAGAGTGTAATCCATTTTTTAAGACAATGAAGACCAAGTTTTGATACATCTAAATGCTTTATACATTTTCTTAAATTAAGCCAGACTGTGGTGTAACACAGCTACTAGGGGTTCAGCTCAAGTTTAAATTACTGAAAACTTTACTGGACCTAGCAAGAAAAGTGACTTCATCCACCCCAATGAATAATTCAGTTTCTCACACTCATCCAATCAGAAAACTGCGAGACTGAAATGCTTCTGGACAGGACCAACAAAAGAATAGGAAAGGAAGCCATTGACTCAAAGGCAGACAACTGAGATAGTCAATAGCCTTCCAAGTATGAGCAGAGAGCTGACCCATGGCCCGTTCTAAGTATATGTTATGTAGCAAAACATTAGGTCTGCTAACAAATATCTAAAGCCTCCTGTAGCAGTGACATAAAAAGAGCTTAGTGTATGCCTATAAATCTCAAATGAAAGCATAAAAGGAATGGTGAATGGAAAGTTGACTCTCAACCGTGAGACATGCTTATAAGAGATTGTTGAACTTGAAAAAATGTTTTTCAATCAAAATATTGGTGAACCTGAATGGGTTGCAAAACATATTGAACTCTGTACATTTTCCAAACTATCTTGTTAATTTACCTCATGGGTGGATCATTTCATGCCATTTTATATTTAAGTTGTTTCAAAGGGACTTTCCTAAGTCTTTAAACTTTTTGGTCAATAATTATTTATGGTAATTTATGATGCATTGTAAAAACATTGCTTAAGGTGGTCTTGGCACTTAGGGGCATATTATCAAGGACAGCGCTAAAAATTATTGCCGGTTTAGCGACAGAAAACTGCCGCTAAAGCGTCGATAATGGGCTTGATAATATGCCCTTGAGAATTCTAATAGAAGTCCATGTTCTGGTGTGAACATGGGCTTCTATTGGAATTCTCCAGGGCATATTATCAAGCCCACTGTCGCCGCTTTAGCGGCAGTTTTCTGCCGCTAAACCAGCGATAATTTTAACGCCGTCCTTGATAATATGCCCCTAAATTGCATAAAAAAAGGGAAAGTGCCAGACTGTTTCATTAGACTTCTTTTTATCAGAAACTTAGAGAATACATTAATGAACAAATGACACCAAAATGACAAAAATCCAATAAAGGGGATGGGAGATGTACTTTTTTAAAGTTATAAATAAAAAATAGTGCCAAAAAGTGCAAAGTGCCAACTGTGGGCAACTGGTTGAGCCAGACGGGGAAGTTTCAAAGCCAACCGGGCCCAGTGAAAATGTCTACCTTTGGAATTTTCAATCTCTTTTCTGGGTGTCAGATTCAGTAAGCAGGGTAAGGCTGCAGGCTGTAGCCAGAAAGGGTTTGCTGTCATCAGATGTCGGTTGTGTTAGGGTCTCTGAATCTGATTTGCTGCTGTGGAGAAGAGCTTAGTGGGAGTCACCCTTGGTGGATTGGATTGGCAGGTTGTTCTCGGTCTTCTGTCAGTTCTTCAAGCAAAATTCCAAGAAAAAATGTCTAAATCCCAGGTTTTATGATGAGGAAGAAGGAGTACACTCTGAGATTTGCCAAGGGTTCAAGGACCTCAGGAATAGCACTGGGGGTCAGGGTCCTCGCCTCAAAAAACACCAGCAGAGTTCAGGGCAGATCCACTTGTAGTTGGTCAGCTGGGCTCTCTCTCTGGAATGTGGGCTTCTTACAACTTTTGTGTTCCTTTAGCTTAACAGGTCAGCAAGTTGGTCCTTTTAGTCCATTTCTTAGTCCTCTGTACAAGTGGGAGCAGGTCCAGCCCTTAGGTTTCCTCTCACAGATCACAACAGCAAGTGCAGTGCTTCTTCTGTGTTCCACAGTTCCAGTAGTGTTCTTAGCAAGGTGCCCAAGGGTGCAGTTTTTATGCCTAGAACTCATCTGTGGGTGGGTGTTACTCTTGACTTCTCGTCGACCAAAAGGGAAAATGTTCCCAGGGGTAATCCTACCCACTATTCCAGCATCTCCTGCAAACAATCCCACAGTACCCATCTCCACCTAAAGCCAAGATGGCAGAGCCTCTCCTCCCTTGAGCAAAGCTCCTGTACCCATCTAGAGATGTGGGTACAACCGGCTTTGAGTGATCCCCCCTCTGGTTACTTAGAGCCAGTTTTGGGGGTAGCTAGAATGCCATTAGAATTAGAGTTTGGCTGGCTAGAGGGTGCAGCCCAGGTGTGAGTTACATCAGCCTGTGACAGGGTAGGTCCTTTTGAAAATAATTACGTTTCTGGACACTGTCCAGATGGTCATCCTGTCAGAGGGATAGGACACCTTCCCACATCCAAGCCCTTTGTCTCAGCCCTTTGATTCTCACCTAATCAATGAGCTATTTAGATCCTGGGTGGCCACTGGAAATTTGGACAAATTCTTCTAGAGGTTTTAGGCAAGCTAATGGTAACCTTCAAAAGTATCTTTTGTAAAATATTTGTCACAAATCCAATTTTACCAATGAATTGGGTTTGTCATAAATAATTTAAGTCCAAGAAGTAACTTTTGCTCCAGTTTCTAGACAAGGAAAACATAATTTAATTTGAACTTTAACTCCCAATGCTTTCCTATTACCCTGCTACACAGACTCTTGCTTTTTAAGCATTTTTCACTGTAATGACATGTTTTATTTTAAAGTTGTATATGTTCTACTCTTAAATACCATGCACCCTGCCATATGTGATCTTACGGCGAACTTAGGTGTTGCTTATTAATATATAAAAGAAGGGTTTAGACCTTTCAAAAGGGGTTATTTTAAAAGGTCGAATTTACAGTTTAAACCTACGCAACCAGGTCTGCGGTCATGTTACACATTGCCACATTAGTGGTGGCGCAGTATGTGCTGCAGTCCACCAGAGACATGTAACTTAAATGCCCTCGGTGCATTTGGCGCCATATACTAGGGGCTTTTAGATAAGTTAAATATGCCAATGAGGTGTATTTCGAAATGTGACACATGGCTTTGGTCAGAGCACATGTAATGAGGCTTGATTAACAGAAACCCAGTGCACAGAGTAAAAAACAAGCATTTACAATGCAACGGTCTCGGCATTTTTAAAGTTAGAGCTATTGGCATTGCTCATGACATTTTTGTTCATGTTTTTGTTTTTAAAACATGTAAAGAAACAGCATTGTTATTTACAATGTCAATAGCTTAATCAGTGTGTGTGTAGGTGGCTCTGTGTGTGGGTGCAAATGCAATAGGTCTCGCATTTGAGAGTGATTAAGCTATTGACATTGTAAATAACAATGCCGTTTCTTTAAATGTTTTAAAAACAAAAACATAAACAAAAATAATGTCATGAGCAATGCCAATGCGGTACAACAGGGGGTGGCGATGGACAGAGCATCAGAACCAATCAAACACTCACACCCAGTCAACAGATCTGGGTTTGATCCATCACCGTTCTTTAGCCCACTCTGCCATCCCAGTTCAGACATGGCCATATGCAAATCAGTCTGACCCTGTGCCTCATGGGAACAGTCCAGCCCGAACTGCCAAGCCATGCCTTCCCTGGACCGGAAACAAGCTTCCTAGGACCGGTTTCTGGCATTTCAGCCGTCTTCAGCCAGGATTGCTTGAATCCAGTGGCAAAGTGAGCAAGGGACTCACGTCTGAGCATACCCTGCCAACTTATGGCAAACAAAGCGGTACAAAAGGGGGTGGCGATGGACAGAGCATCAGAACCAATCAAACACTCACACCCAGTCAACAGCAATGCCAATAGCTCTAACTTTACCAATGCCGAGACCATGAGAGAGCCCAGTAAACTCTCCCTCACACAATGAAAATGCTCTGGTTACATTACTGATTCACAAAAAACTGAATTCGCTACTATCACCCAGGGTATAGACAATGGTGCTGTGCTCATTAAAATGGCACACTTTGTACAGCCTCCGAAGCCATAGGTTAGGTTCTGGCTCTCGCATCACCAAGGACCAGCCTAGACCTCTGAGCAAAAGAATGATTGATTAAAGCCAGATCTTTGTGACTGGGGGTGAATGTTTGCATTGTCCATCGATGGTTTCTTTTGCACAGGATAGAATACCACAATTCCAGGGTCAAAATAATAAGTCTCAAATGCAGTCGGGCATTCACGGCAGTGGTGTGTGCCTATTTTCTATGCAAGGGACGTTCACAATTTATTTGGAATCCTGTGGTTTATAACAATGATCCACAAGATTGCAAACAGAATTCAATCAATGAATACATCTACAATTGCTGGGAGGAGGAATATGGCATACGCTGCAAATCATAAATATAGAATGTACTGAAACCCTACTGCTTCACTTTTACAGCGGGTGACCTCTATCACAGTTCTGTAACCATTTAACAGTCTATTAAACTTCCAAGATTTCTTTGCAAATACGTAATTATGAATTGTATAGATTACATGTAAAATATTTGTAAGCATACTGTTTCGTTTGTCACAAATAGTTACCATCACTATATATACCCATTCCACCGCATTTTTTCAGCATTTTTGCAATCAAATCAAATACAAATTGCAACAATCTACCTCTGTTCCATATTACCCAATCTTTAATTTTCAGACAAAAACTTGAAGCAGGTGAAGAGTGAAGAGTGGGAGGGGGATACCAAGCAGGGCAAAACGAAATGGCAAAGTCTGATGGTTACAAAAATACGGAAAAACACAAGTACTCATGACACGGGGTGTTAATGTGCTCTAATATTTCCCAACCGTTTCTTGACAGTCCAATGATTCCAAAAACACCGCCACAGGGTGCCAACGCTACCAGCACTTTAAGACCACCCTTCAGGCACCCCAATGACTACTTTCCAATCACCTCCAACCGCCCATGCCAGCAAGCACCGATCAAGGCCAACACAATCAGCCCACATTACTATTATTAACAAACTGACGTCCATACACACAAACTACCACCACAACCTTGCGTCCGTATGATCAGGAGATGACGAAGCACAGTGTCAATAGAATGAACATCGGATGCACCCCCAGAAGTAAGTCCCTCGGCCTCACACACCTTTCACCCGGGCAGACTTGGTTTCAAACTTGGTAAGCATCGTCTCTCTTTTCCGGTCCACAAAGGAGGCTCCCGCAGGTTCACCTGTTACCGTGGACCCAGAGCTGACAGAATTTTGCCCAGGACATCAAATGACCCTTTCCTTCACTCTCTTCCTGCAGACTACCGGCAGCGCTTCCACAGGCCTCTTCTGCTGCTCCACGTCAGTGCACCGGAAGTGCCGCGGTGGAAGAGCAGTCGACGTCTCTGGGTTCAAAGATTGTCAACACTGAGAAAGGACCAAAATTAAGCGACCAGTCCGACCTGTTGCCCGTATTACCCTATCCTTCACTCTCTTCCTGCAAACTACCGGCAGCACTTCCCCAGGCCTCTTCTGCTGCTCCACGTCAGCGCACCGGAAGTGCCGCGGTGGAAGAGCAGTCGACGTCTCTGGGTTCAAAGATTGTCAACACTGAGAAAGGACCAAAATTAAGCGACCAGTCCAACCTGTTGCCCGTATTTGAAAGGCTTTTTAACTTTATATTACCTCTGATCTCTAAGAATACCGCAGTAGATTATAAATGTGGATTTTCCAATATTTATTCCGAAAAAGCTCTAATCTCATGAAAGAGTCGGGGGCCAATGTTACGATGAGTTCGTCGCTGTTTATTACATAGCAGTCAGATTGCCAATAACAAGCACACCACTGCCTTTCTCCGAGGCGAAGCAGAAATGCCTCGGAGAAACGCAGTGGCGTTTTCGGATTCGGGGGCGTGTTTTGCTGTTATCTCCTCTTGCCATTGGCTGGAGGAGATAATTAGACTTTCTGAAAAAAACACGCCCCCCGATCCGAAAAGGACGGGGCCTGATCGGAGTGACGGGACCTCTTCTCCAATGGCTGGCCAACATTCAAGAGGCCAGCCAATGGAGAACAGGGGAGAAGAGGGGCGGGTTCAAGCCCCTCTTCTCCAAGTCATTAAATCTCGGATCGAGACTGCGCAAGCGCAGCCTTCGAGCCGAGACCTAAACAGCCGTATCAGTCCAAGAAAAAAGGGAGTGGTCATGCCAAAAAGAGGCATTTTCTTACACTGAGCTGTACTCTTTCACTGCTGTCATTTTTAGGCATTTTTTTTTCTTTAGCAGCAGTGAGCACTCCATGGAAGTGCTTGTATTTCCTCTCTGCCCACCTTGTTCCCCTGCTCTTCGTACGTGCTCCTACCCTTCCAACCGATGTTCCCAGTCTCAGTCCCAGCCCCATTTTGAGTATAATTTTCCAGTTGCTTATTTTTCTTTTTAATGAGGGCCCACAGCTGCAAAGAGATATGGTGCAGCTCTCTTCCTTTTCTGCACTAGTGCACCTTAGTTTTTGATATTTCTTACATTTTATTTTTTTTCATTCTAATATCGCTGTCCAATATGTTAGATTAGTAAATTAAAAATCACTGCCATGCCATCACTTATATTATAATAAAAAACTCGTTGCAAAATTGCCAGACATGCATCAACATATGCACACGTGCATCTTGGCACAAACGTTCACAAGTGATTGGCAATAAAAGTTGCATTGGCAAAGCCAATAGTGTGGCCTTTCAGAGCAGACACCTATTGTCCTTGTCAAAACTAGTTTCACCTTTTGGCACTGTTTATCAAACCGCTCTACTAATGTTCTATTTGATCGATTTATGTTTGAATAATTAGATTCCTAACTGTTGTCTAGACTATTCCAAAGTCCTCTAACATAGTATCATCTGTTGCATCATACAATCGCAACGCCATCTCTAGCAGTGGAAGAGTTTTTGCAAATATCAAATGGAGATCTAACAATAACTATTTTATGCATTTCGAGTACAAATTAAAAAATATATTTAGTGACAAAGAAACATGAGAGACTTTGCCAAACTGAAAACTAAAAAAATTTGTAAATAACTAATGGGCCCACTCCATACCTGAAAATCGAGTATCTTGCACCAGAAAACAGCTGAAACAATGCACACTCTATTAATGACTACGATCCCCAATTAAACATCCTTCGCACAGTAAAGCAAACTCAATGATAGGGATACAGGGACTATCCAATTGTGCTGACAAGGATGCATTTAGATCTCCCAGAGCTGCCAGTAGTTCTTCATCAGTTATCTGTCTTACTCTCGGGCGTAGCTAATACAACACGTGGCTTCTCCACTAGGCGTAATATTCATAATGTATATGTTAACCAGATAAAACATTTAAAAAGCAAGCAGGAGACGATAGAAGTTGTTCTTTGATCTCGCTTCCATAAGCATGGCCTTGATCCAGCGTGAGACCGGAGAGAGAAAAAGAAGGAAATCATATAATTATCCTCCCTGCGTCGCAGACCCAACTTCACACTAGCTCATTCACTCATACAGTCATTGGTGGGGCCCATAACACCAACACTCACACGTCTCTGACTCACGAGTCTGCAAACAGGAGGGAAGACGATATCACGCTGGACATGTTGGGGGTACCTTATAACCTATAGGGAAAGAAAAGTTATTTTACAGAATATACATTAACATTCGCCACCTATAGATTCCTAATCCCAAACATTAAGGCACTCCGCCCACTTGGTCAACGGACCAATTAGTTGGATTGTTTGATGGTGATTCAGAACCAGCTAAAACACATTTAAGACTCAGACTGGCACATGCATCAACAAAGACTTTTGCGATTCCTTAATTGCGATTTTTAAGGCATCGCAATTAAGGAATTGCAAAAGCCTATGCATGTAGGAAGAGCTATAAAAATAGCGATTTCTACAAATTCCTTAATTGCGACTCGCAAATTGTGAGTCGCAATTAAGGAATGCCGTCCCATTTATTCCTATGGGCCTCCTAGGAATGAATTGGAGATTGCATAAGCAATTTGCGAGTACCAGTAGGTACTCGCAAATTGCTCATGCAATTTCAAGGGTGCAAGGGTGTCAAAATGACACCCTATTGCATCCCTGAAATTGATCTGTGCACATATGTTGCACACACACATGCTCTAAGGGCATGTGTGTGCGCAACATGAAACTTTGAAAAATGCACAAAAGTTTTTGCAAATTACCATGAAGTTCAACTTCATGGTAATTTGCTCCCCCTATTAGCGAAATCGCTATTTTTTTTCAATTTCATGCATTGCATTTAAGGAATCTCAATTTGGCATTCCTTAAATGCAATCGCAATTTAAGGAATCGCAATTTAGAGATTCCTTAAATTGCGATTTTTGCATTTGGGATGATGCATCCCAAATGCTAAAATACCGGTCGCAAAGGGGCAGATTCTGAGAATCTGCCCGTTTGCGACCGGTTTTTACATTGATGCACGTGCCTGAGAATCCTTTATTCTCTTTAACGGAAAACCACAAACTCATAATTCTTATCAATCAATATTTTTTATCTTAAATTTCATTTGCAAATAATATTAGCATTTATTTCAAAGTTTTAGAATTTTCTAGATCAATTTATTTAAATCACAGGACATTATATTTACCTATTCTGGCTATCTGGATTTTCTCTAATTCTTTGGCTCTGCATAACCGAATTAGCCGTTAAATTGTCCAAATAAGTAGGCCAAAGCTTAAGGTCCAAAAGTTCTTTGCTCAGCACGTCACAGTCTCAAAGATCGCCAAAGGACCAGAAATCGTGCAAGCATCAGTCATCGCCTGTGGGGTCAAAGAGGGTATGCAGTCATAGTAACTGCCGAATGCCAACCCCTCCCTATTCTACTACTCTTTTTATAATACATTTCGGGATAACATGAAACATTTTTAGGCGGAGAAAGTCTATGATTGGCTAATCGCAAACGTCCGATATTTTTAATAATAATTTCCCATGGATTTTGCTGTTTCACTGCCGGAGGTGACATAGTCCTTATGTAACAATATTTCTTGGTTTGCTTGTGTGATCCAATTGTTCATTTTAAACCGGTTTTTACTGTCCGAGGTTTTTGGCAGTCCACCAAGATCCTTTCCTTGACAGAGGATTATGGTGTACAGGGTTCGTTAGGAAGTTCACTGAGCCATCCGAGTCTGCGCAGTAGGTATCGCGCTCACGAGACGGTGGCCACTTCTGAACTCGATTTCCGCCGCCATTTTGTGGTAGGCCCAAATGCTAACTTAAGCGGAACAAACACAAAAGAATAATTAATACAATGAAATGATGCTTCTAATGTAATACCCTCACTAATCCCTTTATGTATTAGTATTTTCCTAACATATAGCGACATTTAAAGCAATAATATTTACCTTTTGGATCCAACCTAGAATGCAAACCTCACGTAAGCAATATAAATCGTGTGATATCTAATTACCAAATATACTACTATTAATATGCGTACGTATTTGAGTTATTTGAGTTATTTTGCCATGCAAATGGCAGTTTCCCACATGTAGTTTGTGTATGCAAAGGTTGAGTTAGTTTCACACAGCAAACCGTTAGTAAAATTATAATCAGTAGGTTATATAGTTAATCTTTTCATGCAAATAGAGGAGGTATACAACATTTTTCTCTACCTGCTCCATCACCTCATTAACTAAAATTTACACTCAGGCAAGTTGTCAGCCTATGTGAAAGTTGTCTATAGCTGCTATTCGATGTATCACAAAAAACTCTTACTATATACTTTCTAATGTCGATTTACATTCAAAACAACATATGCAAGTATCATAACACTAGTCCAGTCTGTGTCACATATGTGTTGCTTTAGCATTACAGGGCAAAAGTCGAAGCCAAGGGATCATCTGCTTGCATTTTTAACAGCCATAGGTAGATGGGATAAGAACATTATTGAGTACAAGTAGGAAAGTGAGAGTGCAACATTTGCCTGGAATGTTTACAGTTTACAGAGGTGGAAATCCGAATACCAGAGCTATCCATAATATGTCAGGACAACCGTTATGACAAGAATGGCCGCCATAATGCTAAGGGGATGAACACCGCTCTAAGAATGCCCTCAATTTGCCAGGTATACCATTATGCTACGTGTAGCTGTGATAAGGGGGCAAAGGTTTTCCAAAAATGGTCAGAATTTGCCAGGAACACCATTTTGCTGGGGTTGCCACCATAATGCGAAGGGGGGAAATAGTATGCAATAGATTGTGAGTATGCTAGTGGCACTATTATACCAGGAGATCCTACTCTAATGTCAAATAAGGGCACAATAGGTCATAAAACACAAGGGTGTCTGTTGTGCCACAGATGGCCACAATTCTGAACCCCAAACAGGCGCATCACACTTGTATATTATTATTATTCATACATTCTTCTTCTTCTAATGCTTCTTCTCTTCTTACTACTATTCTTAGTAGCAGCAGTTGTAGTAGTAGCAGTAGGAGTAGTAGAAGTCTTTTTTTATTATTGTTATCATGAGTAGTAGTAGTTTTCTTTATTCTAAACCAAGGAACTTCTTTGATGCCAATCAAGCAAGGAAGCAGGTGAAAAGAATTAAGTGGGCTTGCTCCAAGATATATTTAACAAAACAATATGGACTTTTTGAGCTTTATAAAGCAGAGGTATCCTCGAATGCTACCTCGAAGAAAAGGTAGTATCTGATAGAAGGTCTCCTGCACATGCTCGCAAACATGAGCACCACACACACTTTCTGTCATGCATGCATTCACACACTCATACAGGCATTAGGTATTTGACACAGCCCACATGAATTCTTGGCGACTGCGGGCTTCTCGGCAAACTTTGGGCCCTGAAAATTATTTTATTTTTTAAACTACGCAGTGGTTGCTGGCAGGGAACAGGGAACTGGCCAGTGTCTAGTGAGCAACAGGGGCAAAACAGGCGGCAGCAAGGGCAGAGACGGATATTGCCAAAGTCTCTGTAAACTTTAGACAATGAGGGAAGAAGGTTGGAGTATGGTAGCTGGGCTGAGCTCCTTTCAGGTTTAAGGGCAATTCTTTTTCTTTTAAGCAGTCTGTAGCGTCATGTTGACATAAGTTTCTGCCACCAGGGATTTATTCTCTCATTTTGTTGCCTTTGAAAGGCTGTGACCTGTAAGACTCCTTGCTTCCCCTGACCTGTGTTCAGTAATTTGCGGTCTGATTTTTCTTTATCAAGCAATGACATTCTGCTCAACAGAACTGGCAACTCTCTCTTTCACTCTCTTTCCCCCCCTCTCTTTAGTTTTCGTTTTTCTCTCACAATTTTTATTCTCTCTCCACTTTCTATTTTACTCTCTGCCTCCACAGGGGCCTGTTCCCAACCACATAATTAATAATTCCACTTTGTAAAATAAAAGTCACATGTAATTTACATCCAAGAAACCTGCTACAAATGTAATTTAAAGCTCAATCGGGTGGAGTATGGAAAATGATAAACATAGAAAGTGGGCTGACTGTGTGATGCCACCAGCTCTGAGGTGATTATGATCCCCTGCTGAGAAATTTACACTCTTCTTTCTCCAGAGGCTGCACGACACCTCATTCAAGAATATTTTCACTCACAAAATGATGTATCAGCAACTGCAAATTTACATTCCAAATGTTAAACGAAGTGATTAGAGGATCAATGCTAAAGAACATGTTTCTCATGCTGCTAACTGAAAAATGTATTTACCAGAACGATGGAATAGATGAGTTTATAGGCTGTGTTTTGCTTGAAAAAATACGTTGTCTTTAACATGTAAGAGTTGAAAATATGAATCGATAGTAGATCTTCATCTAATGTCAAATATCACAAAACCAATGTTGGCACAAGGAGATTAAAGTATTCAACATTATTTATAAAATAGTGGAATCACTGAATCATATGGTTGAGTCTAAAACCTTAGTAAGAAGCTAATAAAAGCAGAAATTTAGCATGTAATGTAATGTAAATTGATACTTGTATAGCGCACTACTCACCTGCAAGGGTCTCAAGGCGCTTGTACGAATACCGCTGTGGAACCCATCCTGGCTTTCCCTGTGAGGCGTCCACTCCTGGGCACCCCCAAAGTGGAGGCCAGGCCTCCTTAGCGTTGTGGGGGCCGTTGTGGAGATTAAGCAAGCTATTGCCCAGAGTTGCAGAGTGGGACTCCATGATTGGAATGGCACCGAGGCGAGAATTATCAGGTCCATGGAATTTTTTGAGCCCAAGACCCGCCGAGGCGGGGAATTGAACCCTGGTCCCGGGCTAGACCTCTGCATCAGGGTCTGCCGCTCTAATCATTGAGCCACACTTCTCCAATAAAATGCATTCTATTCAGGTCAGTTTAATTTATGTGTAATTGAATGCAACAAGTGCAAACGTATGTTCCAAATGGGTGTTCAAATGTAGCTGCGCCCAAAAGAGAGTGTCAGATGAGTGGCCATATAAAAGGAAAGCAAATATGGTGTAAGAAGTAAGTAATAGCAATGTGTATGGTTTGCAAGCACCACTGAATAATTGGTTGTTATATATAGTTCAACTGTTTGGAATAATAAGTGGTTTCACCTTTCATGAAACTTTGGAAAATATGTTTTATTCATCAAACAATAAGCAAATTTGATCACAGTTCTACTTCTATTTCATTCAGGGTATTGATAACCAGCTTTATACAATAAAATACACAATTTTCTCAGCGAAAGAATCCATCTTAAAGGAAAATGTGTTCTGCTGCCCTTGAGTGATCCCTGGGATCCAGGATAAGAAATGACATCACTTGAGAATTATAGCTAAAATATTTCCCCATCCAGCAAGGAATACCACGGTGAATGGGGGACCAATTCATAGCATCTGTTCTGCTCTGCGGTGAATCAAAAGAAATTGAACACATCATGTTGTTCGAGGAAGAAAAGAAAGCCCAGTACCACGTCTCCTAAAATTGCCCTGTGGCTGGGGTCATCCCCTAAGCTAACAGACAAACAGAGTAGCTTCTGCGATGGACAGCCTTGCACTATGGTGCAGAGGTGGGTGTAAACTGGCAAGCATGGGATTTGCACTTGAAACATATCCTTCTAGTACAAACTCCTAGGGCTAGAAAAACTCAGACGAATCCCATGCATTGGATATGTGCTGTGCATTTCAACACACAAGCAGTGTGTGTTTTGCTTGAGAAACAAACTCACTTCGTCTTCTTAATGCTGGCTTCAAGCAGTGTAATTTTAAAGAATTCGGAACAATTTTGAATTTTATTACCAATCTTTCCCACATTCAAGCCCACATGATGCCAAACAAACTTTCAGAAATGGGATCACACAAAAGTCAGAGGGAGGCAGAAAGGTAGAGAGATGTTGAAGGTGGGGGCCCAGGGCAATTGCCTATTTTGCACATGTCTTAAAACGTCTCTGTCTTCAAGTAGGTGATAGTATTTTACAGGAAGCCTGGCCCGGTTATCTTAGTAGAATGGCTTTGTAAACTCTAAGGCTATTTGTAGTGCTCCATCCCCCTAAGTCCGCTCAACATAAAGAATGTGACACAAAGCAACACCTAGGTATTTTGTGCTGAGAACAAAACACCTTTGAAGCCCAAAACATCATTTTGCGCGGGATAGTAATCAGTGGCGGCTCCTCGAGGGAGTGCTTCGGGCGGTGAGCCGGGGCGGGGAGGGGAGGCGCAGTGTGTGCCAAATGGCGATGCAGCGCGAGCAATGTAATTCGTTTTATTTATTTATTTATTTACTTAACTCCCTTTGGCCCTATGCTGGAGTTTACTACCCCCCCACCCTGCCCCTCCCCTACCCACCGCCCCACAGCACACCCTTGAGGAGCCGCTTCTGATAGTAATTACTCTTGAGAGAATTTGGGTCGTTTTGCACCAGTATAAAGCCTCAGTAAATCTGGGCAATAATTTAGAACAATATCTAGTTCTTAGGCGATTGTAACATGCATGCTCTTTAATATTCCCCCTCCATAGCGGCCAACTAAAAATATACCATGAAATAAAGAAAATAAACTGTATTACAGCAAGTGTACATACTTGCGGTGGTCCAAGGTGAGAAAACGAAACATAAATAAAAGTGGTCAAAAGAGTTTGCCCTTAGTGCTTCTAACCATTGGTTCCTGTAGAATTAGAAAGGTCAAAATCAGTACAATTGATTGAAAAGTTGTAATTTACCCGTCGGGCTGTGAGTTATGATTTGTCTAATTAGCCATAACTGCCTCATTTCAGTCGATTTTAGGTGAAATTTGTTAACTATAGCTGCAATATAATATATGTGCTTATTTGATTGAATTTCAGGGGGTTTAAAACATATGTTCAGCTATTATCAGCAGCATTATCGACATGTTCCCTTCAATGAGGTTCATCTGATTTCTTTTCTGATACGTTATAGCCATCTTTCTATGAAAGGAAGCCTTGCTGTGCATGGCGAGCTCAGTGGGGTTTTTCGACTGAACTCTATCCTAGCCAAGTGCCCAGCTCTCCGCGGTGACCAACCAATATGCGCACATCCTTCCACTGTGTGCATAGGGGACGTGCTTCAGGTCTTTACTTATGGTCATGACCTGTGCCAAAGTGTCTGCAAGGTCCCAACCCCTGTTGCGCACAGTCTTGGTCTTACACACCAATGGTTAGATGCAGTTACTGGCCCTCTTCCAGCCCTGCACCAGATCCCCTGTGGTGTGGCGAAGACCCTCTGAGCCTTACCTTCTGCTCAGGGTCAGACTGGGAACCGAAAGCAGCCATGGCAATGTTGAAGGCCAGCACCCCTGCTGATTTTTTTACTAGGGGCCAATTTAGCAGCACCACTGCAAAACCAGCCCCCACTAATAACAAGCATTTCCAATGCAACAGGTCTCGCATTGATGAGATTTTAGACTATTGGCAATGCAATGGCTTAAACTCTTGCAAATGCAAGACCTATTGCATCACTAGCCCCATGCGGCGCTTTCACATTCATCGAGGGAAGGTCCCTTTCTTTAGACAAGCCTCGTCTAAAGAAAGGGGCATGGCCGTCATTAAAGTTAAACCGCGGCTTGGGGGCTTTGACCCCAAAAAAGAATCTGTTTGTCACATTGACAAACAGATGGGTTTGTTTTGGGTAAAAGTGCCCATGCCGCGCTTTCACTTTAACGTTGGCTGTACAACTTTCTTTGGACGTGGCTTGTCTAAAGAAAAGCGCACGGCTTTCATGAATGTGAAAGCGCCGCATGGACACTTGTAAACACGCCCGCTATACTTAAAGCCGACCACGCTACTAAAATAAATAAATAAAAATTCGCCCATGCACCCGCAAATAGTAAATAAAAAAAACGGGTGGCGTGCTGTTAGTTATTGGGTGGAATAGGGCTAAATGATTTAATAAAATAGTGCTCACACCCAAGTTAAGCAGACTGTGTAACAAGAGAAGTAAAAGGTCCAGTCGTTATGGGAGTTAACAAATGCAGACAAGGCGGTACCAAGGAGGGGCTAACAAGCCTAATAATGAATCGTAAGACAGCGTTTAGGAAAGACAAAGAAACAAGCCAATTGAAAATATGGGTGGAGAGTAGGCGGGGCATCAAGTCCATACTCCACTTCTGTATGACTTGCAGCAATGCATGCGCTGCTCAGGCTCGACCTAAAAACAGAACCCACCACTGCAGAATCTGCCTCACCCTTCCAGCCTCCCGAGGCAATGCCCAATGCCCACTACGGCCAGTATGGTCCTGCTTCTGCTATCGGTAGCAGGATTTGTGTTCCCAAAAGGCATGCCCCAGAGGTGTTCAAGCCCACCAATGTCCAGACCCTGAATCTGAACCAGTGCACAGTCTTTGCCATGAATATTTGCAAAATGATTTTTAGGTCTGGCATACAGCGAGCCTTAGCTGAACTCTTCATTTATTATCTGTTCAAGTGTAGCCCTGGGTGAAATTTCAAATGTATTCATAATTTGCATGATTTCGGGAATTTTGCGTTACACTTATTCCATGAAAATCCAGAAATTTCACCATTTCACCACTTAATGTAAGTACATTTCATTCACTGTAAAATTGCACCATTTGCTGTAATAAATTGCAACATATGCATGGTAACAACCTAATGTGATTGACTGGTATTTGCAGTGCTTTTCTTTTTAGCTTTTTTAGCAAGAAATGCATCTTCGCATAAAAAATTGTTCCGAGGATGCACTTTGCACTCAAATATAGCTCGAAAGCTAGGATTTGCATTTTATGTGATTATGCATAATTTTGGCAAGATTTCACATAATTATACAAAAGTAAGTTACATGATTTTACACACTCCTATTCAGCGCCTGGAAATCCTCACAGGTGACAAGAAGCACTCTATAAATCTACTGATTGATTGATTGAATAAAGTGTCATTAACATTTTGCTAACACCCATCACAGAGTACAGCATGCGGAAAGGTATCAGCCCACTTCAGTAGTTGCCTCTCTTCACTGTGAGTGAAGGTAATATCCTTGTGCATATGTGCATATCCGCATAAAAAATAGTACACTTCAGTGCCATGGTTAAAAGGAAAGTTCCTGCTTTGATATAATTTTGTGTTATTTTTGCAATGAGTCAATTACATATTTAATTTTAATGTCGCATATGCACACCACCTTTAGTCAGTGGCATTTTTAATATGTATTACTTTTTCACTTTAAATGCCTATTGCCAAGTACAGACACGGTGGTTTTGACAATGCTTGCAATGCTTGAGCTTGCTGTTTTTTAAAACTTTTTTCTAGATTTTTCAAAAAAACTAAAATATAATTTTAGCTGTGGGATTTGGGAATTCAAGGACAAGAAATTGTATTTGAAAATCCTGTGAGAAAAATGGGAATCATTTACTTTTGGGGCTATATTGTTCTCTTTGTAGCCCTCTTATATGATCCCCTGATCCCTTGAATGCTACCCAAATCCCCTTAGACTATCTGTCACTTTTTTTAAGGGCCCACTCTTTGGTGCCTGGCAAACTGAAACTGCACCAAATAAAAAACATTCAGCTGCTGGCAGCCCATCTGACTGCCTGCATTCTTGAATCCTCTAAGGATCAATGAAATCCTCATTGAATGAAGAGAAAATGTTCCTTCTTTCAACGAGATTTGTTTATTGTACAAATTTATTGTCATCAGAGGATTTGAATATCTGAATCCTCAAATTATGCACAAATTAACAGTCAAGCTCTCTCTAAAATGAAACATTCAAAGCAAGCCTGACACCATTTTTTTACACTAATTTAACAAAAATTACTAATGATTTCACACAGAGCCAAGAGCAGCTACACATTCGAATAAAATTCCAGTTTCATAGCAAGCAGGTGTAAGTCCATTCAGTGATTTTTGCTTGAAGTTAACATGCAAAATGCAAACTTTTTGAACCTATAAAGTCTCTCTTACCCGCAAGGATCTGCTCGAAATTCTGGCATCCAAGTTTTAAGCAAAGCAAAAATCACCTTTGTCATGGAGAGTGAAACCTAACCATGACTACACATTAGTTACCTGTAGTGTTTCATTTCATTGCTGTTACTAATTATAATTTAAATTTTCTCTGCACTAGCCAGATAAAATGTGTGCACAATTTATTGTATGAATGTTTCAAGTCCTTCCATAACCTCCTGGCCAGCATCTTTACAGGGTTTGAAGTCAAAGGTTCTACAAACTGGAGCATAGAATCGTGCAGAGGCTTTCATATTGCCATGTGTTCTGCTTTCCAGCATGGAAGGTGTGATTGCCATGGCACCTCTGGCCAAAAGCACTGAAGGTCACAGTCACATTGATGCTAGTTAGCTGCATAACACATTCACCTAACTGTACAGAACTAGCGAGGTGAATAGACAATGGGTGTAAATAAAATAAAATAAAGGATGCCCTGGGAGGCTGACGTGGGCTACAAAGTGGGAATTATTTTCTACCATTTAGTTGGGCACTCTACCAAACATGGGACCTGATTTGGATCTTGGCAGATGGGTTACTCCGTCACATCAGTGAAGGATATCCCATCCGCCGAAATATAAATCCCATAGGACATAATGGGATTTATATTTCGGTGGACAGGGTATCTGTCTCTGTTGTGATGGAGTAACCTGTCGGCTAAGATCTAAATCAGTTAAAGCTAATTGGTCGCACACTGCTACACCTACCAAGCATGTTCCCCCAATGAAAAGTGGTCCCTGAGGTCAGCGTCGGCGGGTACGCCTATGCCCGAGTCATGAGTGCGAGTATGCGTGGCGTGTGCCATCCCTGGACACGTGTTTCGAGGTAGTTGCCTCTCGTCAGCAGGGAGTAGGAAAGTGTATGGGGTTGCTGTGTAAGTTGCTAAAATCAATAACAGGTAAAAACCTCTCGTAGCGCGCAGGTGCGTAACCATGAGTCCGTCGACTCCACCGGCTCAAGGGAGCCTGAATATAAAGTTAAAGCTAATTGGTCGCACACTGCTACACCTACCAAGCATGTTCCCCCAATGAAAAGTGGTCCCTGAGGTCAGCGTCGGCGGGTACGCCTATGCCCGAGTCATGAGTGCGAGTCTGCGTGGCGTGTGCCATCCCTGGACACGTGTTTCGAGGTAGTTGCCTCTCGTCAGCAGGGAGTAGGAAAGTGTATGGGGTTGCTGTGTAAGTTGCTAAAATCAATAACAGGTAAATACCTCTCGTAGCGCGCAGGTGCGTAACCATGAGTCCGTCGACTCCACCGGCTCAAGGGAGCCTGAATATAAAGTTAAAGCTAATTGGTCGCACACTGCTACACCTACCAAGCATGTTCCCCCAATGAAAAGTGGTCCCTGAGGTCAGCGTCGGCGGGTACGCCTATGCCCGAGTCATGAGTGCGAGTATGCGTGGCGTGTGCCATCCCTGGACACGTGTTTCGAGGTAGTTGCCTCTCGTCAGCAGGGAGTAGGAAAGTGTATGGGGTTGCTGTGTAAGTTGCTAAAATCAATAACAGGTAAATACCTCTCGTAGCGCGCAGGTGCGTAACCATGAGTCCGTCGACTCCACCGGCTCAAGGGAGCCTGAATATAAAGTTAAAGCTAATTGGTCGCACACTGCTACACCTACCAAGCATGTTCCCCCAATGAAAAGTGGTCCCTGAGGTCAGCGTCGGCGGGTACACCTATGCCCGAGTCATGAGTGCGAGTATGCGTGGCGTGTGCCATCCCTGGACACGTGTTTCGAGGTAGTTGCCTCTCGTCAGCAGGGAGTAGGAAAGTGTATGGGGTTGCTGTGTAAGTTGCTAAAATCAATAACAGGTAAATACCTCTCGTAGCGCGCAGGTGCGTAACCATGAGTCCGTCGACTCCACCGGCTCAAGGGAGCCTGAATATAAAGTTAAAGCTAATTGGTCGCACACTGCTACACCTACCAAGCATGTTCCCCCAATGAAAAGTGGTTCCTGAGGTCAGCGTCGGCGGGTACGCCTATGCCCGAGTCATGAGTGCGAGTATGCGTGGCGTGTGCCATCCCTGGACACGTGTTTCGAGGTAGTTGCCTCTCGTCAGCAGGGAGTAGGAAAGTGTATGGGGTTGCTGTGTAAGTTGCTAAAATCAATAACAGGTAAATACCTCTCGTAGCGCGCAGGTGCGTAACCATGAGTCCGTCGACTCCACCGGCTCAAGGGAGCCTGAATATAAAGTTAAAGCTAATTGGTCGCACACTGCTACACCTACCAAGCATGTTCCCCCAATGAAAAGTGGTCCCTGAGGTCAGCGTCGGCGGGTACGCCTATGCCCGAGTCATGAGTGCGAGTATGCGTGGCGTGTGCCATCCCTGGACACGTGTTTCGAGGTAGTTGCCTCTCGTCAGCAGGGAGTAGGAAAGTGTATGGGGTTGCTGTGTAAGTTGCTAAAATCAATAACAGGTAAATACCTCTCGTAGCGCGCAGGTGCGTAACCATGAGTCCGTCGACTCCACCGGCTCAAGGGAGCCTGAATATAAAGTTAAAGCTAATTGGTCGCACACTGCTACACCTACCAAGCATGTTCCCCCAAAGAAAAGTGGTCCCTGAGGTCAGCGTCGGCGGGTACGCCTATGCCCGAGTCATGAGTGCGAGTATGCGTGGCGTGTGCCATCCCTGGACACGTGTTTCGAGGTAGTTGCCTCTCGTCAGCAGGGAGTAGGAAAGTGTATGGGGTTGCTGTGTAAGTTGCTAAAATCAATAACAGGTAAATACCTCTCGTAGCGCGCAGGTGCGTAACCATGAGTCCGTCGACTCCACCGGCTCAAGGGAGCCTGAATATAAAGTTAAAGCTAATTGGTCGCACACTGCTACACCTACCAAGCATGTTCCCCCAATGAAAAGTGGTCCCTGAGGTCAGCGTCGGCGGGTACGCCTATGCCCGAGTCATGAGTGCGAGTATGCGTGGCGTGTGCCATCCCTGGACACGTGTTTCGAGGTAGTTGCCTCTCGTCAGCAGGGAGTAGGAAAGTGTATGGGGTTGCTGTGTAAGTTGCTAAAATCAATAACAGGTAAATACCTCTCGTAGCGCGCAGGTGCGTAACCATGAGTCCGTCGACTCCACCGGCTCAAGGGAGCCTGAATATAAAGTTAAAGCTAATTGGTCGCACACTGCTACACCTACCAAGCATGTTCCCCCAATGAAAAGTGGTCCCTGAGGTCAGCGTCGGCGGGTACGCCTATGCCCGAGTCATGAGTGCGAGTATGCGTGGCGTGTGCCATCCCTGGACACGTGTTTCGAGGTAGTTGCCTCTCGTCAGCAGGGAGTAGGAAAGTGTATGGGGTTGCTGTGTAAGTTGCTAAAATCAATAACAGGTAAATACCTCTCGTAGCGCGCAGGTGCGTAACCATGAGTCCGTCGACTCCACCGGCTCAAGGGAGCCTGAATATAAAGTTAAAGCTAATTGGTCGCACACTGCTACACCTACCAAGCATGTTCCCCCAATGAAAAGTGGTCCCTGAGGTCAGCGTCGGCGGGTACGCCTATGCCCGAGTCATGAGTGCGAGTATGCGTGGCGTGTGCCATCCCTGGACACGTGTTTCGAGGTAGTTGCCTCTCGTCAGCAGGGAGTAGGAAAGTGTATGGGGTTGCTGTGTAAGTTGCTAAAATCAATAACAGGTAAATACCTCTCGTAGCGCGCAGGTGCGTAACCATGAGTCCGTCGACTCCACCGGCTCAAGGGAGCCTGAATATAAAGTTAAAGCTAATTGGTCGCACACTGCTACACCTACCAAGCATGTTCCCCCAATGAAAAGTGGTCCCTGAGGTCAGCGTCGGCGGGTACGCCTATGCCCGAGTCATGAGTGCGAGTCTGCGTGGCGTGTGCCATCCCTGGACACGTGTTTCGAGGTAGTTGCCTCTCGTCAGCAGGGAGTAGGAAAGTGTATGGGGTTGCTGTGTAAGTTGCTAAAATCAATAACAGGTAAATACCTCTCGTAGCGCGCAGGTGCGTAACCATGAGTCCGTCGACTCCACCGGCTCAAGGGAGCCTGAATATAAAGTTAAAGCTAATTGGTCGCACACTGCTACACCTACCAAGCATGTTCCCCCAATGAAAAGTGGTCCCTGAGGTCAGCGTCGGCGGGTACGCCTATGCCCGAGTCATGAGTGCGAGTATGCGTGGCGTGTGCCATCCCTGGACACGTGTTTCGAGGTAGTTGCCTCTCGTCAGCAGGGAGTAGGAAAGTGTATGGGGTTGCTGTGTAAGTTGCTAAAATCAATAACAGGTAAATACCTCTCGTAGCGCGCAGGTGCGTAACCATGAGTCCGTCGACTCCACCGGCTCAAGGGAGCCTGAATATAAAGTTAAAGCTAATTGGTCGCACACTGCTACACCTACCAAGCATGTTCCCCCAATGAAAAGTGGTCCCTGAGGTCAGCGTCGGCGGGTACACCTATGCCCGAGTCATGAGTGCGAGTATGCGTGGCGTGTGCCATCCCTGGACACGTGTTTCGAGGTAGTTGCCTCTCGTCAGCAGGGAGTAGGAAAGTGTATGGGGTTGCTGTGTAAGTTGCTAAAATCAATAACAGGTAAATACCTCTCGTAGCGCGCAGGTGCGTAACCATGAGTCCGTCGACTCCACCGGCTCAAGGGAGCCTGAATATAAAGTTAAAGCTAATTGGTCGCACACTGCTACACCTACCAAGCATGTTCCCCCAATGAAAAGTGGTTCCTGAGGTCAGCGTCGGCGGGTACGCCTATGCCCGAGTCATGAGTGCGAGTATGCGTGGCGTGTGCCATCCCTGGACACGTGTTTCGAGGTAGTTGCCTCTCGTCAGCAGGGAGTAGGAAAGTGTATGGGGTTGCTGTGTAAGTTGCTAAAATCAATAACAGGTAAATACCTCTCGTAGCGCGCAGGTGCGTAACCATGAGTCCGTCGACTCCACCGGCTCAAGGGAGCCTGAATATAAAGTTAAAGCTAATTGGTCGCACACTGCTACACCTACCAAGCATGTTCCCCCAATGAAAAGTGGTCCCTGAGGTCAGCGTCGGCGGGTACGCCTATGCCCGAGTCATGAGTGCGAGTATGCGTGGCGTGTGCCATCCCTGGACACGTGTTTCGAGGTAGTTGCCTCTCGTCAGCAGGGAGTAGGAAAGTGTATGGGGTTGCTGTGTAAGTTGCTAAAATCAATAACAGGTAAATACCTCTCGTAGCGCGCAGGTGCGTAACCATGAGTCCGTCGACTCCACCGGCTCAAGGGAGCCTGAATATAAAGTTAAAGCTAATTGGTCGCACACTGCTACACCTACCAAGCATGTTCCCCCAATGAAAAGTGGTCCCTGAGGTCAGCGTCGGCGGGTACGCCTATGCCCGAGTCATGAGTGCGAGTATGCGTGGCGTGTGCCATCCCTGGACACGTGTTTCGAGGTAGTTGCCTCTCGTCAGCAGGGAGTAGGAAAGTGTATGGGGTTGCTGTGTAAGTTGCTAAAATCAATAACAGGTAAATACCTCTCGTAGCGCGCAGGTGCGTAACCATGAGTCCGTCGACTCCACCGGCTCAAGGGAGCCTGAATATAAAGTTAAAGCTAATTGGTCGCACACTGCTACACCTACCAAGCATGTTCCCCCAATGAAAAGTGGTCCCTGAGGTCAGCGTCGGCGGGTACGCCTATGCCCGAGTCATGAGTGCGAGTATGCGTGGCGTGTGCCATCCCTGGACACGTGTTTCGAGGTAGTTGCCTCTCGTCAGCAGGGAGTAGGAAAGTGTATGGGGTTGCTGTGTAAGTTGCTAAAATCAATAACAGGTAAATACCTCTCGTAGCGCGCAGGTGCGTAACCATGAGTCCGTCGACTCCACCGGCTCAAGGGAGCCTGAATATAAAGTTAAAGCTAATTGGTCGCACACTGCTACACCTACCAAGCATGTTCCCCCAATGAAAAGTGGTCCCTGAGGTCAGCGTCGGCGGGTACGCCTATGCCCGAGTCATGAGTGCGAGTATGCGTGGCGTGTGCCATCCCTGGACACGTGTTTCGAGGTAGTTGCCTCTCGTCAGCAGGGAGTAGGAAAGTGTATGGGGTTGCTGTGTAAGTTGCTAAAATCAATAACAGGTAAATACCTCTCGTAGCGCGCAGGTGCGTAACCATGAGTCCGTCGACTCCACCGGCTCAAGGGAGCCTGAATATAAAGTTAAAGCTAATTGGTCGCACACTGCTACACCTACCAAGCATGTTCCCCCAATGAAAAGTGGTCCCTGAGGTCAGCGTCGGCGGGTACGCCTATGCCCGAGTCATGAGTGCGAGTATGCGTGGCGTGTGCCATCCCTGGACACGTGTTTCGAGGTAGTTGCCTCTCGTCAGCAGGGAGTAGGAAATTGTATGGGGTTGCTGTGTAAGTTGCTAAAATCAATAACAGGTAAATACCTCTCGTAGCGCGCAGGTGCGTAACCATGAGTCCGTCGACTCCACCGGCTCAAGGGAGCCTGAATATAAAGTTAAAGCTAATTGGTCGCACACTGCTACACCTACCAAGCATGTTCCCCCAATGAAAAGTGGTCCCTGAGGTCAGCGTCGGCGGGTACGCCTATGCCCGAGTCATGAGTGCGAGTATGCGTGGCGTGTGCCATCCCTGGACACGTGTTTCGAGGTAGTTGCCTCTCGTCAGCAGGGAGTAGGAAAGTGTATGGGGTTGCTGTGTAAGTTGCTAAAATCAATAACAGGTAAATACCTCTCGTAGCGCGCAGGTGCGTAACCATGAGTCCGTCGACTCCACCGGCTCAAGGGAGCCTGAATATAAAGTTAAAGCTAATTGGTCGCACACTGCTACACCTACCAAGCATGTTCCCCCAATGAAAAGTGGTCCCTGAGGTCAGCGTCGGCGGGTACGCCTATGCCCGAGTCATGAGTGCGAGTATGCGTGGCGTGTGCCATCCCTGGACACGTGTTTCGAGGTAGTTGCCTCTCGTCAACAGGGAGTAGGAAAGTGTATGGGGTTGCTGTGTAAGTTGCTAAAATCAATAACAGGTAAATACCTCTCGTAGCGCGCAGGTGCGTAACCATGAGTCCGTCGACTCCACCGGCTCAAGGGAGCCTGAATATAAAGTTAAAGCTAATTCGTCGCACACTGCTACACCTACCAAGCATGTTCCCCCAATGAAAAGTGGTCCCTGAGGTCAGCGTCGGCGGGTACGCCTATGCCCGAGTCATGAGTGCGAGTATGCGTGGCGTGTGCCATCCCTGGACACGTGTTTCGAGGTAGTTGCCTCTCATCAGCAGGGAGTAGGAAAGTGTATGGGGTTGCTGTGTAAGTTGCTAAAATCAATAACAGGTAAATACCTCTCGTAGCGCGCAGGTGCGTAACCATGAGTCCGTCGACTCCACCGGCTCAAGGGAGCCTGAATATAAAGTTAAAGCTAATTGATCGCACACTGCTACACCTACCAAGCATGTTCCCCCAATGAAAAGTGGTCCCTGAGGTCAGCGTCGGCGGGTACGCCTATGCCCGAGTCATGAGTGCGAGTATGCGTGGCGTGTGCCATCCCTGGACACGTGTTTCGAGGTAGTTGCCTCTCGTCAGCAGGGAGTAGGAAAGTGTATGGGGTTGCTGTGTAAGTTGCTAAAATCAATAACAGGTAAATACCTCTCGTAGCGCGCAGGTGCGTAACCATGAGTCCGTCGACTCCACCGGCTCAAGGGAGCCTGAATATAAAGTTAAAGCTAATTGGTCGCACACTGCTACACCTACCAAGCATGTTCCCCCAATGAAAAGTGGTCCCTGAGGTCAGCGTCGGCGGGTACGCCTATGCCCGAGTCATGAGTGCGAGTATGCGTGGCGTGTGCCATCCCTGGACACGTGTTTCGAGGTAGTTGCCTCTCGTCAGCAGGGAGTAGGAAAGTGTATGGGGTTGCTGTGTAAGTTGCTAAAATCAATAACAGGTAAATACCTCTCGTAGCGCGCAGGTGCGTAACCATGAGTCCATCGACTCCACCGGCTCAAGGGAGCCTGAATATAAAGTTAAAGCTAATTGGTCGCACACTGCTACACCTACCAAGCATGTTCCCCCAATGAAAAGTGGTCCCTGAGGTCAGCGTCGGCGGGTACGCCTATGCCCGAGTCATGAGTGCGAGTATGCGTGGCGTGTGCCATCCCTGGACACGTGTTTCGAGGTAGTTGCCTCTCGTCAGCAGGGAGTAGGAAAGTGTATGGGGTTGCTGTGTAAGTTGCTAAAATCAATAACAGGTAAATACCTCTCGTAGCGCGCAGGTGCGTAACCATGAGTCCGTCGACTCCACCGGCTCAAGGGAGCCTGAATATAAAGTTAAAGCTAATTGGTCGCACACTGCTACACCTACCAAGCATGTTCCCCCAATGAAAAGTGGTCCCTGAGGTCAGCGTCGGCGGGTACGCCTATGCCCGAGTCATGAGTGCGAGTATGCGTGGCGTGTGCCATCCCTGGACACGTGGTTCGAGGTAGTTGCCTCTCGTCAGCAGGGAGTAGGAAAGTGTATGGGGTTGCTGTGTAAGTTGCTAAAATCAATAACAGGTAAATACCTCTCGTAGCGCGCAGGTGCGTAACCATGAGTCCGTCGACTCCACCGGCTCAAGGGAGCCTGAATATAAAGTTAAAGCTAATTGGTCGCACACTGCTACACCTACCAAGCATGTTCCCCCAATGAAAAGTGGTCCCTGAGGTCAGCGTCGGCGGGTACGCCTATGCCCGAGTCATGAGTGCGAGTATGCGTGGCGTGTGCCATCCCTGGACACGTGTTTCGAGGTAGTTGCCTCTCGTCAGCAGGGAGTAGGAAAGTGTATGGGGTTGCTGTGTAAGTTGCTAAAATCAATAACAGGTAAATACCTCTCGTAGCGCGCAGGTGCGTAACCATGAGTCCGTCGACTCCACCGGCTCAAGGGAGCCTGAATATAAAGTTAAAGCTAATTGGTCGCACACTGCTACGAGAGGTACTAGACCTGATAACGATTTTAGCAGCTTACACAGCAACCCCACACATTTTCCTACTCCCTGCTGACGAGAGGCAACTACCTCGAAACACGTGTCCAGGGATGGCACACGCCACGCATACTTGCATTCACACTCGAGCATAGGTGTATCCGCCGACGCTGACCTTCAGGGACCATTTTCATTGGGGGAACATGCCTGGTAGGTGTAGCAGTGTGCGACCAATCTGGTTTAACTTTATATTCAGACTCCCTTGAGCCGGTGGAGTCGACGGACTCATGGTTACGCACCTGCGCGCTACGAGAGGTACTAGACCTGATAACGATTTTAGCAGCTTACACAGCAACCCCACACATTTTCCTACTCCCTGCTGACGAGAGGCAACTACCTCGAAACACGTGTCCAGGGATGGCACACGCCACGCATACTTGCATTCACACTCGAGCATAGGTGTATCCGCCGACGCTGACCTTCAGGGACCATTTTCATTGGGGGAACACGCCTGGTAGGTGTAGCAGTGTGCGACCAATCTGGTTTAACTTTATATTCAGACTCCCTTGAGCCGGTGGAGTCGACGGACTCATGGTTACGCACCTGCGCGCTACGAGAGGTACTAGACCTGATAACGATTTTAGCAGCTTACACAGCAACCCCACACATTTTCCTACTCCCTGCTGACGAGAGGCAACTACCTCGAAACACGTGTCCAGGGATGGCACACGCCACGCATACTTGCATTCACACTCGAGCATAGGTGTATCCGCCGACACTGACCTTCAGGGACCATTTTCATTGGGGGAACACGCCTGGTAGGTGTAGCAGTGTGCGACCAATCTGGTTTAACTTTATATTCAGACTCCCTTGAGCCGGTGGAGTCGACGGACTCATGGTTACGCACCTGCGCGCTACGAGAGGTACTAGACCTGATAACGATTTTAGCAGCTTACACAGCAACCCCACACATTTTCCTACTCCCTGCTGACGAGAGGCAACTACCTCGAAACACGTGTCCAGGGATGGCACACGCCACGCATACTTGCATTCACACTCGAGCATAGGTGTATCCGCCGACGCTGACCTTCAGGGACCATTTTCATTGGGGGAACACGCCTGGTAGGTGTAGCAGTGTGCGACCAATCTGGTTTAACTTTATATTCAGACTCCCTTGAGCCGGTGGAGTCGACGGACTCATGGTTACGCACCTGCGCGCTACGAGAGGTACTAGACCTGATAACGATTTTAGCAGCTTACACAGCAACCCCACACATTTTCCTACTCCCTGCTGACGAGAGGCAACTACCTCGAAACACGTGTCCAGGGATGGCACACGCCACGCATACTTGCATTCACACTCGAGCATAGGTGTATCCGCCGACGCTGACCTTCAGGGACCATTTTCATTGGGGGAACACGCCTGGTAGGTGTAGCAGTGTGCGGCCAATCTGGTTTAACTTTATATTCAGACTCCCTTGAGCCGGTGGAGTCGACGGACTCATGGTTACGCACCTGCGCGCTACGAGAGGTACTAGACCTGATAACGATTTTAGCAGCTTACACAGCAACCCCACACATTTTCCTACTCCCTGCTGACGAGAGGCAACTACCTCGAAACACGTGTCCAGGGATGGCACACGCCACGCATACTTGCATTCACACTCGAGCATAGGTGTATCCGCCGACGCTGACCTTCAGGGACCATTTTCATTGGGGGAACACGCCTGGTAGGTGTAGCAGTGTGCGACCAATCTGGTTTAAAGATCTAAATCAGGCCCATAGTTTGGGTGAAACTGGGAATTACAGATAAAATACAGAAGCAAAAACCATTTTATTGACTCTTGAAAAGTGAAAAACAACACCCTTTAGTGAGTACAATTTGCAGAATTTCAATGTTTGATATGTTCTCAATCAATAAGAGGTAAAGAAGCAAGGTTAGCCTGTGTGCATGTCGATTAAAAAGGTACAAAAGAAAGGTAAATATATTACTCCTGTCCCAGTTATACATCATAATGGTGCACTCCTAAATCGAATATGTTTTATAATCAGACATATTGGTAGACCTGTCATCCTTAGTGTGGTTTTCCCCAAACCTTTTGCCTGCTTACCTCCTCTTTGCTGTATCTTTTTATTGTTCTTAGGACTCTGAGCACTTACCACTGCAAACTAGTGCTACAGTGCATGTGCTTCTCCCCTAAACACGGTAACATTGGTGTATACTCCATTGACATATTTAGTTTACTAGTGAGCCCCTTGTAAAGTAGTATATACACATGGCATGTAAATTAAATGCTACTAGTGGGCTTGCAACACTAATTGCACTACCCACACAAGTAGCCTTTCAAACGTGTCTCAGGCCTGCAGTGTGCAGTTTACTGCCACTTCACTTGGCATTTAAAACCCCTTGCCAAGCAATAAACTCCCCTTATAATACAGATATGTCACCCGTAATGTAGGCCCTAAGTAGCCCTAAGGGCAGGATCCTGTGTAAGTAAAAGGTAAAACATATACTTTTACGTTTTACATGTATGGTAGTGACAAAAAGCTAAATTTGTGTTCCACCACTGTGAGGCCTATTCCTCTCATAGGCTAGCAATTGAAATTCCTTAATTCCAGATCAGAAAGGAGTAGCTGCATCATGTTTTATATCTTTTGGAATGGTAATGATAAATCCTCTTTAATGGAAAAATTGGATTTAATTACTATTTTAGAAATTACACTTTTAGAAAGTGAGTATTTCTCTGCTCTTACTGCTCTGTGTGCTTTGCAGCCTGTCTCCTATACATGTCTGGGGGTGGGTGATAGCTACACTTTGTGCATTCCCTCCGGAAAGCCTCAAGCACAGGAAAGGTGGTTGTGGCAGAGAACTCCTCTGTATTCATCTGCATTCTGATTCCTCTACCTAGGCAGGAAGAGAGAGGGGAGCTGACACTTACACCTGAATAGGCAGTGTCATGTTTCCCACACTTAGTTCTGATTACCCTCTACTGATAGTCTGGAGCTAGGGCTGAGAAGAAAGGAAGGGGGACCGGTGCACTTCAAGGGCCTGCTTTGAAGTCACCACCAATCCAAAGGCACACCTGGGTATAAGCACTGGGCCTCTGACCCCACCAAGACAATACATTACTGGACCAGTGAAGAACTCTTCCAGGAGTAAAGACTGCCGTGCTACAAGAATTACCACTCTGCTTGACTGCTGCTCTGGAAGGACTGCTTTTCTGCTTTGCTGTGCTGCCCTGCTGCCTGCTGATCTCTGCCCTGCTGAGAACAAGGACTGGACCCATCTCTCTAGAACCCAGAGTGACTTCAAGGTCTTGCTGACTTTTCCTTGTTCTGAAGTCGTTGGGCTCTCATTGACTTCCTTCAACTCAGCAACAGCACCTGGACTCTGCCATATGAAAATCCGGCCCTGCCAAGTGGTGCCAGTCTAATCCTGGGCCCTTGAAAGGTGATTTCCACTGTCCAGAACCATCAAAATTGACACAGTGGTGACTTTGCGCTCATCAGAACTGACGCATTGCTCTTCGATGTCAACGCAGGAGCTGATCAACAACATCACTTCGACGAACTACATGGCTCAACGACGATGCAGCGCCTGCATCTGCGCGGATTGAAATCGATGAATCGAGTCATCGAAGTTGACACTTGCTCCATCCAAGGTACTTTTTTCAGCGGGACCTGCATGTGTCCTGTAGCCTGCCTACCCTCCATCACGGTTGGCCTGAACTTTGGAGTTACCCCATTCCAGCGTGACCTAAGCTCTATATTTTTCTAAGTACTAATTTTTGGTTTAATCTTTAAAAATTCATAACTCTGGTTGTAATGATTGAATTTTTGCTGTTTTGGCCTTTTTTTACTCATTGTTTTACTATTGTTCTAACCCTCTGTGGAGTATTTAGTGGTGTTTTCATGGTGTTACTGTGTGTGTGTGTGTTGCACAAATACTTTACACATTGCCTCTCTAGATAAGCCTGACTGCTTTGTGTCAAGCTACCATATGGGGAAGCACAGATTATATTGGTGGTGGTTCCTGCTTGTACAGGGTGCATTCTCTGACAACCAGAAACCCCACTTCTAACATATATGGACCTATTCACAAAGATTAGTTTACATAAGGAGATCTCCTCATGTGACTATCTACACCTGCACATAGGTGTACATCTCTTCAATGATGGAATTCTCCCTTTCCGTTTTTTGTGAATTTCTGGCTGTTTGTGGAACTCTCCACCACTGGGGCAGAGATTTCCCTATTAAAAGTAATAAACATTTTTAAGAAAAAATATTTTAAATGTAAAGTAATATACATGTTTTCAGTAAAAATTATTAAGCCACGTTCCCCTAACTACCATTCACTTAGGACATCCACAGTAACAAGTGACAGCACACTTGCATTAACATAGCATATCGTTTAACTTTGTTATAATTTAAGTTTTTGAAAAACACATTTTATTAAATAAAATAAAAATGAAATATTCCGCCAACCTCTTACAATATAATTTGTATTGAATGTAACACAAGTTTAAATGCAAGTCATATATTATGTTATTTATGAGTAAAATAAAAAAAAAAGTTATCTTTTACAATCTATTTTTCAAAACTTTTATTATGTTGCTAAAAGTAAAGTTTAGTTTAAAATGTTATTTAATTTAAATATTATGTTTTAATACTTGTAATTGTTATTCTCTGAGTATGTTGCAGTACCCATGACTGGCAATGTATGGACTTACTTCAAGCTGCGATAAAGTATATTTAAGCCTGTTCTGTCAGTAGTATTGCAGAAGTAAATGGTGGTGTGTATTTTGTATCTAGGAATTGTCTTATTTATCTGTGGGTGTGGTTTGTTTTGGCATGTCCCTTTCTAAATCCCTCCTTTAAGTTCTCTAAATCCCACTCATTTTATATTAATTATTGGCCATTTTACCATCACTTCACTTAATCCGTCCACATTTACTACTATAATGTATACCTCATGTGTGCAGATCTCATCTTAAAGAAAAGACAGGAGAGGCTGAGGCAGAGATCTCAGGGCCAGACTTGTGAATTGTGGTTTGAAGTAAGTAAAGTAATACTTCTTTAAGTATTTCAAGCTGGCTTTTGTGAATAGGGTCCATAGTTTCCTACCCCAGTGTGTTAACCAGACACTGACCAGATGATCTCAAAGAGTGATAATTATTAATGGTTTGAGAGAACAGGGTCATCTCCTTTAATAAAGTCTGGAAGATTACTAGATGGTCAGTAGATGATGCACATCTTCTTTCCAGACACCACTAAAGCAAGAGCAGTATAGACTGTCTTGGTGCTGAGGCTCCATAATTCTATGAATTCTATGAATCCTATTGCTGCCTCTAAAATTTCTATACCTTATAGGTCACCATTGAATCTAACTATGTAGCTGGATTGCAGTTCCCACATGTTGACCCTGGGCTCTCAGGAGGCCTGGAAGAGAGCTCCTTCCCACAATCCCATATTTACCATGAGTGGCCTAACTACACATGCTTTTCCATAGGTTTCTTGGTGGAGTAGACCCTGGCACATTGATTTCAATAATGGTCCCTCTTGGTCCTCTCCACAGCAGTACTAGTCCCAGAACTGACCACACCAGTAGATCAAAATCCAGTCCTTTGTAAGCACCTATCTCAGGCAGTACACTCCACCTGTGGAAAGCTAGTGAGGCATGCATCTGTTGAGATAATGGAAAGACTGAAATGGGGGCATTGTGGACATTTTATTTTATATAGTGAAACCCCATGAAAGACGGAAGCAAGCACTAAAAGGATTTAGCAGTGACATACTGTTACCTGGAGACCATGATAAATTGGCTATTGGGTTTCGCCATTTATCACCAGTTACTCCAAAACATAGGTCACAATTGGTGTACCACCTAACCAAGACAGAAGAAGCACAGAGATTTTGAGGGGAGCTGTGTTGAATTACAATACAAATTTGAACAAAGAAGATGAAACTGATCTAAACTGAGACCAGATGAATGAATGTATGGTCACAGTTCAAATGGGTTCTTCAAAGTACAGTAATTTCTTTTGCAGTCTATAGTGCAACTTGCATCTCATCCTGAAGCTAGGCGCATTATCAAATCAACAGATAAAGAGGATCAATTATGGTGACTCAGTGCATAGCACCATAGCTCCGTTGACACTCTCTTTGTTTTTCAATCAGTTGTACCTCATTTGAGCTGGCAGTGCCCATGCTAAAAAGGTTAGGAAGTCTGTACGTTTTGGCTAATGCAAACTTTTAATTAACCCTGGGCGTAGTTCGCGAAGTAGCACTTCGCGAAGCTACGCAAAGTGCAGTTCGCACTACGTGAGCTACACGTAGCACTTCGCGAACTGCATAGTACCTTGTTCGCACTATGCCAGATGTCGTTTTCAATGATTGCACAGTGCGGACAAGCAACCGGCACTGTGCAATCATTGAAAATGGCATCTTGCACAGTGCGAGCTGTAGTTTTCTGTTGCTCGAGTAGATTTTTACTCGAGCGGCAGCTTTCTCAACGCGAACTGGTAGTTTCTCATCGCGAGCGGTCGCGAGCATACGCGACCACTCGCAATGAGAAACCTGACCTCCTCGCGTTGGGAATCTCGCCGGGAGGTTTATATTCAATGCTCGCGATCGCCAACTTGATGTTGCTTATTGCGAACAAGGAAAAAGTCTCGCCGGGATGTCATTTTGCTTGCTCGCGGTCGCCAACTTGACGTTGAGGACCGCGAGCAAGCAAAAAATGACCGCAGCACTACGCAACAATACGCTATGCGTGTTCGCACTGTGCTACGTGCAATTTGCGTAGTGCGAAGTAGCGCAAACTTCACAAACTACGCGAGCGTAGCGCAGTGCTTTTCCCAGGCTTACTTTTAATCCACTGGTCTGACTTCGGTCTTTTGAACTCACAATTCAGAGGTTTTTTTTCTTTGATAAACGTATGCCCAACCATTGTCCAGTTTCATGTGTCTGTTTCAGTCAGATTAGCATCTTTTTTGAGAGGCAGGAGTGGACAAATGCATCCATTACCTTGGTCATTTTTGCAGTTGGGGGAGGGGATACAGAGCAGTGTGAATGGTCACTAGGGGTTATATTTATGAGCCCCTTTGCATCGCTCTTGCAACACGCAATGTGGTGCAAGAGTGAAGCACATGAAAAAGCCGATTTATGAAGCGGCAGAAGGCCACCCTGCATGGCCAATGCGTGGCTTCATAAATCTCAAGTGATGTAATGCAGCGCAAAATGATGAGTTGCATTAATCTGCGCAGAGAGGTACTACTATGTGTGTTGCGTTGGTGTTTCCACACAACATTCATGGATTCTAACACATTCCGAAATTTGCAAGAACAAAATAACCTGTGAATGCACCAAAAAGATATGTCTCCTCAGGAGAGGTGGAACGAGGGGAAATATTTTTATTTCTCCTTGATTTTGCCTCTTTAAATGTGTGCTGCATTCTACAGCCCACATAGAAAGAAGAAAAAGCCTCTCAGAAGTCATTTTTGTGCAGAAAAGTGTCTCTTCCTGCACAAAAACAATCCTGCATGCAATGCAGGCACCCTTGCACTATGGTACAAGGGTGCCTGTGTTGGCGCTAAGCACCCCATTGCACACCAGCGCAGGGTAAAGGACAGGAATACACTGTATTGCCTTAAATAAGGTGCATTCCTGTCCTTTGCCAGTGACGCAGTCCTAAGTACTTTCATTCAAGTTGTGAATCGGATGGAAGTGCCTATCATAGAATGAAAGACTATGGACATCATCACTGCTGAGTTTCCTAGGCAATCAAATAGATATTGTCCCTAGTAAAATTGTCCTAGACTTTTGATAAACATTTGAGTTTATGTCTTCAGTTAAGGCTTTCTTAGAAACAAAGTATGTGGCATTGAATCGGCTGCAGAAATGGCTAAGAAAAGTTGTGTATAAAATTCAAACATCACCAAAAATACCCAACTATCAAAGAGGATTTATTTGCGTTGGATAATTGCTTGAGTGGATAAAAAGAGACAAGATTGAGACGGCTGTGCTGATCGCCCCTTGTAGCCGAAATGCTTTAAGCGCTACAAAGACTTTAACCACTCTAATGCATATTAAACTCATGCCCCCCATGACTCACCAGCTGGAGGCTAACAACTCTGACATCCTTCAACCCCTCGAGGCATTTCGGACGCTGGCTTTGGCAGCCATCCAGGAGACACGGAGAGCGCTCCGATCGGCAGCTACCTTGGAATGGTGGAGAGGACGGGCAGGAGAGACAGGCGCGCCCGCAAGGATCGGGTGGCTCGCGGGTTGCACCAACAGATCGGAGGAAGCGAGGATGCCTCCTAAGCCCAGCTGTGCGGCACACCTGAAGGTTCCCGAAGTGCAGGCGAGCACAGAAACAAATTCCAGCATCTTGCCACATCGTCCTAAGGGAGTGAAATCTGTGGGCTGCAGGAACTCTAACACCAGGACATCAGTGAAGGGGAAACAGACCCAGGACGGGCCAAAGAAAGGTGAGATGCATGAGGCTGCAAAGCAAACTGATCTAACCAACAGTAATATCGGGGCCAAGGGGAAAAAAGTTTGCCCAATGGATCCTATGGCATATTCACAGCCACAACCACAGCTCATGCTTCAAGGGCAAGTGTGGCAGCACAGCATTACAGACTTCTTCACCACGACCCCCTAAGCTGATGGTAATGGCGCGATGGTCAGCCACAAGGAACTATCAACTGGACAACCTGATACAGATAATGCCAGGGGGCAGCCACTCTCCTCAAGAATGGGGCATGCCTCTTGTAGTAAACAGCCAACCGACAAGGCGATAACCCAAACTGATGATATCCATTGTGAGATTACTACTGAAAGTCCTGAGGATGCCAACAGTCACAGACCTCTTCTGTCTTTCGAATCTGGGCAGACAGCCTCAACCTTGGGAGACAATCTCGTCAAAGTAAACCACTCCTCCATGGCACAGGAATGGCCTGCGGGCATTGGACCCAACTGGATACCAGTATGCTTGTCAAGGAGGCAACAGGTTTTAAGGGGTTGGAGGACAATTTGGATCTCGGGCATAAATTCTTCTCAGTGACCGATGGCTCTGAAGTCAGCTCCTCTGATGTAGAAGATAGCAGCAACGCTCAGTTCCCCAGCTCCAGTCTCAGTACCCTTCAGAAGGGCACGGTGGTCCGGAAAAAGAGTCACCTGAAGAAACATAGGGACTCTCATCCATTGGAAAGGGAAGCAGAAGAGAACATCAGACTTAATGCAGACACTAATTTAAAATGGGATTACTCTGCTACCCGGAGTGTTTAACCAGATCTTTCAGGACAGGAGGAGGACCCTGCTCCCTCCTTGAAAATGATTTACGAATCTATTTAGCAACTGCAAGAAGAGACCTAAATGGATGGAAAGAAAAATCGACTGGCAACATAGAAACTTCAGGGTGCTGTGATGAAAATGGCTAAAGCTTGCAGAGATATAAATTTGAGACTGAGGAAGGGTGAAGAATGAACTAGCACACTTGAACATGGCTTGGTCAGAACACAGGCAGAAACTTACGCAACACAATTCACGGTTCTTCAATGGAAAATAGAAGATTTTGAGAATAGGCAAAGGCGGAACAACTTACGGATACTTGGTATAGAAGAAGGAATAGAAGGGAATTACATATGGGCCTATGTACTGAGACTGATGAACGGGGCCTTTCCAGAACTCCAGCACTGGAATTGGGAGATACAGATACAGCGGGTTCACCGCTTCCCTATGACCTTGAAAATACCATTGCAACCCGGCAGAGAAGGAACAGCAAGGCCAAGGGCAATACTAATTTATTATGGAAACGTTTTGATTTGAGAGGAGGTGTATGCTAAGGCCCGCCCGAATGCCAGACGGTCCAATGAGAATCAGACCTTCTTTGCAAAACCAGATTTTTGCCATGCTACCGTTGAACGATGATGGAAATTATGAGTACTGATCCAGCCCTGTCAAGCCTTAGGAGCACAAGCCTTTTTGATTAACCCAACACGAGTAAAGATCAACCACAAGAATATTACAAGAGTCTTCACCTCAGAGATCCAAGGTAAAGATTACATTGAAAAACTAAAACCTTAATGGCAGGGTCCTGTATGTTTCTCTTTTGGTCAGCTAGACTGAAGTAGGGAAGGGGTGTGTCAGCTGGTACTTTATTTTCACTTTTTCTTATTACTGTATCTGGTTACTCAGGTGGATTACTTTTATGGATTTATTGGATTTTTAAAGCAATTGACAACTGCCTTCCCATTTCAATCAAAAAGACATACAATCATCGCTCCCCTGCCCCTTGGATAACGGAACAACTTAAAATAGAAAAAACTAAATGCAAAACTCTAGAAAGGCATCAGAGGAGAAATTACACAACTGACTCCAAACTAAAATATAAAAGGCCTTAAAAGAATATCAAGCTTTTTGCAAATGCTCATACAAGTTATGTTGCATCCACCATTTCCAATTCACAGAACTGTTTGCGAACTTTGTTCACAATGGTTAAAAAACTATCGGGCTCAGACACTCAACACACGTCCCCGCCCTAGATAGATCACAGTGTGACAACCTTACTAATTTCTTTGTGAACAAAGTAAAGCATATTCACTCCATGCTTAGTAGCTCTCAGACTGGGGGTGAGTGCTTGCAATGTTCAACACTCCGTCCATCATTTCCTTTGATTTTTGCTTTGTTCGCCATAAGTTGGCAGGGTATGCTCAGACGTGAGTCCCTTGCTCACTTTGCCACTGGATTCAAGCAAGCCTGGCTGAAGACGGCTGAAATGCCAGAAACCGGTCCTAGGAAGCTTGTTTCCGGTCCAGGGAAGACATGGCTTGGCAGTTCGGGCTGGACTGTTCCCATGAGGCACAGGGTCAGACTGATTTTCATATGGCCATGTCTGAACTGGGGTGGCAGAGTGGGCTAAAGAACGGTGATGGATTAAACCCAGATCAGTTGACTGGGGGTGAGTGCTTGCAATGTTCAAAACTCCATCCATCATTTCCTTTGGTTTTTGCTTTGTTCGCCATAAGTTGGCAGGGTATGCTCAGACGTGAGTCCCTTGCTCACTTTGCCACTGGATTCAAGCAAGCCTGGCTAAAGACGGCTGAAATGGCAGAAACCGGTCCTAGGAAGCTTGTTTCCGGTCCAGGGAAGACATGGCTTGGCAGTTCGATCTGGACTGTTCCCATGAGGCACAGGGTCAGACTGATTTGCATATGGCCATGTCTCAACTGGGGTGGCAGAGTGGGCTAAAGAACGGTGATGGATTAAACCCAGATCAGTTGACTGGGGGTGAGTGCTTGCAATGTTCAACACTCCGTCCATCATTTCCTTTGGTTTTTGCTTTGTTCGCCATAAGTTGGCAGGGTATGCTCAGACGTGAGTCCCTTGCTCACTTTGCCACTGGATTCAAGCAAGCCTGGCTGAAGACGGCTGAAATGCCAGAAACCGGTCCTAGGAAGCTTGTTTCCGGTCCAGGGAAGACATGGCTTGGCAGTTCGGGCTGGACTGTTCCCATGAGGCACAGGGTCAGACTGATTTGCATATGGCCATGTCTGAACTGGGGTGGCAGAGTGGGCTAAAGAACGGTGATGGATTAAACCCAGATCAGTTGACTGGGGGTGAGTGCTTGCAATGTTCAACACTCCGTCCAGCATTTCCTTTGGTTTTTGCAATTTCCATAATGTCCAATAAAGAGTTGGGTCTGTTTAAAGCTTTATCTGAAATGTTGGTGTTGATGCTTTGGTGCAGGTAGTGCTGCATGCAATATAGGCCTAGCAAATAGTCTGTGACAGACCTAGCCAAACATTTAACATTTATGTAGCTATTGCCAATTATCGGTTCCTGCTAGTTTGACTACCTAATTTGTGAGACAATCTGTCATTTTCTTATTCGACCAAATATCTGTGATTGAGTGTATTAACCCACCACATGTTAAGTCCAAGATGGTCATCAGATTGTTAAAAATTCTGGTCTTCATCTCGTTCCAGAATAGCATAATGACTATAGTATACCAAGTACTACAGCTGAAGTTTCCTCACTCCAAGATGCAGGAGATCTTAACGTTATACTAAGAAGCTGCAACAGCTGCTATGCCATTCCCCTGAGTCTATGGAGTTTGGTTGTTAAAGCAACCCAAATCAACACTGCAAGCTTATTACCCAAGTTAGAAAAATCTATCAAAGGGCTTTTTGTTTTCTAAGTCCATGGTGGAGGATGAGAATATATTCAATGTGCAAAGTTCTTGGGTGGGTGTCTTTCCTAGGTCATTTGAGTAGTGACGTTCACCACAGCTTAGCCTCACAGTCTGCAACTTCAAGTATTTTAAATACATGAGCTTTGGGAAGTTCAAAATAAGAATGAAAATACATATGGGAGGGGTGCCACTCTGGGATAGTGAGAGAGATTAATGCTGTTTCATAGCCATTCACTTCAGCACCATTGGAAGGCCTGTAATCACCAAGCAGGATAATCAGTCCATAGTGATCCCACCCACAAAATGAGAATCTAGCCTACTCAGTCCCTGCTGCATACCTCCTCTGCCCTAAATATGAGGCAACTATTCTAAATGGTGCCTCCTCAGCCCAGCAAGTCCACACTCCACAACTGCACTGCCCCGGTTACCGCCCTCTTTCCACGTATCATCATTGTGGAAGGTTGCAGAACGACAAATTTCTCTCTTCCATTTTCTGCTCTCATATGTTTCACCATGGATGTCCTGTAGCAAGAAATTAAAAGTTTCTGGCAGGTATGTTTGAACATAGCAAATAGAACAAACTTCAGATATAACTTTTCTTCTGCATTTGAGAAGAAACTATATAGCATCCTCATATGCATATCACAGTGTAGAGGCTGGCACGGTTTTCACAAAAATGGTAGATTAGATGTTCTGTAATAATTTCTGGATCAGGAACAATTCATCGGTCTGAGAACAATTGAATTGGGCTACACTAGATTGACAGAGACTGATAGAAATGCTTGTTGTTATCTTCCTTTCATTGTAGTGAATTTTCATCCATGGCTCCTGGATGATATGAGCAGAGAGACTCTTAATCATTGAGAAGGGATAACGATCTTCTGCAGTGTGCAGAGGTGAAGGGAGTGTCTGTTGTGTCTTATTATGTAGAATGTCATGTGGTAGGTTCAGTTAAGAGGGAATTTGCCGTGCTAGAATACTAAATGTTAGTATTGACAGTTGGATGAGAGCTGAGAAGTGAGTGGCTGTTCTCTCAATTAGCTCACTGTGAGGATCCTAATAAAGTGCTTGCTTCCTCTAACTTTCTCCTGCGAGAAACCATGACTGGCTTCGCTTGCTTTGAACAAAGCAGTCTGCAAGGTGGGCCGAGGGTTCTGGGTGCATCATCCAGACAGGAAGCAGAGAGAGAATTGCTGCCAATTGTTGAGGCCCAGACTGTGCCAGTGAGCAGTTTCCATGTCCTCGCCTTGTAAGCGACTGCCCTGGGGCCTTGCAGAGAATAATGGTGTAAGCACTTGAAGACAGTCCTACCTGGGCTTTCTTATGGCTTGACAAACTTGTCATGTATGCCAACATAGACAGGGAGTACTGAAAAAAAGACATGCCCTCAGCGACTGCTCTGCTGAGTCCTGAGCAATGACACAGTCAGGCAAAGAACATTTAGGATGGACTTCTCCTGCAAGCTCGTCCTTGTTGAGCCAAACTGACTTGTGCGCAAGTCGTTTACGTGTTTATATTGTTGCATGCAAGACAGGCCTGGTTGCATGTAGTGCATGCACACTTAACATTGTTGAAGCGAAAGGCCTAGAAGCAGAGAGCAGGCCAAAGAGTCATTTCATGTTTGCAGTTAATAGGCGTGTGCCTGGATTGCTGAAGAGACAGCTAAGAGAGAGATGACCTTCGGCGCTCCATCCTGTAGAAGACAGAAAGAAAGTAGCAGTAAGCCTTCTCACACACTCTTTTGTGTATCAATGCTTTATTAAAGTAAAATCAAGTGAGACAAGATATAGCAGCCTGGTATAAACTAACGGAGGACAAAAAGAGGTTCTATGTAGTCTGGAAATGTACAACAGATATAAAACAAGATATTTCAAACATGTTAAAAACATGAAGTATAGAATTTTATACATTTTTGAGGAGTTATAGGTGGGAGAGAAAAAGGAGAAAATAGAGGAAAGAACGAAGCTGGGCCAATGATCACTTGTTCTCATCTCCCTCACCTTCGTGACTTTAGACTTTACTTTTGGATTTAACGTTTTCATTGAAGATATTTACTGCCTTTTTCTCTTTCTGATGAAGGCCAATGTTCATCATAGTTTCAGTGTAAAGTTACCATACGCCCATTGGTCTCGCCTACACTACATAAATGTTTAAATAAACCTTTTTTTTATTGCATTCCCTTCAATGCCATCAGCAGACCCCTTCTACCCAGAAGGTCCTTCCTACCCAGAAGCAACCCCTGTCACTACTGTATTTCGCTCATCTCTTCTACAGAGCGTGTTCCTTTGCATCCATGGCTGTGCTCCATCAGTACACATATGTGTATGTATAAATACAAGGTAACAAAATGCAACTCTGAGCTAAATAATTTAACTTAGTACGAAAACCTGAATATCTGATTCATTTGAAGGTTTTGCATCTAAATCACAGACCTCTCTGAGAAATATGTGTCGCTGCATAAATGACGACAAGATATATGTACATATTTAGATAAACTGCGCACCACTCTGAGGTCGATTTGCAAAAGCATTCAAGACTCCAGAAGTATTACTACAGGAGGACCATTTTAAGTACTCTTGCATGTGTTTGTGAATTGGCCCTCAAACATCCAAATCCCTATTTGTAAAAATCCTAAGAGGGGACTGTCCCTTCCATTTGTACTATCTGTATATGAACATTCCCTGAATATTTGCATTTAGTCCCATTTCTTGTGACTTCGGGCTAATTCACAAAGAGTGCGTAAAAACGAGGAGTCCTATTTTGCATATTCAAAAAACCCTTTCTGAATAGGTCCCAGAGTCTCAAACAAGCTTCTGTGGGAAAATGGCCCAAGCTTCAGTGCATTCAGTCTACACTGCTCCGATCTGCTACACAAGAATCCCATCACACAGCATAACTTTCTTCTAAAGACAAGCAGCAGCTCCCGGAGGGCTCATTAGTTCAAATGTGTAACAATAATTGGCATAAGTAGCTTCCGACTAGACACTTTCATACGTAATGTCTCCTGTTGAAAGAAAAACACTCGTAACATCTGTTTGCATAAATTGCTGAGTAATTTGAATTTATTGACTAAATTGCTGATTTTTGTTTACATTTTTGAGAAGACAGTTTGCTTTAATATTCCTTGATAGTCGGTGACATTTAACTGGGATAGCACACACAAAATTAGCAAGCCTAAAACAGTCCATTCGCATCTGGGGCTGAAAGAACAGTTCACAGCGACTTTGCCAATCGAAACACCACAAACGAAATGACCTTCGCCATTAACATTGCCTACACGCCTGCCTGGGAACACAATGAAAAGGTTAGAGGAGGCGGGTCATGGTCACAATAGTTTAAGCCTGTCATACTCACAGTTTGCTGCTGTTTTATGTCATTCACATTAGAAACCCCAATGTCAAACACAGTGTAAAGGAAATGATGTGAGTGTTTTTGTAGTCATTCACTCTACTGCATAAATTATATCTGAACGGACCTGATATAGGAATAGCAAAAAAATCAGAAAGTGCGCGAAACCAGTCCAGCATTGACACAACAGAATGTTCGCAGGCAGTGGTGGGCATGCGTTGGAAAAAATGAAAACGGAAGGAAAAACCAGCAACTGTGAAGCTGCCTGGCGTTTCTTAAGCTAACGCTTGCATATTTGCAATGTGTTGCTGTACTGAAACTGCCCTAGGTCTCTACTCTATTAAAACAAGCCAATCAGCCCAAGCAGGTGTGAGTAGCCAACCCCATCCTTCTTGTGGTGGGGGGAGGGGGTGGGTGGAAGCATGCACAAAAGTAGACCTCGGGGCCTGAGGCCCATCCATTAGGGCCTCGTGGATTCAAGTGACAGTTCTCCACCTGAAGGTGCGTGAAAATGTACATCTCCTATCTCTCTCTCTCTCTCTCACACACACACACACTTTCTCTTTCGCTCTCTCTCTCTCTAGCTTACTACATTGCAACCTCTTGTCATCAACAAAATGGCTAAGCTTAAATGCACATCTGTGTCTGCAGCAAGCTGTACAGGGGGCACATAGTAATAGCTCTACCATTTACACATATATGATCAATTGTTGCAAATTACACCAGATACTCCTGTCTAGGTTAGGTAGGTGAATGAGCAAAAAGTCCTAATTGATGCACGTGCCTGGGAGCAAACTATCAAGGGTATACCTGATGAAGGTGTGCAGCTAGGGAGTGGAGAATACCATATTATTATATGCTTGCTTGGTGGTACATTTTCCCTTAACAAGTTATATATTTCAGACATTCATTTTGTTAAATCTCTGTAAACTCAATGCCATTGCATTTTTTCAAATTGGTTTACCAGTATTTGAGGGTGATTTTGACATTCGAAATTCTATATAACACTTATTCTTCATTTAGTTTTTCATACGATTGTTGCTAGAGAAATGCTTTTGATGCTTTTGGTGAAGAACTGTATAAAATATGCTTGACTCCGTCAGAAAGTGCCAACTTCACCAAAAGCATCACAGAAAAAACACTGACAGCTAAAGTGTCGTCCCAGCAGGCCTAACCCTCCCACGTAAACACCTCCAGCTTTTCTAGACAACAGGACATAGAAACTCCAGGACACATCACACCTTCATTCCCTTTTTTATAACAGCAAACAACAAAAAGGGCATATATTTAAACACATCAAAAGTCAAAAGGACATTACTACAACAAACAGCACACAAGAAGCCAAGTGGCAGCCCCTCCGCTACAGCAGAGGAGTGTGGCCCCACTGCTTTTAAGCAGTGCCAAGTAGAAACATAAAATGATAATAACTTAGAGTTTATATGATTTTATGCTTCTTGTCCTGCTGCTTTGCGGGTGGGCGGGGCTGCTCTGCTCTCGGAGCAGGGCAGGAGTGGTTTGCCCACTCCTAAGTGCGCGATGATTGTTTGGTCGTCCCTCTCGGTCCGCCCAAACCAGTCATGTGCACTTTCCCCGTTCTCCATGAAGGCTGCCTTTCTGCCTGCATGGAGAACATGACCACTCCTCCATCCCCTGGCTGAGCGCCGTATGACGGCGCTCAGACCAATCACAATGCTGCATTGCAGCATTGTGATTGGCTTAGGGGAGGGTGTCTGGATGCCTGCTTCCTGTTCCTGGAGTCACAGGCAGGAGAGCAGGAGCAGAGATGCGGGACTCACCCTCAAGTTAAGTTTTGTTTTGAGTCTAAACTTTGATTTTTGTCCATCAGCAGAGGGCTACTTGGAGTGCAGGGTAAGGTACTAAGAATGTTAGGGGAGTATTGAGGGTTACTAGGCCTGGCATTATAAGACTTGGTGATTGCACCCTTCAGCATACATCAGCATCGGGAAGGTTCTTTTCTTCTTGGGTTTCCTGGCTTGTGGGTGTGCTTCATGCATTCTATCTCATTGGTGGTGGGAGAGTATTGGATTGGAGATGGTGCTAGTATCGTTCTGGTTTAAGCAAAAATACTAAGTTTTGAGAAAGAGGGAGAAAGGAGAGGAAAAGACCAGAGGAGAGATGTGGTGAGATATGAGGAGGAGAAAACTGAGGAATGAGATTTCTAGGAACATTTGAGGGTCTTGTAATGCAAATCAAATTTAGCAACAAAATCATTAACCAGGTTTGGCATGGGTCTCCTATCCACAGATCACCAGGTGGACATGTGTACGGAGTCTCCCACTAATTTAGGCAAGGGCCTGCCTGTCCTCCCTTGCCGACGCACACGGGAGGTTTAGAGGTGTCCCTTTTTTCACCTGGCTTGTGCTCTGGCAAAGCTGTTTGGCAGTGATAACTGTACACCATTGCATACACTTGCAACATTAATCGTATCCTTGAAAATTGCTTAGAATGGGATTATTTTTAAATGGACGTGACTCTTTTGAGCATAAATGCTGGTTAGAAAGCAGCAAGAAACAGTCACAGTAGTATCAAACAAATAACTCTTTAACATTTGTATGGCACTTTTCATTTGGTCGATTAAAACTGCTGATTTTAATTGTAACTATAGAAAGTACCATACGTTGCCACAATGTGTCATTTTCAAGCTCAAATATTGATTTGTATGTGAAAAACATCCAAGGGATTTACAGAAAATAAATCAAATAAAAATGCTCTTTTCAGATTTAAATGCTTGATCAAATGTATGCACATCCTTGTCTCTGTCACCTGCTCATCTACTCCAGCTCCTCTGCGACTTCCTAAATCATAGACCTTGAGACCTTCTTCGAACTTAGGACACGTTGAAGTACTAGGTTAATTACTTGATATCAGGTTAGTGTGCACTATCCTTTAATAGTAGTGAGCAGACCAGAGTATCGGCATCTTCAGGACTATAGACTTGTCTTCAAGTCTTGCTCCAGTGACTTCCCTCCAGTTCACCTTGATTGTTCTTGCTCCGGACCCTTCCTGCAACCTTGGTCTTTTAAATGTGTTTATGCAAGTACTAGAGACTTTTCTCTGTGTTTCTCTGATGAACAGTAGTGCCTAGAGAATTCTCCTCAGAGCATTTGATTCATGTGTGATCTTTGTACCGAGATCAGTGATCCTAGTATACCTTGGGAGTGTCATACTCCGACCTGTGCTCCTTGTATACCTTGGGAGCATCATACTCCAATCTGTGTTCCTAGTTTTACCTTGGGAAGGGCCTACTCCAATCTGTGTTCCTAGTTTACTTTGGAAGTGCCAGAAACTCCAACCCAGGTTTCGAGTGTAATCTTGGGAGTGCCAGAAACTCCTACCTATGTTTTGAGTTTAACCTTGATAGTGCCAGAAACTTCAACCTGTGTTTTCAGTGTAACCTTTCAGAGTTCCAGAAACTCCAACCCATGATTTAAGTGTAATCTTGGGAGTGCCAGAAACTCCAACCCATGTTTCGAGTGTAACCTTCGGAGTGCCAGTAAAGCTCCAACCCGTGTTCTGAGTTTTATCCTGGGAGTGTCAGAGGCTCCAATCAGTATTTTGAGTTTATCCTTGAGGGTGTTAGATGTTCCTATCAGGCAACCTGGTTATCTGACTTTCATGCTGTATAGTAGAAGAAGCATTTAAGTGAATGTTGCTAAAATTAATGCAATGACAATGTTTAAAAAGACCTGCTAGTGTAATGATGGTAATTGTCTTTTTGTTTCTACTGTATATCGTCTTCACAAAACCATGCATCCCTACCATTGCAAATTCAGAACATCTCAGGGGCGACATATCCTGTTAAGATGTGTGCATATCCGCAGAGCAGATCTACCACAAATTTCTCCTTTCTTATTTTGTCCCTACCCCACTTCCCCGATGGATAGTATGTGACTTAGGAGTCACGTCCCTGTGTCTCACTCTTTCCTGAGAGGGATAGGAGGTCCAGCATCAACTCCAGTGTCGGCTCCAGAATTGGGATCAAGTGAGTGCATCACAGAGTCAAGCTCACATTAAAATAAAACAAGCATTGGCATAGCCGATAGGTCTCACTTTTGGGACCTTGTAAGTATTTAGTTATTCAGCACAATATCCTTGGTGCAACAACATCAACCGTTGCATGGCTAAACACTTATAAGGTCCCAAAGGCGAGACCTATTGGCTATGCCAATGCTTGTTTGCCAAGGTATGTTTCGGAACATTAAGCAGCAACTGTGCTTAGAGTCTTTTAGTTAAGTTTTTAGTGGAGCCAAGCTATAGGGAATTTCCATAGTCAAGACGAGAGAGTACGTCGGATTGGACACCATTTCTTCTGGAGGGAAGGGCTAGTCGATCTAGGATTTTTCAAAGTGTTCCAAGGATGCCATAACAGGTGGCAGCAAGTATTTTTCCTTGTGCTTCCTCAGAGAGGGAATTTACATGCCACATTCCCAGGCTTTCTATGGGGAAGGTAGGGGTTGGTGCATTGCTGAGCCACTTCAGCCATTCGAGACTCGACTGGGGGTTGGATCTATTACCCAGAACCATAATTTCTGTCTTTTCCCCATTTAGTTGGAGACAGCAGTTTGCCATGCATCTGGTTACTTTTTATAGACAGGGGGCCAGCTGCTGGTAGTGTGCTCCTTTACTAGGTTTGAGGGAACTGACCAGTTATCTGTCATCAGCATACGTAACAATTGACCCTTCAAATTCCTGAACGTTGTCAGGGAGCGGGCGCATATGTAAGTTAAAAATATGGGACTGAGAGCTGGGCCTTGTGGCATTCCGCACGTTAGGGGAGAAGAAGTGAGCCAATTTAAAGCATCAACCTTTATTCTGGCTTCATGCCTCATTCTGTGTGAGAGTATCTCATGGTCTACGTATCAAATGAGGTGCTCAGGTCAAGTCGGATAATGGCAGCGGACCCTCCCTAGTCCAGCAGCATTTCTAGCTGCTCTGTAACTGCTAAGAGTGTGGTTTCAGTGATGGGGTGAAGAAGAGAGTTTCCTTCTAGAAATAGGGAGAGACTTTGGTTTACATGCTTTTCTAAAAACCTTCCTTGTTGCTGGGAGCAGGGATATGGGCTTATTGTTACCGGAGCATGAGACCTCGAGGCAGATCGTTTTACTAGTAGTTTTCCTATAGCATGTTTCCATGCAGGAGGGACTAGTCCAGTATTAAGTGAGAGCCTGAGAGGTTCAAGTAGCGCTGGAAGGATACATTCCATTCCATGAAGGAGTTTGTGGGGCGGTGCTGGGTCTAGAGGGGACCCCAATTTCACTTTGCTGAAAAGCGTTTGGATGTTTCACTAGTAATGGGGGGGAGGAGTCTGTGAAGCATATGGTGGGCAGGTTAGGAGTACTTTTCTCTAAGATGTCTTTAGTTGTATTGTTTGTCTTCTGTAAGGAACAATATATGTCAGAATTATTTTTTTAAAGAACGCTGAAAATTCATTGCAACATGCTACTGTGGGTTTTGGGAGGTTGGTGCCAGAGGTGTACGGTGGTGAGGCGTTTGAAAATTTGAATAATTCCCTTGGGGATTTTGCTGCCTTGTCAGTTTTGGTTTCATAATAGGAAGCTTCGGCCTTTTCTGATTTCTGATGGCTAAACGATAGGCGGTTTTCTCGCGTTCATCATATGTTTTCTTTCATTTCCTTTCTAGCTTATTGCATTCTTTTTTTCAAGGTTAGTAAGTGAGGGGTGAACTATGAGGAAGTTTTTTCCTTGTCGCCTAGTTTTATCAAAGTTATTGGAATAAACTCATTAAGGGATTGTATGACCCAGTCTCCCAGTTTATTTTTTGCTAGAGTGGAGTGATCACCTAGGGCGGGGTTAGAGGTAGCTAGAATAGATTTCTATTTATTCTTGTTGAGTTCTCACCACTTACGGTCAATTCTAGCTACTGGTGTAGGCCTATTGCTGGCAATTTGCAGTATAAAGTTATTGGTATCAGGAAGTGGCCTGACCACAGCATGGGACAGGGCTTTTTGATCCTAAGATTGGGATCATTACTATAAAGAGTGTCGCGGAAATGTTCTTTTTCATGGGAGGGCCGTCAACTCATTGTGTTAATTGTAAGGAGCCATGGTCATGTAGTATACCTGACGATACCAGGTTATCGATGGCATCAAAATGATCATTAAAATCCCCGATAGGGTTAGACTCATTTTCCAATATTAGACTGGCAATCAGATCCGGGAAAGCCTCTGAGATCTTGGAGCCTGGTGCTGGGTGTCTGATGATCAGGACCCCTGAGAATGTGGAGGACATATTGATGGAGAAAGGTTCTCACAACCGGGGCTGGGGAGAGGATTATAGGAGCATCTTAAAGAGTCTTTTGGTCTTATGGTCATTCCTCCACCAGCTTTATCAACACAGTCTTTCCTGCATATGAAGTGACCTGCTGGTAATGCTTGGTTTATGTCAGGTATAGAGTTATCATGTAGCCAAGTTTCTGTGAGGAATACGACATCTGGGCATTCGTCCTCAATAAGTGTAAAAAGCTCTAATTTGCGGCATTTGAGGGATCTGCAATTAATCAAAAGCAGACTCCAGCTTTTAACTGAGGAATGTTCAGACGTGTCTTCCCTGGTTGCGTGCAGAGAGAACTTGCAGTTCGGGCATTGCCGCCTTGCACTTCTAGGTTTATGGGGTGACATTTGTTATTGTTAGGCATAGTCCTTAGTGCATATAACTGGTGTGGGGTGTAGCATACATTACTTGTAGAGACTTGGACAGAGTTCTTGGCCTTTTGTCCAGTTTGAGCGAGGACATGAGTGCACGCTGTGCGCGCCCATCATTTATGCTGGCAAAGCTAAAAAAGCCTAGAGTGCCAACCTCACAGGCGTCTTTAGAGCTAAAGTGAAAAGTCCTTCAATTTCACTTCACGGTTAGTGTCAATTCGGTATTTTTAAAAGTTTTGTCTTAAAATCACATAAAAATAGATCACATCAATTTTTAGCAGTGTTTCCTAAAGTACATGTTCTCCTTTTGGAAAGCAGTGCTGCGCGATGCCCAGTCACACGACCACGCCCTAGCCATTATTTATGCCGGCAATGCTAAAAAAGACTAGAGCGCCGACCTCACTGGCGACTATAGAGCTAAAGTTTTTCAATTTCACTTCCTCGTTGAAAAAGTCGGAAAAGACAAAGGTGCTTTAGTTGTATTTTATTTCTATAAGGCAAGCCCATATTTATATATTTCCTCCATTCTCTAAACTAGCTGGAAATGTGTCATACCAGTTCACGTACTTTACGGGAACAGGTTTAATCTCTCTGACTGTACTGCTCATACTGAGTGCTATGGGCACATACGGTTGGTGTAGAGCAAAGTGTTCCGCAATCCATTCACCCTCCTCTAATCATTGTTCGTCGTTGACGCTTCCCATGTCCAGGACCAAAGATCCCGCGCATGCAAGATGGCCGCCATCTTGACAAAGCTGCAGCAAGGCAGGTAGAGCTAGAAGAGATACAATTTCACAGGTTGTTGCTAAATATAAGGCTCTATGTAAAATGATGCTGCCTCATGCCAAGGTGATCTATGGGGATGTGTCTGACTTCGCAAGGTCAATCAATTGTCATAATTAAGTCCCTCATTGTGCACTTTCTCCTTTCACACCAGGTATTCACATAGGTAACACAGTTATCTTTTACTGATGCGCATCACAAATTGAGTCTTTAATCATTCCCACTGCCACAACCTCTAAGCGCAAAACTGGGCACCGGAATTGTCAGGGGGAAAAACAGTTTATTCTCCTTCTGGTGGAGAAATAAATGCTTAATTGGGAATATTACAGCAAACCAGAGAGGAAGCATATCCTCGTCTGAAACCTAGCACAGTAGCTGAAACAATGTAACTGATGTTTTAATTTGCCATTCTGAAAGGAGTCATTTACAAGAGCCAGATTTGCAGTTGCGTTGATGTTTCAAGCCCCCAGTGGGAGAGGGCTCTGCTCACTATATTTAAACACTGAAGCACTTCTGTTTTTAGTTTAGGGTTTCTCTAAATATCTTTAATCCTCTTTCAAGGACTCAAATCCCCTGGGTCTAGAAACCCAGAAGGACATCAACCAATCCTGATTCTCATTGGACGCTTGATGTAAATGATCCAGATGTCCCCTTGTGCTTCGAGGATTCGAGGCGCTAACTCGAGCGCTTCCTAGATAGCTTCTGAAGTGAATTGAGCCATCTGATGATATCTGTCGATGTGGGATGGTGGCAGGTACACCTCCACCTGCCCTCTGAGAATCTCGAGGTGCACAAGAAGACCCCGAGGACGAGGCTGGTTCTGCCGTAAGATGAGAACACTGTCATTATGCTATAGAATCGCAGTTCAATAGTTCCAGATCACTTTTATTTATTTGTAACGTTTTATATAGCGTAAACATGACCCTATCGGGTATCAGAGCGCTTTACAATTACCAGATGACATGTATAGGGCAATGAGTGCACCACTAACATAAAATAACATCATAATATGACATAACGCAAGTAGCATAATAATCATAACATATTGATTATTGAGTCTTTGGACAATGCACGTCCCTTTAAATGTCCCATATGGTTTGTATACCCATGCCTCATCTCTCTATGAACATCAGACACCCAGCAACGAGGCTAGGAGCCAACATAAGAATGTAGTCACAGTAAGGAGGATGCAAAACAGTGGTAAGGCATTTCAGAGAGAAGGCGTATTTGTAAATAAGACTTGTCCATCTCCAATGAGATTTTTTTAGACCATGGAACATTCAAAAAGGTCTGTGACACTCAACGTAGTGGACGGTTCTGGAGAGTCTGAACCTGACCCTCAAGAAGCCTGGTGTGCAAGAGAGAGTGACTTGCATTAATCGGGCTGGAAATTTGCTAGTCAGGGGAGGCTACGTTGGCCATGATGGACCTGGAAGACCATGTCAAATTTCCTGAGGCTGAAAACTGCCCAGACTGCCACTCTCTGGACACTTTGCAGGCTGAATACAAATGACTTGATATTCACAAATGTAAGTGTGCTGTTAAACTCAGAAGTGTGCGGTAATTCATGTGATCACATATATCAACATTATGAGTACTGAAGTCATTACCGCACATCTCCATTTTTACACATGGACATTTCAGGGACTGGGGGAGATATGTCGGCAAATTTGGATACATCAATTCTGCATGTAATTTGACATTTTTCTTGGTAAACTAGAAATACAAGGTATTAATTGCACCCAGTACGTACTGCACTCCAGGATGACGGTATTTGCTGGAAGTTAGTGAGTGTGGTAAACACCTCAGCACATTGGGGGGCACTTGTCATTGGGGCCTATAAAGTTTAGCCCAAAATTATTTCCTAAAGCTAAGGTATACATCTACAGTAAGGGAAAAAAAAAATAGTAGTTCATTTGTTGAGTACTGCACTGGCATGACAACTGAGGGATGCCACGTGGCACATGTATGATGCAAATGAGGGGTCCGTCAGACCACTGTGCAGCTCTGTACCATGTAATTTTGATAAGCTGTTGCATCAGGGCGCAGGGCCAGCACACACTTGAGTGATTCCAGCGCGTTTTAATTTTGGAATGCAAAGAGATCATACAGATAATTGGGAGAGGATGTGGTCTCAGAACTAGACTGCCGACTTTTGAAGCTGGAAAACCAAGAGCCTCGGGGTCGACTGTAATTCTTAAATCACTTAATCTCCCCGTGCATACCAAAACAAGCACAAGCGCGAGCGCCTCGCGCGGCAGCAGGGGGAGGGGAGAGAGGAGGGGGCCTGCGCGATTCCCTGGCTGGAGCGAGCAGCGAGGCACGATAATTGATAACATATGCCGCCAGCTGCTCGCTCCCGCAAGTGAATCAACAGACGTGCACGCGTTGCCATTGGAAGCAATGCAACGCGTGCACGTTTTTGCCTGCAAAAGTGTTGCGATGGCTAAAGGTCTTTTTCCTAAGCAGCGCATGCGCGCTGCGTAGGCGAGACCTAAAAGGGAATATAAATTGCAGTATCACATTACATAGCTAGATTAGTGAATGCAAGAAGGCAATCCATGGGTCTTAGGTTCATCTTCTACCCTTCCGGTTTCAGTATGTTTGCCATGTCTTAATGTTGTTTGCATGAAAGCACTGTTATATATGTTTATTTTGTATCATTGCTGTGATAATATATCTAAACCTAAAAAAGTATTAGTATATATATTCATTAAGATAGTTCTTGTATTTGTTGAACAGTAGTCATTAATATTGCTTTGTGACTTCTTAACTATATTTAGCATTAACATAGCCTTTATGCACAGTACCGTGATATTAAATATAGCTTAGGCATCTGCTACATCAATCAGAGACATTGCTATATTTCACTGTCATCCGGTTCAAATGATCTGCATATAAATAAATTACTGATACTGATAAATGTAGTACTGAATTGTACATACGACAGTGCATTATTTCAGGCCAGATACCTCAAAATCAGCTAAATTGATTTGCATAAAACTAATCAGAGGCACTAGTACCCTCTTGAGACTCTGTGCCTGTTAACATTAGTGTTAAAAGGTCCAGCCATTTGCGATGTGCGACTGAGTACAATAATGAAGGGAAGTTTAGCAGAAAACATGTTTTTGGGGGAGTTCCTCTATATTTTTAAAGGCTTAGTTAACTTTCACTAAATGGAAATGTCTGAGGGCATACAGTAATCCTGTTAAATTTGCCACACTTGGGAGGATATATTGGTTCATATGTACTACTTATACAAAACAAGGAAATTTACATAGAACCTTGGTTGTAACCTTAACTATGTAAATGCTGGCTAGTATCTGCATGTCACAAAACTATAAATATTCAGGAAAGTGCTGCATGCCCAGCTTTATGTTTCTCTCATAGCAGGCCAAAAGGAAAGCATTCGGGAAAGGCCACAAGGCGAGCATTTGGGAAAGGCTTGAAAAGGGCCCAGCATCTTTCGCGCTGTATGTCTCAATTAGCCGCAGAAACCACAAGGCATACCTGGAGGGCCATTTTCACATGTTCTTAAAACAAAAATTGGATAATGCATGGACATTGACATGGGGATAGGCTGAATTATTTTACATACATGGCACAATGTACAGAAGACTGCAGAGAAGCACATACCTTGTATACGCGACACTGGTAAATGTAAATGATAGGCATGTGAATACTCAAAGCATATTCATTATTTACCATATATGCACACTTAGGTCCTAATTCTCAAATGTACTCATTCGTGTCAGTTTATTCTTTTTAGTATTCGCAAAACTGCACTTTAATAGTAAGTTAACGAGTGTGGAGACTCCTATCCTGTCAACCTTTTTATGTGCAGAGTTCTCCACCCCCACTGTGGAGTCTCCGCACTCATAAACTTACTATTCAAATGCAGTTTTGTGACTACTGCAAAATAGTAAACTTAGATAAACTCGTACATTTACCTTTGTGAATCAGGCCCTGAATCACTTGCAAGACACCTGCAACACAAATACTTTTGACAATTTCTTTAGTGAACTAGCAAAGCATGTAAGGCAAACATGCAACATGCCTTACAGTGCTTAATTTGAGCCAGTGGTTTCTGGTGCTCAGCACCTGGAAATTAGTCGCCAACACCCGTGCTGTTCATGAGCACCAGTTAGGGACACATTGATTTACGGGGAGATTTCGGGCCATATTATCAAGGAGCAGCGATAACATTATCGCCGCTTTAGCGGCAGGAAACTGCCGTTAAAGCGGCGATAATTGGCTTGATAATATGCCCTTGTGAATTCCCATAGAAGCCCAGGTTCTGGTGTGAACCTGGGCTTCTATGGGAATTCACAAGGGCATATTATCAAGCCCATTATCGCCGCTTTAGCGGCAGTTTCCTGCCGCTAAAGCAGCGATAATGTTATCGCCGTTCTTTGATAATATGGCCCTAAGTGATTTGTGCCGAGGCCGAGATTGGAACCTGGTTTCCCAGCTCTGAAGGCGGCAGCTCTGGGCATTACGCCACACCCTCTCCCCATTGTCATGGTAAGCTGTTGGTTCTGTATTTGGCGGCACTAACAGGAGAAATGGGCTTGTGCAAGCTTCCTGCTGACGAGCACTTATTTTTTTTACAAATTAACGACAGATACCTTGAGATCAACACTGATCTGCTTTGGTTTTGCCTTGTACTTTCAGAATTTCTGCACATCCCTTTATCTTTATTGAATGTTGCACCATTATCAACAACGCACTTTCTTCTCTGCAAACCTACTTTTCACCCCCCATTTTACTTGCGCTTCTGAGAGCACTTCATATTGTTACATTGTTTCTAAAAGTACATTATTGGAAAATACCATTTTATAGAAACGATTGATAATATGTGTATTTATTTATTAATGAAAAAAACACCAAACTTCACGTTCTTCCAGCCACTACGGAGATTTGAACGCAAGAAGAGTCCAAAGATATGTAAGGTACAACCTTTTTTATCTGGTATTACTTTATCCTAGCTTATGTTGAAGCATGACTCTCTGAAAAGTTGTTTTTTAGAAAATTTCTTACCTGGTGGTCGCTGCTCTCTCCTCTTAACATGGTTTTTAATGTTTTCCAAAGTTAGTGCTGTGGAGGCCCAGAGACCATTCTCCTTGCTTTTGTCATTTGATGGAATGTTGCTGGACAAGGCGTGTGTTTTTAAATGAAAGGCCCACGTTGGACTGTAAGGTGAGGCTAGGTTTTTAAAGTAGCTGAGAACTTTGCTCCAGTAAACATTGTAAATGGTGCAAATGATTTCAACCTATATTCCAAAGAAAGACAATGGAGGGGCTACAATGCTGGTTTCCCCTACTCACATTTTTCGAGATTGAGACAGAGTCTGACTGAATGATTATGAAGATTTTGCCATCTGTCTATGAGCTTTTTTGGGACCCCTTTATAGGCCACATCAAAATAATCCAGCCAGAACACTTCCTAGTTCCTCTCGATGATTTGTTGGATTTACAAAACTGACAACTGTGTTAACTTGAGTGAATGAAAGATATGTATTGAAGGTTTACCCCTGGCTTTCCTGCTTTGTAACATGATCTCAAAGTCAAGTCTGTTGTGAAGTACAACAGGGCCCAGTCTGAGTCTCCATTTTAGTTTAATGTTTTCGCTTGACATCATTTCCTAATGGTGACTTTTTATGTTTTACACACACCATAATGTACCAAGAAACTATTATACATGCAGTTAATGTCTTAGTAAGTATTATTATGTTATTCGGACACTCTGCCCAAGGCTAGGCACATAGAACATGATGCCCTTGTATTTGGATGTCTGGCTGGATTCAGCTCTAAGGCTCCAGATAAACCATCGCATCAGCTCCGCACCTTTGACAAAGTGCGATTCAAACAGTGCTTTTATTATATAAACAGCCTCTGTGCTTCATTTGGCAGAGAAGCCCTTCTGCTGGGATTGACCTGGAACATGATGCACGGTGACTGAGATGCAGTCCTGCTGACTCTGATCTCTATCCTGGAAAAGACCATAGCTTGTTCTACACAGGCTGGCTTCCTGACACATCATACTCAAGTAGGGGGGTTAGGCTATCCCAATGAATCTGACAAAAGGTACTCCCACTATGCTCTCCATAGTATAGGTGGTGTTAGGTTGGAATATAATCATATAGTAATGGTATAAAAGGATGATCTGTTTATCTTTTTCACCATTCTTGTAATTGACCCCCAATATATGTCATTAATTATTATTGCATACACTTATAAAGCGCACAGCTTCCCAAAAAGGGTTTCCCTGTGCTGAGCAAAGGTAAGGAAATCCAGATTATCAGCATTAAAACAGCCAGGTCTTTAGATCTTTACAAAATGCAAGTAGAGAAGTGTAATTTCTTAGGGGCTTGGGAAGGGAGTTTCACAGTTTCGGACCCAGGACTGCAAAAGAGTGTCCTCCCATACGGACCAAATGAAATATAGGGACAATGCATAAGGCAGTTTGAAAGATTTCAGCGTACGAGTGGGCTGATAAAGTACCACCAAACTCTGAATTTACCGAGGCCCTACCTTGACTCTGGCCTTGAATATGTAGCACAGAGCCTTGAATTGAATGCGCTTTGAAACTGTAAGCCAATGAAGCTCTTGCAAAAGGTGTGATACTGAAGAGTGCTTCAGGAGCTGAAACAGAAGTCCAGTCACTGAGTTCTGGACCATCTGTGGATGTCAAACGGATGCCTGATCGAATCCCAAGTACAAGATGTTACTATAGTCCAGTCTTGATAAAATTTGAGCTTGGATCACTATCCTTTGGGCTGACTGGGGAATCACCCAGATGATATTTCTTACCCACTTGAGTGCAGTGAAACAAATGGACGTAACCTTGACCACATGAGGCTTCATGGTGAGATTCTCATCCAGAAAAAAGCCCAGATTCTTAACCCTGGTGGACAGGTCAGGGAGAGTCCCTAGAAATTCCGGACAATGTTCTGGGCCCCAGAGTTGGGGGCTCTTACCCAAAAACATGACCTCGGTCTTATCACTTTTGAGCTTGAGAGAGTTATATTCATCTAAGTGGCGATTCAACTCAAGGGAGGATAAGACCGGACGGTCCATGAGCCTGTGAAGATGACTAAGAAAAAATTATTTGAGTGTCACCTGTGTAAGAAAATAGGGTCAGCCCACAACTCTCCACTACATTTGCCAGTGAGCGGACGTAGATATTGAATAACATTGGACTTAGCACTGAGCCCTGAGGTAATCCAGAAATTAGAGCCCACGTATTTGATCTGACGTTGGCCGAAAAGACTTGAAACGCCTGATGCTTTAGGAAAGATGTTAACCAGGCCAAAGCTGTTCCTTTGAGACCCAATGTTGTCAATCTTTTGAGGAAGATGGAATGGGACACAGTGTCAAAGGCTGGGCTAAGATCTAATAAAATATAGCTCAGCAGTCCCCGACCCCATCCCCCATCCAGGAGACGTCTAAGATGATCAATGAATCCTAGGAGGGTGGATTAAGTACTGTGTCTGGCCCTAAAACCCAACTGCAAAGGATGTAAAAGATTGTGAGCCTCCATGTCAGTTGTAAGCAGTGCGTTCACATTTCTCCAAAGTTTTGGAAAACTAGGTGGCAGAGAAATTGATCCGAAATTCAACAATTTAGGCAGAGCAAGATTAGTTTTTTTTAAGAGCAGAAGTACCTTAGCATGCTTCAAGCTTTGAGGAACAAAACCCTCTCAGAGAGGAGCTGATGAGATTCATCACCACCTGCGATAAATCCATACCCAGCAGGCAGAGCTTAGAAGGTGGTAGGGGATCCAGAGGAGGGCCTGATTTAATTGACTGTAAGATAGCAGAGAAAGTAGAGATATCCAACGGGGGCCACAATTTAATATTGGAAGTAAGATCAGATCTATTCATGCTGTCGTTAGGCGCTTGCTGGATGTGATTCAAAGTGCAGCTGAAGACAGCAGACTCAACAGACTGTTCCACCCTTAAGGTCCTTGGACAAATGAAAATGGATATCTGCTTTTAAATGAAAAAAAAGTACGCTCCCCGCGCTGCATATGAGAAAGCGAGGATGCGGGAGAGGTTTTGCGAGGGTTGGAGAGTTATTTTACCCCATTGAATGGCACCTTAGGACAGTTTTAAGCATTAGCCATTTTGTCGGAATAGAATAGTGCTCGTGCTGTTCTACAGAGCCAATAATAGTTTTTTATCGCTGTTCTAAAGTTATTTTTGGATTCTTCGTCATCAAACTTGCTCCGGAGCCTTTCCAGGCCCTTATATTATTTATTTTTCTAGCTGAAGCGTTTCATTGAACCAGGGAGTCAGCGGTGGGATCTAGCTGAGTGAATATATGAGGCTCGTAGAATTGTCTCCAGAGAATTAGAGATCCAGCTGTCTATCAGCCCCTGATCAGAATCAACTCATTGCTCCAGAGCAGGTTTGATGCTCAGCAGATGTAAGTTCAAGGCCGGAGCATCAAGTTTCAACCAAATCCTAGTTGTTGGATATAAATAGATAGGTAGGTAGGTAGATAGGTAGATAGATAGATAGATAGATAGATAGATAGATAGATAGATAGATAGATAGATAGATAGATAGATAGATAGATAGATAATACTCATCTGTGCTTCAACTCAAGTAAAAGAAAAAAGAGAAAAATATATGTACACTATTCTCCGCTCATTTGACATGTTTAAAGAATTATGATAATATCAATTGTTAAACTTCTAACAATGTATTCATAAAAATGTTCAGTATTCTTCTATCTTACTTTTCAATTCACTTTCTCCAAATACTCTCGTAAAGCCTCAGTATCATTTTTTATTCCACCATGCTTTTAGGCAAGCAAAACACTGCTCGATCCCACTGATGTGTCTTGCTCTGCAGCATATTGATGCCACAGAAAACCTCAAGCCCTTCAGTCTCCTTGTCTTATAATTCTGGTCTTAGCCGTGGATGTAATTTTCGGCTTCTATCTTCTTGAATTGTCATTTTCAGCCTTGAAACTGTTCTTCAGCATCCAGCCCTGTGAATCTAGAAGCGCTTTATGAAAGCAACATCCACTCGCGCAATTTACATCATAATTTTCACTTTCGGTGCATATTTTCAAAGATCAGACATTTGAATTGCCCTTTTTTCAATTACTCAAATTGTGTTACTTGCTATTCCGTCACTACAGCTTTGGAATATGGAATGCCCATAGATAAATAATTCATTAACTGCCTTCATTTGAAGACTCCACACTTCCTGCCATCAACCTAGCTTATTTTCTGCCGATTGCATGATCTGTAAAACTTTTAATCACGAGATTGACATGAAAAATAGGTTGTGTCCAAATAAAAAACACAGATTTTTAGAGGTTTCTAAAAAAAAAAAAAATCTTAAATTAGATCAGATAGTGCCTTGTTTCTGTGTTTTGACACTATCCAAGGTTAAGCTGTGACCATGAATATTAATTTAAGAGAAAGATGCATGAGGAATAGAGCCTATATCTCAATTAAACAGCATGCTTTTCACCACCTAGCTCTTCAGATAATTTTACACCATAACTCCCAGCGCTTTGAGGCGGCCAAGGGGCTACAGACAGAGGGGCATAAGGAAGTGGCGGAGTGAGGCGTTAACATCTCAATCCGCCACTTCAGAAACACAAAGCTACACCATATTTACAAGGATATGGTGCAGCCTTGCGTTTCCCCCTGTGCTGGCGCTATACTTAGCAGTGTAGCGCCAATGCAGGCACCCTTGCACGATAGTGCAAGGGTGTCTGCGTGCAGGAGAGGATTGCTTATGTGTAGGAAGGTGTCCCTTTCTTCACATAAACAATCCTAAAATTCCATTTTATCACTTTTATGTGTGCTGCTTCATACAGCACGCATGAAAGTCACAAAATGGCATTTATTTTACAGATAGTTTATGTACAGGAAGGGGGACCTTCCTGTACATAAACAATCCGTGGCAGTTTGCTTTTTTCATGTGTGCTGCACAAGGCAGCACACATGGAAAAAGCAAAAACGAGGAGAAATAATGCATTTCTCCTCGTTTTTCCAACTTAAGACCAGGTTTTTCCTGGTCTTAACTTTGGCGCTGCCTCCTATGTATGTTGCCCTTGTACACAGGGGGCAGGAACGGCTACCGCAACACCCACTGCCCACCCCATCACCCACTGCCCACCCCTTTCACGCTAACCATAGCGTGAAAGGGGGCCTTATTTACAAGGCAGCGTTAAGCCACGTTAAGTGCCTTAACGCTGCCTTGAAAACCAGGCATAGCTCCTATCGGCACCACAACGTCGGAAAAAGTGACGCTGTGGTGGCAATAGGGGCTTGTACACATGCCCCAGAATCATATAAGCAAATAACATAACATAACATAACACATAAAGTGTAACATCATACAACAGTAATAAAGTGCAACAGAAAATACATAGAACATAATGTTGTAGAGATTCCTAAAACATGGCTATTTTAGTAAAAACACAGTCTAAACATGCATAACACATGATAGGTACAGGTAAAATTTTAACCACTACACTTGCTGCTTCCACAGACACCTTAAATGACCCTGAAGGAATAAACTCACCTCTAGATAAAGCAAAGGTATGGCTCTTTTTACCTGGGTTACTTTTATTAGGGCTGAGATTTAAAGGAAGCTACTATACAAGATTTAGAAAAAGACATAACTTTACTAGAGCTACAAACGGCCCTTGCCGAGCTTGCTCCAGGCAAGGCTGCCGGCCCAGATAAAATACCCTTAGAGCTATATAAAATTCTCGATAATATCACAACACCGCTCCTTCTAGACTTATTTATAAGTATTCAGTTACGCACCAGCTCCCCTAATTCTTGGCGGGAAACGAATATAGTTATTTTTCCTAAAAAAGACAAACCACCCAATCTGACCACATCCTACCGCCCAATCTCTCTGATAAATTCAGACTCGAAGCTCTACTCTAAGATTCTAGCTAATCGTCTCGGAGGGATCGTCGAGCGTCTGGTCTCCCCGTGGCAGCATGGCTTCGTTCCGGGCAGGGGCACGACGGATCATATCCGTCGGGCCATTGCCCTGTTCGAGGCCGTGGGTGTCTCGGGCGGCCGGATGTCGATGATCCTTCTGGATGCAGAGAAAGCCTTTGATAGGGTTTCATGGGCATTTCTCTGGGCGATACTCGAGCAAAATAAAATTGGGCCCTGTCTCATGAAATCCATAAAGGCTATGTATATTACGCCAAAGGCAAAGGTTGTGGCAATGGGTCTTGAGTCTGGGTACCTTGACATATTTCGAGGTACTCGTCAGGGTTGCCCATGTTCTCCGATTCTTTTCGCCCTTTATATAAACCCTCTAATTTTGAAATTGTTAACAACACAGTCTATTAAACCTGTTACAATAGGGCCATACGACACCAAAGTCCTCGCGTATGCGGACGATGTGGCCATAATAACAACTCATCCCGCTGAGGCTTTATCTTCAATTGAACAGATTACGCAGGGGTATGGTCGCCTTTCTGGATACTCTTTAAATAGAGATAAAACAATGGTTATCTGCACTCATAACACCCAATTCATTGATTCAAGTAGAGTTGATAGAGCAATGTATCTTGGAATTCGGATATCCTCAAAAATAGAGGAAATAACTGAAATTAATTATGATCCCCTCCTCCAAAAAATTAAGGATGATCTAAAAAGGATAGATGGTCTGCACTTATCAATTATTGGAAGAGGGAACTTTCTTAAAATGAATATACTACCTAAGGTCTTATATTTATTTCGTGCAATTCCATTACTAATTGATGATAAGTTTATTAAGGCCCTGGAATCTCGTATGGTTAGATTCATTTGGGGGTACGGGAAAATAAGGAGATCAATCCGCTTTCTCTCCCTTCCAACTATAAGAGGCGGTCTTTCTGTCCCGAATTTGAGATTTTATCTATGGGCCACCATGATTCATCAGATGACCATGTTACTCTTTATTAAAACACCAGAAGACGAAATAGATGATAAGTGCATACCATCAATCTATGAGCTTCTTATAGGAGATAAGGCCAATGGTCTTCTTGTAAAACAATTAGAACCCTCTTATTACAAGAAAACTAAATTTAAGATCATAACTAGTGCCTGGGGCACCTGGAAGAAAATAACACGTCATCTTAACATACCTAAATATAATAGGCACATCTCTTTGTGGCACTCTACAGCCTTGCCACAACATATATATGACGGCATGGCTAGAAGATGGGAAGATCTGGGAGTTCTAACGCTAGGGGACTTTCTGTTACCAGGCAATACTAACAGATTTCAACTCCTACAAAATAAATTCTCTATCCCGTACAATAACTTATTTAAATTCATTCATATTAACACAATCTTAAAATCAAGGAGTTTTGATGTCTCTTTGTGTAATATTCCCATATTTGAATGTATGGCCAAATCTACAACTAAGATTGGTACTCTTTATACAATTCTAATTGAAAATCAGCAGGATGACCTGGAAAATACGGAAAGGAGATGGTCACGCAATTTAAATAATCCTAATGTAGATATTGATATGTCACTATACCTTTCAAATAAATTATTTGTCTCATCTAATTTGAAAGCTCAGTTATATAAGACCATATATGATTTGTATTTCACACCATCTAAGCTATGCTCTTGGGGGAAAAGGGTGAATTCAGAATGCCCGAGATGTGGAAAAAACGGGGCACATCTACTCCATATGTTATATGAGTGCAGCAAGCTCGTTCCCCTAAGAAATATGATAGCCGGATTCTGGCAGGCTGTGTTTGGACACGCAATACCCGAATCCTCCACCCTATATATGTTGGGTTACGACAATACACTCGGCCATACAAATAGAGAGGAAATCTGTCTGTTTTTAGGGACAGCGATTTATAGGATCATTTTAACAGCTCGTTGGAAAGACACAGATCCTCCCAATTTCCAGGTCTGGCTAGCTAGGCTGCTGGCTATATATAACCAGGAGAAAGCTATCTTTGCATGTAAAGGAAAAAAGCCGCGAGCCCTAGGCAATATGATCTGAGAACCAATAGAAACATGGAAAAATAATAATACAAATGTATGAATTTATTACGCGCATGGAATATCTCTTTGATTTTTATTTAACGCAAATGTAATTCTTATGCATTTATTTTGTCTTATAAGTTAAATGTTCAAATTGAATTTCTATCTCTGCAATTAACAATGGAAAGTTATCTGTTTTTTTTTCCTAAACAGTTGCAAATAAAAATAAAATAAAAAAAAAAGAGATTTAAAGGTTGTTATGCTCAATATACACTTATTTAGTTATCTTTCGGTGGGTAACCTCTATGAGAAGGAGGCAGTATCAAGAAATCAGTAAGAGGCTAGCGTCAATTACTGCGGGGCAGATTCACAAAGGCATTTATGAGTATGTGAAATAGGACCTATGTAGGAGTACTATTTCAAGTTGTCTTAAATGCCTTTGTGACTCGGCCTAAAATATCGAAAATGGGAATTAAATGGGAATATTCATATACATTACAAATTGAAAGGAATGTGCCTTGTTTTTACTTTTACTTATAGGGATTTGGACACTTCTGAACTGATTCACTAAGGCTTTTTTGAGTATGTATATGTATGTATGTATGTCTATGGTATTTCTATATCAGAAACCTAGTCAAAAGGCAGCTGAGATCTGTATGTAAAGTAGTACCCCTGTAGTTCGTTTTCACAGACAGCCTTTTTGACACAGCTAAAAGTGAATCTCTCTCATAGTTTGCATGACATAAACATGCTATTTGGTGTGCAAGTTATGGTTTGCATGGCCATTGTTCGGGTTAACGGACTGCAGAGCTAACCATAACTGGTAAACCTCAGTGGTTTTTAAGTTTTGTTTTGTATTCATGACTTCACTTTAAATATATTTTTCGAGAGAATTTAAGTTTTTGTTTTCCAAACATACATTAAGGTGTTATAACAATGTAAAATATGACATTTTAACTGTAGTTTTTCAGTGAAATTCAGGGTCTTTTTGAAGATTGCCATAGGGAATATTGAATCCAAAATACTGAAATGTCGCAATATCGTGACTACAGTAACGAACAGGTAACTGCACAGAAAAAAGGTAAGGACTTACTATTCTTGACTCAATATCTCCGTAACTTGAAGATCTATACATCACCAAGGGACATATATGAAGTGAAAGGAAAAGAAATTCTATTCCAATTCACTTTTTGTTAGTTTGTCCCTTGATAATGTGCTCATGATATTATAACCTGAAAATATTTTGGATTTGTTATTCTCAGCCTACACCCTTTGTGAAGTTATGCTACTGCCTCCTTCTTCTTTGAAAGTTTACTCTTCCCATGTGAAAAGCCTTTGCTGGCTGCAGCGACTGACCGATGGCCAGGTCCTGTGGCCAACCTGTCACATGCAAGTTCTACTGGTCAATGCTATTATTTTTTTAAATATTTATTAATTTTTAATTGGGGGGGAGTTTGCAGGCTCTAAAGGAAGGTTGCAAATGTTTATGGGCTCTTGGACCCTTGATAGGCCTCTCTAAATTTCTGTGGATGGAGGGTGCCCAACCCTTGCAGCGCAAGAATTTTGGCTGTGTGCAGCGGGGATTGACCTTTAGCCACGCATTTGCATCAAACTCACCTTGGTGGGACAATCAGTGCAAACAGCCTTTTACTATGCTTTCCGGGGGTTGGCCACAGTGCCTCTCGTTGAAGGGCTCTTGGGTTTACTGACTGGGCTCTATGTGTGGAAATCTGAAACGGGGCCAGCTAGGGTCAAAGACCATTTTCTTTATTTTGTCATTGGTGGGAACCCTTTGGGGACCTCAACTGAACTATAGGCGTAATGGCTGCTCCTTGCTTCCTTATTGGTCTTTTAATTTTTTTTAAAACATGGGGATGAAGACCCACGTCCTGCAATGGAGGCTACAACAGATATTTCCCTGCCAAACAGAGGCTTTGGTCCTGTGTAACCGGATTCAGGTTCACAGACCCAAAATGGACAAAGGGAAAAAAGTTCCTTCATCCAATAAAAGGTATGTTAGTTTTATAATTTGGGTCCATGCATTGACCTCGAACCAAGGTTGCAGTCTACTCATGGATTAATGGTCTAGATATCTCTAACTCTTTAACATTTGAAAGCCCCAAAACGCATTTTGTAACACTAATTTCTGGACAACTACTAAATGGTATAACACCAAATCAAGCACAGACATTTCCTCGATCATTAAGTAAATTTCTACTTTCATGCCAATCTTGGTGAATTTGAGGAGAGCAAATAAAATGGTTTCAATGGAAACACTGGTCTAACCATAACTAGACACTGGCTCTCACAGATTTTGGGCCAAGAAAAAGGGGTCTTTCCGATAGCAGTCTTTGATCTTCAATACAGAAAAAGACTGCTGAAAGTGCACTGAATTTGGCATGAGGATAAAATGTTACTGTGTGATTGTGCTATTCTTGGATTGGTGTAAATCTGTTCAGTAGTTTTTTTAGAAATTTAGATTGAAAAGGGTGCTTAAATTGACCTTGAAGAAGTTCCTTTTTTAGAAAAAGCTAGACTATTAATTAGTGGAGGGTATATAGTATTGAATCAAAAATTAAAAATATGCTCAGTTCTGAGTGGCCGAGGGATCTTTTTCTCCCATCAACCATTTCAGTACTGCAGATCTAAAGACAGATCCACAGAATCAGAACAATACGGTTGACTGGCTGTAACATTGGAAGAAACTGTGACTGCCACCATCCTTAAAGTGAAGAAAAAGGGGCACATAACATGACAGGGTAAGCTTGAGGTCCGATGACTAAGTAGGTAGGGTTGTAGGGCCTAGTTGACAGCCGGTCTCTGTGTTCCAGCCCAGCTGTACATGGCCAAAGGCTGTGTGCAAGCAGGGCCAGATGATTAGCCTTAGGCCATGCACAGTGGGAATCAAACGCCCATGGAGGGTGAGGCGCATGGCCTAACTGAAGGCCTGCCTGCAGAATAGCTGGTGCCTAAGTGTTATTGCATATAAGATTTATAGCACACTACATTATTATTGTGTGCTTTTTAAGATCTATAGATCCTTGGTGAAATCCTCGAGAGATATTGGGAACCCATAGAGTAAAAATAGGGTTCTATCTTGGAACTGCAGTTCCAAAACAAAACCATAGTGGGATAGGTGATTTTAAGAAGAGCCTTTGTGTTCATGATGTGTTTTGTGTATAGTTATAGCTAGAACTGGATATGTTACTACAGGTTGTTGACTCCCAACCTCCAGTGACATAGGCCATGTGAAGTTGAGGTGCAGCGGTTGTCATATGACTAGGGAGGTGAGGCACAGTGCCTGGCTTCAGGCCAGGTCCTGCACCCCATTCTGCCACATGCAGCAGGGATCAGATGTCTGCAGACGGTGGCACATAGGGCCCGCAAAAAGGTTACACTCGAACCCTGCTACAGTCTCATTTAATATATACTGGCATATAAAACAACAATATAATGTTTAATCAACTCTTAACTATAATAGTGGGTTCTTCTAACAAGAACTATTTTTGTAAAGTTTTTTAGTTTTTAGCTTCTTTGCATTTTTAAGACAAAAAAAACATACATTATATTATTTTTGAATATCTGCTGATGTAGCAGGACTTAGTAGGTTCATGGTCATGCACTCTATTCTCCAGCGCAGATCACCATCTCACAGACAAAACACTGCAAGCAAATAGTGGTGAAACATGCATCACTCTCACTTTTTCCCAGCTGCTGGATGTCCTGTTTCAATATGTAACTAGGAGGTATGATGTGCTGTAATGTGGCTGCAGATGTAGATGCTAAATTCTCTTCTGTGTCCCACTTCCTTTTGCCGGCATAATTCACCTTTGAAGGTAGCATTAAGATGCTTGTGCAGCAATTATGTTCCGAAATAATTTTTGTCATGGCATCCCCAGCTGAGCTTCTTGTCACATAATGTGCACCTGACACACTTCAATGACAGCTTTTTCTCTCGAGCAGGGTTGGTGAGGAGTTGCTACAATGTAGATCTGAGTCGAAAGCTGACATATTCTGCTTGGTCAACCTTGTTGTTTCTCTTTATTTCTCCTATGCTGACCACCTTGCCAAAAGTCATACACACAAATGGGGACCTTTTCTATCGCCAAAGAACAGAACGAAAAGCAAAAATTCCCACCTAGCCTCTATTGCTGCGGATACTCTGTAGCAGGAGTGTAGTGATTTGTATAATACGGACAAGAACTATTTTAGAGTGGAATAATACCACCATGGAAACCAAAGGAATCTTTCCAGCTGTGTTTAAGAATTCACAAATCCTGCACTAAACCAAGAGAATACCCTTGAATCCTGGTACCAGTTCTCAGTACTGAGATTACTAAAAGGCTTAACATGTGGAAATTTGTTCCGTCCTGTGTTTTAGTTTTCTCATAGCAAAGTCCTGGCTTCAAACAATAAAAATGTGTTTATTTTCCTATCGAACTCAACTTTGTAAAAGGGTTATATGCTCATACACCTCCTGTGAAACTAACACAGCATTGTAACATTGTTTTAATGGAAGCCGCAAAGGATCCATAGATCCTTTGAAATCCAATAAAAATGAAAGGAGCCATCTCATTCATTAAACAATCCATGGTATGCAAACAGCAAGCTCACAGTATTTAGAAACAAGGGGCCCAGCCTTTGGAGGCCACCAGTTTGCATTTGTCTATTTACAGTGACAGAAGAAATATTTTATTCTTCTCATTAGGGCTTCCTAGAATCGAAAAAGTAAGAAAACAGGTGCAACATCAGGCCAGAACTCTTTGGGTGAGCTCCTACAGAAGGATGATATTGTGATGATGGCTCCAACATTAGAGAAAGTGCAATGGCAGTGGTACATGACCCAGAGAGAAAATCTTTGGGATGGCATTTGTTTTACTCACCTGCAGTTAATGCCAGTAAAGTCACATGTACATTGTGGGACTAAGGGCCTAATTTAGATCTTGGTGGTCTTCTAGCCATACAAATCAACAAGGAGCTTGGGGGGAAGAAAACAAGATTGGGTCGCCCCCCACTCAAATCAATACTACAACAAACAAGGTCCAATCTGATAGTACGGTAAATCGTTAAGAGCTTTGTGTATGGGACTGAGAAGTATTATTTTTCCATCTTCAATACCGCTCTCCACCAATTACGTATGCGAGAGTGGTCCTAAATTCACAAGATACCGTAAATAAATAAAAGATACAAGAACCATATCCAAGGTCAACAGTCACTGTGTCCAAAAACCAATTCTTAAAAATACCCTGTGAAATCACAGATGTATAAAGACCACCACCATATGGTAATCAGTGAAAAATATGTGCAAAACAAGGTAGCACCTCACGTGAGCAACACCAAAGTGGGCTTTGCTGGTTAAGTATCGCCAGTTATGCCACGTTTATCATCATAGGTTGCTACCTTGTAAAACAAAAAATGTAAAAACTAAAAAATGTGTGCCAGAAAAAATAGTGAACTAGGTGAACATATGTGAAAGCATCACACACTTCAGCACCGATTAAAATTGAGATAAATCCACAGCAACCATACTTTATAATCAGCTCGTGGATCAATTCAAAATAAAAGCGTGCTGTATATTAACAGACCAATTAACGTTGGGCCGACATGTTTCACTGCCTTTCTCTCGTGGCAATTTCTTCAGGGCACCAGGACTTCGTCCACCTTATCTGTACACTTGTTGCGAACTATCAGTGACTGTATAGACACAGGCAAAGGTTCCTGCCATTATGCACTGACAGCCAGGACAGAAAATACACATACCATACATTCATTATATTCAATCTGTCTTTCCTTGAATATGCGAGAAACCATATTACCCGGGGTTAGCCAAGGCCAATCGTACAAGCTAAGAACCGCGTCACACAGGCACTGCTTATTTTAAACAGTAATCCCGTATCTCAAACAGACACTTGTGTTGTCATAGTTCTGTAAGGAAAACAGTTAAAAAAAGGTGACTTAACAATGACACTCTTCCTCTGAATAACTTCAGTTCTCTACATCTCCAAACAATAATCCTTTGCACCATTCGTGCGACCCCTTCTATATTAGTTGTTTAGTATACTATTCTTATTTCAACAAAGCGTTCTTAAATCAACTTTTAAGTCTTCTTTTAAATGTGTGGATAACCCCGGTGCAACTCGACACCTAGCTGTCTTCATTAACCGCACATGTATGTCAAAATACGTTTGGCAGTTCTGAACATAAAGACTATGCGTCTTGCCAACTTTAGACATTCCTCTATGCATCACGCTATATTATTTTAAGCATCTCTACCCTCAAGATTGCCCCAATCTTACCGGACATTACTGGCGAGCAGAGCTTCGTCTCATTCCACGCGAATCACTCTACGCGCGTCGTATATTTAAATACTGGACTTCCTGCGGGTCACGTGTCATTACGTATCACGTGAACCGTGCTGCATCTCGGGCGCCATCTTTGAATGATTACAAGCCCAACCACCTAAAGCTTGATTTTACTTGTATTGGCATATTTCTTTTAAAGAAAACCAGAAAAGCAACCGGGGGAGATAAACCATTTAAAAAAAAGGATTTTTTTAAAAACAAAAGACACATTTCTATATGATAACTTCTGTAATGTAGCGACATCGTTACTCCAGTACGTTTTTTCAAATTCTGAGCCTACTACAAAATCAAGGACAATACCTCTGTTACACACACACACTAACCGCCAGGGTAGCACAGTCGTTTTACAAAACAAACCATATAGTGCATCACTATCCACATTGTTAGAGGAGTCTCACTGGAACACGGTGCCAGTCCAGTTCGTACAGTTGTGTACACCTGACACACTTGCTGCACACAAAGGAACAGCCACCCATGCCCAGGTGTAAACTGATCCAACTCATAAAGTAATTCTGTTTCACTCAATGCAGTCGTTGAGCCCAACTTGGTCTGCTTTCTCTGAAAAAATCCAACGAGCTTCCCAACTCGCTAGAAGTCTGTCCATATTAGAGACATCACCTCTTACTTTCTCCAATATTGTCCAAGTCAGGGATCTACCATCATGCCTCTCAGTTATAAAGTGTTGTACTAATCTAGTCGTCAACTTTCCTATTCTAATAGTACTGAGATGTTCCTGAATACGGACCTTAACTTTCCTAGATGTTAAACCAATATAATGTAAACCACATTGACAAGTAATGTGATAAATTACATTGGTTGTATTGCAATTGGTAAATTGGGTAAGATGCCAGACTTTACCATCCATCAGTGTCACTTTATTGGTTTTAGAAGTCAATTCACATACGGAACAAGATCCGCATGGATAGTGACCCGCAGGTAAGTTGGACATTTTTGTGTCTATTTTGAAACGTGAATGAACCAATTTATCCTTCAAATTGCATGCTCTCCTGAAGGCAAATCTTGGAGGGGGCATCTTGAAATCTGCTGTGGACAATAAAGGCCAGTGTTTACGCATCACTTGACGTAGTTTACTGGCCAGAGGGTCATATGTCATGACTACTGGCAAACATTCATTCTTTGGTCTACAGTTCTTTTCCAATAAAACACTACGAGGTGTGTTCAAAGCTCTTGTTCTTGCGTTTTTCACCACTAGCCTCGGGTATTGTCACTGGACCAACTTCTCACAAAGGGCTTCAGACTGCTGCAGGAAATCACCCGTCGAAGAGCAGTTTCTGTCCCACCGGTAAGTTATCCCTGAGTGCCCGGGGATGGAACGAATTAAAATGCAACAAGAAGTTTCTATCAGTTGCCTTTTGATGTATTGTGGTCCTCAATAGGCCCTGCTCAGCATGAATGTTAAGATCCAAATAGACGACGAACTGTTTGCTGTACGTCCAAGTGAATCTAAGGTTCTCATCCAAGGTGTTTAACCGATTAAGGAACGACAGCAGACCCTCCTCACTGCCCGACCAAATACATAGAAAATCGTCAATATACCGCTTCCAGAGGCGGATGTTCCTCTGGAAGGGATTGAGCGGATGGAAAATATAATGCTCTTCAAACTGGCCCACATAAATGCAGGCCAGACTGGGCGCAAAGTTTGCGCCCATCGAAGTACCCGAGACTTGTAAAAACAGGTCATTTTTATAGCAGAAATAGTTCTTTATAAGTCCAATTTCAATGCACTGTAACACAAATGACTGTGTTATGTCGTAAAACCATTCTTGATCCCCAACTGCACGCGCCGCTGCCACCAGGGTGGCATCTTGGGGTATACAAGTGTATAATGACTCGATATCGATAGTCACTAAAAATTCATGTTGTGTATCAAAAACTGTGTTCCCTATGTTCCCTAGTACATTGAGAATATCTCTGGTATCCTGTACAAATGAAGTCTGTTTAATCACCGATTCCATGAGAAACAAATCCGCAAATTGTGACAGGGGTTCAAACACTGACTGAACCCCCGAGACAATTGGATGAGCAGGAGGAGGTCGTGTGGCCTTGTGAATTTTTGGTAAAATGTAAAAGGCCAGAGTCCTAGGTTTAGAATTAACCAGGAACTCGGCTTCTTTTACAGTAATCCATTTCTTTTCTTTAGCTACAGATACCATAGATTTAATGATATCCGGTAGTTTGTTCACAGGATCACGGACCAGGGGTTGATAATTCTCACGTTTACCCAAGAGCCTAAGGACTTCCTTTTCATAATCCTCCGTGTTCATAACAACTATGGCGCAACCCTTGTCTGCTGATTTTATAGTGACAAGGGGATTGTCCTGAAGACTCCTGACCGCCCGCCAATCATCTTTACTCATGTTAAAATAAAATAAAAATTAAAAAATTCTTTGCCAATAAAACACAGCATCCCATCTCTGTGTTTTACACCGATTTACGTTGTCCCTACCAATTTTGTCCTCCAGGTTCCAGTGTGGGTCCGGAGGTTGCAGTGTTTGAGAATAAAGTTCTTGAAGAAATGAATAATTTGGAAAACACTGTTCACAATCACACTTTTAATAACATGAGTAAAGATGATTGGCGGGCGGTCAGGAGTCTTCAGGACAACCCCCTTGTCACTATAAAATCAGCAGACAAGGGTGGTGGCATAGTTGTTATGAACACGGAAGATTATGAAAAGGAAGTCCTTAGGCTTTTGGGTAAACGTGAGAATTATCAACCCCTGGTCCGTGATCCTGTGAACGAACTACTGGATATCATCAAATCTATGGTATCTGTAGCTAAAGTAAAGAAATGGATTACTTTAAAAGAAACCGAGTTCCTGGTTAATTCTAAACCTAGGACTCCGGCCTTTTACATTTTACCAAAAATTCACAAGGCCACACGACCTCCTCCTGGTCGTTTCATTGTCTCGGGGATTCAGTCAGTGCTTGAACCCCTGTCACAATTTGTGGATTTTTTTCTCAGGGAATAGGTGATTAAACAGACTTCATTTGTACAGGATACCAGAGATTTTCTCAATGCACTGGGGAACACAGTTTTTGATACACAACATCAATTTTTAGTGACTATCGATATCGAGTCATTATACACTTGTATACCCCAAGATGCCATGCTGGTGGCAGCAGCGCATGCACTTGGGGATCAAGAATGGTTTTACGACACACCACAGACGTTTGTTACAGTGCATTGAAATTGCACTTACAAGGAACTATTTCTGCTATAAAAATGACCTGTTTTTACAAGTCTCGGGTACTTCAATGGGTGCAACCTTTGCGCCAAGTCTGGCCTGCATTTATGTGTGCCAGTTTGAAGAGCATCATATTTTCCATCTGCTCAATCCCTTCCAGAGGAACATCCGCCTCTGGAAGCGGTATATTGACGATTTTCTATGTATTTGGTCGGGCAGTGAGGAGGGTCTGCTGTCGTGCCTTAATCGGTTAAACACCTTGGATGAGAACCTTAGATTCACTTGGACGTACAGCAAACAGTTCGTCGTCTATTTGGATCTTAACATTCATGCTGAGCAGGGCCTATTGAGGACCACAATACATCAAAAGGCAACTGCTAGAAACTCCTTGTTGCATTTTAATTCGTTCCATCCCCCATATTTTCCACAGGTATGTTCCAGTAACCATTTTTGCAAGTGTTGGAAAGTTGTCTTTCAAATGACTAAACTACCATGATGCCCTGTTCCTATATCTCAAAACGAATATTGCTACATAATGTTGCTCATTTTCTCTTCCATAACAGATTTCAGCATATGTTAAAGTGTCATGTAAATCAATCCTTATTCAATGTTCTCTTCTGAAAATGGTTTGGGTTGTTTTCTGAATGTTGTCCTCTTCTTCTCAAAAAAGTGTAATGATGTCATGAGTTTCACTATTCAAACTGTGTTGACACATAAATTGTCAGGTATGCAAATTACTATGCTGAATGTTATTGGTATTTGCAAAAATGGACACTGTACCTTTCACATGATGACTAATGCCAAACATCCATCCAAGGAGTGGAAATGTCTGTTTTGCAGTCTGTTAGGTCTTGGAATTGTCAATTGCACATCTTATTACCTGCCGATTTGAAGTTGTACTGTTTGAAATTGATAAATTAGGGTAATATTTGCAATGACTCTGGAAGCCAACATCAAAATAATCTCTACCTATTTCATCTTCGATGTATCTCTGTCTCTAAAGATTTAAATGTACAATACACTCTTTTACTAGTAAGAATGTTCTCCATTTCTCAATAGGTCAAACTGGCAGAGCACATAGGCAGGTTCCAGCCACTGAAGAAACCTTCACTCCAGCCCAGTATCAAGCCTTCAGTGAGGATAGCACTCCTGGTGATATGGAAGAGCTTGAGGAGCCTGGTACATCTGGTAAGTCTGGGCAGATGGCTCCAGTGACACTATCTGTGCCCACACCGACTGCTCTCATCCCAGCTGTTACTCCCATGTAACCTGAAGACTCCACTTCCTGTGTTCCTCCCACTGTGACACCGATCGTGTGGCCCCTAGTCCTGGTGATGTTGAGACCACGCCACCTCCAGTTCCAGCTCACTCAGGACCCAGTCAGATGGGGCATACTGGGACAAGGGCACAGGGTAGTGGGGGTACGGGTCATAGGAGGGTGTTTATCGGCCAGCAAACTGAGTCCACTGGGGTCACAGACACCCAGACCACAGTTGACCAAGTCTTGGGAGCCTACCATCAGTCTTATGACATGATGGGCCAGGTATTCTCCATGCTCCGGGAGATGAAGCAGTTGCAGAGGGAGCACAACCACCAGATGGAGGCCAATAACTCAAATATGAGCTACTTGATTGGGGTGCTTCAGGACATTTACACCCACATGTGCAGGGTTTTCCCAGCACCATCAACCCCTTCCAGTGGTCCTAAAACATGTGAGCCATCTATATCAGCCATAGCCACAGGAAGGAAGGACCTGTCACCGGAAAAACCACCTGCAGCACCCCCAGCCCCTGCAGCTGTGGATCCCCCTGTGGCAGGGGACATCCATGCAGATCACTAGGCGGTGAGGATGGCAAGACCTCTGCCACCATCAGCAAGAAACTTCAACGCTAATTTCCTCCATTGTGAGTCTACCATTCACTCTGTTTACTATTTCTGAACACATTTGCCTTTCTGATTGTGGGTAGTATTTTGGACAATGGACTTCAAACAATTTTGGCTCTTCAATTATGATTTCATTCACCATGACTGACTTCTTCACTTTTTCTTTGCTTTTGTTATATTCACCCTCTTTAATTTCATCAAGTTTAGCAAAATGAATTTACTAGTTAAAAAATACTTAACTGGTGTTGCATGTCTCAACTCTATCAATGTATTTGTTTTATTTAATCATAACTTGACAATGACAAAACGTTAAAAGATTGTGTCAACATAGATAATTTGCAAGTAGGTAATGTTTATTTTAAGTTCCCAAACATGACTTCCCAAATAGGTCATACCATTCAATCATGTACGACTGTGTTTATCCCATTTGACCAATAATTGTCTGTCAACAATTGCACTAACATAACAATCCGTACATTACACTAATACTCTATGCCAGTTTGCACATTTCTATTTCAAGACCTTGCCAACAAAAAAGAAGAGGATATGTCCAAAACAATAGGATAGCATAGGCAAATTATCATTGACTCATGTCATCAGCTGTAGCCAGATCTTTTGTCTCACATAAGGAATCCCTCCTCAATAACACTAAGAGACATAACATTGGCAGGACAAAATTTTGTAGACACAGGATCATTACATACCGCTGTTCCAGTATCTGGTGGAATGTCACAACCAAGTTTCAGTGGTGTGCCACAGGAAGTATGTCCCACAAAAATCTGACACATCAACGCCCACATACACTTGACATACTATAAGTATTTTACCAATGTGAAGGGAGATTGTCATGATTTGGCACTACTACCACATGTGTTTTGACCAAATGATGGCACACGTATTGCTTTAGTGCCAATAGACGATGGAGAACAAGTAATATGTAATCTTCAACTCTCCCATTCAATCATGTGAAGTTTCTTTGGTACAAGATACTACATCCAATGTCTGTGTATTTCTTTCCCAGGATCAACCCAGGTTCCCTTTGTACTTGGAAACAGCACCATACACCTGCAAATGTCACAATGTCCAAATGAAGATGACAAGGTGAAGGTACCTAAAACAGATTAAATAAATACATTATCAATCACACAGGAAATGATGGCCACATTGCAAAGTCAACTTTTGGAGGACACAGTTTCACAAAACAATCAGGAATAACCAATGTAACCGAAATACAAAAACACTTTTGGTCTGATTTTCCCTGAACTTGCCCTTCCCAATAATGTACCACAATTTACTTCTCTCCTCACCACATCAATAGTTGATGTAACGGCGAAAGACATGACATGTAAAGATATACTTATACTTATGAGAATCAGTTTTCAATGACATCTAGACGTAAGTAAACACCTTCCTCTTCACCAGTATCATCTTCATTTGGCATATCAGTATCCTCACCTGGAGCCTCTTCATGGTCTTCATGTAAGGGATATTCTGTCGCAGGGTGATGTTGTGGAGCATGCAGCAGGCCACGGTGATTTGGAACACCTTAGTGGGTGGGTGGAGGAGCGTTCTTCCAGTTTTTTCCAGACAATGAAATCTGGCCTTTACAAGACCAAAAGCCTGCTCCGTTGGCCGTTGTGTTCTTCCATGGGCCTCATTGAAGAGGAATTCTCCTGATGTTGCTGGATTCCTCAGCGGTGCCAACAACCATGGGCAGTTGGGATGAGCTCAATCTCCTAGATGGAAGACAAAATAACGCCCAAAATAATGTAACAAAATTCCAGATTATGCAACCAGCAAAACCCCAAACAATATAATGAAAGATTGCACTGACCAACAAGCCAGGCCATCTTAGGTCCAAGTTGAGACATTTTCAGGGGTATTGGGCTGTTTTGTAGTACAATGTAATCATGGGCAGTGCCGGGGAAATGGGCACAGATGCTTATGATATACAAATCTGGTAAGCTGACAACTTGCACGTTGATTGAATGGAAGTTCTTTCATTTCCAGTAGACCTGTTCTCTGGTGTGTGGTGGCACTAAGGCAATATGTGTGCCATCAATTGCTCCAACCACATGTAGTAGACAACCCAAACCATAGAAGCCACCCTTCACATTGGCTTAATTCTGCTGCCGTGGAAACTGGATGATGCTGTTGATGTGCCTCATCATCGAAAGAGAGAACTTCTTGTAGCACACCACTGTAAGTTGGTAGTGACGTACCACCAGTTACTGACAGAGTGTATTGGAAGGATCCTGGAGCCACAAAATGAAGTACAGACATGATTTCATAGAGATGCCCCCTGAAAAACGACCAACTCCTAGTGTATTGGCTGACTGGTCCCCGCCACCCAGCCACCACCAGACAGGCTTCTGACCTTATGGGGTGAGACCTTTTGTGCTCTCGAAAGTCAGGAACAAAGCCTGCTCTTGGTGGAGGTGCTTCACACCTCCCCCCAGCAGGAACAACAGCACTTGGCGGTGAGCCTAAAAGGCTCTCACCTTGTGATGTACTGATTTGGGCAGCTCCAACTAGTGGACATGCCCCCCCCGCCTAGGCCCCACCTTTAGCAACAGGACAGGTGAAACAATCAGAAAACAGAGTAGAAGTGTCCACATCAGTCTTCCACATCCCTACAGTCACCATGATCTGAGGTGAATCCCACTCTTATAAATTCTCCATCTTGAATTGGAGAAGTAGGCCCAATAGGAACAGGGATGTGCTCCTGTCCTCAAAAGGGGCACCCAAAGGGTGTAGCCACCTTAGAGGACAGTAGACATTGGCTACTGCCCCCCACAACGTCAGTAACACCCATAAATTTAGTATTTACGGGCTCCCCTGAACCTTGTTACTCAGATTCGATGACCTAAAAAGAAGAAGGACCGAAGAGCCATTGCAGCATTGGGGACGAAGACGACGGCTGACTTGGCCCCAGGCCTACCGGCCTGTCTCCTCCTCCATCAACCCTGCTCCAAGAAACCGGTGTGGCCCGGCCCCAGCAACCTCAAGAACCCTGGAGAACCTGTGCTATCTTTGACAAAGACTCTTGCCACCAGTGTACACCAGATTTGTCCAGCAAAGAAACCAACTCCAAGCCTCCAGATCAAGGCGAATCCGCGACACTTGCACCACGGCCCGAGTCCAGGTGTCCCACCCACCTGATGAAGTCTGCCTGGTGATCCTGACCTGGGATCCAGTGTTGTACAACTTCTCCTGATCTCCCCCTCAACCCTGCGACCTCAACCTGAAGGGTCCCCTTGACCGTGACCAGAGCTGGTGAGAAAACCTAACGCCATAAGACACCCATGCACCTGCAGCCCCCTGGCCTTGGTGTGTCCAACCAATGGTGTCCCGGCATCCCCCACTATCCAACTTAACTCTCCAGTCGTGAGATTCATTTAACCAACCTTCAGAAGGAAGCCTGCAGCCCTTTTACCCATTGGTTTCACCAGAGATCCCGATGACTCCTTCGCACTCTGCATCTGGCTGCCCCTGTGCCACTGGTAGTGCAGTCTCAGTGCTTTTTGGTGGCCCCTCCAGTGCTGATCTTAACTCCTAGGGCCTGTGTCCCTGACCTGCAGGTACTTACCTGTAACCGGTGCCTCTTCGAGGTTCCCCCAGTCTCCCTAGGATAACATTGAGCCTAGTGACCTCTGCACCCGACCACCCCAGTGCTGCTGGTGGTGCAGTACCTACCTTGGCCAGACCCTGGGCAAGTGTTGACCCAAATCTCTGGAGACTAAACTCGAGAACTGCTTACTTACCTGTAAGTTGCTGACTTGCCTTCTTCACCACATGATTGAATTGGTCTCTCACTGTACTGTCCTAAGTGTGATCCTGAAAGGAAAGTATCTGTTTCTGTACTAAGAAGCATTTTATGCACATGCAATGTATTGATTGATGCTATACACATCGATGACCAGTATTTAAAAGTATTGCAATTAAAAAGTACTTACTTGTAATTGAGTTCCACTTGGTTCGTAGAAATAAAAGTAAACAAAGTTCATATTTTTACACACATTGGCCTGGAGTCAGTCTTTGAGTGTGGGTTCCTGCCTTGTATGAGCATAAACACCAAATGTATTCACGCTACCCTCTGATAAGCCTAACTGCTGAGCCCAGATACCAAAACTTGAGAATAAATTATTATCTACTTTAACCTCTGCTCTTCCTTTGGGGACTCACTGTACTCTGTGCACACTATACCTCTTTTTGGTATGGTATATACAGAGCCAGCTTCCGACAGCGGTAAAGTACACAATGGACCCAGCCATAGGGTAACATTGGTAAGCATTATTGTAGGAGGCCAATGGCTGTGTCCGTCTCCGCTGAAGCTCGAGTATGTTGTGTACATGTACACAGCAGTTGGAAAAAAAGCTCACTTCCCTTCTAACACTGCTGCTATCAAGACCTCCTCCACTTTTGCTGCAGTTTATCACCTCTGGGAGCAACCGTGCCAGGTAAAACTGGTGGGAGACCCCTGCCTACATCCCAGAGGAGCTGGAGTTACTGGCAAAGGAGATCCTTTCCCAGTATGGCCAGCTGCAGGGCTTACCAGAGGAACATGTACATGACTGGCATACATATGGGAATCTGTCTAACTGGCTTTTTTCATTTGCACAAGCTACACAGTTGCTTTGAGTTCCAAAGTGAAGTGTAGTGATTATTGTTGAGAGTCACATAATGTGGTCCTTACAAAGGACAACGATGCCAGGGATTTGTATGCACTCACATGTATATGTTTTATGTAGTTGTGATAAATTGCCAAATAACATCATGGTAAATGTTAAACACATCATATACTCTTTACATCCGGAGATATGTGTGTACTGTGTAAAAAACAATTGAAAATTATGTTTGCTATGTGTATAGTCCCACAAATCACTCAGCCTAGATCAGGGCTCTTCAAAATGTTATTTGGGAGCTCACAGCAGCTCCCATACCACTTCAGAGTAGCACACAGCCTTGTAGTCACTTATTGGATGGGCACAAGGTGGCCTTTGTAAATGTAGAGGAAAGGCGGTGTTCATGTGACATCACAATCATCATACTGTAGATAGCAAGGCCTATCATTGAGTAGTGCTCCTTCCAAGTCATGGGCCAGGCTAGGGCTGAGTCATAGGGCCATACAGCTGAAATACTGAGGTACAGCTGTCAAGAACATTTATCCTTTGCAGGTCAAAATTTGAGGTGTGCTTAAAATATGCCCCTGAATGCTTTTAAATGGACAATGGTTGAAAGGGAGAATTCGCTGACTTTTGGAGCTAAAACTTCTTTTCAATTGCCTACATTTTAAAGAATGTCATGTCCAAACTTTAGGCCCCTTAGTCACAGTGGCCACTATTAACTGTGCCATCATTGTTAATGTTTAATCTTCAATAGCTCACAATCTTTTGCACTGATCAGAAGTAGGACATATCACAGATTATGTAGGGGGCCCGATCTAGATAATGTCACAGGATTTGTGTGTTTAGTCCATGACATGGGATGAGAATGGGCAGCAGGTCACATTTAAAGTGTGTATGATGATATTTAAAGTGTGTATGATGATATTGGTTTAGGTCAGCATGTGACAATACACATGTTGTATGGTAACTTATGAGTTATGCTACTGATAGTTGTAGACACTTTTTGTGATGGCAATACAGACAAACAAAAGTCACAATGCCATTGTTTGTTCTTTCCTTTCATATATTCCTACAGGTCAACACGCATCAGAAGTTCAACATATGTAAGGCCATTGCCAGGAAGGTGTGAACCCTGAGGGTCTACAAGTGGCACAACATCCATTGCCGCAAAAGATGTGTAGGACTTGAGACGCTGGACCTTTAAGATCGCTGAAGTCCAGCTCAGGAAGTCCTCCCAACATGTGAGGGGTTGTACCGCACCCTGAGCCCCCTAATGGCCCACATTCTTGCGAGGCCTATCTGGAGCTTGAGGGGAATTTGAGGGCCCAACAGCAGCAACAAAGGGGTAAGTTCTTATCAGAGTTACACATGTCACATGACCCCTTTTTCGTTACAGCTAGGATTTTGGCCATCAACATTCAGGGCCAACATTTTTAAAGAGTTCTTGAAGGTGTACGTCTTGTACAACATGTATGATGATGTACTTTGTCTATTGTTTTTTTGATTATGATTACACCTGATTCCTGTCCACAACAATTGACTGTTCTAAGCTGACACATGGCTGCCTAAACTCCATATATACATCATGTTGTTTGCTGTCATGAGGGACAGTTATACCAAATAGGCAATTAGTATTTATTTTTGTCAGGTGCGATGATCTTTCAATTATGTGGATTATGCAATAGTAGTCCTAATATAGGTGACATAGGAAACTAGGCATTTATGATACAGTGGATGTACCAACCGTCTCATTGGTAAGTTGGGATTCTATGCAACCAAGAGTGTGCACGTGATCCAAAATGACTAATGACCACAGAACTAAATGATTAAGTTCAAGTTAAATTATTTGTGTGCTCAGACCGACCCATACATCTGAAATTCTTGCAGTGCATGCATATCACTTTTTTATTTCTTTTTTTTTAGTCCACTTGACCCACTGATCAACAATAGCCAATCACACACTTCCCTACCCACCAGGGCACAGGAAGCAGGTCATTCTTTCAGAAAGGTCTGAGGGTATTGCTCTGATCCACTCTGAAGGATAAAGAGCGCTAATGTAGTGTTCTTACTCATAGGACCTCACTGTGCCTGACTCGAAACCATTCAACTATTGGGAACCATAAATCGATTTTGTTCTTACACCTTTGATTACCTGAATCCATTGAGTACACTGTCTTACTAGCATTAGTCAATCTTGCAGCTTGAATGGAGTCAGGATATCACAATTTTCAAATACATACAAAGGTTAAACAATTAAAAACCTGCCTTCGATGTTTCAAGTACTTGCAAAGTAAGATTTTTGACAGAGGCCACCCTTGTCTGCCCTATATCTACGGTAGATCTTCTCTTACGCAACACACAGTTCTTCTCAAAAATATTGAGCTTCAGAAGTGTTCGTGAAGATAAAAAATGTTCCTTTGGCCAAAACTTTTAACTTTGATTGTTGGACGATTAAGGCTTGTGCTCCTTCTGCCTTAAAGGAGTCTACCATCTTGATAAAAACTTTCCGTCTGCGTGCTGAGGCTGCAGACATATCCGAAAAGATTTTAAAATGTTGGATCTCTGAAGTAGAAAATACTCTTTTTGCTATTGCTGTACTAAGAATTCTTTCCTTAATTCTGTAGTCTGCGAAGTTCAATAAGATCGTGCGAGGGTATTTGGCATTCGGAAGCTTCTGTGCAGGAACTCTGTGGGCTCTAGTGATTGTAGGATCTCCTTGTAGCTCTGGAATTACCTTCCTCAGGAGAGTCTCAGACCACCCCACCATGTCAGTATTCTCCAGGCCTTCCGGTACTTCGATAAGATGCAGATTGGATCGCCTATTATAATTTTCTCAGTCCTGGAGTTTTAGCTTAATCTGGTGCTTATTTTTGTTTAGCACTTGGATGTCATTCTGCATAGCTGAGGTGCTGTCCTCTAGGTTTGAAATGTGATTTTGAACTTCTGAAAGCCTTTTAGGGAGATTCACTAAACTCTCCTCGAGCTTGGACAGTCTTTCATGCAATTGTGCAATTTCAAGTGCCTGAGTTACTTTAAAGTCCCTTAGCTCTTGTAGGAGGCTTTTCCTTTAGATTCATCACATGAGGTCACTGGATCTGGATCCGATTCAGACTCAGACGTAGTCTCAGACCCTGGTGCTTCTGGGATGGCTTGAATATCACTTGCTGCACCCTGTAGAATTATTTGCTTGCCTTGAGTAGAGAGGGGGTTGATGTGAGCCTTTCCCAGAGGTTCTGCCCCGATTTGTGAATGGAATTGAGGCTGAGACTGGATTGACTGTGCCGGCGAAGCAGACTGCCCTTGGTGGTCTGTTTGGAGATTGGGTACTGGTTTGGGTGCTGGTCCATCATTGCTCAGTTACGACATGCCTTTTGATTTGTTCTGAGGAAAGAGAGGCTTCTGAAAGAGAGGATATTTCTTGGGACTGAGCTGATTGTCATTACCCCTATTGGCCTCGTCTGCTACTCCATCCTCACCAGCCTCCCCACCTGTGGCTTGGGCTAGGCAGCTTAGCCCTAATAACTGTTCGGGTGAATATTCATCTTCATCTGACAAGTCCTGCAGAGCATTTTGCCCGGACTGCTTATCCTTCTCAGCCAATGCCTTTGCCTTCAATTCCATCCTCTGTTGAGCATTTCTTTGGCCCCATCGCATCACTCTAGGGGCTGGTGAAGGAGTTGAAATTATTTGTCCAAGCATCTCAAGGGTTTCTTTCCGCGATGCCACCTTGCTCTGTTTTTAGCAAAACCAACCAGACTAATGAAAAGGGGGCCAGACAGATTTAATAATTGGGTGAGTAAACACAGAGAAGAGGCGTCCCAGAGAAGTCTCAGAAATAACCTGTGTGCCGAAATGCTGGAACACCATGCCGCGGTTAGGTGTCTGAACCGGGGCCACGCACCACACTGTAGAAAAGCCCTGCAAACGCTCAATAACAACACAGAGGCTGAAAATGCTAGAGGTTGCTGGATAGTGCTGGGTGGATAAACAATTAGGGTGTGTACAACAGGCCGCAGGCCACAGGACACAGGAAACAGAGTTATAAGGTCTCTTAAAGTCTTAGGGCCATATTTTCAAGAACGTGTGATAACCACCGCAAGAGTACCGTAACGCAACTTTCAATATCACAGCCTATCGCGGGAAAATAACCCTGTGTCAATGTGGAATTCACAACAAGTTGGTACCATACAATAGGCACCAGATAACGCGGACAATGTCCGCGATACGGCCACCCCGACGGAGATAAAAACACAAACCACAACTCCAGAAAACCTGCCATGAGCCCTTCCGCGATGAGGAAAGCAGGGATAAGCAGCGCGAGGGCAGCAATACTCACACACAATGCGTGAACAAGCACAAGAACATAATACTGAAAATACCGCTGAACAAAATACAACAACTGTGGAGTTCCACGGATGCACCCTGGCCAACTGCAGAGGACAACATGCACACCACAACTTCCAAGCACCATGGAAGGACAGAACCGACAGGCACACCGCATGAAAGAGACCAGTGGCAGGCAAATCTGACCCGCTGGAGCGACACACCCACCGTGCAGCATACGCACATAAGCAGAAGTGCACCTCAACATTAACAACATCCCGGTACAAACAGCAACCCCTCCACAACTGAACACAGGACAGACCTGGACCGCAAAATGTGCATAACCAGGCAAATCACATCTGTCACCCCAGGGATATGTAACATGACAATGCACAATTCCAAACGTTAACCTGCAAAAATGTTTAATCCACACATGCAGTGCAATTGGACAGCTACTACAGCCCCATGATTGCCACGGCCCGACACAATGTGATGTGCTCATGAGAAGTAGGTGTCAATGATGGAGTTCCTACAGGCCATTCCAGCAGCAGCTGCAGAGGAATGTGGCCCACCTGCCCCCTCACCGTCATCTTCATTCAGTACCTCTGGAACTGGAATCTATGGGGTCCTGGTGCGAACACAGATGTTATACAACACACAACACGCAACGATCATCTTGTACATGATGTCCGGGCTGAACAGGAGCTTGCCACCTGTGCCATCCAGGCACCTGAAACGTGACTTCAACACACCAAATGTGCATTCCACGATGCCCCTGGGTCGTATGTGGGCCGCATTGTCGTGCCATCTGGGTGGGTGTGTTCGGGTCTCAGAGGGGTGTCAACACCCAAGGGCAGAGTGCATATCCTGTAGAAAAGAGTCAATACTTTGTTCGTCAGGATGTGATGACAGGCCCACAAATTCAGTGACGCCTGTGCTGGCTATGTGTAGGGTGAGCGTAAGCCAGCCCTCAGGGTGTAGCCCTGGATTACCATGGAGTGGTGTAGTCGTGTCTTGTAGGTGGTCTTGTAGTCTGACATGTCGAATGTCGCTTGGACATGTGTGCATCCACACTGATGTGCTTTGTGCGTTGGTGGCTATGGGATGTGTGGTGTGTTGATTTGGTACTTACCAACGAGCAGTCCCGTTCCATATGTGCCATCCTGGAAGCGCTGGTTGATGATGGACTGTTGGAAGATGAAGGAATCATGCACACTGGCTGGGTAGTTGGCGACGACATTGGTGAAGAGTCCCCGGTGGTCCACTGTTGCCTGCACATTGATGGAATGCGTGTGCTTTCTGTTGCGGTAGTGCGTGCAGTATCCACAGGGGGCACAAGTGGGACATGTGTACAGTCAATTGCACCCAACACAGCCGTGAATCTGGCTATAGCGTAGAAGCCTTGCTTTGTCTCCAGCTGTTCCTGCGCAGTGTTGGGGAAGTGAAGGTACTGATGTATGAACCTGAGGATGGCATCCAGGACTGGTGTGATGAACTTTAATAGGACTGACCCCTCCGACTCTGACAGTTGTTGGTTGGAATGTACGAGAGGCCAACAGGTGCAGCACAGCCAGCAGCTTTGTCTGAAGTGGGATGTTAGTTCTCCGCTGTGTTGGGACCGTCAGCCTGTGGGCAATGTGGGTCATGATGTGGAGGATGGTTGACCTTTTGAGCCTGTAGTGTGCCATGACTTCCGTGGGTGTTAGGTCTGTGGGAGTGGTGCATTTTCAGTAGGTCCGCTGTCTCACTCTGCGCTGCCTCTGTAGTGGTCAAGGGGGGTCCGGGTCCTGGGGGTGGTGGCGGTCCAGGGGGTGGTGGCGGTGGGTGTTGTGGCCCTGTTGGGTCTCCGAGCTGCATGTAGAGTAGCTCCATGGCGTCGTTTGGTCTTTGGGTATGGCTATGTGCGGGGCTCCATTGCCTACTGCATGTAGATGCCCGTCTTTACACCTGCTTGAGGCAGGTGTTAAAAACCTGCGGACATCACCGCTTATCGCCAGTTTTTGGTTCACTTCACAGTTCTGTCAGTTCGCTGTGAAAGTGGTGTTGTTGTTTTTTCATGTGTTTTTGCACGGGAAACGCCTACTCTGCATCTCAATAGAGTTAGTTGGTGGTGTCCGCCATGGTGTTAGATTTTGGGTTAGTTATCGTGGGAATACTGGCATTGTCTGTGGTTTGCACCTGCTTGTGAATGGGGTGTTAAATTTATCTCTACTTTTGTTGCTTAAGATGGTGATAAATCGGAGATAATCCTTGTGAATATGGCCCTCAAAGTCTTAATGCCCCGGTCGTAGTCAGTGGCTTAAACTGTGGCTTAAACCAAAGTGGACTGCCCAGATCTCTGCTCAACACAACTCCCTACTCACAACTTCAGACTCCCCCAAAGGCTGACCACAGTGAAATGGAGTGGAGTGTTGGGATTTCGGGAGATTCCATTGGCAAATGGAAAAAAAGAAAAAAGAAGCACCACAGAAGCTGATCCACTGCTTCTGCTTTCGCTGCTGCTTCAATGCACAAGCTTCTTACTGGCTGTCCTCCTCCTCCCTTTTTGCTATCTGCCTGGGTCTCACTGATACTGATGGCAGTGATGTTAAACGTGATCTTATTAAGCATTGTGCTTATTTCTTTACTGTAGCACCTGGCGCGGGACACTTCTGCCTTCTGCCTTCCGTACAAACGCAGTGTGCAGACGAGCAGATGAAAGTGGGCTGTGCAGACATTAGCGGCTTAGGTCGGGCAGAGGTCCATGTGGGGAGCGGGCAGGAGCGGCAGTGATCAGGACATACCTTCCACCTGACCCCCTGGTGTCAATCTCCCGGCTTCCACGATGACCAGCAGCGGAGAAGGAATTTCGGGCCCACATGCACTGTAGTTAACCACGCTGGCTCGGAGGTTCAGCAGCCATTCTAGCGAGGCCTCGGACTGCTGTGAGGAAACGGACGGGGCATCGGAGAATCAGGTGACACCTGGCGGCTACATGCGTGGGTCACCAAAATCTTGCATGACTTCTTAGTTTAAGGGTGGTCACAAGGTAAATCAGGAGACGCAAAAGGATGCAATAAGATGGCATCCAGTAAAGAGGGGTGGAAGGAGGAAATAGTGGAAAATTCCATCCTCCAAGGGGGGAAGGAGGGTGGTGGACGGGGTGAAGCATCCAGAAAAAAGAAAGTTCTTGTGTGAAGTTTTATTGTTTCAGAGTTTGTATAGCCACTTCAGAGGAATGTTTCATAGAAGAGCTGTTCATTATGAAAAGTACTCTATATTTTGTTCAGGCACTCAAGCACTTTATACACCCCACTTATATAATGCACCTTAGGTACCTGTGTCCTATTGCACTTTCCACTTTAACTGCAAATATGAACGGATGCTCACTGATAAATTTGCACGTTAGATGACCATCCTCTGGGAACTCTTGGAAGGTATCCTGACAAATAGGTGGCCAGGGTAGTAGGGCACTTAAGCACTTTATATACCTCATTCATATAGTGCACCTTAGGTTCCCATGTCCTTTTGCACTTTACACTTTAGCTGCTAATTCAAATTGTTGCTGCTCAATGCTAAAATTGCAGGTTAGATGGCCATCCTCTGGGATGTGCCCTCTTAAGAAGCCATTTCTATCAAGCAAAGGGTCGGTGAAGTAGGGCACTTAAGCACTTTTATATATCTCATTTATATAATTCACTGTAGGTCTCTATGATCTATTCTAAGTTATACTTCAGCTGCTACTAAAACTTGCTGCTTCATGTTAATTTTCCACATTAGATGGCCATCTGCTGGGTAGCGGCGCTATAGGAAACTAGTTTTTGAAATACATGGTAAACCTCTACAGGGCCAAAGGAATATACTAGGTGTATGTCAGTATTCTTATGATTAGTACTGTATTTATGTATCTCAGTTTTGATGTTACACAGTCAATCAATAACATTTTTTAATGCTACTGGCTTTGTTTTACGCTAGCACAAGTCACTTTAACTACCTTGGGCAACGCTGTGTGTTCTCTTAGACACTCTGTATGTACGTGGCCCTCACCACACATTAGGGCATATTTTACTATTCCATACAAAGCTGGCCCAAGTGCGCTTTCACAATTTTTTGACCCCAGAGAAGCCTGGGGGCCCCAGAGGGCTTACATTTTAGCTGATGACATGGTACAATAACTATGAGCAGGAATAACCTAACGATTCTCTCTTTTAATGCTAATGGTCTTAACAATGAGCGTAAGTCCCATGCAATTTAGAGCTGGCTTAGAGGGTACAATCCCGATATCATTTTTTTACAAGAGACACACTTCTGGAGCACCTCAGACGCAAGTAAAATCTTTAAGAACTGGACGGGATTCTATTGCTCATCTGTCTCAGGTAGTGCGCAGAGGGGCGTGGGCATCTTTGAAGGCAAACACGTTCAATTTCAAGTAAATTCAGCACACTCTGACCCAAGGGGAAGATGGACGTTTGTCCATAGAAAACTAAATCAGTTAAACCTCATCCTGGCCACAATTTACGCACCTGTTATCGATGACCCACTCCCGCTTTTACTGCTAAAGCAAGCCTTATCTGGTATCCCTGGACACATTATATGGGGAGGTGATTTTAACTTCTTGCAGGACCCTTTTGCTGACTCCACAAAAAAAGAGGGCAAACAAAATAAACACCAGGTCTCCACTGCCCTGTCTAGCTGTAAAAATGACTTAGATATTGTAGACAAGTGGTGCCTTAAAAACCCAGGCAAGCGGGAGTTCTCTTGTTATTCAGAAAAGTACGATTCACCTTCCAGAATAGATTTCTTCTTGACCTCATATAATCTCAATAAATATGATCATATTCTGAATGCTTTTTCAGATCGTGCCCTAATTAAAATGGAGATCGCTGCCAGAAGCGGGGACGGAAAGGTACCGAAAAGATGGTATTTTAATAAATTCAATCTAGAAAATGAGCAGTGGTGCACAGAAATAGCCAATGAGATTAGCGCCTTTTTCGGGATAAATAAAGACTCCGCCCCAGTCAATGTAATCTGGGACGCATTTAAGTTCACGCTAAGAGGCATAATCACTTCGAAAGAAATACCACAACAAAGGGCAAAAAAAGCGGAAAGATTGAAGATCGAAGCAAGACTCGCTCTCGCGAACCAGGAGCACACCAAGAATAGGAATTTGAATACTAAGCTAGAGTTAGCCCAGGCAAAAATAGAAATTAGGGAATTTTATTACGATTTAGGGGATGCAGAAAGTAGGACTTACCTCCAGACAGTCTATGAAGAAAGTATACACAGGGAAGCTTTTAGCTTGGCAGGCAAAGGAGAAACACGTGCGTAACAGAATTGAGAGTATCTGGGATGAACCAACTAAAACACGCTTATCTAGATCTCAGGATATAGGCGAGGCCTTTTTTAAGCATTATAAGGGAATCTATCAATCAGATCATCATGAAACTTCCGAATCTTTCTTAGGTTTCCTGGACAACTTGCCCACTCCTTATTTAAATACGGAATTTCGAGAAGAATTGATAGCGGACTTTACGATGGATGAACTTAATTTAGTTATAAGTTCTATGTCAAACTGTAAAGCAACAGGTGAAGATGGCCTTCCCGTTGAATTTTTTAAAAGGTTCGCTCCAACCCTTAATATTGAAATTTTAAAACTTGCTAATTATCTTCTTAAAGTGGGCATCCCTCCGCTATCTTTTCATACAGCCGTAGTGGTTAGTATCCTAAAGAAGGATAAAAACAGCGAGAACGTTAATTCATATAGACCCATAAGCCTACTTAACGTCAATTATAAAATCTTTACAAAGCTCGTTACTAATAGGCTTAACAGAATGGTGGGCTCTCTTATACACACGGATCAGTGCGGTTTTGTAGCCGGGAGACAGCTCTATAACAACACAAAATTTTTACTAGAAGCACTTGATTTTTTTGAACAAAAATAGGACTGATCCTCAGATTTGGATTTTAGACGCTGAAAAAGCATTTTATTTGGTTTCATGGGAATGTCTGTTTTTAATCTTGGAAAAGTTTGGCTTCCCAGATGGGTTCACACAACTAATAAGACGGTTATATACAAACTCACAGGCGCAAATCCTAATTCACTACATAAACGTAGGCACCTGTCCAATAAATAGAGGCACCAATCAAGGGAGTCCTCGTTCTCCAATTTTATTTGCGCTATTTATAGAACCCCTAGCAATAGCAATTAGACAGAAAAAGGCGCATACCGTCCCCCTTCAAGGGATGACTAACGTAAAATTGTATGCTGACGATATCGTTCTTTTCTTAAAACCTAGAAATGACATCCTGGAGGAAATCATTAGGTTTTTCTCTGATTTCCAGGCAATAGGAGACTATAAAATAAATAAATCCAAGACAGAGATATTACTGAGCAATTGTTCCACCGATTCACTTTTGCTAGATTTTAGATCCGTATATAACACTCATCCAAAGAGATACCTAGGGATCTACGTGACAGAGAAAGTAGAAGGCATATTGAACTAAACCCTCTTGATTAAAAAAGTGAAACGCCACTTAGCACGATGGAACCAACTCCCTCTATAAATATTAGGTCGGTGGCACTAATTTGTATGTCTATTCTGCCCTTATTTAATTAACTATTTAGTGCTGCCCCGTGCGTGCTTCAAGCATCTTTTTTTAAAGAGATAGATAGTATGTTTTCTTCCTTCTTATGGTCTAACAAAACACTGAGGTTGGCACTGAGCACGTTAAGCTACCCTGTTGCAGAGGGAGGGTTGTCCCTTCCAAATATTAGGAATTACTACCACGCTCGTTTTGCACATAATAGTTATAGATTTTTATCTCTATTGGACCCCTCTGAGGTAGACAATTTTGAATGGAGTGCAATGTTGCCGACCCCACAAGAATAGTTAAATACCCTAAAAAAGTTTGATATAGGACTCTTCAATGGATGTTCCAGCAAAAAACTCAATTCCTAACATTTGTGGGTCTTCCAAGAATGAATTGCTTGACAAGGCTGTCCCATTTTTATACGTGGGAAAGATGTTTATTAGATACCCGTATCTTAAAAATATAAGAAGATAATGGATATGTACGGATTCTGGATTTTATCATAGGCAACTACGGGAAGTCTTGGCCTGAGATAGAAATGGGGCCCCTACACTCTAAATCAATGCTGAAATGGTCATTTATCATTATTAAACCCTTTTTGTAAAAATTCGACCTAAGAAGTATACCTTCAAGAGCAGACATCAATGAAGCTTTTGATACCCCATCACAACGGTTGGTCAGTGCATGGGTCAAGATTTTCGACGGAAATTAGTCTCTCTCCTTATATGAGAAAATTCAAGATAGATGGCGGAAAAGGGAAGGGATGAACCTCTCAAATTTAACTTGGAGCAGAATTAATAAGCTCAACGCTTCAGCACTGAGAGGAGCAAACCTTAAGCGTATGCAATTTTATTCTAAATGGCTAATTTGTAGGACTCCTTCTTTCCTACATAATATTTATCCACAAATTGATGACAGATGTTTCCATTGTGCCAAAGAGAATGGTGGCACCTGGTCACACATTGTTTGGGAATGTCCGAAAATCAGCACTTTGTGGGAAAAAGTTGAAAACTATCTCAGAGTCACCATAGATCTTTCCATTTCCATTGACATATCCATTGCAGTTTTGGGTTGGTCTCCCAATAGAATGCTAAGCTCCACCCATGAAGAGTGCTTATTTATTGCAGCACTAGTAGCAAGATCTTTAATTTTACAGAGCTGGCGAACCAATAAGATTCCTTCATTCCAAGCCTGGAGAGCGAAATTAAACAGAATCAAAGACTGTGAAAGAAAATATGCCTTAAGATCAGGGTCTTCAAGGGGGCTTGAGAAACGCTGGAGTTCCTTGGGGAATCAGTCCAAAAAGTAAGGGAAAGGGTCTCTGCTTTGACGGTGTATAAGGAGCTAAGGAGGTGGCAGGGTTTTGGAACAAATAGCCAAGTTTGAGAGAGTATGTATCTCGATGATCACCCTCCAAAACTATTGATACTCCATGTTGTGCACTTTTGACACATTTTGTATCTTTTACCTTCTTGCCATATGAATGCTCCATTCCCTTTCTGCAACATGGTTATTTGTTTGACAGCTTGAATATGTATACTTTTAATATTCTGTATTTCGCACTTTATACTGCGGATTTGTACGGTGGTATTTCTTTCCTGTACGATGTTTATCTGTAATGGCAGCTCGAGTATTTATAATCTAATTGTCTCGTACGATGCACTTTTTCTTTGCAGTTCTGTATCTCTGTATCTCCTTGAACTCTCAATAAAAAATGTTTTTATAGAAAAGTACTTGCAAAGTGATAACAATCTGAATGCCTCTTTTGCTTTGGCCTCTAGGTGATAGGCTCCAGATAGCTCAAAGCCATAATCATACTTGAACAAAAGGAGAGCTGATGGTACCATAAGTTTCTTTGTTTTGAGACCGACTAGAATTGAAAATAAGAAAGACCCTTCACCCCCTACATTTTGCTGCTTGGAATTGAAGGTAGATAATGTCCAGTCACTGCTGAATATGTCCCGGTATCTCCAAATGACACCAGTAAATATTCATCATATTTCATCGTGTTCAGCCCAGATTCCGATACTGGCTCAATATTAGCTTATTTCCTGCCCTTGTTTGGTTGGAGTTAGAATAGTTCATATGAATTCCCCAAAAGGAAACACTTTCCCCAACAGTAGTTGAGGTGGAGATAGAATCCTCTTTCCCTAATGATAGTTGCTTTGGAGTGAGAATAGTAAACCTGCATACCCTGAAATCGAAGACTTTACCCAATGGTTTTTAAATTTGAATTAGAATAGAAAAAGTGGAATCCTCAAAATCAAACACTTTACCCAGTTTTAGTTAGGTTGGAGTTAGAATCATAAATATGAACCCCCCAAAATCACAAGCTCTCTCTAATGCTAAATTGCTACTGGTTAAAATGGTAAATTAAATATTTAGCCAGTTTGTGTTTGGGATAAAAATATTAATGTGTTTACTTTTCTGAGATATAATTTTTTATTTTGACTTTATTTAAATTTATAAACATAGTATGTTTTGCTTGATATATGTACGTTAAACACAGCATCATTATTTCTTTTATTTAGTGGGGATATGAATGTATGAAATATTATAATAATATTACTTTCTCCTAATAATAATAAGTCTAAGGATTCAAATTATTATATATATATTTTAAACAGTTGCAAATAATATTATATTGAAATAATAGCTTCAAATATAGAGGTTTATAATGTTTGAAAATGGGTTTTTAAGAAAAAGTATACACACATATAATTCATTTGACACTTGTTTATTTTAGCACATTTGTGATAAATATTATGTTCTTTCCTTTTACAGCCTGATTTTCCCTTCTATAAATGACATTTGTTACTGATTAATTAAAAGTGAATATGTTTGATTACATCAAGTACACACACTTTTCATGTTGCTCTGCTCATGTAAATATGATAATAAAACTTAAATGTGGTATTTATACACTGAAGTTGATCATTTCATTTTCAATCATTGATATGAAATCCCAGAGTTTTTAGAAGGTTGATAACTGCATGTTTTATTTTATTATCTCTTAAAAAGAACACTGGCTAATAGGGTGAAAATAGCTGGAAGGGCATTAAGCCACTAATTGTTGATTGTTTATCTGTAATGTCTTCAACAAGCTCCAGAATAATCCTATTAAAACTAGACACAGGGTGCACAGAATTAGAGAGGACCATCACACCACACTACAGTAGGGTAGGAAAATAATATAGGTGCCTTTGTGAGCCCAAACAGCGCTTACTGCTCTGAAAACAGGCATTTGGGTGTGAACCATCCCTAATTCGGATTTTTACTTACTAATGGTCTAGAACAGTGGTTCTTAATCGTTTGACTTCTATGGAACGCCACTTTGCTGGAATTTAGGGATCCTAAATCATTATTAGAATTCGGGGACACTCCAACTGTTTACAGGAATCCAGGGAACCAGGCCTATGTAGTTTTGATAATTTGAACCACAAAGCCATATGTAAACATATGGAAGCAAGAATTCATCAAACAAATGCTAAAATATTTTATTTAATCCACAAACAAATATTTTTAAACAAATCTAAATTTGAAGTTTAATGGGAAGGTTGGAGCTTTTCTAAATTAATTTAAGTCTACCTTTTATCCATACTACATCTGATGATGCACTTGCACTGCTTCAACAAATCTTTCTGAAGGTGCCTATTTACTATTTTGCCTCCAATTATAAATTCCTTCACATTTACATAACTTTTTAGCTTTTACATTTTCAACTTTGCTACTTTTTGTATTCTTATTTATATACACTGTATGAATCTTATTTAATTTTCTAAGCAGTCATTGAACCCTTGAGTAGGTGTGTGGCCCACCAGGGGTTCTTGGCCACAGATCAGGATCTGATGTTCTAGAACTATTATAGACCTTAGAAGTAGTAAATGAGGGTGTTTATGCTATAGAATAGATAGCAATAATGTTGGAGTACTATTTGCGGTTTACACGCCCCATAATATTTTTTGCTGCCTTAAAGTTGATCTTCTTTGTTGTTTTTGTGTAACAGATAAGGGTATTAGTTTTGAAATAAATACTTTAAGATGTAGCTTCTATTTTCTAGTGATCCTTGAGTGTGTTGTTTATTTATGAAAGAGGATTTAGTGCCTAATTGTGAGTTTGGGGGTCCATGGGACCGGCAAACTCACAGTGGAGGTGCAGTGGCAGCCGGGGACCTCCCCACCAGGGGTCGGACCTCCGTATTACGAGTACAGCGGTCAGACCTCCAAACAACCACTGCAACCACTAGGGATCGTGATCCCTGGCAGGGGCGCGGAGGTCTTTAGGGTGCAAAATTGCTTACGAGTTTTTTCACCGCCAGAGGTCTCATGGATGTTCTCATGCCATGAAACTGCCGGCAGTGAGGAAACAAAGGGGTGCTTTGGGGTCCCCTCTTGCCCCTGTGCATGGGGTTGCATTCAAGGGGGCACTTATTGTGCCTACCTGTGTGCATGCACCCCTGCATGGCATAGAGTGCACAGTCCATGCCATGGAGGAACGTGCACTGGCGGTCCCACGGCTGTGCAGTTCTAAGGCTCACACATGAACCTTTGTACTGAATTGCCGTGGGACCACCACACCACACCACCCGCCCACCAGACCATGAAATTATTCGCAATCTGGAGAGTGTGTGGCAGTCCTGTTTTGCGGTGCAGGAGCGAGGCGGTGGTGTGGTGGCCCATTCCCACACCACAAAACTCATAATCCGGCCCTTTAGTGTTCCATTAAGTGTCTCTGTCACGTTTCATGGGACTGACCTTACTTGAAGCATATTTGAGGAACTTCGATTTCTGATCGCGATCGAATCGACCCGCCATTTTGTGCCCCGCCGCCATTTTGTGTTGCCATCACTCAGGCAGCACGGCGAACAAAGTCTATTCTGCTTTTGTCTGCAACCTGGTGTCGAAATACGCTTTCTGCCTCTGTTTACAAAGCTGGTGTTAGGACTAGCCGAGTACACTAATCCCTGTCTGGTTGTTCTAATCCCCGTCTCAACTATCTGTTGGTTCACACTATTCTTTCCTGACCTTATCTTATCGTCTGGCCTTCACTGTCTTCTGCTAGCATTCTCTCGTTTCACAACTGTCCTCCAACACACACAAACGTATCTCGCCACCTGCAAGTTAGTTATGAATCTGTTAATAAATTAGCTTGAGGGAGGGGTGACAAACATAGTTGGAGGAGAGGTCTTTTCGAGTCATCTGATACTTTGTTTTCCAAACTCTCCTATTGGTTCTATCCTGTTTTCCAACTTTCCTTATTGGCTCTTTCTTGTATACTTTGGGTGTATATTTCGTTAATGAATATGTTTCTATATAGTATATAAACCTATGCGCCACAGAGTAAAGTGGCAGTCTCCTGAGAACCTACTTTGTGTACTTCTGGGATAACTGTACTAGCTGCAGCTAAATAAATCTGATCTTCTAACGCCGACAGAGTGTCCCGTGTCTCTGTGTAGCTGAGCAGGAGAACTCCGGAGACTTGGGCGTACCCTGCGCCGCCAGGCCCAAAAGGTTCTGGTTCTTCATATCTAATGCAAATATTCCTCAGTAGGATGTGTATAGGTTGCATTCCAACTTGTTTTCTAATTCAGGTTGGCAAGTTGACTGAGTATTTAGCAACTGAAGGGTCTAGAAAACCAAACCATGTGACTCTAGTAACTCTATGGAATGTATGAGATTAATTTTATTAAACATATATTCATATTAGAGAACATTAAATACATTTTGATACAGATTCTAGCATAAAAAATAAAATGCATGTTATAATTCTCCAATGCTAATTTTAATATTTCAAAGAAACTTATATGTATATTTTCAAAACATTACATTATCATTTTTATAGGCTGTAGTTCACCTTATTATATGAATAACATAGTTCTAATTTCTATATATTAATTAATACTGTGGATATATTATTTAATATTTAAAATAATGTATTAGGCAGTATTTGCTAATATATTTATATTAAATGTATCATTTTTTAAAAAAAAATATTTAAATCTATTTCAAAACTTTATTTCATTTAAAACATTATTTGAACTTCACCTGATGTTGCAAGCTGGAGGATAATTTCCTTCATTTGGTCTGGTCGTGTAAGCAGGTCTTATAATATTGGCAAGAGATGTTGTCCACACTATCCCTCATGGCAAACATGAGATACAGTCATACCTTCTCAAAATTACACTTCTAGACTGAGTGAGGGGAATTCCTGGAACTCATAAAAAAATGATTGTGCTCGCACACTTGCTGGCCAAGAGAATGGTGGATTGGTATTGGTGTAGAAAGAGATGCCTGGAGTTCAGATATTGGATAGACTCTCTTGTATTCTGCCACAAGTGGCAAGATCTACATGCAGAACCTATGCAGACCTCATCCAGAACAACAGCTATTTTGAGTCCCTTGAAACACTGCTTGCTTATAACAACATGAACTATAACGCTGTATTATCTTATGCACAACTACCTGAATCTTCTACCTGCTGCCTATAGACATGACATGTTACATCCTGACATTATTACTCCCCTCACGCATGAATGCTCTAAAGTCGATCCAACAAACACTGGCAAGCCACGGCTACGTGGTTTCCAGTGTTCATTGCAGCATCTCATACTCCTACACCAGGTATTTGTTACAAGCGCTCAACTGTGGGTCGACTAAATTCTTGACTCATTGTCAGTGAAATTGCTCTCCCACCCTCACAGCTCCACCATTAAGAGAGGTTTGCCCCTGCACTTATTATTATTTATTTTGAGAATTTGTAAAGCGCGACTGACACCTTGCAGGCTTCCTGGCGCTGGAAATTACTCTGTTAACGGATAACCGGGAGAACAGTCAGACGGACAATTTATTTGGGGAAGAGCCAGGTCTTGATACGTCTCCTGAATGGAAGAAGCTGTGATATCTGACGTATGTCAGTGGGCAGGCTGTTCCACAGCTTGGCCGCTGCAACACTGAAGGATCTGCCCCCTGTTCTGGTTCTGTTGAATCTGGGCACCTTTACCAGACAGGCAGAGGATGAACGTAGGTCTCTGGCAGGAGTGTACCACAGAAACAGGGCTTGCAGAGGTTTGGGTCCAAGTCCATGCAGAGCCTTAAAGACAATGCAGAGGGACTTGAAGGCCACTCGTTGTTTTAAGGGTAGCCAGTGTAGCTCAGCCAGAGCCGCTGTGGCCGAGGCCCTCCTCGTCCAGCCAAGAGCCAGCTTGGCGGCGGCAGACTGAATTCGCTGTAGTCGGTCCATCATCGTGACTGGAGACTCCAGGAGCAGGGCGTTGCAATAGTCAAGGCGACTGAGTATCGTGCACCTGACTATCGACGCCCTGGCTTGTGCCGGGAGAAGAGGCATGATTTTCCGCAGTGATCGAAGCAGGGCTGTGCAGATCCCCACAGTTTTCATCACCTGGGTTTTCATACTTAATTTGTTGTTCAGCATGGCTCCCAGGTTGCGCACCGAAGGAACTGGCAGAGGTTTGTCTCTAAACTCCGGGGGCCAAAATTCATTCGGAAACTGACGGGGTATCTTAGTGCCTGAGCAAAACAGGACCTCCGTTTTAGCGGAGTTGAACTGGAGGGAGTTTCTGTGTAGCCATCCAGCCGTCTCTCTTAGGCAGTCGTGGAAGGTGGAAAAAGGAATGGCATCTTCACCTTCCCACGAGAGGATGAGCTGTGTGTCATCCGCGTAATTTATTGTTTTGACCCCAAAGGATAGGATCAGTTTGATTAGCGGGATGAGGTACACATTAAAAAGGATGGGGCTGATGGAGGAGCCCTGAGGGACTCCCTGGGGTACTGGTGCAAAGGCGGATTGAAAAGGGGGAAGGGAGACAGCCTGTCTTCTGTCCCGAAGGTAGGAGTGAAACCAGAGCAATGCAGTGCCTTCCACTCCCACTTCACCAAGTCTCTGCAGCAGCCTACCATGGTTGACCGTGTCGAATGCGGCAGACAGGTCCAACAGTATCAATGCCACTGGCTGGCCCCTGTCTGCACGCATGCGAAGATCCTCCATGGCAGTTAAGACTGCTGTTTCGGTGCCGTGGGCAGGACGGAACCCGAACTGGTGATCGTCAACACTCTCGAGTGTTGTTGGTGTTTGAGGCCTTCCTCCACCCGCAGGATCACCGGTGCCTCCAGTGGACCTCTGTCTCCTCTCTCTCGCTCCGCTTTCCTCTCTGTTTTTTTTCACTTGTTTTTCTCCCTCTTTATTCTCTGTTCCGCACTTTCTTTGCACTTTTTTGCCTTTTTGCCTCCTTCCTCTCTTATTTCCTTTAGCCCTCCTTTAATTTCCCTTTCCCTTTTCCCTTTCCATTTTTCACTTGTTTTCTCCCTCTTTCTTCTCTGTTCTGCACTCTCTTTGCACTTTTCTGCCTTTTTGCCTTATTTCTCTCTTATTTCCTTTTGCCCTCCTTCAATTTCGTTTCCCTTGACCTGCCCGTTTTTCGCCGCCACTGCTGCCCCCGCGGCCCCTCCCCAGCACAACCAGCGCGACCGGCCCAATCCAGCTCCCCCCCGCCTCCCAGCTGTCCAGCCCTCCCCAACCCCTACTTAGGAGCGGCCGCTGCGGGGACAGGCGAGCAGGACCACTGACTCATTGTTAGTGAAATTGCTCTCCCAACCTCGCAGCTCCACTATTAAGTGAGTCCTGCCCCTGTACTCTCAAGTGTTGTTGGTGTTCGAGACCCTCCTCCACCCGCAGGTTCACCTGCGGATCATGCCTGGTGGTCTAGTGGACCTCTGTCCCCTTTCTCTCACTCCGCATTCCTCTCCGTTTTTCACTCTTTTTTTCCACTTGTTTTTCTCCCTCTTTGTTCTCTGTTTTGCACTCCCTTTGCACTTTTCTGCTTTTTTGTCTCATTCCTCTCTTATTTCCTTTAGCCCTCCTTAAATTTTCCTTTCCCTCTCCGTTTTCCACTTGTTTTTTTCACTTGTTTTCTCCCTCTTTCTTCTCAGTTCTGCACTCTCTTTGCACTTTTCTGCCTTTTTGCCTTATTCCTCTCTTATTTCCTTTAGCCCTCCTTCAATTTAATTTCCCTTTTCCCACCCGTTTTTCCCCGTCGCTGCTGCCCCTGCGGCTTTTTCCTCGCAGCATGACCAGCGCTACTGGCCCAATCCAGCCCCCCCACTCCCGCCCCCCAGCTGTCCAACCCTCCCCGACTCCTACTTAATGGCGGCCGCGTGCAGCGGGCGTGCCGCTGGTGCACTGAGGGTACGCCAAAGGCAAGCCCGTCAGCGCCTCTCCGCGAGCCGCCCATGACCAATGCCAGGAAACCTGGCCCTCTGCACCGCCAATGCCACAACCCAGCGGCACTCCACGAACTCAACCCAGGCCGCAACAACAACTGCAAGCTAGCTTCACCAGCCGACACCCACAGACCCTTCAGCTGTCACTGCTGCCGACAAACCTACAACACCCCCGAAACCGGTCCTAGATGCTTGTTTCTGGTCCAGGGAGGCCTGGCTTGGCAGTTCGGGCTGGACTGTTCCCATGAGTCACAGGGTCAAGACTGGTTTGCATATGGCCAGGTCTAAACTGGGGTGGCATGGTGAGAAAAAGAATGATGGATTTAACCCAGATCTCTTGACTGGGGGTGAATGTTTTGATTTGTTCTGCATTCTCTCCATCAATTGTGTGTCTTTTGCTTCCTCACCCTAAGTGCGCCGGGTATGCCCAGACGTGGGTCCCGGGCTCACTGTGCCACTGGATTCAAGCTATCCTGGCTGAAGAGGGGTGAAACCCCGAAACCGGTCCTAGGATGCTTGTTTCCGGTCCGGGGAGGACCTGGCTTGGCAGTTCGGGCTGGACTGTTCCCATGAGGCACAGGGTCAAGACTGATTTGCATATGGCCTGAACTAAACTGGGGTGGCATGGTGAGCAAAAGAATGATGGATTTAACCCAGATCTCTTGACTGGGGGGAATGTTTTGATTTGTTCTGCATTCCGTCCATCAATTGTGTGTCTTTTGCAGGAACACGGACCCAGCACAACCCGACCGCAAGAACACACCTGAACCAAAGACCGTGCAATGCATCCTCCTTAACGTCTGATCCCTCCACAATCATTCCACCAAAATATGGGACCTCCTCGACAGCACCACCCTGGACGTAGCGTTCCACACCAAAACCTGGACCAACACCATCTCGGGACCGGACATCGCCATCGCCATTTCCCAAGGATACAAGATCTCCAGGAAGGACCGCCACACCCGCCTGGGAGGAGGAATCGCCATTGTCCACAAATCCACCCTCCGCCTGAGCACACTCCCTGACAAGCCCACAGATATGATGGAACACCTACACTATAAGATACTGACCAGCCCTACCACCACCCTCCGAGCAACCCTCATCTGCCGACCCCCTGGACCCTGCGGACCGTTCACTAACTCCATCACGGACATCATCTCCCCACATGCCATCGCATCCACCAACTACACCCTGCTGGGAGAACTCAACTTCCACCTCGACAACCAACTTGACCCCAACATCACATCCCTCCTGGACAACAGCCACAACATCGGACTCCGCCAAATCATGACCGAACCCATGCACTCAGCAGGGCACACCCTCGACCCCCTCTTCACAACAGGAAACTCCATCCCCTTCAGCCACACCACCTAACTCCCATGGACCGACCACCCATGCGTCCACTTCACCTTCAGAACACCCACCATCCACAGATACCAGCACCTGCTCCCACGAAGAAACTGGACCAGAATCACCGATCACCAGATCACCTCCTCACTCAGCAAATTCACCTCAATCATCGCGGAAAACGACGACCCCACCACCGCAGCCCAAACCCTGCACAGGTGGATCTCCGACAGCACCAACACCATAGCCCCCTCAAGAAAAACAACAACACCCACACCCAGAAAGCTAGATGGTTTACCACCGAACTTCGAGAGTCCAGATGCACTTGCCGCCACCTTTAAAAGTCCTGGAGGAACACCAAATCCACAGAAGCACACAACAACTTCAGAGCCGCTATCAACGCCCACCACCAACTCATCAGAAAAACAAGGAAAAAGTGATTGAAGACAGAATCTCTCCACACACGCACACAACAGCAAAGAACTCTTCAACTTCATCAAGGAGTTCGCCCAACCCACCAGCGAGTCGACTGACATCCCTCCCTCACAAGACCTCTGCGACAAGCTCAGCACCTTCTGTCACCACAAAATCGAGAGCATCTATGACAACTTCGATGAAGACAACCAACACACAGAACCCCCACCAACCACAGCTGACATCCTGAAGCCAGCGATTGACAACTGGACAGCCCTCACCACCGAAGACACACTGAAGATGATGAAGTCAATCCACTCCGGGGCCCCCATGGACCCCTGCCCCCACCACATCTTCAACAGAGCCGGCGACACCATTGCACCCATGCTCCGCCACACCATCAACCGCTCCCTGATGACCGCCTCATTCCCAGAGGACTGGAAACACACCGAGGTCAACCCCTCCTGAAGAAACCCTCAGCGACCCCACTGACCTCACAAACTACAGGCCCTTCTCACTGCTCCCGTTCCCTGCGAAAGTCATCGAGAAAGCCATCAAAAGCCAACTCACCACATTCATCGAAGAGCACAACATTCTCGAGTCCGCCCAATCCGGCTTCTGAAAAAATCACAGCATGGAAATCGCCCTCCTCGCTCCAACAGATGACATCCGCACCCTACTGGACAAAGGAGAAACAGTAGACCTCATCCTCCTCGACCTCTCAGCGGCATTCGACACAGTCTCCCACCGAACCCTAATACGCAGATTCCATGATGCAGGAATCCAGGACAAGGCCCTCAACTGGGTCCGCTCCTTCCTCTCTGGCAGAATGCAGCGGGTCAGACTCCCCCCTTTCCTCTTGGACCCTATACCAACCACCTACGGAGTCCCTCAGGGGTCCTCCCTCAGCCCTACGCTCTTGAATGTCAACATGGCTCCTTGCGCCCCCATCGTCAGAACCTACGGACTCAACATTGTGTCATACGCAGACGACACCCACCTCATCCTCTCCCTATCCAACAAACCCAACACCGCCAGACACAACTTTCAAGAAGGCATGGAAGCCGTCGCCAAATGGATGAAAAACAGCTGCCTACAACTAAACACCAACAAGACAGAAGTACTCATCATGGGCCAAAACCCCTACACCTGGAATGACACCTGGTTGCCCCCCGCCCTCGGAAACCTGCCCACCCCCACGGACCATGCACGTAACCTGGGAATCATCCTGGACTCCGAGCTCAAAATGGACCGCCAGATCAACTCCGTCTCGTCCTCCTGCTTCCACACCCTCCGCCTCCTATGTAAGACGTTCAAATGGATCCCCCTCGAACACAGAAAGACCGTCACTCACGCCCTGGTCACCAGCAGACTCGACTACGGCAACGCACTCTACACCGAAATAAACAAAAAACTCACACGCAAGCTACAGAACATCCAGAATGCAACCGTAAGACTGGTCCTCGACCTGCCAAGACACTGCCACATCTCCCAGCACCTGCGCACACTCCACTGGCTCCCCATCAAGGCAAGAGTCACCTTCAAGATGCTCACCCACGCACACAAGGCCCTCCACGGCACCGGACCGGCATACCTGAACAGCCGACTCAAATTCCACGCACCCTATGATCAGCCTAGCTCTCCTACGCCGTGGTCCCTCGCACCAAAGGAACCAGATCGGGAGGCCGCTCCTTCTCCTTCCTCGTGGCCAAAGCCTGGAACGCCCTTTCGCTTCACCTCAGGCAGACAACATCGCTTCCCATCTTCACAAGAAACCCCAAAACCTGGCTCTTTGACGGACCCTCTCCTTGATGGACTGGAACCTGCACACACCCCCACCCCCAGCGCCTTGAGACCCTTACGGGTGAGTCGCTGCACGTAAAAAACACCTGATTGATTGATTGATTGATTGAGTGATAAGCCTCCCTCTCACAGATTATAAAGTCATAATGCGAAATTGTGAGCTGCTTAAATGTTTGAGAAGTCTCTCTCTTACAAGATATAATATATATATTTATATTATTATATAATTGGCTCTTTCCTTTCTTTATTTGTGTATTTTCTTCTTTGCTTACCAACTTATGGATTGCATATTTGAAAATGATAACTAATTGAAAAGAAATATTCAAAATTTGATTAAAAACACGAAAACCATATTATGAAAATTATAAAACAATAATGCTTAAATATGTAGCATTTAGAATTAACTGATAAAAAATATATTAATAAATACAAATATAATACAGTTTACTGCATAATACCAACAAATTCTCCAAATTATAATTTTCTCAATTATATATAAAATACACTTCTAAAAATGACTACATAACAATATAAAACACTACAATAAGGTAAAAACTATAATAATTTCTTCAAATAAAATAATTATTAGCATTATCTTTACAAGCAATGTAAAAATATAAATAAGGTAGGATTATATAAATATTATTTTAATTATTGGAATAAGCTATTAAATACATTATTATCTTTAAAGCATTTAATAGATACTACCCATCCAATTCCTCTACAAACTATAAAACTTAAAATACTGAAAAGTAATAATTGAATTAATTGATTAATTAAAAACATTAATAAACCAATTAATTCATTATTAATGAACTAATAAATTATAAGCACCTTTATTGATATATTTTTTAAAACAGTCCCATGCAACAACAAACCCAACAATCTTATCAAATTCATACACACATTACATTTCAAAACACTTTCCAAACTATGACCCTACAAACCAAACAACCACTAAGCAATAGAAAAAAATAATACAAGAATAAATAAGTAAATAAAATTCAATTTATGCAGATAACTCTTCCATGATAGTAAAACAATTAATAGAAACTGCTATGAATGAATCTAAAACAAAAGTAAAGCAAAAACAATTATTAACATTGACAATATTTACAAAGTTAAAAACATTACATTTTCTCTTTCCATATTATATCCCACAATTTTCTGGACACCACAATATTTTACAAACAATATTATTGACCACCAATATGCTTGAGTTGATATTAAGGTGTACACTCAAATGGACATAATGTAATCAAGTGTATGTTATTTTTTCCTCTGAGGCTATTAAACACACTGGAAACTTTGACCACATTTTGATGCATATGACACTCTCAGCAGCTGATATTTTAATACCTCAGAACTAATTTTAGGATGAAAACCAATGTCATACTATCACCACCACGTAAAGGCAAATTGGAATTGTTATTCTTCATTTGTTAAGGGAAAATTACACAGTGGCTAACTCACATGCTACACATAGGAATTCCTTTAAGGACTCAATACAGTGGACTGCCATTTAACCTATGTTGCAGCATACCCTAACATGCTAACTTAAGAAATGCCCAGTGGGTCAAGGCAATAGGAAATTTGGGCATGCATACATTACTACCTACTTCATAAACTTACAACAAGCCAGATAAAAAGGAATGTCATATACAGGGCCTAATTGCGATGTCGGGCGGATGTTTGGGGTATCGGGAACGACCAACCTCCAGTCGATGTCACGACAAAGGGATTACAATGCGTCCGCATATGCTGCGGTCGCATGCTTCCATTTGCCTATGCTGCAGCCGTAAACCAGCTGTAGCACAAGCTGTCATAGAAAAATGGGAGAATCTGTTAATCCCTGCACAGCTTGGCAGGCACGTCAGGGTGCATGCCACGCGGTGCAGGGATTAACCTCTCGGCCCCCAACCGGAGGCTGCACAGTGAAGAGGGCCCTGCTAGGGGCCCCCACTGTCGCTTTCCGACAGGATTTCCATGCCAGAAAGCCCAACATGGAAAGCCTGTCGGAAACCCAGATCGTAAAACCTACCTAAAACGCCGTCCATAGGGATTACGGGCAGGCCTCGGACTGGCACTCATCAGAATCCAGCCGGAATGACTGCCGGTTTCCCTTTTGACCGCCTGCATCATAATGCAGCAGTTGAAACTTAAACAGCAGTGAGGGTCGGAGGCTTTCCTTCTGTCATCGTAATTAGGCCCTAAGTATGGCTATAGATCATTAAGCACTTAAGGAAAAAGTACACAAATTAGTGTTCGCCAACAAGATGCAGAAAATTATTAGAACATATTTCAGGTTCCATTCCAAAATTAGTCAAAAATGGACTCCTGTAAGATTACTTTTAGATTTGTACTCCTAGGATGTTGTAGCAGTCACTGATTCCCAGGAGTAGCGAAGCGAAGTGCTAATTACTCTTACACAAAGGTTTTTTGCATACATAAATCTAACAGGTGTACATTTACAAATGAGTAAGTACTTCAGATTTGTACATTTTCACATTAAAACTTTTTTAAAAAACAATTCACCACAATGGAAACATTTTCTTCCAGAGAAACCTATTCCTCTACACCACCAACAGTTTTTGAAGAGTTCCCTTTCAATCCCTACCCAGTAAAAGATTTACTCATGCCCTTGGAAGCAGTAAATGTCTGATCATGTATGCAGTAGAAATTACCCTAACAAAGGTTTGTGAATACCCACAAATGTGAAGGTATGTGGGTGTTCATGTGAGCATCACGTTTTGTAACAACCACTTCCACCCCCTATGAACAGTTTGCTCACATATAATATACACCATGCAGGTGAAATATTATGTACCTAATTTCACATGAGGATAAAGGTTGATCATAGTTTCACTCATGGTCATTATGCTACATTTTCTAGATCAGTATTCCAAAACATAGCCCAGGATAGGCTTTCTAGACTTCCTATACACTGAGGACTTTGTCAATGTGCCAACCCGAGACAGAAAGCCACTTGGACCACAACACACTGAGCAATATCTGACTAGGATACATTTCAGATAACAATCAGTTTTGTGAGATATCAAAGCGAAGATTAATGAAACTCAAATACTTTTTCACAGTGGGAAGACATACTGAAGATAATTAGGAAACAATAGATATATTTTTAAGATGTATTTTTACATTAAAATCCTATCACAGTACACTCAATATTATTAGTAACCATAGTAAAACCAAACAGAACAGTAGTTGCAATGTTTACAATGTATTGGTTAATGCATGAAACCTTTTTATGTCAGTATTTAAACTAACATCCAGTCTTTTTTGACTCATTAAAATCCAGTCTTTTTTTAGCTAATTAAAGTAATTTTCGCACCACCCAAAATTAGCCTAATTTGAGTTTCAAATATAAATAACACCTACCTACATGTTTTGAACAAATAAGCTAATATTTAATTTAATATCATCATCTGCTATTCTTGTCTGCATTGTCAGGCAGGCTGGTGAACTCACAAAGCAAAAACTAAGGGGCCCTTTTACAAGTACGGCGGTCCTATACACCTCTGTACTAGCAATGGTGGCCAAGCCACCACCACACTGTGGGCCTGTTTGCAGTGTTGTGAGTGTGGTAGTCAGACCGCTACAGGACTGCTGTGACCACCGGGGATCCAGAATCTCGTGGCAGTCGAGCAGCGGTTAGAGGCAGGAATATGCTGGTGGTGTCGCAGCGGCACCACCAAGCATATTCCGAATTGCCTCTCCACCGCCTTTTTCATGGTTGTGAGCGCACCATGAAAATGGTGGTGGAGATGCCACTAAGGGGGCCCTAACAGTTCCCCCTGCTGCCTCTAGGCCTGGGGGTGCATGCGGGCAGGCACATGCTGTGTCGCCTGGAATTGCACCCCCTTTCCTGCACTGAGTGGCATCCTTGACATGGTGCATGCCAGGCTGTGCAGGAATGTGCAGTTGGCGCTCTGGCAGAGTCAGTCTGCATGTTAGGGTCTCCTATGAGCCTAACAAACCACCACTGTCAGACAGCCGCAGCACCGCCTGCCAGACCATGATTTAACTCCTAAATCTGGTGGGCGGATACACCATGGCTTTAGCGGTCCCCCAGCGGACTGTGCGGTGACAGTACTACTGGAGGACTGCCAAAGTCATAGTGAGAACCTAAGTGTGCCTCATGTAAGCTTACAGCAAAATGATTATGATTCAGCATGGCTTGTCTTCGTATTCTGGCATGAATTTCCTCTCTAAGCCTTCATACTCGGTTCTTAACATATAATATTTTCTAGTCATTGTTGAACTTTTTGAATGAACAAATAGCAGGAAAGGTCCCTGCTAACCTTTTACTTACTTTCATTCTGTGAAACCAGATCCTTTAAATAATAATTATCAAGAAATTAGATTATTAACTTTCATTGAGCTCTTGTTCATAACTCAAAAAAGAAATTATGTGAGAGACTTCAATTCAGATTAAATATTGTGACTCTATTCAAGAAGGCTTGAATATCACGTTGCAATGAAGAACACATTAATAGATGTGCTTTCTATCGTTGAAAATTGTCCTAAATAATCAATATATATAGCTTACAAAGATGGATACCTAGAAAAAAACATAATAATCATGACAATTACAAAAGCTAAGTGACAGCTAAAAATGTCATTGTTTGCTCGCTTCTTCTTTAAAGTTCCACTGTGTAACCAGACATGTTTGTAATCTTTAATACAAGCTCCTTTTTTTGCTCACCCTGCTGTATTTTGTAATATGCACTATGTAATATCTATGAGAATAAACAGCAAAGGGTGGTTCAAGATATCAAAACTGGTTAATGCATTTTTAAACTCTCCATTTGACCATCTGCCTCATGTGATTCTTTTATCCCATTCATTACAACTATATACGTAAGGATTCAAGCATACGTGTTAGTTTCTGGCCACCTCATGCACATTGGGATATCAGAATTATTACACTTAATGCTATTCGTACTGCCTTGATGGTGGAAATGTCGGTAATTCAATGGTTTACTTTTGTGATCCTGTATGTATGGATTATCTTCACAAAGACATCCATGAGGCAGATGTGTTACTCACCTACAAAGTCTGGAGGGCAGCAGAACACACACTGTCAGGAAGGTGGCCAATATACTCATCTTGATGGGACAGAATGAGCCATACCAAATTGAAAGTTGACCCTTTTTTTAATTTCACTACCTTTGTGCCTGCTGCCATTCACTAAACATTTTGTTGAACTAGATTTTTTAATCCTAAATTCCTTTGAAATGCTTCAGGCCTCACACTCAACCAAACTATTTCTGATCAGACAGAAACCATGGTACATTGTTTAGGCACAGCCAATCAAACCTCCCCTGATATTGGAGGTGGTGCAATGGGACCTTATGCTTTCCTTCCCACTGCAGGACTCACTCTTGAAAAGTCATATTGTGATATGGTGTCAAACTTCCTAAATTAATTTCTTATTCTCCATTCATTCTTTTGCGGCATAATCCCAAAATTCACCTTCAAGGCTGTTCAGTTCACTGGATTGTCAAGGGCATCTTTGTTCTGTGTTTAAATACATGATAACATTCTATAAATCCTATATCACTATTAGTCCCTTCATGCACATTTTCCATGCTTCCTCAGTTGACTTTTTCCACTTTGCCTGCATTGGATGCAGTTGTGTAGTTCCCACTAATCAGTAGGACCTGCGCATTTGCTGGAAAACATAAACTTTGGGTGATTCCAAGCACTCCCACAGGATATATTGACCTAGAGACCAGCTAGCTCACAGTGCCACCATAAGCTCCCCTAAGCTTACTAGGGAGTGTATGGTTCCTGGCAACCACTGGACATGACAACCTTGACCCCTCAGGGATCGTGGCAACAGATCAGAACCCTTTGCTCCGTCACTCATACTTACTTGTTCTCAGAGAAATATACAGAGAATACAGTGGGACATTTTCAATATATTTACTGAACCAACGTTAATCTTGTATAAAAAATACATGTGCTGAGATAATCAGCAGACAGTAGCAGATGACAGTGAACACAAGCAACAAAAGAGTAAATAGCAGATGTATCAAGCGTTTTTCCAGTTCGCAAACAGGCCGATTTACAGAATCGGCCCATTTGCGAACAAGAAAAAGCCTTTTGGGATGTATCATCCCAAAAAGCATTCATAAAATAGGAATTCGCAAAAATTGTGATTCCCTATTTTGCGAATGCATTTAAGAAATCGCATTTTGCAATTCCTTAAATAAAATGAAGGAAGCCAAAAAAATTAGTGACCTGCCTTTAAGGACATGCAAAATACCACCAACTTCAACTTAGTGGTAATATACGAATTCCATGAAAAATGCATTTTTTTTCATTTTTCAAGGTGCCACATGTCCAGGAGTGCAACAGGGTGTCCATTTGGCACCCTTGAATTTGCATGCACAATTTGCGAGTACCTATTGGGTACTCGCAAATTGTGCATGCAATTCCCATTCATTCCTATGGGCCTCTTGGCTTGATGTATCTTAAGCACCCTTGACACTCTGGGTAAATGAGGGTTAGCAATCCAAGACTTAACTCAAGAGATGGCGTAGGGAGAGGGTGAGTAAAATGCAATACATTGTGAATATCAAGCTAACAGTTGTGTGTACAACACTTTTATTAATAATTCACTGAGCAACGATATTTACAGTGTAAAAAGGAGGAGATCGAAGGAACAGAGCAATATAAGATACTAAGCCCTAGCAAAATGTTAAACAATATGATACAATGGGCAAATCTAGTCAATTGGCAAAGAGGACCACATTGGAACCTGATAACTTAAAGTCTAATCTCAGCTCTGACACTTTACTAAACATAATGTGATTCTCCGCAAATAGTTTAATCTCTCTATTCCTATTATTACATCTATGTAGGTTAGGAAGGAATGCCCCCGAATGGTGTACATGCATGTTTTCCTGCCCTGAGTGGCTGACTGTGTGCATCTGATATCCTGACTTTTGATTTTTGTCCCTTGCATTCAGGCTAATCTAGTGTATATACAGAGGACTACACCTGTCCCTGGCATGAGTAGGTCTTGGACTTGTCCTGTGACTTTAAGGGATCACTAATTGTGCCTTCATTCACTGACAATGTACTACTTTCCTTGTCTTGCTTTTAGCACATGGGGTGGTGGTGGCAGTGTAGGGTGTTTTTTTATCAATAGTGTGAACAAACATTTGTATTTAAGTAGTTAGAGTGAAGGCATACTGGCCCGCTCATGTAGCATTACAGCACTAATGTCCTTATTGCATGTTAAGTGTGTTGATGTATGTAGCCTGCATGGTGCACACATAGCATGAGTGAGTGAGCCAGGGGCCTCTGGGATCCAGTTTGGATAACCCTGGTCTGGTTTTGCACAAGATAGAGATAAGGGTTGTTTTTCCCAGACAATGGAAGTGTATTGCTCACATTTCTGAATCGGGAGGGAGGAGGCTTAGGCACTGATGTGAGGGGAGTGGAGACAGTGCTCCTTTGAACATTTGATTAGAACTGTTGGTTATTAAGGGGCTACTGATTTATATTCCTGAACCCTGCTAGTTGGTGAGTGTATTTCATACTTAAGGAGCTGTAGATCTGTTATAACTGACCTGACACTTCTAAAAATGTATTTGCCTGCTTAGGAAAGAGCCACAAAATGCTACAGGAGAAATGTCTATTCAAGAGGAGCTAGGTGCATCTTCTGTGTCTAGGGCACCCAGCAGAGACGTGCAATATGCTGGACTCAAGCACCTGAAGGCCTTCAGCCTGTCCTGGATCCTGGCAGTAACTAGACCTGCAGCTTGTCCAAGCTGTAACTGAGACTCCAAGACCACCAATGCTGAGGTGGGGCTGTGATGCTGTGCCTGAGTGCGACTGTGCGTGGCCGCAGCTGCCAAGTTTCTCTGACTTGGCCAGTGCATGGTAACAACTGCCAAGTGGAGTGTCCAAGTGTAGAATACATCAGATTGTGGTTGCCATTTTAGATTCAACTCCTTCAGCTGATATTTCTTTCTCATGGTGCCCTTTGCCACACTCTCATACTTGCTGCTACTTTCTGCTAACATGTGCATGCGCTGCATGTGTATTTGCAATGGACACTGATGCCCTTTAGTCTGTACGGTTAGGGCCTCATTTATGGCAATTTGGCTTAGGGCAGCGCAGCAATGCACATTGCTGCACTACCCTACACCAAAGTGAAAGGCAGGAATGCACCGTATTTAAGCAATACGATGCATTCCTGTCCTTTCTGCCTGTGCTGGCGCCATTTTGGCAGCTTAGCGGCAATGTAGGCACCCTTGCACCATGCTGCACGGATGCCTCCATTGCAGGCAGGATTTATTTTGTGAAGGAAGAGGCACCATCTTGCACCAAAACAATCCTGTGAGGCATTTTCTTCTTTCCATTGATGCTGCAGAATGCAGCACACATGGAAAACGAAACATACGAGGAGAAATTTAAATATTTCTCCTTGTTATGCCTCACCTTAGGAGGCATATAGATTTAACCCTCCCCCAGGTTTACATCACTTTTTTAATCTGGGGCAGCATCACATTCCATAGTTGTTGAATGGGAAAACCCACTGCAACCCCCGTTGAATGCCTCCCAGATGCAAAGCAAGGTGATGTATGGCTCTCACAAATAAGCCGCTCAGTTACAAGGTCATACATGAAGAACACAATGCCACTGTTTTCTTTCTTGTCTGTGCTTGTTAGGAGACACTTCACTATAGCAGGAAATAACCAAATGAGCTGCTCTGCGCTCTGCCACAGTTGATAAGAACAGCATTTTATTATGTAAACAGCTTCTATGCTAAAGCTCCTTGAGAGAAGCATTTCCATGCTAGTAATTATCACAGAACCACTGCTGACTGTGACTGGGAATCATCCCTGCTGACTGGGACCTCCATTCTGCTAAGGAAGATAACCTGTGCACTGTGACTGGCGTCAAAGGTATGGGTATTAAATTAATCAACTAATCTGGCAGACTAATGCTATTGCTATGCTCTCTTACTATAGTATAGGTACAGATAGGGGTAGGCAAATATTAGCAACAATTAAGTAGGCTGAATTGTTCCTCCTGTTTACTATTCTAACAACTCTGATTTCAGTAACCTGTCTCATCTTTCTAATAATCGCAGCTCACGCTCTTCATGCAAGAATATGATCCTTTCAATAAATGTTTAAAAGTGCACTGTCGTATATTTTTGATGTTTACCTTGAGTGTGCCAGAGTGAGAAAGGAAGGGTTAGATCAGTTTCCCCGGATTCCTTGGTAATCAGAGTTTCATGTTCAAGATTGCCAACAACATCTGTTACCCTGCTTGGTTTAGGGAATAGATGTGATACTGTCAGCTAGCTGAAACTCAACACTCACTGATGATATCTGTGGAGTGAGTCCCTATTTTTTGAAGTTCAAGATGCTCTAATACACAGTCCTGCTATATTTGTAGGAACCGTATAACAGTTGAAAAAAGGCATACAAGAATAAGCTTATAGTACTACTTCCTGTACTCATAAATGCTTTTGTGAATCGCCCCAATTATTACATGTATATGGGAGCACTATAGAGAGTAACACAGTGGAAGCAGTCCAGTAGCTCATGGGGCTTGGAATGGACCACAAAGTACTCTGATTCCTAATAGTTGACTTTGAAAATGGATACTGGACCACTGTACTTGGCAAGGAAAAAAGAGTGACAATGACATTGATAAAAAAATGTTGGTGACAATAGGAGTGTGCTCCAAACTGAGTCACCATCAACTCAAACACACTTGCAGAGTTGTTGAAAATATATAAAAGGTGATGGATGGAATGCTTGAACTAATGTCTGCCACTGGTAATTACTCGGGCTGAATCCCAGTTCATCATTATTTTGCACACAATGCTACCTCAGTTTCGACCCAGCTATATGCAAATCAGTCTTGACTCTGGTCCAATAGGAAAAGTCCAGTCTGAACTGCGAAGCCAGGCCCTCCCTGAACCGGAACACAAGCAATACAGATTGAGTTTCGCCCTTGTTATGGGCTCCTCAGCCAGATGTAGCTTGGTTCCAGTGACACAATGTGCATAGGACCCATGTCTGGGCATACTGGAACCAAGCAGTACCCGGCAGAGGAGCCCATGACTAGGGCAAAACCAGCCTTGGGTTGCTAGGACTGTGCCGATTGGAGCGGGGTCAAGAATGAATTTACATATAGCTGAGTCCAAACTGAGGTGACATGGTGTGCAGCATAACGATGGATCAGCATGTGGCCCGAGTGATTACCAGTGCCTAAGACTAATTTAGACATTCCATCCATCATCGTTTTTGTATACTAATCGGACTCATTTGTCAGACAGCCTTTCTCTGTTGCTGGCCCAGTGTGTGAGGTATTCTATGAAAGTTCACAAACCTCGGTTCTCATCACCGCTGAATGGATGACATTCCACCTCTGTTTAGTGATGGGTAGAGTGGGCTTAGGTTTCTTTCAGGCTGTCTTTAGATGCAGGGCTCCTTGGAGCAGAGTTGGAGCTTCATGCCTAACAAAGACAGCAGCAGGACTGGCAAACAGAGGCTTAGCAGATCTTTGACAAAGTTCCAGTCAGAGTAGTCGGCAAGCATAATTTGGATAGAGAGCAGTGACAAGGTGTGTTCATGCATGCTCAAGTTCAGAGGCAGTTCAATCAGTTGCATGACGCTTCCAGTTTCTTTATATAAAGATGTGCAGTTAGCAGGAGTCCAATACTAATCAGTACAAATGCACCTTCACAGTTGAAAGGTACCAACAAGACTGGTGTCAGCTTTCCCTCTTCTGAGACATGTTTAGGAAGACAGTGGCCCCTGAATCTATGAGGTGATCAGGTTGAACCCTAGAGGCTTCTCTTCTGGTAAACTATACTTTTACCTCCAGACTACCTGAAAGAAAGGAAAGAGACAGAAGAATACGTTGAGGCTGGGGTTCTGTGTATTTACCCTTCATTCTGAAAACTCCATTCATACATTATAACAAATGTTTGAAATCATATACTGGTAACCCTAACTTTGGCATATGAGTAATGTTTGCGACCTCTTATAATAATTAATGCACGCTAAAGTTCATGAAGATTCACACAAGCGATAGCTGAATATTAATGTGTGCAAACTTTTTATTTATTAAGAAATATATACACAAGCAAAGGTGCCCACCACAGTTTACATGGGATGGCCTGTAGGAATCTTCCCTGAATGTGCATGACTTTCCCAAAGCACTAAAATCAGCTGTCACTAGACACGGCTCAGTTGAAGGGGCTAAGGATAAGTGCCCGCTTTGGACAACGTGTGGGAAACCAATGGGGGTCTTTCCTCTCAGGTTTCACCCCTGGGCTTACCATTGGGTACCTAATCTGTTGTTTGAATTGTCCCAGGGAAATTTTAGAAGACAAAACAAAAAAAAGTCAGGCACGCTATTTGTGCAACATGTTTGTGGATTTGCATTCTTACAATGCTTGTGTCATTCTAATGTGTTTTTCTACAGAGGCAGATCCTGCTTTTAGTATTATACACTTATTGACAAAACAAATAGGTAAACTGATGCTTATGTACTTGCACATACACTACCTTGTACCCTTCTTATTTTTTGTTCTGTTTTGTTTCTATTATCCCTAACCTCACATTTATATATTTGAGTCGTCTGAGGAGTGGTGATTGATGAATGTATTAAAAGGAAGTTCTAATTTGAAGATTAGATAAATAGACTTTTCTGTGACCATGAGTGAATTCAATACTGTTTAGATACGTATAGAAGGGAAACTCTTAGGGAGGGGAAGAAAAGCTGCTTGTGTTCAACCCAACTTGTCTTGACCACTGTATTGTAACCCCTAAAGGCACATTAGTATCGACTGCTTCCTGTATTAAAGATACTTGAATATTCTACTGTAACATGCATTTTGACTTCTTTCTGCCTTTGCTATAAGATGGGCATGAAGAAAGTTGTTCTCTGGAAATACTCGATCAGAATCTAAGGATATGATTTTCTCTACCATGCTTTCCAAGAGCTATACGGACGCTTGTTAGGCCCCACTTGTGATATGTTGAAGGAAACAAGACATTTTGCAACCAGACCAGGCTTGCTTAGTCTGTTCCTGATGCGTTGGTCTTTGAGCAATGACAGTGTAATTTCTTTGTTTGGAAGGGAAAAAGTAAGAATGTTGGATGATAATTACTAGATTTGGTTTGGTGCATGCACTAGGCTTGTCAGTTTTTTAAGAGGTGCAGTAGTAGCAGATATCACTGCATGAGTCAATCATATTCCCAGTACACAGAATCTTCAAGCTACCCTGAAGTCAGCTGTCAGGCGTATCCTCTTTTTTAGTGTTGTAACGCATTTAACCGATGAAATTGCGTGGGTTAAGTACAGCAAAATGGTTGTGGGAGCCCGTTGCGTTCTGAAACATTCTGAGAGTCATGCTTGTGTAACTCTGGGCACTACAAATGAATGTTGTGTGGTCTTTGTTAAATGGACCACATCTTCCGGTATCTTACATTTCTTTAGAGATCTAATGATATAGTTGTTATTCCATTTGAGTTCTGTGGCAACATTCGTGGACAGTGGCTCAGATATTTTCCCTGGTGGGGTATGGCACCTGTGTCACACTGCAGTAGAACACCTTACGCCATGAGTCATCCTGTGGATGGATTCAAGAAGCACCCATAACAGTTTAGTCTTTCATTAGCTGGCTTCACAGTTGGATGCCAGTGGTAGATAATGTCCTGTCCTATAGCTTGGTATTCCTGTAGATAATGTTATGATACGTCCAGTTGGTGGTCTCGTACAAGTCATGTATGCCACCTACATGTAACCATCTCCTGACACCATGTTCTGAACATGCACCAGTACCTTAGAGTCTGCTTCCGGGTGTTTCAGCCTCCTTTAAAACGTCCAGTGAGACAACGTTATCTCCCTTGATTATCAAGGACCTATGAACTCTTGGTCTATGTACAACCACATCTCGAATTTGCACAGTTCCGCAGTGCAGTTTACTACTTTTCACCAACCGAAGTGTTCTGAGACCAGCGGGAGAAGGATCTATTTTTTGTCAATGGGCAAACACGGTGATAAGTGGCAGGAGAACCAGGGAATTAAATAAAGGGCTGGCCCTACTACCAACGAAAAGGATCACTGCCATTATTGTTTAGAATGACATGCCCAGTTATTTTGGCCTCTTGTACATATTGATATGGGCTGCTATACAAGGTCTGGAAATTGGCTACCACAATGATACAGGTTTTAGGGCTCTTGTTTTACTAGCTGTAGTGCAGACACAATTGCCAACATATGTTATGTTAATGCGATTTGTAGAGGGCTTGTATACCTGGAGGCGTCTTGGCACTAGCTTTGCACAAGCACAACTGGAATGCAACACTTAGCTATTAAAAACCCATTTCTAAAGGAAATCAGGGAGGGCAAGATCCTGATATGTGGTGGAAGAAGATTCTAAATCTTGGTCATAGCTGTCATGAAGCTTCTACCTCTCCAGATCGTCCTCCTGAATCTAGGGAACACTGTTTTTTTCTACAGGGTGTGTAACAAATAAATGCCTGCCTCGGAAACTCAGGGCCAATATCATGCAGTGCATTATAGGGTAAGCAGAGAGCTTTACATTTGATGGAATTCCTGACTGGCAACCAGTGTAGCTTATGGAATGCCATAGAGACTGATTGAAATTTGGGAATACCCAAAAGCAACCTGGCTGCTGCATTTTGCAAGGTCTGTAATTTATTCAGATATTTTTCTTGCATATTTAAATATAGGCCATTGCAATCATCGCGTTTTGAAAAGAGTAAAGCTGTGATTACAATTTTTTTTTACATCTGATGGAATGCATGAAATCATTTTTGGGGGTGTAGAAAGAGGATGAAACAACGAAATTGACCTGATTGCCAAAGTTCAATTTATCGTCAATAACAACTTCTAAACTCTTTGCCTTTCTCACAGGATTTGGAAGTGGTCCCAATTCCTCTGGCCCCCAGGATGGAGACAAAACTGAGATATGATTTCCAAATAAGATAACCTCAGTCTTTCCTGAATTTCGCTTTAAACAGTGTTTGCTCTTCCATTCACTAATTGCTCGCATGCAGTCGTGAAACTTAATGCCAGTGATTTTTCCGTTGTTAAATGCTGACACCACAATTTGTGTGTCATCAGCATAGGAGGTAAGGGTGAAGCCGAAGGATTTAATCAATGTTGCCAGAACTGTTACATATACGTTGAACAATGTAGAACTGAGCGAGGATCCTTTTGGGACCCCGTATGGCAGAGAAAAAGGTTTGGAGACAACCTGATCCAGGGCCACTGTTTGCTCTCTTCCTTCCAGAAATGAACTCAGCAGGGCGAGTGCCTGATCTCGATCTCCCCTGAGTGGTCAATCAGAACCTTATGGTTGACGGTATTAAAGGCCGCCAACAAATCCAGGCTAAAAATAGCTGCAGTTCCTCCCTAATCCAGTGCTGCCCATTTCTCCTCCATGGCCTTGAATAAGGCAGTCTCGGTGCTGTGTTGGGTCCAGAAGATGGTTATCTTGGATGAATTGCACAAGCTGTTGGTTCATCACATTCTCAGCAATTTTTGCAGGTAGCGGAAAGCGACAAATAGTACAATATTTGTTAGGGTCTGCCGGGTTCAGGCTTGCTTTCTTTATAAGGGGAAGAATAGAGGCCTTTTTCCACTGTGAGGAAAAGTGTCCAACCTTAAGCATTGAATTAAAGATATTGGTAAGCTTGGAAGCTATCGGTTTTTTAACCAATTTCACCACCGAAAGAGGACAGGGGTCTGATGGAGACCGATATTTAGTGGAATAAATCAGCTTGACAACCTGATCTGGAATGGCTGGGGCTAATTCTATGAAGGTCACCTGTTCTACGTGTCCTTGGGTATTCATTTTTACAATGGTAGCAGGGTTTTTGTTTGCATCAAACTTCAGATAGATTTGATCAACTTTTACATGAAAAGAATGGACAAGCAAGTCACAGAAGAATTAAAAGAAGGATGCAGAAAAGCATCGAGTGGGAGCAAAAAAATAGAGGGGTATTTTTTGATTGTTTGGTTTTATAGTTATATTTACTATTATTATATTTAGCATTATTTTTATATTGTGTATTTCAATTACTAAAAAATAGAATTTTTTAAATCTGAAGACGATTTTTGGCCAAAGGACTGAAACTGAGGGGGTAATGTGTGCTCATGGTATTATTGCAGAGTAGCCTTTATTTAGATAGCCTAATGAAGGTATTGAGGAGCCTGCAGGAGTGGCGTTATGTGTTCATATATTAACCAAACGTAAATATGAAAATACAGACAGATATGCGACGTCAAAGTGCATAAGAAACTAGAACTCTGACTTTAAAACAGTCAGGGAAACGGGCAGAGGGGCTGGCACCTCAGTGCTATCTGCTGTTAAATTCAGATTTCCGAAAATCAGATTAAGGGTTCAAGCTTTACAACGCATAATATATTTTATGCCAGTTACTTCCTGATTGACATATGTAACTGTCTATTTAGTAGGACCCTTCTTAAATGGATTGCACGATTAAATGCCCAGACCTCCAAAGAAATCTATGAATGGTTGTTTGCAGCATGAAAATGTAATTTTGCTAATTGACTAATTATATTACACGGTTGATGTTTGTTCATTCTTGCAGGAAAATGGGGATTCAATTGATTAGAGGGGTGTGAATAATTCCTCATGGGGAGAAGGGAACTTCAGGGCAAGACTCACTTTAGTACCTGATTATTAATGTAAGAACCTATTTGCTTAGTCTAGACGCACTATTTTATATTTGTATCATGTAACTTGCAGAACCCCAACCAGGTAAGCCCCAATAGGTATCCTATGAATTTCGGGAAATTTTACTTAAGATTTAAAAAATCTATAGAAACGTGATGTGCATCAGATTGCATCTAGTGAATCTTGACATTCAGGTGAGTACTTTTAAATCCTCTGGTCTCTATGTCACTAACGAATTTGATTATGATCTAAACCAGTGCCTTTTCGATAATATGAAAGGCACCTTCAATAAATAGTAGTGAAGACGTGTTATATAAGAGAATAGACGTTGGGAGGTAAAATGATATATATCTTCATTACATATTCACCAAACAGACATGCAAACTGCCCAAACAAAAGCTAAAATTTCAGATTTTGGGACTTGCATTTCCTCGTTGGGTTCGGTTATTCAATTACAGTTACATAACCTGCATCATACTTTTCTCGAGCATTAAATTGATTTTTGACCTACATAGCATGTAAAACGTGAAACAACCTGAAGCATAAAGTGCAACTTTAGCCGCTGGATACCAATCTTTTATTCATATCAAGAAAAAGTATTCTGGTAGAAAAAGTTCAACTCTACCCCCAAGAAGTATGTCTTTGATCTTTGCATTTCTATTTCTTCCTGTTTCTCCATGACAATTACTTGTCACGGTTTTCTCAAATTTACGAAATAGAGAACCTACTGACTGAGTTGCCACTGCTATTTCAGGCTTCTGCAACTCACTCATCCCAGTTTTCCTCTTTGCATCTTGACATTTGTGATCTTATATTTATAATGTGAAATAAAAATCACTAACTACATAATGCAAGAACACTACAGACCTGGGTAGGGTTTCGCACATTACCTGGAGATTTGAAGATTGTTGCTCCTGGCTCCTTCTTGTTGTCTCTTCCTTCCTCTGACTCACCTCAATATAATTTCTTTCTTTCAGCAATTCACCTCTGCTTCATTCCAAATGCTTACTTCCCTATCTATTGTCCTTCTTTCTGCCTCCTTTTCCCTTTCCTGCATTTTGTTCCATGTGACCTTCGGTGTCACTGTCTCATTCTCTTCCTCTCTTATAAGTTCCCCATTCCTCTGAATTCCCTCTCTATCGTACTTTTCCTCCTTCTCTTCTTCCGTTTTGTGTTCCACCTTTCTCTTCCCTTTTTCCACCTACTACTTTTTTCACTTTGAGTTTTGAAGTTGCAGCACTTGGGGGACGGAGGAGAGAGAAGACAAATTAATTATGCACACAGGAGAAGGCGCCTTTGACTGTGGGATGCTCATCCCTGCAAAAACGTGTCATCATGTACAAAAAATTTAAAAGAAATCACTGATTAATAAAATGAATCTCTCAGCTATTTGTAAGTTACTGCTGAAACTAAGGGCAATGTTTGGAAGAGACAAAGCTCCATAGTCAATATGGGTTTCACATTTCTGACAAAAATTAAACAGAAAATGATTGAATTTCTACAATCGGTTTGGATCAGCTGAGAAAGTTAATTGTTGTAACAGACCTGTTAGTTTAAAAAGCGCTTAATATTCTCACATAAAGTATATATTGTCTAGGATAAACCCACGAAAGTGAAATCGATATGCTATTTCATGAATTTAATTCGAGGGAAAAGAGTTGGGTCCTTCTAAAATGCCACTGGAGGCTAGACCACTTCAACAAAATATATAGGTGCTTCCTTCGCGCGAGTCTGTGATCTTTACTGTACAATACAGATTAATCTGTTGTATCATGTATTAAACCCCACTAACAACTTCTAGCTTTCCATTGTGTTACATTTATATAGACAAGAGCACAATATATTGTCACCTAAGAGGTCTATTCTTGACAATGTTGGCATGAATCTGATATTTGTGTCCACCACGGCCTGCCTCTCCAGCCTCCTTTCGCTTGCTCACACAAGGACCAGTTCACAATGCATACTTATCTAAATATAGTGGCAAATGATGACCCACACTGAAAGGGCAGGATCAAATAGGCCTAGACATTGTGTCACTACATTTACCTAATGTTCTTCCATGACGGTTCTTGTATAAGTTTTATCTGCTGCCTGCCAGATTCTATCATATCTCCTGGACATAGATCTGCCCTTTCAGTCTTCACCCACCCCTCCCCATAAGCACCAATTCTACAATGAACAGATCCTCCATGAGGTAGAAACATTAAGAATCACTCTGCATGTGCAAGGGAAAAGCCTGACAGTCACCCTATATACGCAAAGTTCCTCTGTTGTAGTTCACCCGCTAGTATATTCATCTAGATTCATATAAAACTTGGACTTTGTCTTCCACTGCCCACAGGTGTTGTTTCACACAGCACAGGTCTTGCCAAGTAATGGCATCAATGTGGATAGCTGTGCTTACAGAAAGGGTCATTTATAACTAAGCTGTTCCCAAAGCCCAGAAGATCGTCACCCACACTCTCATAACAAGCAGACTGGACTATGGGAACGCCCTCTATGCCGGAATCAACAAATCTCTACTCCACAAATTCCAGACCGTCCAGAACACTGCAGCCAGACTCGTCCTTGGTATCCCATGACAAGACCACATCACCCAGCACCAACAACACCTCCACTGGCTCCCCATCAAAAAGAGAGGGACCTTCAAGCTGCTCACTCATGCCTATAAATCCCTCCATAACACCGGCCCCCAATACCTCAATGAAAGAATCTCCTTTCATGCCCCCAAGAGAAACCTCCGCTCCGCCGACCTCGCCCTGGCCTAAATCCCTTGCATCCATAGAGCCAGAACGTGAGGAAGAGCCTTCTCCTACATTGCAGCCAAGACCTGGAACACTACCCCTCAGCATCAGACGAACCCCCACACTGCAAGCATTCAGCAAGAGCCTCAAGACCTGGCTCTTCGGATGACTCAAAGCTGCACGATATTCCCCCCAGCGCCTTGAGACCCTCACGGGTGAGTAGTGTGCTTCACAAATCCCTTATTGATTGATTGATTTGAATCTACCCTTCAACAGGTGAGTGGGGATTCCAATAATGTGACCTATGTATTTTGAAGACATTGCTTCATGATTGTATATGCGGCCACAGGCTTTATCAAGCTTTTCACACCTCACAGTAGCCTTTTCCCACTGCCTTCTACACCTCCCCCTTGTCCTCAATGACCTTTGCCACAACCATTTTATGGTAACCAATAGTGCTATATTGTTCCTGTCCTGATGAAGACCCCATGTGATTTCTGGCCAACCGTTCAAAACATCAAGCCTTGTATTCAACCAGAATGATTAAATATTCTACATATACTTGCATCTGTCCTCCGGTAGTTTTGTTGAATACTGAAATGGGGTTTCCTTGAAAATATACTCACCTGTTTTTTCCTGCTCACTCCCCAACTTATCACTGACCATTGTGCTACTTACACCGTTTTATTTTGCCTCCAGATTACTTAAGTGGATCCTGTAAATCTCTGCATTAAATGCTCTTACGTCGAGCATGAGCAGGGTGTTTCAACCACAATATACTTTCCTTGTAAGAGTGATTTTCATTCTCTGGTTGTTGAAGGTGCAAGGCTCCTTAGTAAACTTGCACCATCTTAGAAAGAGGATTTACGCTTTTATTTGTTTTACTCTTTTTTTCTTCACATTATTCTTTTCATTTTTGTTTCTTTTCCAGTATGCCTTACAAGAAAGGGAGCCTTCTGGCCAAGGTAGGAGAAGCTGGACTCCAGGCATTGTTTTATTTTACCTGATTGTTTTGCTATTGACGCTATCATGACAAGCCACATTCCCTAAAATGGAGCCCTATTACTTCTGGTTGGGTACTAGTCTACGCAGCAAGTGCACCAAATGCATGCCAAAGGAAAGCCTGTCTGCCTTTCCACCATGCTGAGCACCCACAACCTTAGATCAAATTCTATCTATTGTAGTTACCAGATATGGTATGCCCCTTACACAGCTGCGTAACGTTCATCCAATAGGCAATGTGACCAAGATCTGTGCCCTCTATGATCTTAATTTATCTCAGAATTTCAAATGCAATAATTGTGGGCTTAAATTCTGCTGAGGAGTCCTTTATCACTATTCCTAAAGCAGCCTCTAATATTACAACTCGCTCTAATCACCTTATCTAAGGTTCTGTCATTAATGTTAAATTATTGGTTAAAATTAAAATGGCGGTCTATGATCTAATAGACACACATAGCCAGACATTGCATTCAATGTCCTTCCCCAATTATGAGGTTATGGATGCTACTGAGTTGGGAAAAAAGGAGACGGTACAGCTATTATCTACAAAATGTGCCATGTTTGCTTCATGCTGGTGGAGAAACTTTCTCAGTTTGAAGGTTTTGTTTTCTTCTTCAAGGTCAATTCTACAGTTTGTTACTCAGGGCTTTAATTTCGCACCTATAGGCCCTAGGGCAGAATTCATCGACACAATGTTTATCACCTCTTGCCATTCTCTTCAACAGCTTTACTATCTTAGGAGATGTAAACTTTCAAAGTGATGACCCAGAACTATTAGATTCACCAGCAATATTAAGGTACCAACAAATTAGTGAAAGCGCCACCACAGAACTGGTCATATTTTACACCTTATATTTTCAATCATACCCACATGAATGTAAAAAGGCCATTCCTGCTGACCTGGTCAGATCCTGCAGCCTTGCCTTTCTCTCTCAGGGCAACTCAACCAGGATGCACAACCTCCCACATCCTACCCGTTGAGACCCCTAAATCAAAAGAACCTCAGCAAAGCCTTAGCTAAATCTGCCCAGTCTAGTGCAAATGATCTGAATATTGGAGAACTAGAATATGACAATTGATTATATAATGCCTTGGTTATGATCACAACAAGAAAAGAAGGATAACAGAGACCGCGAGGCAGTGATGTGGCTGCAGTGGCCGGCTGTAGTTACTGTGGTTGCATTTGCTATGAGTGGTCACTGGGTGCCAAGAGAGGGAGTATATTCCCTGCCTCCCTGGACTGCATTGCAAGCTGATTGATGGAAGTTGATCACTGTGGAGCTCTGGATTCATCTCCCTCTCTAGTGCTTGTAAGGAGATATCCCTGGGACAGTGTAGACCTTGGCGTCCACCTGCAGTGGCCGAAGGGGGTAAAAGTACTGTCCAGGATATGTCTGGAGTGCATGTGTGCTCTGTAGACAAAAGTCCATGTGAAATTTCTTTTAAAACATGAGAGCAACATTACACCTGGTGTGTGAAGTAGTCATGTTAACTATACCTGTGGAGAAAGAAGAATGCAGTCATAATTTTGAGACATATCCTTAGCAATGACGTGGCAGCATCAAAGGTCTGATATTTAAAGTCCTTGTGCACAGGCACAGCAGCTGGTGTTTTGCGCTATGATAGCAACAGTGGCATTTGAACATAGTCAAACAGGTCTCTAACCAGTCCTGAGGCCTGCTAGATTAGGATTGGTTAAAGACCCAGATAAGCACCTGAGACCATGCAACTAGCTCATCCTGCTGGAGGCCTGCAGTGTATTCCAGTGATGAAAAGGTAGACAGTCATTGTTGTGGTGAATCACTACCAGAGTTTGCCCACTTAGATTTCAATATTGATGTTCTAAATGGAAGAGGATGGCGTGATATACTTTGTGACATATTAGAGAAAGAGGCCCTGACTTTGTTTGAAATGGCCCTGGAGTGATTTCAGGCAGACGCTGGTCAGTTTTTGAAATATTGGACCATACATAGGGGCGCCCATCAAATATAGGGTAATATATAGAAATGCCATGAGTGTGTCAAATACTTTGGGGCTCAGCAGATCTGGGGCATTAGATAATCACTAGATTCTACATTGCTGTCTGACGAAGATGGCAGTAAGTACCAATTTAGAACACAAATAAAATGGGAAAATGAATGTGGTGTTGACTTTAGGGACAGCCAGTGGGATGGCACACTTGAACGGGAAATATCAAGTAATATGAGATTTTGATTATTACAACTTCATACATAGAACATATAATAGCGCGGCAATGGCACATAATATCAACCCCAGTGCAGCTACAGTGTTCAACCTGCCCTTTGTGTGGGCCACATGCTTCCAATTATAGCAGAATCCTGGAAAAATGTAGTGGATGTATAAAGACAACCTGTATTAGTAACAATACCATTACTCCCACAGATATGTGTATTGTGTATAAATGCTGTTACATCAAAATACAAAGTTAAAAAGAGATTTGTGGGGGACGTGGCTTCTGCCCTGATATAAGATGATGGCAGATTGCAAAGCTCCGCAACGACTACAGTGCTTCGTCTTTGTCTGTAGCCTTACCGCGGCATGCTGTGGTTTCCTGATGGGGGCTGTGGCTGCCAAACCTTCCATTAACCTGCCACACCAAAAATGGATTGTCAGAGTTACATTTCTATACTTCTAGTGCTGTGGCAGTGATTTCTCCTCACATAAGCGAGTGGCCATTTTATAACACGTCACTCGCGTTGGCCTCCACAGACTTCGCCTGACAGCCGCAATACTTCCACACAAGCTCTGGCCAAGTGTATTTGAACTCCTGGTGCTGCGGTGGTGATTTTTTAAAAACTTTTTTGCATTCATGTAATTGGTCCTCCAACCTCCTTAGGTTGTAAGTACCAACTAATTTCAGTATGCTTTTCTTGGAATGTAACCCCATTATGCCAGCCTGTGAGAATTATAATGGGTCTGTGATATATATGGTATATCCTTGCTTGATATATTCTTATATATATCAATTTTGTGTCTCATTTTTGGTTCTTCTATAAATCCTCAAATCACTTTCTTCAGTGTATGGGCAGAACTCGGCTTTGCGTCAGTTCACGCAACGTTCACCTAATTTTCTCAAAATGGCCAGTGACTTGCACACATCTTCCAAGCCGTCATCCTCCGGTACAAGGCGAAAAAGATCAAAAAATTACCCTCCTTCTCCGAATATATTGTCTCATATTCCTGTTTTGCTTTCCATTCTGGATGAGGTGTTCGGCCTTCAGCCTTTAATGTGTGCAACTAATGACAAATTGAAGATCGTTGGATTGTGATGGAGAGTAAGAAGACTGAGTTAAAACTGAGTTGGAACAGCCGGTCAGTTATCTCCAAGACATGTCTCCCAAAATACCTTTGTTGGAACAAGAAATTCAAAACCTCAAATTGCACACCAAAGAACTTGAAAATCAAAACAGAAGGAACAATCTCTGCCTCTATGGCCTACCAGAAAATCTTGAAGGGCCTGATCTTCTGTCCTTTCTGGAGAGGTTTCACCTGATCTTCTTGATCTTCAAAATGCTCCTCCCCTTAACTTTCAACGAGCACATTGTTTGGGCCTCCCTCAACCCCACTCCACTAAACCACGAGGCATCATAATGCTCTTTCTGGAATTCACTGACTTGATGCATGTCTTGAGGGCTGCTAAGGAAAAACGTCAACTGGTATGGTCCGGCCATAATATATTCATCTTTCAAGACTTTCCAACGCAACCAATGTTCATCGGAAAAAATTCCTAGCTCTTCGACCCCGGATGAGACAATTGAATATTCACTATGGCATTCTACATCTTGCCTCTGTAAAATAACCCATGATGGTGTATCAGGATCGTTTGAGGATCCGGCTAAACTAAAAACGTTTTTGCTGAATATTACAAGTCAGAATATGGAGGGTGATGCATAACATCACTAAATATTCTTATTTTTATGCATGCTTATGTCTTATTCTGCTCTTTTATTTCTGTGTTCTCTTTAAGTTTGTGGCTATCCTTTATAAATTTTCCAGATTCCTTCTCTGTTGCCGTTCTTACACTTGGCGCAATCTGCCCTTTGCTTACCCTTTAATCTCTTCACGTCAGATCTGGATTTTTATCCTTGATCTGTCTTTCATTTCTCTTTCTCTTATTTCTTTCCCCTCATTTCTCCCTTTCTCTTAATCATCTTTCTTCTTCTTTGACTCATCTTCTCACTTCTCTTGTTTTTACATGAGTGTTTTCTTAACCCTTTTTTTAATAATCGTCTACTTATATTTTTTCATGTTTGACAAACGGTGTCTTTCTGTCTTTTTTATTTGTCTTGCAGTCGATTGTGCCTGTTCCCGTATGCTTTCCCTCTTCCCACAGCACGTTTAATGTTGTCTCGTGGCATGTCTGTAGTCTGGGTCATCCCGTCAAACGTCAAAAAGTAGTTTGTTATCTATCAAAACGTAATGTACATGTTGTTTTTTTGCAGGAAACACATTGTAATGAGGTTGAATCACTTAAACTTAAGCGTCAATGAGTTTGTCAGGTTGTCTTTTCTCCTGCTGTTAACTGCAAGGTTGTGTAGCCATTCTATTCCACAAGTCACTGAATATTCAGATTCTATCAACTGAATGTGATACGAAAGAACGATGGGTTTTGGTTGACGCTAACATATTTCAAACGCAAGTTACTCTTCTTAATATTTGTGGTCCAGTTAAATCTGACCCTGATTTTGGGTAAAATTTTAAATTAGAACTTTCTTCTATTTCTAATCTAATATCATTATTGCTGGTGATTTTAATGACTGGTTGGACCTGTTTACTGATAGAAAGTCTAACTGTGAATTTAAACCTGATAAATCTCACAAAGCATTCCAATCAGCCATTACCTCATGTCCATTCTATGATGTATGGAAAACTTGTAACCCTGATATATATGAATTCACATTCTTTTCCAATGTACATCACACTGTGTCTCGTATTGATTATATTTTAGTCTCTAAATGGTTACTACCCTCTGTTCAATCATCAAGAATCAGTTCTATTTTTATTTCTGATCATGCCCCTGTTTTGTCTTCTTCTGATATGTCTTTCAATGGATGTATGACGTTACAACGCACACTTTTACAACGCATGCACTTACAACGCATTTTTTACAACGCATAATCCATTACAACGCATGACATTACAACGCATGACACTACAACGCATTTAAAAAAAATACCTTTACAACGCATTTCCATTACAACGCATACTACCTTTACAACGCATACCATTACAACGCATAATATTAAATTACATTTAAGGTAAGTATTAGATAGTATAGGGGTAAAAGTTACTTTTCTAACTCCAGGGGGTGCAACAGTAGGGTAAGTGTTGGATAGTATAGGGGTAAAAATTACTATTCTAACTCCAGGGGGTGCAACAGTGGGGTAAGTGTTGGATAGTATAGGGGTAAAAATTACTATTCTAACTCCAGGGGGTGCAACAGTAGGGTAAGTGCTGGATAGTATAGGGGTAAAAATTACTATTCTAACTCCAGGGGGTGCAACAGTAGGGTAAGTGTTGGATAGTATAGGGGTAAAAATTACTATTCTAACTCCAGGGGGTGCAACAGTAGGGTAAGTGTTGGATAGTATAGGGGTAAAAATTACTATTCTAACTCCAGGGGGTGCAACAGTAGGGTAAGTGTTGGATAGTATAGGGGTAAAAATTACTATTCTAACTCCAGGGGGTGCAACAGTAAGGTAAGTGTTGGATAGTATAGGGGTAAAAATTACTATTCTAACTCCAGGGGGTGCATCAGTAGGGTAAGTGTTGGATAGTATAGGGGTAAAAATTACTATTCTAACTCCAGGGGGTGCAACAGTAGGGTAAGTGTTGGATAGTATAGGGGTAAAAATTACTATTCTAACTCCAGGGGGTGCATCAGTAGGGTAAGTGTTGGATAGTATAGGGGTAAAAATTACTATTCTAACTCCAGGGGGTGCAACAGTAGGGTAAGTGTTGGATAGTGTAGTGTAATATTATGCGTTGTAATGGTATGCGTTGTAATGGTAGTATGCGTTGTAATGGAATGCGTTGTAAAGGTAGTTTTTAAAAATGCGTTGTAGTGTCATGCGTTGTAATGTCATGCGTTGTAATGGATTATGCGTTGTAAAAAATGCGTTGTAAAGGTAGTGCGTTGTAAAAGTTGCGTTGTAAAGGTTGTTCCCCCTTTCAATACTTCTAAACAGGGACGCTGGTGTTTTAATTATTCATTACTGTCGACCAAACCTTTATTTTAGAAGCGACCTCTTTTATTAGGAATTGCTCAATTCAATCAATCTAAGGATACCTCTGTTCATAATAATTGGGACGTTTTTAAGGCTTCCTTCATGGCCTTCACTATTGCCCATTCAGCCAAAAAGAAAAAGATATTGGATTCTAAATACATATCAGCTCTCCAACATATTAAAGTTCTTGAACATACCTATTTCACCTCCAATTCCTCCATTAGAATACAGAAACGGATTGATGGCAAGTCTGCCCTGAATAAGATTGCCACAGTTGATGCTTGCAATGTCCTTCTAAAAATTAAATCCAAATAACATGGAGGCCATAATAAAGCTGGTAAAGTGTTGGCCAATTACTTAAAATTCAAATCGGAATGGAAAACTATTGGCCCTATCCGTAGTGAGTAGAATAACAATATGTTGTCCTCTGACATTATCAAATACCTTTCAATCCTATTATGAACTACTATATATAGAAGATGCAACTCCTTCTAAGTATGATATCACAACTTTTTTTCATGGATTCCCTAACCCTCCTGCCATTCCTGATACTTTTTAAATCTTGAAAAAGGTATTATCCTTGAGGAAATTATAGATGCTATTAAGTCTTTGAAAAAACCTAAAGCCCCAGTCCATACGGTTTTTCCGTTGAACTTATTTCTCTCTTTTCCTCCATTTTTTCTCCTAAATTACTAGAACTTTTTAATTCTTTTTTGTCCAGCTCTAAAGCCAGTGGCTCTTTTTTGGAAGCCCTTGTTGTCATTATCCCCAAACCAGATAAGGATCCAAACCTCTGTAAAAACTATCGTCCAATATCTTTAATCAACTAAGATTGTAAAGTTTTTGCAAACATTTTGGCATCTCGTTTGGAGGTTATTATTTCCCTTCTTATTAAACCTGGCAAGGCTGGTTTTATTAAGGGCAGACTTGCATCTGATATTGCTATAATGCTTTCCAACATTCTTGCCCTTGGGAATAAATAATCCTCTCCCCTCGCAGCCCTGTCACTTGATGGAAAAGCTTTTGATCGTATAAATTGTCAATTTATGTATTCTACTCTCCACTGGTTTGGTTCTGGACCTTAATTTATCTCTTTTATCAAATTACTATATGTTGAACCCCATGCTTGTATATTTGTAATGGTCATTTTCCCCTTACTTTAATTTGCATAGAGGCACTAGACAAGGTTGTCCTCTTTCACCCTTGCTTTTTCTTTATTGTTTAGAACCCTTTCTTGAACTTATCAGATGTAATCCATGCATAACTAGTTTTAAATTCAATTCTCTAGAAATTAAACTCTCTGCCTATGCAGATGAAATTCTGGTCTATATGCCTAATCCCGCCACTTCCCTGGAACCTTTGTTGCAAGAGATAGGATTGTATTCTAATATTTCTGGTTATAAACCAAATTTCTCTAAAGCTGAGATTTTACCATTACATTCCTCCTGATATCATTATATGTTTGGCAATACTAATTTTACATGGTGTCTCTCTAAGATTAAATACTCAGGGGTTTGGTTTCCCCCACAATAACCAATACACTTGCTCATAATTTTACTGCTTTAAAGCTTAAACTTCAAAATCTGTTGTCTTCCGGGTCTCCTCTTTTTGTATCTTGGTGGGGTAGATTGGATACCATTAAAATGATGATTGTCCCTTGTGTTCTTTTTATGCTTTCTATGTTACCCTTTCCAATTCCTAATTATTATTTTTCTCAAGTCACCTCTATCTGGACTAAATTCCTTTGGAATAGCAAACATGTCCGTATTGCTTTATCTAAGCTAATTCGGCCAAAGACTGAAGGTGGTGTATGTTTTCCCTTCTTTAAGTTGTATCAGACTGCCTTTTTGATTAGAAAATGTTATACTTTGACCATAGAATACCATGATATTCCCATACCAACATGGATTTTGCTTGAACGCTCTTTATTGCATGACTTTTCTTTTCATTATGTTGTTTTCATGTCTCATTGTACATTTATATCAAAACACCCAATTTTAAAATACTCCCAACATCTATTTACCCACCAATCTTTACCTGCATCTTCTATTTGGTACAATAATGTTGTCATAAATCCTTTTATTTCAAACATTGGAAGGAAAAGGGTATTTTCTATGTTTATCTTTTGGTCTCTCAAAATTCCATTCTATCTTTCCCTCAGTTGCAAGAACAATATAACCTATCTGAATCCTGCTTGCAACAATATAACCAAATGTTTACTGTGCTTCAGTCCTTTTTACTAAACAACAACATTATACCTGACTGTGCCCCATTCACTCATATCACACCGTTATATAATATTACGAAGATTCCATCCTCAAAGCATCTTTCATATATAAATCTCGTGACAGGCACCGTGCGGTGCCTGCCAACTTGTGCATGCAAATGCAGGGGGGTAACATAGTGTGCATATGCACCCCCCCCAACACCCTGGGGGTCCGCTACAGGCCCCCAACAGGCGGCGACCGTGAGCCTCGTTGCCGCCATGGAATGGCTGACCTCCGACCACATCATAATATGGATGGCGGTGTCTTGCAGACACCTCCACCATATTAAACATGTTTTCCGCCCAGTCGACGAGTCGACCAGCGGAAAATCGGCAGACAGTCTTTCTGTCCGCCGGCGTCCCCACCGCCATCGTGATTTGACGGGGGAAATGGTAGGCGGACAGTGGGAATTGGCGGCTGGATCGCCACCGCCATACGGGCTGTGGCCATCCGCCCGCCAACCTAATCGACCCCTTTATTTTTGGGATACAATAGAGCGGAAAATTGATTCCTCTGTCTCTCCCTTATGCTGGTCATGTCTTTCCTCTGATGGTACTTTGACTAATCTGCTTTATTATTGTTCTAAAGTGAATGGATTTTGGAAGTCCATATGGTCAAAATGTTTTTTGATTTTTTCATGTAAAATTCCATAATGTATTCAAAATGTTTTTCTTGGTAATATATATACTGATTTTAATAATCTTTCTCTCAGACCTGTATTATTCGATCTTTTTATTGCAATTGCTTTCAAAGTTATACTAACTTGTTGGAAAGATAACTCTAAATTATGCATATTGGTTAGGTGGAATCTTATTTGTGATGAACATAGAATATCTACTGTCTCACCTTCTTTGATATCTCAAAAAATTAAATTTGATTTACTTTGGTTACCTTTTACCACTTTTCTATCTTCACACTCATCACTTTCCGAAAACTCATGGATTTCTTGCTACTTCTTCTCTTTCTTTTCCTTTCTTTCTTCTTTCTAGCCTTTCCTCTTCTCTTTCTTCCTTTTTGTTAAAAATAACTCATAAAACATAGATTAAATATAAATCGTTCTTTTCGCTATTTCCCATTCCTAGATTTGTATTCATATCTCTTTGCTTTTTAAGGGTGTCTTAATCCAAAGGAGTTTATTAACTTTGTACTTTGTTTTAATTCGTTACATTTTGCTTAACTATTGTACTGTTTACTACCTTTAAATTTCAATAAAACATATTTAACAAGAAAAAGAGAGATTTGTGCAGTTTACATTAGCAGAGAGACAAATTGCCATTAACTGACTCGGGACTAGTTAGCCTGCAGTGGAGGGTTGATCGACAATGTTTCTGAATGGTTATTATTGGACAAGGTAAAAATGTGACATTGACTAGAACAGATGAAAAACTAAAGAGGGGTTTTATGAAGTATATCAGTTGTAAAATGTCACAGCTCCTTTAAAATGAGGGGGGAAGCTCGGCACTACCTTTGTTCCTCAAGCTCTAATAATAACTTTTTTAAACAACCTTAAACTTTAGCGTGCTTGGTTTAAGAAAATAGTATGGAATTAAACATTCTCAGAAAAGTGAAACTAAATGTGTTGAAATTTTGGTGCAATTGGTGTATATCGTAAATGCTGTGCTTGCTTGTGTCCATGCTAGTGACCACCTGGCCTTCACTTTACAGCTCCTTTAAACACATATTGCTTCCCAATCAGATACTTTTGCTGTTTGGTATGGTTTATTTAATTTTCAATTCCCTCTAAGAGTGTTCCATATAGAACTACCAAATGGTTAAATGGCTTGAATTTTAGGACAGCAATCTCTAACAACCTGCAAAGTGCTCTTCCAGCTAGTAACAAGGCTTTTAACTTGGCTTGTGGAATGAAAGATCAGTCATGTTTGAGAATTGTGTTTATTTTGTCATTACAGCTTTTATGCATTACTAAAATGTAGTTTCTTCCCATCAAAACAGCAGAGTCTGCTCTCTTATCTGCTTTTTCTTCCATTTTCTCTCTTATTTCGCCCACATTTTGATCTGGATGAGGCCTAGGCATTTAAAGATAATCCACTGGACGCATTCTTGATCTACTATTATCCCTCAAACTTATTGTATTGAAAAGTTTACTTATTTTTTACAATTATTGATGTTTTATTCCAAAAGTCTATACTTTTTTCTCATCCTCTTCTTTCTCTAAAGATATTAAGGCAGTTCTCTTACATAGTCTTTTTTCAAGTCTATGACTAATCCTTCTGGGCAACTTCAACATTCTTCCTTTAAATAATTATTGTGATCTTCCTCCTAAAAATATTATTGCCTCATTTAATCTGCCAGGGATATTTGGAAGGCCACTCATAATTTAATTTGTAATTATGATTTTACTTCTGCATCCCATACCTGGAAATCATATTTTGAAATTAGGAATTTTTGTAAATTCTGCTGACTGTGAATCCATAACATATTTCAATATGATCGATGTAAAAATCACTTTCAACATCTGTCTACAGCGTTCTTGATGCTGTACTTACAACTGATCAGTTTGCTAGTCACTTCTGCTATGTTCTGTGTTATACATTTCTTTTAGGGCAGCATTGCTACCTTATATATTTTGTACAAAGTGGGAAGGACATGCTTTTACAAGATATATTTAAAAAATAGTCTTGCATCATAAGCACAATGTCTAATAACATATGTATATTTCATACATATTAATAAATACAAATTGAGAAAGTACCTTGATTGAAAAAGCTATCCTTGTGTCAATTACTAATCTCACAGACAGATGACCAAAATCCAAAAGAATCTGCAAGGTGTTATTCCTAAAGTCAATCCAATACTACAGCTGGGAGATATAAGGCATCTTTTAATTCAGGAAGTGGTAAAAATGATTAAAGTTATTGGATATAATATATGGATATTGCACAAAGAACCTTGGGTCCGCTTTTCGTCTCTTCCTGCATGGAGCAGCTGTTTGTGGTGAATCCTGTTCATATATATATTCACTGAAAAAAACATAGGTTTCATGCACGTTATAGTTAGGAATTAGCATTTAAAAAACCTTAGAAATTCACTGAAAAAAACATAGGTTTCAGGGGCGTCATAGTTAGCTGGACATTTCCCTAGTACAAAACCCTAGAAATTCCCCCGTTATAGTTAGTTCAGCTAACTATAACTCGCGCCCCCGCAATGCACTGCTGATGACGTCACATATTACATCACTCATGACATGGTCAATGACATCACTAATGAAATCACTGATGACATCTCAGGTTTTTTAAATGTTAATTCCTATCTATAACTTATCTCTAAAGCTATGATATTTAATGATTTTCATACGATTTCTAAATCTTTATATTTCAGTGTGTCAATTCTTTTAATTATGTTTTTTTATATTGTTTTTCACCATTTTTTAGTTTTTTTTCAATTAATTCTTTTAAAAATGAAAAAATATTATTTGTTTTTAATGATTTTTTTTTTTAAATGTGTAAATTTTAAAAAAATATTTTTTACATTTTTTTAATATTGTTTTAAACTATATTTTTAATACTTTGTTATTTTTTTTTTAACTATTTTTTTGGGATTCGCGCACCCTATGCGCACCTTTCTCGATCCCTGCTCGGAACATAGTCGCCATTTTCCGATTATAGTGTAGGATCCGCGTACGGTATGCGTTGGTTACGTATTTTCATGCGCGATTGCTATGCTATCGGTACGCGACTCCAAGCCCATACGCGACGCGCGCTTCCACGAAACGTCATGTGCATGTTTGACGCGGTGGGTGCATGATTCCCGCAAAATATTTTAAATGTCAAAAAACATATATATATATATGTATTTCATGTAAATATTAATTGAAGATATAATCTAAACTACTCATAAAATTAATATATTTTTACTTCTTATCCTATGTAGCTTTTAAATGCGATTTCGCAGATTCGCGCTGGGTGCGTGCTGCCAGATCCCATGTGACCTGAAAAAAAGAGATTTGATTGGTTCATTACACTTCCCATTCTAACTATTGAAAGATCCCACCCATTTCGATCATTCTTCTTTGACCTTCTTTGGAGGAGCATCTCTCTGCAGAGAAGAACTTTTATTGGGAGATTTCCACAGCTGCCATTCATTTCATTCTGAAGAAAATGGCTTCTGGACAGCAAGCACCATCTGATTCAGAACATTCTTCAGATGATGGGTTTCTTCCTGAACCTCCACGCCCTGAACAATACACTTCAGTGGTATGGATTTTTTTTTCCTTTCCTGATGGACAAACAAAAACAAATTCAACTAAGGTGACATGCAAAATTTGCCAGAGAGTCCTATCAAGAGGAGATCCAACAAAAAAATACTCTTGCGGGACGGCAAGTATGATGCAGCACCTCAGGACTCTCCACCCCGTCAACCTGGCAAGGGAAGAATGCAGAAGAATGCGTCACAACCCTCTGCCAGCAGTGGCAAGTACATCTACAGCACCACCATCTGTTGTTCACCCGGACATACGTCCCGAATTTGGACAACTTAAAATTAGTTGCATTAAATGCAACAAACTGCTCTGTTATGGTGAGCAGTCCGTTGAGCTTATCTGCAGGGCGCAGAGAAACCATCAGTGTTAATTTTTTTTTTCCCCATAGTTCACCATTTTGTTCATCCTGTTCCCTTTTTTTTGTTTAAAAAAAATAATCACAAAATCGTTGAAAAATGCCCAAAAAAAATATAAAAGAGAAAAGAAGAAAAAAAAAAGTTCTTGTCAGAACTAACTTCTCTGTTTAAAAAAGAGCTATATTTGTATGTTAGTGTGTGAAAGTTTAGATGAATGTATGTATAGTGCGTTATTGACTGAACAAATGCATTAGTAGCGTATGATGAATGTATAAGTGCAGAACTATAAGGAAGTGCTGCAGCATCACACAGTAACCACTTTCACTGCAGTAGTACTTCCGAAGCCCAGAGATGCAACATATGTACATAAATATGTTGCAAGTCTATGCTTCTCTCTGCACGGCTGCTTAAACTGCAGCCATGTGGTGACACAGGCACCCTTGCACCATGGTGCAAGGATATCTGTGTCATGTGGAGTTTGTTTTTGTGCAGGAAGGTGTGTCTTACAATCAGTAAATGCATTTTTCTCCTTCAATGTATGCTGAGCATTGTAGCATGCATTGAAAGATAAAACAAGAGGAAAAATGAAAACAATTATCCTTGTTGTGCTTTGCTACACCAATTTGAGAATGGTGCAGCATTTACACACATATAGTGATTTATGATTTCTGATAAATCTGGAGATGTGTCTTGTTCTATGAGTATTCTGTGCAATCACGCACACCGACACTTATAGAACACCCTTTCAACGCAAAGTGGTGTGTATGATAAGGTCGTATTTACATGGAGAAGAAAAGGTACACAGAGTGCCTTTTCCTCTCTTTGTAAATATGAAAGAGTGTCTTGCGCTATAACTATGTTACAAAAAGTGACATATTTCTGTTTGGAAAATTGCTTGCGAATGATAGGAGGTAAGCACAGAGTTTTGTCTGCAAAGATGCTCAAATAAGAATGATTGAAATGATTGCAGTCCTTCGATAGGTACAATTGGAAATATTATGAACCACTCAAATCTGTTTTTTTGCAGGTCACATGATATCCTATGACAGGGAGATTCCAAAACTACATTGGTATAAACAGGGTGTTTTGAAACACGTATTCAAACTTTGTAGCTTCTCGTAAATCTGCCCATTCTGCATATTAATACTTAAACTTACCTTCACAGTAATAGAAATAAAAAATGGTACACATTTTTTTCAGATGTTTTTTGTAATGTAAATTGCTTATTTTAGAATTAGGATCTGTGAAAGAAAAGAGAAGATAGTTATAACATGTAATAATACATTTTTAACAAGACAGCATAATTTAAACAAAGTAATTTGTTTGCCTTTTTTGCTGTTCTCAGATTATATAGAATTTCACTATAAATAGTGATTTCAATCGTACTCATCACATAACAGCGGGCAAAAAAAAACAATCAAAAAGATTGTTTAAAAAAACAACAACATGCTATTCTCAGTAAAATACCAGAAAATACAAATCACACATATATGAAATGCTAATGGCTAACAAAATTTTATAACTTCAATTTATAAAAACTGTAAATGTTGTCGCTTTAAAATATTCACTGAGTCAGTGAGCGCGAAAAAGTCCATATTTCAAACATATACCTTTCCTTGAGGCCAAATGGTATTTTTGCACTCCTTTTTATGTAAATTGTCCAATGGTAATCCTATTAAATTAAAATAATAAATTCCTCAGAGCGTGAATTATCTTCCTAAAACTTTGGCTTTAAAAATATTAGGTAGGAATTTGGTACTTCACTAGGCAAACATTGTTTGAAAACCAACTGGGCATCATTACAAAGTGTCCAGCCTTTGTCACATTTTAGATAGGCAGTGTAATGTCCAGATGTTGTGGAAGGACCATCATGGAAAATTATTGCAATTGCTACAAAAGTCCTTCCTGATATTGATAGTTGTGTTGCTACAAATTGCTTTATTAAAGTATCCAATTTTCTTCCATCAGCTGTACAACGTTGCATTATTAAAATTCAATATAGTCCATATTTTTTTTAAAATAATGTGGATAACATTTCTGATTTACATAGGCTACACTCCATGTTTTGATTTGCACCTTTAACTAATTTATTGAAAGACACTGATTTACAGTCTGGTAATGTTAAATACAGAAATCTTTCAGTGTCTGCATTAGTTCTAGATGTATACAGGCAATTTTCACAATAATGTTCCCATTTGTAATAAAGGCCAAAAATATTTTCTATTTCTACACCTTCATTTTCAAAAATGGTAAGCATATACATTAAAAATTCCTGAGCATCTCGTTGGATATTTTGCGTAAATTGTGTAGAACCAGAACACACATCCAAAAGATTACGAACATCTGAAACAGTTTGTATTTTACATGTATCTGTTGTCAATTTTTCATAAACAGAATGCAACAGACAACAAAATCTTTTTTGCCGATTCTGCATAATTTGTTCTTGCAAACCTTCAAGATAAAAAACAACATTGACCACTACATTAGCATAGCAGTTGACACCAGAACTATTTTCAAACTGATAACCAACAATCTCTTCAATAGTGTCTTTTTTCTTTTTACTTGCTATCACAACATTATCTTGCTCTTTTCCCTTCTCTACAACTTCACTACAGATATTCTCAGGCCTTCTTTTTCGACCAACCACACGCTTTTCAAATACAGGATATTGACCTAAATTGGGAGCATACGCCCTTCTTAACCTATTATACTTTTTAACACAGTTTGCATCTGCAGTAACCTTTGTCTCATCAAAATCAATCAAAAACAAACCAGATAATGTTCTGATTCGCGACAAACCAACATATGCCATACCCTCTTTAAATACAGTAGATCCAATGTTCACCAATGCACTGTCTACACTTAATCCTTGAGATTTATGAATAGTCACTGCATATGCCAGAGAAAATGGAAATTGTTTCCTACGGACGTATAAATCTTTAACATGCAAAAAACGAACTGAACAACGACCAATTTCTTTAACTTCTTCAATCTGATCAAATTTAATTTAAAAAAATTCAATTCTTTCTTTTTTCTGATAATTAACAAAATCCACCACTTTACTCATTGCTCCATTAACTAAACCTTTTTCTACATCCAAATTACGCCTTAAAATTACCCGACAGTTTACACATGCATATAGAGTCTTTTCTAAACCAGCCGTTTTAGATATATTTTTTTCTAAAGAATCCAGTTTTGTATTCAACTTTCCCGTCAAAATAATAGTGATTCCTTCATGCTCTATTTTATCGATGGCTTCCATTTTTATAATTTCTTCATTTTCCAGTTTCAATAGTTCTTCGTTGAATATAGAACACTCGCGCAGTGTTGGCATTAAGCAGATCACTGATTTATTTTCTGCAATTTTCATGTACACTTTCTCAGGAACTACATTTTCAGTTGGAAACTAATTGGAAAGTAATCGACTCTCCAAAGCTTGTTTGCCATGTTCTGTCAGAAGTCCAATTCTTATATCTTGCATAATACTTCCATATTCAGCATCATTTGCCTGTCGCATATTTGTTGTGAGTTCTTTGTATTCAAAATATGTCCAAATGTTCACGTTACCAACACTACAGAGAGACTTTCTGGTATCTTCATGTGCAAGTGTTTTAAATACCGGTTGTCCTTTTACCGGAGTCAGTTGCAGTAGATCTCCAAAAACTATGACGTGTTTTCCTCCAAATAAAACGTCATACTCTGCTTTAAGAATTTGCTGCATTCTTAAATGCACAAAGGCAAGCATCAGGTTTGAGACCATGCTTACCTCATCAATAATGAGAAGTTTCATTTAGTTCAGGACTCTTGAAACTTCACAACAAGCTTCTCCAGATAGCTTGTGGTATTCCAATTTGTTCTCATGCTCTACTGGTAGCATTAGTAAACAATGTAAAGTAATTCCTTTAATGTTATGTGCTGCCAACCCAGTTGGAGCAGTGACAACACAAGACAAATGCCAATCAGTTGCTGTCTGCAGATAACTTGTAATTATTTTAATTAAGAAACTTTTTCCTGGGAGGAGGAGCCTAGCGCGCAACCAAGATGGCCGCGTAGGTGCGAGGCTCCCGAGGACCTCCGCAACCTCCTACGTTTATCCTGTCTTCACCCTGAATCGGTTGAGGGGACTGTGTCGGTGAGCCTGAGCCGAGGTGGTACCCGTTTTCCGTTTTCGAATTGGACCCCGGGTGCCGGAGTGAGCACCGACTGAAGTTTGCGGCCTACTTCTCTCCTGACACCAGATTCGAGTTTGGGGGCGACCCAGTGGCGAAGTGAACAACAACGGCGGGCTGGGCCTGGCGAGTCGCGTACCCCACACTTTCACTTTCGCTTTTGAGTCCCCTTGCCATTATCGCAAGTGGGATCACAGCGCTTCTTTGTGTTGGGGTGGCCTCGCTGGGAGACCCTGCCTGCCTGCCTGCGGTGGCCCGCTCTGCCGTCCTGGGGTGGCCCCCGAGGCTCTCGGCCTTGATTGCCTGCTCTCCACTGCGTGGCTGGTGCGGGTGCGAGATACACGACAATGGCCACGAAGCAGGATGGGGATCGGTTGAAGGCCAAGTCGACCCGGCGTGGCACCGCACATCAGGCCAACGTCATGGACCGCTACACCCTCCCGAAGGGATCTCCCGGCGGATCACACAAGTCCTCCGAGTGCCCCCCGGATGCCCCGGATTTGCCTACGGATCTGACTTTGCAAGACGTCATGGGCGCCATTGCTGAAATGAAGACCTCGGTGGGCCAGCAATTCGACACTTTGGCACACAAACTCGACGCGGTCCTCATTGATGTCAACCTTGTGAGAGCTGATCTCTCCAAGACGAATGACCGGGTCGACTCCTTGGCCCACACCGCGTCGGGCCTCACGACTGAGGTAGCGGCCCTTCAAACAGAGGTGCACCGGCTCCGTCAGGCAAGTGCGCTCATGGATCGGCGCCTGGAGGACTCCGAGAGCCGGGCCCGGAGGAATAATATCCGTATCATCGGAGTACCCGAGGGACGGGAGGAGTCGGCGGCGGATCTCTTTGTGGAGGACCTGATCTCTACCCATCTCCAGCCTCGAGGACTGAGTAAATTCTTTGCTGTGGAGAGGGCCCATAGAGTTCCCGGAGGCAGACCGAAGGTCGGAGCCCCTCCGCGGCCTCTTATTGCCCGTATTTTCAACTTTCGGGACAGGGATGCGATTTTGCAAGCTTCCAGACTGCAAGGGCCGATTAAGCTGGAGAACATGGAAGTGAACTTTTATCCTGATTTCACGCAGGCGGTCCAGAAGCAGAGACTGAGTTTCCTGGGCGTCAAGCGGCGGCTTGGAGGCATGAACTTAAAATACGCCATGCTCTTCCCGGCCAGGCTGCGGGTGGAGGCGGATGGTCGCACTCACTTTTTTGACCGTCCTGAAACGGCCGGGGACTGGCTGGACACTTTGTCTGGGGGTCATGGTCGGGATGGGGGGGGGGACGGGAGGAGAGTGCCCACCGGACCGGGTCTGAGGTACTGACACGGGGGCTCACTCCGGATGATGCCACTTTCGGCCAAGCTTAGGGTCTTTTGTCTGTTGTGTTTTGTCTCCCCTCCATTGGAGGAGGTGCTGGGTCTCGAGGGGGTTCTCCTTCCTCCTCTAGGGGGTCTTAGTAGTTTAAATCACATAGGGGCGACAGGCACACTGCAAGTTGGGGGGGCTGTTTGGGCTCATGCAGGGGTGCAGGGAGGGGGGAGTTTTGTTGGGGCTGTTGGGTTGGGGTTGGGTATTGTTTATTTGTACCACAAGGCAGAAGTATTGTTGTGCTATTTCTAAAGTGCTCTCTGGGGGGCGATTGATCGATTTCGGCTATGATGGGGGGTAGGGGACTGAGTCATTTGTCCTGGAATGTTAATGGACTGGGGGACAGGATAAAACGGGGGGTGGTCCTGCAGTTCCTAAAACGAACTTCACCAGATATAGTCTTTCTGCAGGAAACACACCTCATTGGAAACTCCTTTCGTGCCATGAACAGACGGGGCTATCGCCTTATGGCCCACTCGGGCTTCACGTCTGGTTCGAGGGGTGTGGGCATTATGGCTAAGACCTCGCTCCCGTTGGAGGTTGATGAGGTGCTCCATGATGACAGGGGACGATACACGGTTCTGGTGGGTAGATTGGAGGGTAGAGTGATTGTTTTCGTTTCTGTTTATGTCCCGCCAGGGTTGCAAACGACTACTTTTGCGGATCTGGGGCGCCTCCTCCTTGGCCTTCCGGAGGGGATTCTAGTGGTTGTCCGGCCTCTTGTATACCTTGGGGCTGGTGGATTGTTGGCGGTTGAAACATCCCACGCAGATACAGTACACCTTTCATTCCGGGGCTCATGGCAGTCTTTCGAGACTTGATTATGTCCTGATGCCAGCGGTACAGGCGGGGCGGGTTGGGGAGGTACGACATTTGGCTCGGGGTATTTCAGACCACTCCCCGCTCCTGTTGCACTTCGACATTGTCCCGAGGGGGAGGGGAGAGTGGTCCCGATTAATCCCTGGTACCTGCGTGACCCCACAATTCACGCAGATTTGGTTAAATCTCTTAAGCGATATTTTGAAGACAGTATGGGGTCTGTGTCGTCTGCGGTTTCTCTGTGGGAGGCGTTTAAGACGGTACTCCGGGGGGAGGCCCTGTCCCTTATTTCCCATTCCCGGAGGCGCGAGCGGGAGGAGGTGACCCGTATTGAAACTGAGATAACCGAGTTGGAGGGTGATTTGGAGTGTGGGGTGACGGACGACAAATTGCATGCTCTCCGACTCAAGCAAGCGGACTACAAGGCCCTCGTCACTGAGGCAGCCAGGGGCCTCAGTAGAGAACTACAGGGAGACTGTATGATGTGGGTGATAAGGCTGGTAAACTGATTGCGTGGCTGGATAAAAAGGAGAGAGCGAGTCGAGTTGTCCCGTCGATTGAGAAATTGGATGGTGTGTGTGTCACTGAACCAGGAGAAATTGTTGATTGCTTTGCAGAATATTTCCGTGGGGTGTATTCCCCGGTATCTTCCCGCTCGGAAGAGGATTCCCATGCCCTGCTTAAAGACATTGCGCTGCCTTCCCTTTCGGAGGAGGATAAAGTGTTGTTGGACGCGACCCCAACTTCTGAGGAAATTGCCCTCGCCATAAGTTCGGTCGCCTCCGGCAAGGCCATGGGTCCTAATGGCCTTCCCATCGAATTGTACAAACTACGACCGGATACGCTGGCGCCGCATCTCCGTGCTATGTTCCTCGCGGCCCGCTCAGCGGGTTCCCTCCCGCTGGACCAGCGTCTGGCCACTATCGTGGTTATTCATAAGGAGGGGAGGCCGCGGGATCGGGTCACGTCTTACAGGCCCATTTCGCTCTTGAATGCGGAACCCAAAATTCTCGCCAAGGTGCTGGCTAATCGGCTGGTTGGCATGGTGTGCGATCTGATTCACCAGGACCAGTCCGGCTTTATCCCTCATCGCAACACCGCGCTCAACCTGCGGCGTTTGCATGGGGTGCTCGCGCGGGTCCCGTTCATACGATTTTGGCGTCCCTGGACGCCACTATGGCGTTCGACACGCTTGAGTGGCCATATATTTGGGCGACGCTGGCTAAGTTTGGTTTTGGCCCGGGATTCATTGGTTGGGTGAAACTGTTATACTCCGGACCGCTGGCGCAGGTGGCGGTGAACGGTAGAGTGTCGGCTCCGTTTGAGCTGGGCAGGGGCACGCGGCAGGGCTGCCCGCTATCGCCGCTCCTCTTCGCGCTTGCCTTGGAGCCCCTGGCGGAGTGGCTGCGGTGGCACCCTTCTATCCGTGGTCTCCGATGGACCCCCGAGTATGAGGATCGCGTATCCCTTTACGCTGATGATATTCTTTTATACCTTGCTTCCCCGCGTAAATCGCTGATTGTACTAGTGGATGTTTTGCATTCATTTGGCCGCAACTCCGGCTTAGTCATCAACTGGGCTAAATCCTGTGTGTATGTCCTTTCCGGGGAGGCTCCTATCCTTCCGCGGGGTTGTCCTATCCAGATCGCTCCGCAGGGATTTAAGTACCTGGGTATCTTCATTACCCTGGACGCTGAGGCCCGATATAAACAGAACCCCCTCCAGCGCCTGAAGGAGGACGTGGCGCGTTGGAGGCGCTTGCCGCTCTCACCGCTCGGCCGTGCGGCATTGTTTAAGATGATGTCGCTGCCACGTTTCCTATACGCTTTACAGAACACGATGGACGTTGTCCCGGCGCGCTATTTTCGCGAGGTGGAGAGTCTGCAGCGACGCCTGTTCTGGGAGGGTAGGCCGCGTATCGCCCTTGCGAAGCCGACGCTCCTGTGGTACGACGGGGGGGTCGCCCTCCCAGACATCAAACGATATTACTGGGCCTCCCAGCTGGCTGCTATAAACCACGGCCTTCATGGGCCCGCTCTTAACCCGGCCTTTGAAATGGATAAACTATTACTGCCGGGTGGCGACTATAATCGGGCGCTTTATTCTAGATCGCTCGACGCACGTCTGACGGGCCCTACGCGGGTCACGGTACGGGTGTGGCACGCGGCAAACTCGGCGATGGGGTGGAAGAATCGGTTTACCCGGGCGACGCCGCTGTATGCATCTTAGCGGCTGGGCTCTCTGTGGACCTCGAAGGGCTTTGAGAAGTGGGACATGATAGGCATCAGCAAGGTGGGCGATCTCTGGACGAGGGGGGGATTCAAAATGTTCGATGTGCTGCAGACTGAATTCCAGTTGCAGGACAGGGAGTACTTTCGATATATCCAGGTCCGTCACGCGCTGTGCTCCGTATTCCCGGATGTTGCCTCCATCCCGGAGTATTCCCCTCTGGAAGATAGAGTGCTAGATGGGCATGTACCGGACGGCACGATTTCATTGATTTACAAAAAGCTCATCAACGATCGCTCGGGACTGCTGACTAGCCTTCGTGAGGTGTAGGTGGCCGATGGATTGGAGCTGGATGACGAGGATTGGGTGTCTGCGGTGGCCTCCCCGAAAGAGGTGGCCATACCGGCTCGCCTTCGCTTCGTCCAGCTCAAGATACTCCATAGGGTCTATGTTACGGGGCCGGGTCTGATGCGTATGGGATATGCCGTGGATGGGTCGTGTAAGCGTGGGTGTGGTTCTTTAGGGACCTTCCTCCATATTTTGTGGGAATGCCCGGAGGTGGCGCGATTCTGGCGTGATGTGCATGCGGTGTTGCAGGCGGTCACGCATGTGACGCTGCTTCCCGAGGCGAGGAGATGTCTGCTAAATGTGTGGGAGCCGACTAACTACTCAGTGCCGCAGACGTGGTGGGTGACTCTGGGATATATGGTGGCCAAGCGTGACATTGCGCAATTGTGGGGTTCCCAGAGGTTGCCAACGGTCTAGGCGTGGAAGGACAACATGGATTGGTGTATGTTTCGGGAAAAGGTAGTGTATGTTGCGAGAGGTAAGCCTGGGAAATGGGTGAAAGTGTGGGGCCCCTGGAACACCTACCGTGGCGGAATTTGTACCCCGCCGTTGACGCCTGATCTGGCACTGGCCCCGTCTCCTTAGTCTGCTTGTCGCCTTGGTTCTGGGCTTTGAGTCCACTTTGTCTCCTATCCCCCCCCACTATTCCTGTGGTTCGGTAGGGTCCTCCCCAGGGGAGCTCATACTGTTGCTTTGACTTTTGGCTGCCTTGTGGATTTGTTTGTCGTTTCTTATATAAAAATGGAACCGCCATGTGGGGGGTCCGGACGGTGTGGCCGCCAACGCTTCTTTCAACTCCTGTGACCTCTCTCACGCTGCAGCGACTGTTTACTGACTGTATTCTATGCTCTTACTGTTTGCTAGCGGCCGGCCCGAAGGTTGTAGGCCCATCTTTGTATATCTTTTGAATTCTGTAATAAAGGTTTCAAAAAAAAAAAAAAGAAACTTTTTCCTGTTCCAGCTTGACCCCTCACATACATTCGGATAGGTTGAAATGATGTACATGTGCACCCTTTCTTTTCATGAAGTAATCCATGGTCAATCTGCTCTTTCACTTGTTGATATATTTGTTTCTGTTCAACATTTAGTTGTTCTTCCAAGTTTCCTAACTGTATTACATCTTCTTGAGCTTGATACATTGCTGTTTCCACCTCATTCATGGCAGTTGCTGCTTCATTTTCAACAATTGGTTGTCCTAGTGGATCTTGACTCAGTGCAGCAGACGTTTGACTGTCTTGAGAACTGTCGCTAGCAATCTAAGCTGCAATTGTAGCTTTTTGATCAATTTCATCATTCAACATTTTCACATAATTTGCAAAAGCACTGCATTGTATACTATCTTTACAAGCATTAAATGAATCTTCATAGCTCTGAAAATCTCCAAGTAATTCCAGTTCTGAACGCCATGGTTTGAACATTTGCAAAAGGGCTAAATAGTAAAATTCCCTTTTATCAGCAGTGTCGCAACTCAATTTCCTGTGATTAATTAAATTTCCCATCCTTTGTTTCACCAAACATCCTTCGGAACCAATCACTGCATATTTTCCATCATTGATGTTCTCTGTAGTATTCTGTTTAAAAGTGTAGTTTTGCAGCACTTCATAGAGACACATGTTCTCAAGAGGATGACTTCTGTTTGGGTAATATGTGTCCAACATATCCGTTTTCAAAATATCTGTACTTTCTGGTTCTTTTTCTGCTAAATATTCAATTTCTTGAACAGATTTCAGTACCCGATTTCGCATTGCTGCAAGACCTAGACTCACCCAAATGATTCTTCTAGTTTTGGAGTATAGACTTGCAGATGATAACCGATCTGAGCATTCATATGCTCGAATTTCACGATGTGATAACATCTTCAAACTGAAACTGTATAATTTCTTACTTAGAGTCTTCTCATGAGAAATCTCTTCCCACATTTCTTTCAATTCTGTCTTTTCTGATTTAGTAATGTAGGACGTTACATATCGAGCAACAGCAATGGAATTGTCCGCAACATACTGAATATCCATGTTAGCGTTCCACATGGATAAAATAACTGGATTGTAGTCATTTATGTATTTTGACACTTAGCTTCTTCTTAAGTTGTAAGTATTTTTTGGAGACTTTCTTGTGATGGTATGTCGCATAGCTGACATAAAACTGTTAACTCTTCCTTTGGATAATACAGGACGGTGAAATCCAAAACGATATTTGGTATAGAACTTATCCTTTGACTTGTACTTTTTCGACAGTATTTTCCACACCTATGGCTTTGGAATCGTAAGACTTGTTGTTTTAAATTTTTATCTTCTCGGCTATTGGGTACGGCACATGTGGCATAATCTTCAATGAAAGACAAAACAGTATCATCTGAATCTTTTCCAAATTTGGGGGGCGTCCTTGATCCATAACAACATATGTATATGAGGAGCACCTCTTGCTCCAAAAGAAATCCACAACTTCTCCAAGAGGAGGATTTTTTTTATTGCAGATGAAAGACATCATAGCTTAAAATCTATGATTGAAATATCTGCATACATTAACAGGATCCAAAGAGCACAATTCTCCAGGTGTCTTGTATTCAATATTTTTTATATTGGAATTTGCCTCTCGAAGAAATTCAAATAAATCATCCCAAGCATACTCAGCACTGCTTATTGTAAGGAACCATGTAGGAGTTCCTAAGTTCCGTAGCATACATTTAAGTTCTCCATGACAACGGTACCAATATTCATTAGTCGCACGCTGACATGCCATCAGATTAATCAACTGAGATTCTAAATGATCATCTCTCTGATGCATTTTATCCATAAAATCCTTTGCAGTTACATTTTGCAGATGCATTCCAGTTTTTAAAATGTGATTTACTGCACATGAAAGTCCAGACAAGTCACTTTCAAACAGAAGATGAAACATATAAGGGATACATTGTCGAAATCTTGGATCTTCTGCATATAATCTTGTTGTCCAATATTCAGATGCAGGAATCTGCACAGGACGTTCATCATATCTTCCACCTTTTCCTGTTGGAAACAACTGCGGGAAACAACGAGCTTCCAAGCTCGCTTCCCATACACTCATGGGACTTCCTCTTGCTTTTTTCATTTGGAACAACTCAATCGTATTCCCCATCACCTCTTTGGAATGAAGTGGATGTACACTGTAATGTTCATAGATTTTTTCACATCTGGACATGTCCACTTTCAATTTGTCCACTTAATGTTTCAGTATCTTCTGCTAAATCTATTTCTTCTCCTACAAACACATTTCTATAGTACTCATTATTTTTTAGCAGATACAATGATGCCTTTTGCACTTTTCTAACATCCACTAACTCTTGCCAGATTTTCTTATTCTTGGTAGGAACACCATTAACTAGAATGGCTAGTCGTTCATGTTCTGCATGGTCTACACCAATAGGTTCAATGTTTTTCCTTAAATCTAATGGTAAATACACAACTCTTCCTTTCAATCCTCTTTGAAACTCTGATGGAGGTAATTTACCTGTTTTAGGCTCCATACGAACAATAGCCTAAAACGAGTGCACTGGAGGAATAGAAACCTACTCTAGATTATTATGAACAGCTCTAGCAGGCATTTTATTCTCATCTAATTTGTTATAACAACATTTGCAAATACGCTGCTCAGATCCCAAAGCAAAACAATCCTCTACCAACAAATAAATTGCAAATTCCTTGCACTTATCATTATTTTCTATTTCACTTTTTAAATACAGATTGACACTCCTAGTCTGATTTTTATAGTGACTTCGCCGACAACAAATACAAGAAACATTTGGTCTTTCACCTGAAATTACCTTAAACTTTGTGATTTGATCTTCAAAATTTTTTGTAATCACGGGTTCTACATTGTCTTCAACATTTTGTTCTACTAATGTGTCAGTTTCTGCACTCTCTTGCTGAGGACCAAAGTAACAAAACTCAATATCATCACAAACCTTCTTCACATCTGATACTGACCCACGCAAAAGAGCACTGTTCAACTCATTTAACTTTAGTGCTGGACTTTTTGCATAATACAATCGTCTCACTAACTTCCACATTTGAGTATGATGTACTGCCAACATCCTGAAATGGTGAAAAACACTTTGATAAACTTTCCTAGAAAGACAAGCCAGAGAATGACCTTGCAAACCAGTATTTTTTCTCACTCTGCAAGGGTCTAGTCCTTGCAACACCTTAATCTTTTGTTGAACACTTTTTTTTACTGTATGCTTGTAAAAAACTACATAATTTATCAATAGATTCTTGTCGTACACTACAAATACTACTGCAATCCCCAGTGTACACAGGGTGTTTAGGACGTCTCCCTAGAACTTCATCAGCTATCACTTCTTCTGCATTTCTTTCAACCATTTTCTCTTTGTCAATTGGACAACCATCTCTAACCTCATAACCTCGACCATTGGTGTCAACTGCATGCAATAAATTATTGCTCTGTAAATAACTCTCTTCATTAAAGAAAGACTCTGAACTGGAACTGCGTTTCCATTCTCCCCCAAAAAAGCACAAACATTTAGGTGCCGATTACGATCCGGTAAAAAAATTCCCCGTACGACTCGTATCCGGTCTTTTTACCGTACGAATCGTACAAGTGCCGTACAAACTGCCAATTACGATTCGCATGGTAAAAAGTCCATACGAATCGCATTGGGAATTATTCCCCACACGTCCTCGGGTCGGAAAATGTGTCCGACACGTCCACGGACGATTTACCGTACAAATGTGAAAAGTGAAGTCCGACCGCGAAATTACGATCCATCCCGTGCGTCCGATGTGACAACCGTATGGAAAAACACCGTCCGCACCGAACTCCCATAGCAACCATGGAGACATGTGCCCGCATACGCGCCGACCCCCCCAGCCCCCGTACGAACGAGTCGACCCCCCCCAGCCCCCGTATGTACGTGCCGACCCCCCGTGTATGTACACCCTTGTACGTGTCGAACCCCCCGTGTATGTACACCCGTGTACGTGTTGAACCCCCCGTGTATGTACACCCTTGTACGTGTCGAACCCCCGTGTATGTACACCCGTGTACGTGTCGAACCCCCCGTGTATGTACACCCTTGTACGTTCGAGTCGTACCCCCACCCGTGTATGTACGGGGGGGTTCGACACGTACAAGGGTGTACATACACGGGGGGGTCAGCGCGTACATACGGGGGCTGGGGGGGTCGACTCGAATGTATGGGGGCTGGGGGGGGGTCGACGCGTACATATGGGGCTGGGGGGGTCGACTCGAACGTACGGGGGCTGGGGGGGTCAGCGCGTACATACGGGGGCTGGGGGGGTCGACTCGAACGTACGGAGGCGGGGGGGGTACGGCGCGTACCGGGCCACCTACTCTGTTCGTTTCGCGACGTACTTCGCTTTTCCAGCACTTTTTGGGTGCCGTGAAAATATTGCCGTCCGGACTGCTGTCGGTTCGAATCGTGGTCCCTGGGTCCTGAAACGCTGCCTGATAGCGTCCCGACGTCACGTCGCAGCATTCCCGGATCACATTCGTATGTATATTTTCGTCGGTCGGTGTTTTTTACGATTCGTACGGAAATGGTGTTTCCGTGCGAATCGTAATTCCATGTTTGTAAAGTTTTACGACCGGGTACGAGTCGGACGGAGAAAACGCTCCGACCGACGGTTCGTACCCGGTTTTTACCGGATCGTAATCGGCACCTTATTCTATTAATTACTCTTTTCCTCTTACTTTTGGCCTTCATTAAATGGATTGGTTTAACTACTGATCGAATTCTGTTTAATACTAAGATAAATAGTTTCCTTTTTAATTCAAAAGCCTTTTCAACAATGGTTTCAATATGCTTCTTTTTTTTATAAAATAGAGCTCTCTTTTTCTATTTCTTCACATCTTTCAGCAAATTATGAACTACTCTCTTGTAAAATATTTTTTTGCGTATTTCCTTATACTGAGTTTGCCTTCTTTTACCATACTTCGTCTCATTTGACGGTCCATTTGCTTTTTTGCTTTTCCTAATATTTTGAATATTTTTTCTAGTTGAAGCATTCTCAGAGGTTTCAGCATTCTGTACATTCTGTCTGGTCCTACAAACGTTTTTAATAAATTGCTTTGTGATCTAACCAGAAGATTTTTTCTTTTTAGCCACATTATGTTGTTCATTCAATACTTGTGGTTGATTTTTCTTCAAGTAACTCTCCTTTCTCGGTTCTTTTCTTTTTCTTTTTTTTCTGGAACGATTTCTCTATTTTAATGGTGAAAAACAGTATCTGTAAAAAATAATCACAAATAAATGTATATTAATAACTTTAAAATGTATACTTTTCTATTACTATACTAACACATTTTATATAAATACTGAATAAGAAATTATAGCCCTGAAGCACAAGTGTGACGATGGTTAAAACACTACGTGCATAGTGCATACTACTTTGAAGCAGTTCATGCCCTAAAGCCTGCCTCACTGAAAGACTACATGCTTACTGACTGAATGATTACAGTACTATAAGGAGAGACACTGGATGAGTGACAGGGTGTTTGCTAGAAGTGTATGGATACTGACTGGGCTATTGATGGTGTGAAAGACAAGTGTGTACGTGATTAGAGACCTACATGCATAGTGGATAGGCGTTTGAATCAATCCATGTGCTAAGGCCTGCCTCACTCCAATAGTACTTGGATACTGACTGAATGTTTTGAGTATTGCAAGGAGAGTGCCTGGATGTATTTGTTTTTGGCACAGTAAATACATTAGTACATGGTGCTGAATGAGTCACTGGAGAAGTATAAGGGGAGTGACAGGGTGTTTGCGGGAACTGTATGAATACTGACTGGGGTATTGAAGGTGTGAAAGACAAGTGGGTAAGTGGCTATATGCATGCATAGTGGAAAAACGTTTGAAACAGTCCACGGAATAACACCTGGATCACTGCAAAACTACCTGGGTCCTGACTGAATCATTAGAGTACTGCAAGGAGAGTGCCTGGGTGAATCTTTTGAAGTTTGGGGGTTTTGGCACAGTGAATAGATTAGTACATAGTGCCAAATGAGTCAGTGGAAGTGTGCAATTGAAGTGACAGGGTGTTAATTGGAGTTTATAGATAGTGACGGAAATTGAAGGTCTGAAAGACAATTGTGTTGGTAGTTAGAGGCCTCCATGCATAGTGGAAACACGTTTGAATCAATCCATGTGCTAAGGCCTGCCTCACTCCATTAGTACTTGGATACTGACTGAATGATTAGACTATTGCAAGAAGAGTGCCTGGGTGAATGTATAAGTGTTTCAGTTTTGGAGCAGTGAATGCATTACTACATGGTGCTGAATAAGTCACTGGAAGAGTGCAAGGGGAGTGACAGGGTGTTTGCTGGAAGTACATGGATACTGACTGGGAAATCAAGCTGTTAAATACAAGTGTATAGTAGGTTAAAAGCCTGCATGCATACTGACTAGACAGTCCATGTGGTAATACATGGTTCACTGCATGAGTGCCTGCGTACTGACTGAATCATTAAACTACTGCTAGGAGACTGCCAGGGTGAAACCTTTAAGTTTTTCGGTTTTGGCGCAGTGAATAGATTAGTAAATGGTACTGGATCAGTCACTGGAGGAGTGCAAGATGAGTGACAGGGTGTTTATTGAAGTATATAGATACTGACTAGTTAATTGAAGAAGTGAAAGACAAGTGTGTAGGTGACTAGAGGCCTGCATGCATAGTGCATAGACATTTAAACAGTCCATGAGGTAAGACCTCAGACACTGCATAATTACCTGGATACTGACTGAATCATTACACTACTGCAAGGAGAGTGCCTGGGTTAATCTTTTTAAGTTTTTGTGTTTTGGTGAAGTGAATAGATTACTACATAGTGCCAGATGAGTCACTAGAGGTGTGCAAGTAGACTAAAATAATGTTTACTGCAGTTTATAGATACTGACTAGTTAATTGAAGAAGCGAAAGACAAGTGTGTAGGTGACTAGAGACCCGCATGCATACTGGACAGACGTTTGAAACAGTCCACGGGCTAAGGCGTCGCTCACTGCATGAGTACCTGTGTACTAACTGAATCATTAGAGTACTGCAAGGAGAGTGCCTGGATGGAGTACTGCAAGGAGAGTGCCTGGATGAATCTTTTACGTTTTTGGGTTTTGGCGCAGTGAATAGATTAGTACATGGTGCTGGATGAGTCACTGGAGGTGTGCAAGGGGAATGACAGAGTGTTTATTGGAGTATATAGATACTGACTGGACAATTGAAGGTGTGAAAGACAATTGTGTAGGTGGTTAGAGGCCTGCATGCATAGTGGATAGACATTTGAAGTAGTCCATGTGCTAAGGCCGGGTTCACTACATAAGTTCCTGGGTACTGACTGAATCATTAGAGTACTACAAGGAGAGTGCCTCTGTGAATTTATAAGTGCTTGGGTTTTGGTGCAGTCAATGGATTAGTACATGGTGCTGAACGGGTCACTAGAGGAGTGCAAGGGGAGTGACAGGATGTTTGCTGGAACTGTATGGATACTGACTGGGGAATTGCAGGTATGAAAGACAAGTGTGTAAATGGTTAGAGGACTGCCTGCATAGTGGAAAGGGGTTTGAAGCAGTCCATGTGCTAAGACCTGGTCACTGAATGAGTACTTGGGTACTGACTGAATAATTATAGTACTGCAACAACAGTGCCTGAATGAATTTATAAGTGGTTGGGTTTTCGCACAGTGAATGGAGTAGTAAATGGTGCTGAATGGATCAGTAGAGGAGTGCAAGGGCAGTGACAGGGTGCTTCCTGGAAGTGTATGGACATTGACTGGGGAATTGAAGGTGTGAAAGACAAGTGTGTAGATGGTTAGAGGACTGCATGCATAGTGGATAGGCGTTTGAATCAATCCATGTGCTAAGGCCTGCCTCACTCCATTACTACTTAGATATTAACTGAATGCTTACAGTATTGCAAGGAGAGTTCCTGGGGGAATACATAAGCAATGACTGGCTTCAAATTCTGAAAATTCTATTTTGAATAACTTTGGCGCCGGTTGACTTATCCTCGTGAAATTTTCAAAACTAATGGGGCGCTCCGCTCAGCTCCTACCCTGAAAGTCTCGGGATGATTCGTCAAGCAGGGGCTGAGAAAAAAGGGGGTCCCAAAACGCGTTTTCCCCATGCATTTTCCCATAGGACCTTTAGTCGAAGGTACAGCCCGAACGGCTGAACAGAATTACTTGAAATTTGGCAAAGAGGTAGTCCTCAGGTCAGGCATGTGCCTTTTGCTTAAATTGTGTCAATCTGTTCAGTAGTTCCTGAGAAAATCAAAAGTAAAATCACATATATATCTGGGCGGAGCCTAACCACACATCTCATTGTGAGATCTGATTGGCTGTCAGCACTTCATCCAAGAAGTGTTAGCAGCCATCTTGGGACCAATATACATGATAGCACCTCATTAAAAAGCATTGCAGTTAATAGAAGGTTTTAAGACTTTAGTTACATTATAAATCATTTGTTGATGGTACCATACTCATTTTAGGAATTGTGGAGTGTTCTAAGGTGATTTTACCATGTGAAAAAGCCTTCTGCTGTGATATCATGAATCATGCTTGAGAGAAAACTATTTTCTCATGCTTTTCCCACAGAGGTTTGGAAGGTGATCTATAAGCTAAACTGAGAGCATATTTTCTGTAAATTCACATTATCTTTCTCAGTCTTGTGAGAATGAAGTCTGAAATTCCCAGTAAAACATGTACATCCAACAAGGGCAGGGACTGTCAGTTGATTCCTTTGTGTTCTACTGCAGCGTCCCAGAGTGTTCTAAAGAACAACTAGAGCGCTAACAGTCCTACTTATGACAAACGTACGGCATACCTGAAGCCATCTTGGTTGGAATAAAGTGGTAACTCTTAAAACATTTAATTTAAAAAGGAACAAAATGAGGGGGTTCATTTTGCCATAGAAAGTATGATTAGTGCTGCAGAAAGAAAAATTAGGGCACATTTTGAGTGACTTCTCAAATCCTCTTCCATTTCATTTCAAAATTCTGACATGCAGACTGAAACATGCACTTTCAATACCAGTAGCAGACTTCCCTGGTGACCAGTAGCTTTACTACAGTGATCTAATAAGCAACTAGAGTGCTAACATTCTGAATTCATGGCAAATGTGTGACCCATCTGAATGCCTTCTTGATGGAATCAGAGTAAAAAACTGAAAGTATTTCCTACTGAGGAGACTGTAGTAAATGAGGAAATTAGGAAACATCATAACAAATAAGTCTCCCAAAATGGCCACCAGAGACAAAAGAGCCCAAATGTAGCCCAAATATCACCCAGATGTAGCCCAAGTATAGCCCAATGGCAGAATGTCCCAGAGTGTTCTAACGAACAACTAGAGAACAACTAGAGCACTAACAGTCTTACTTGTGACAAAAGTATGGTACACCTGAAGCCATCTTGATTGGAATAAAGTGGTAACACGTAAAACATTTAATTTACATAGGAACAAAATGAGGGGGTTCATTTTGCCATAGAAATTATGATTAGTTCTGCAGAAAGAAAAATTAGGGCATATTTTGACTTCTCAAATCCTCTTCTATTTCATAAAAAAATTCTGACATGCAGACTGAAACATGCACTTTGAATACCAGCAGCAGACTTCCCTGGTGAGCAGTAGCTTTACTACAGTGATCTAATGAGCAACTAGAGTGCTAACATTCAGAATTTATGGCAAATGTGTGACACATCTGAATGCCTTCTTGATGGAACCAAAGTAAAAAACTGAATGTATTTCCTACTGAGGATACTGCAGGAAATTAGGAAACTTCATAACAAATAAATCTCCCAAGATGGCCACCAGAGACAAAAGAGCCCAAATGTAGCCCAAATATCACCCAGATGTAGCCCAAGTATAGCCCAATGACAGAATGTCCCAGAGTGTTCTAACGAACAACTAGAGCGCTAACAGTCTTACTTATGACAAAAGTATGGTACACCTGAAGCCATCTTGATTGGAATAAAGTGGTAACACGTAAAACATTTAATTTACATAGGAACAAAATGAGGGGGTTCATTTTGCCATACAAATTATTATTAGTTCTGCAGAAAGAAACATTAGGGCACATTTTGACTTCTCAAATCCTCTTCTATTTCATAAAAAAATTCTGACATGCAGACTGAAACATGCACTTTGAATACCAGCAGCAGACTTCCCTGGTGAGCAGTAGTTTTACTACAGTGATCTAATGAGCAACTAGAGTGCTAACATTCAGAATTTATGGCAAATGTGTGACACATCTGAATGCCTTCTTGATGGAACCGAAATAAAAAACTGAAAGTATTCCCACTGAGGAGACTGCAGTAAATGAGGAAAGTAGGAAACTTCATAACAAATAAATCTCCCAAGATGGCCACCAGAAACAAAAGAGCCCAAATGTAGCCCAAATATAGCCCAATGACAGAATGTCCCAGAGTGTTCTTAAGAACAACTAGAGCGCTTACTGTCTAACTTATGACAAAAGTATGGCACACCTGAAACCATCTTGATTGGAATAAACTGGTAACACTTAAAACATTTAATTTAAAAAGGAACACAATGAGGGGGTTCATTTTGCCATAGAAATTATGATTAGTGCTGAAGAAAGAAAAATTAGGGCACATTTTGAGTGACTTCTCAAATCCTCTTCTATTTCATTAAAAAATTCTGATATGCAGACTGAAACATGCACTTTTAATACCAGCAGCAGACTTCCGTGGTGAGCAGTAGCTTTACTACAGTGATCTAATGAGCAACTAGAGTGCTAACATTCAGAATTTATGGCAAATGTGTGACATATCTGAATACCTTCTTGATGGAATCAAAGTAAAAAACTGAAAGCATTTCCTACTGAGGAGACTGCAGTAAAGGAGGAAATTAGGAAACTTCATAACAAATAAATCTCCCAAGATGGCCACAAGAGACAAAAGAGCCCAAATGCAGCACAAATATCACCCAGATGTAGCCCACATGTAGCCCAATGACAGAAGTGTGCAAAACACTTATTTTTTGTGTATTTGCAGTTTTATATAGTGCAGACTTGTCAGGTATTGGAGTGCTTTACATGAGCAATGGTTACATCACACAAGATCAAATTCATTTTGGTTGTAGACATGGGGAGATTAAGTGGTTTGACCAGAATCACAGAATGTTGAGCTGAAGCAGAAACTCCAACCTGGTTCCCCAGTTGCAAAGTCTGCAGCTCTGGAAGTAACACCACATCCTCTCCCCTAGGTGCAACATTTAATCAAGTGGTCAACTGGATAAAAAAACATAAAGATTACAAATAATTTAAAAGTTCTTTAACGCTATTTGAAAACTCAGAAAATATGTCCTCATTTTAGTTTTTTAGACCACTAACCATAATTCTGATGCAAATAAGACCCTCTCATATATGTAATTTCTAAAGGAAATACTCTAGGTATTACAGTTTTGATTACATCAAGATGATGTCAGGCGTTCCACACTTTTGTAATAAATATAGAATGTTAGCAATCTAGTGGTTCATTAGGATACTGTTGAGAGGCAGAGGCCAGGGGCACGGACTCTGAAAATTGAAGGCATGTAGGAGAGTGCAGATGAAACAATTTGACCACACTGGGCAGGCAGGAAGGGCAGTGGCAGCACAACAGACTATGGAGAGCATTGGAAAGGGGGGCAGGGGCAACAAACCAACAATACAGGACTGGCAAGAGAGGCTGTGGCAATATAATAGACCATTGTGGGCAGAAGGAAGAGGCAGTGGTAGGACAACCATACATGCCAACAGACCTGTTTCAGCCAGGAAACGTCCAATGTTTTTAAGCTCAAATGGGCTTTATTTGATCTGTCTCCTGTCTACAATCTGCTCTTTTTCAATGTAACTCAAAGGGGACAATCAATACCCCAGTTTGTTTTCAAAATCTCCCTCTTACCAAGTTCAAAATGTTCGCACGTATGGTACATTGGATCATGGTAGGCAGGAGGAATTGGGGTAGGGACATGGACTCGGATAACAGAGGACAGGAGGGACATGGAGAGGTGCACCAAACTGACCCTACAGGGCAGGCATCATGGTTTGCAGCAGCACAATACACCACACAGCGCATGCGGGACGGGAGTGCAGCACAACAATCCATAGAAAGCAATAGGGAGGGGACAGGACCATGCACATGGACAACAGAGAACAGAGGGGAAAGAGGCAATGGTAGCTAGCTGACCATAATGGACAGACAGGAGAGAAAGCTGCAGCATAACAGCCCATAAAGGGCAGGAGGGATGGATCAGGGCATTACAATGGAACAGACAAGCCAGGAGGGAGAGAATAGAGGTCTGCACATGGAAACAGAGGGCTGGGGGCAAGGGGGCAGGGCAGGAGCAGCAAGATGACCATGGAGGTCAGGCAGGTTGGGCACTAGAAAAAAGACACACCATGGAGAGCAACAATAAGACTATGATGGCATACACACAGACCATGGAGGGAAGGTGGGAGGGGGTCAGGGGCAGCTAGCTGACCACACAGGGAAGGTGGGAAGGGCCATGGCAGCGCAGAAGACCATGCATGGCAAGCAGGAGGGTTAGTGGCAGCACAATGGCTATAATGGGGAAGAAGGAAGGTGCAGGGGCATGCACAAAGGACCATGGAGGATAGAAGGGAGGGTCAGGACCTGGGCACAGACAAGAGAGTTCAGGGGAAGGGGCCTCACAACAGACCGCGCGGGGCAGGCAAGAGGAGCAGTTGCAGCACAACAGACCAGGGAGGGCAGAAGGGTGTGGCAGTAAAATGGACCATGGAGGACAGGAGGAAGGGGATAAGGGCATGGCATGTGTGCACGGGCAGTGTGGAGGTGGCAGGGACAGGTTACAGTCATCTGACAATGCTAGGCAGGTGGGAGGGGAGTGGCAGCTCAACAGAACACTCAGAGTAGATAGGAGTGGCAGGTCCATGGAACATGGTGGGCAAAATGGATGGAGCAGGGGCATGCACAAAGATATCGCAGGGCAGGGGGAAGGAGAATAGGGGCAGCAAGCTAAGCACAGAGGCTAAGCAGGAGGTCAATGATGGGCCATAGAATTGGGCAATGGAGGGCAGGAGGAGTGGACTGGTACATCATGCTAAATGGAGGGCAGTGGCAGCACATCAGACCATGCATGGCAGGAGGGAGGAGGCTAGTCCATGGATTCAGACAACAGAGGATAGGGAGGAGGTGGATGGGGCAGCAAGCTAACTGTTCAGAGAAGGTGGGTATTAGGAACTTTATTGTTTTTAAAATGTGTGTCTGTGCGAACTACTTAAAATATGAACAAGTATGCAGCATAATCTCATTTTTATTCAGGAAGAAGAGGACGTTTGTGACTGTGACTCTGGGCTCACTTGGCAGAAACACCCCCTGACCCTCCACCCCCATCGCAAAATGTAATGCCCGTGAAAAGGGTAGGTGGACGCAGTGTTATATAGAACATAGTCCTGAGAGCACGATTGAAAATGAAAACTAGATATAGTATATGGTATAAACTATGCACCAAAATGTGTGATATAAGATGAACCGGGCGTGAAATATAATATGCAATACATTGTGCACAATGACAGATTCATTGGAGAGCGCGAGATAGCACAGGCACTAGCGGGTGCTATGCGATATGCTCCTTGGAGTGAAATATGGACAGGGCAGTGTTGTGCAACCTAACTAGTCTCTAAAGATGTAATATAAAATATGTGCTGGGGAGTGTAACATTGCATATGCACTGTGACAAAGATATGGATCCCAGATTGTATTATGTATGGCATAGCGCTGTGCGTTATATCATAGGCATCGAGGAAGGCACGTTAGATGGGGCAATATAACCCGTGCGAAGGCAAGTGTGGCATGACATATTCATGGGGTGGTGTTACAGTGCACATGGGCTAGAGAGTGTCATAGCATACGCACTAGCTGGTGGAATACAACACAGAGGTGTGAGGCACTCGGCGGGCACTGGTGGGTGTAACACAGCATTGGGCTCAGCCAGGAGCACGCTGTGACTCTCAAGTGAGGTTCGTCTCCTTTCCAGAGAGTTAAATAAAAAGTATTACACATCCGGCGGTGGATGTGTGTTTTATTAACCGTGAGGGGGTTTCTTGCATAGTTTGGTCGAATTTTTGTTGAATCCCCTTTCAATGGCTTGGTGTGCATGTATATTAAATGTGCCCGTCAATAGCTACCCATGTTTATATAAATAAACAACAAGGGTGTCTACTTGGAGAGTACCCACCGGCGGGGGCGCCGGGATTAGGCACGGTAGGGCGTCAGACACGTCAGAGCTTCACTAGCGGTGTAAATACATTCCATGTGGATTCATTCTATGCATAGTCGCCTTTTAATGAATATCACGCAAATCGTCATGGTGATAGGTAAATACGGTTTGTCCAGCATGTCCTAGGTGTTTCTATAAATATATATTTTTTTTAAATAATAAAAAACAAAGGCCGGCCCCGGGGAATAGGGTCCCCGAGGCCATAAGTGGCCTGAGGAGGGGGGCAACGCAGCTCCCCTCCTAAAGAATAAAAAAAAAAAAAGGCCATGACCCGGGGGTTGGGGTCCCCGGGGCCGATTAAGGCCTTGGGAGGGCCAAATTAATTTTTTCAACAAAAAAGATTAGGGTGCAGGCCCTGGGGGATGGGGTCCCCAGGGCCAGTAAATTAGAAAAAGAAGGGGGGGCCACACAGCCCTCCTTCTTAAAAAAATAAAATAAATAAAAGACCGGCATCGCGCCGGAGTTCATGCCCCCTCCTTGCAGCACTCTGCAAACGCGCCCCCTGACCAGTTGTGAGTTGGGGAATTAATTCCCCTTCAATACTGAGGGTCCCTGAGGGCCAACTAGCCCAACAGGTATCACCAGTATGCGCCAGGGAGCTGCGTTGCAGACAGGTGTTCTGAGGCCACGCCCCTTTTTACACCTCTATGCAACGCAGCTCTGTGGCGCTTACTGGAGGTACCTAGTGGGCTAGTTTGACCCTAGGGACCCTTAGGATTCAAGGGGACTTAATCTCTCAACTTAGAGCGGTCACAGGGTGCGTTTACACAGTGGTGAATGGAGGGGACGGGGCCTGAGGTGACGTGTGCAAACACACCCTATGGCGCGTTTTAAGTTGGGGAAATAATTCCCCTTCAATCCTGAGGGACCCTGGGGGCCAACTACCCCACCAGGTGCTTCCAGTAAGCGCCACTGCTCTGCGTTGCAGAGAGGTGGTGCAGGCCGTGCCTCTTTTTACACCTGTCTGCAATGGCGCTTACTGGACGTACCTAGTGGGCTATTTTGCCCCTAGGGATCCTCAGGATTCAAGGGGACTTAATCTCCCAACTTAAAAAATGGCCACAGGGCGTGTTTACACAGTGGGGAAGGGAGGGGACGGGGCCTGAGGTGACGTGTGCAAACACGCCCTATGGCGCGTTTTAAGTTGGGGAAATAATTCCCCTTCAATCCTGAGGGCCCCTGGAGGGCTAACTAGCCCACCAGGTGCTTCCAGTAAGCGCCACAGAGCTGCGTTGCAGAGAGGTGGTCCAGGCCGTGCCACTTTTTACACCTCTCTGCAACGCAGCTCTGTGGCGCTTACTGGAGGTACCTAGTGGGCTAGATGGACCCTAGGGACCCTCAGGATTCAAATGAACTTAATCTCCCAACTAAAAATGTCCGCAGGGCGTGTTTACACAGTGGTGAAGGGAGAGGAAGGGTCCTGAGGTGACGTGTGCAAACACGCCCTGTGGCGCGTTTTAAGAGGTAGTTTTAATTCCCTGCCCTATATTATACTAGGGGCTTACAGAGGAGGTCATGCTGATCACAGGGGGACCCCAACGCATAGTGTTCCCTAGTGTATGTAGGTGTTTTCACTGTATTCTGAGTGTCTTTTAACATAGCACTGGCTCTAGGACTGGTTAGTCAGACTCAGTTACCACCAGTATCCGAAATGAAAAAGTTGAGGGTACAGGATGATTTTGCAACAAGGCTTCTTTCTGCTCTTCTGTTTGTTCTTTCTGCACGTTATCCTTCTTCCTGCACTTTTTTTCGTCTTTGAGGACTTCTGTTGCTTCTTTCTGCATTTCTTTTTTTCTTTCTGTGCATTTTTTCTTCTTTCTTCACATGTCCTATCTCTGTAGGCATAGTTAGAAATTAGCATTTAAAAAACCTTTGAAATTCACTGAAAAAACCATAGGTTTCAGGCACGTTATAGTTAGGAATTAGCATTTAAAAAACCTTAGAAATTCTCTGAAAAAACCATAGGTTTCAGGGGCGTTATAGTTAGCTGGACTTTTCACTCGTACAAAACCATTGAAAATCCCCGTTATAGTTAGTTCAGCTAACTATAACTTGCGCGCCAGCAATGCACTGCTGATGACGTCACATATTACATCACTCATGACATGGTCAGTGACATCACTCATGACATCACTGATGACATCTCAAATGACATCACTGATGACATCATCCTTGTGATTGAGAGGCAGATCTCCTCTCCCCCTAATATAACCTTTGATACACACATTCAAAAATAGAAACTAACATTTTCAAAACAATGGACATACCAATATCAGTTACAACAACCTATTCAGTAATTCTAAGATCCACATACACATCCACTCATTCACCAACAGTCCTATACAGTCACTCATACATGTACTCACTCATCATATGTACTCATACACCTATACATCCTGTTACACAACGCCACTCATCCATGGAGTTACTCACAGCACATAGTCACTCATGCTAATAAAGAATCAAACATCCATTTACTTGCATATACAGTTATACACATACCACCACACTTACTTCTCCAGAAACTTACACATACTTAGTCTTTTCAACAATCACTTATAGAAACACATACTTATTCATACAGGAACTCTTTCAATCTCTCACTCTCACATATACTCACTTATATACACCAATAGTCACATATACTAGTTTAAAACATATGGAGTTACTCATAAAGACACTATTGAGACAGTCATTCACTCACTAACACACTCATGCACACACTCATCCACCCATACAGTCCTGCACACATGCTGTCTTCAACACATACAAACAGTGAGTCACTCATTCATGCACCTATGCACTACGTAATACCCCCCACCGAACCATACAGACACTCAGACACTCATACTGATACTCAAAAAAACAACTAATAACCTATATAAACACTCATGTAGCTACTTACCAACCCATGCAGCCACTCATACACAAAGTGAGAGACTTATACAGATATTTACATATTTAAACATTACTCACTAAGCCATGTATTCACTAAGATACACTTAATCAGTCAGTTATACAATCAACTTTTCAAAAACAAATCATCCATTTAGACACTTATATACCCATTTATTCTTCCATCGACCTTGAGATATACATATATAAAACATATGTAATTTTCAGAAAAACACACATTCACTGGATGATGTCATCAGTGATGTCATTTGAGATGTCATCAGTGATGTCATCAGTGATGTCACTGACCATGTCATGAGTGATGTAATATGTGACGTCATCAGCAGTGCATTGCGGGTGCGCTAGTTATAGTTAGCTGAACTAACTATAACGGGGGAATTTCAATGGTTTTGTACGAGTGAAAAGTCCAGCTAACTATAACGCCCCTGAAACCTATGTTTTTTTCAGTGAATATATATATATACATACATATATATGTACAAATTTGGATTTCTCTTAACATTTCTAAAACTAACGAACAAATTTAGACTAATTCACAAAAAGGTTACATTCTGGACCAACAGCTACCTTTCTGCCACATTTGGTGTAGTCCCGTTCAGCGGTTCAGGCCGTAGCTGTGTCTAATATCCCTATAGGAAATTGCATGGGTAAAATGCATTTTGGGACCCTTCCTATCTCTCGACCCCCGTGTGACAGATCTCCCTGACACTATCAAGGCAGAAGCTGAAGTGACTGGCAAACTAATTTTGAATATTTCACGAGGATTCGTCAAATAGCGCCAAAGTTATTGGCAAAACAAATAACTGTTTTTCTATGGACACTAGGTCCTACCTTATAACTACCTACTGGTGACCACCAATAGGTTATATATTTATAGATATATACATATGTAGAAATGTATATATCTATATATGTAGATAGATAGACAGACAGACAGACAGACAGACAGACAGACAGACAGACAGACAGACAGATAGATAGATAGATAGATAGATAGATAGATAGATAGATAGATAGATAGATAGATAGATAGATAGATAGATAGATAGATAGATAGATAGATAGATAGATAGATAGATAGATAGATAGATAGATAGATAGATAGATATTCATATATTCACTGGAGAAAAATAAAGATTAAAGTAACATTATACTTAGGTGTTGAAGTAAGTTAGAAACTAATGTTTAAAAAACAATAATCATTGAAATTCATTAATTATAATTTACTGAGCTAACTACAACTTGCGGTCTCCACTGTGCGCTGGTTATTACCTTACCTATTTCATCACTCTTGACTTGTTATATGACTCAGTTGATGAAATCACTGATGTAATCTCCAATGACATCATTAACAACATCATAGTCGGAGAGAGCCAGGATGAGGTCTGTGTGAGCTGTCGCGGCAACCTCTCTCCCGATGCTCGGAGGAAGGTACAGAGAAAAGTCACAAAAACCTGGCTCAGAGCAACCTTCAGTTGGTCGGCAGGAAAAAGGGGATGTGGAAGACTCACCCTGTGTCCTTGACTGGTGCGGCGGCTTGAGCTTTCACGGAGACGCAGACAGCACTGGCAGTGTCAGCATCGCTTGCTGATTGGATGAAGAAACGACTCTCGGCTTCCGCTCACTTTCTGGGTGGGCATGCTGTAAGGCCTGGGAGGCTCTTGGCTTGGGTCTACATCAGAATCAGGATGCCACCCAAAGCGGTCCACACGATTCTGGCTGGAGCACAGAGGCTGCACCAGTGGCAGCGGCAGCCTCAAGTTATCCCTCTGTGTGGCAAACTGGGGAAAACAGTGTTAACAGGTGAAAACAAAACTGCCCTGAAAATCAAAAAGGGCTCAGAGACTGCAGCATCTATGGACATCAAAAGTACTGATCAAGGCCAAGCAGGCAAAAGCTGGATCCTCAGCAGCATCAGGCAATAAATGATTTTTTTACAGCCATTGGAAGCAACTGTTGGGAAACCCCAATTGGGATCCTTGGACAAGCTTGGAAGAAAGTCAGGGCATAACCTGTAGTCAAATTGCCAGGTTAGTTGATCAGCGTATATAAGCCAAGGAGTGGAATGTCCTCCCACTGAGCCTGCTATGTCTACTGAGGGTGACCTAGAGACCCCACGATTGACACATAACCCGCTTGGGGTGACGACCAAGGGAGAAGTTAATTTAGATGTTCTTAACCAGGCTGGTCTTCTGCCACTGGAGGGGGGTGCTATAGCAGAAAATCTCTGTGGATACCAACTTGGAGGTCAAGGAGGCACAAAGCGGGCTGCGTGCCAAGGAACCATCTCTGAAATTGATTGAGGAATCAATAAAGCAACGCCAGTAAGAGACACATGCAGATGGAAAAAACTCAGTGGCCACAAAAAAAAGCAAGGGACAGTCAGAAAAGTGGCTAAAGCTGGGCCGAAATAACTCAGAGATTATCAGCAGCCAAAGAACGGACGGCTTCTCTGGAGAATGATAATGCTAGAAATCAAACCCATACAGAAGCTCAAGGGTCACAAATAACAAACATACAATGGAAACTAGAAGTCTATGAAAATAGGCTACGATGCAACGACCTGGGAATTTGAGGCATCGAAGAAGGGGCTGAAGGGAATAATATTCAAGCTTACATGCTGAATTTGATGAAGGGGGGTTTCCCTGACCTCCAACAATGGAACTGGGAAATTCAGCATGTTCATCGCTACCCATTTATGTGGAAAGAATCAGGACAATTGCAGCCAGGTGAATCTAAGCAACCAAGAGCTATCATTTTTTATTTCAGGTATTTTCTGCTTTGGGAAGCTGTGTTCACTAAAGCTCATCTGGATTCCGAAGCAGACTTATGAGGGCAATCATTTTTTCACGGCCTGACTTCTGTCATGTAACTGTGAAAAGGCAATAGAGGTTAAAGCAGCTGATTCCACCCTGCCAAGCACTTGGGGCTGAAGCCTATTTAATGAATCCAGCCAACCTAAAGACATTTTGTAACAACTAATTCTGTGTCTTTACGTCGGAGATGAAAGCTAAAGAATATATGGATGTAATGCGGAAGTAGAGACTGGGTAATTAAATAGGTCTTTGATTAGTAAGGTTAAACCTCAGGAGGCATTGCGGGCGACTCCTTGAAGGTTGAATACTGGCAAAGGCTGTGTCAAAGAGTGTTTTTTAATGCAAAGTTGGTTTGACAGTACTGGGGTTTCGAGCAGTGCAGTAGGAGCAGAGATTTCATCACCCAGACCTTTGCTGGTCTGTTTGCTTCAAGTTTAAGGTGGGGGGATTGGAATAGAGGCTTGGTAGGGGGGAGTGGGTTAAGTAGGAATGGGGTGGAGTGGGTGGAGCAGGTGGGCCATGGTGAGGGTGAGAGCAGGGGAGTGAGGTGGAAAATGGAGAAAAGAATGGTGCATTAGGAGATTCATGAGATTTATGCAATTCTATGGTAACACTGGGGAGCTGGTCTAGGGAGTTGGACCTATATTGTTAAATGAGGGGGGAACTCACACCCTGAAATTATTAAGATGTGTAACATGAAATTGAAAGTAACAACAGTGAATATTTGTGGCCTTAATGATAACGTTAAAAGGTGCAAGGTGGCAGAGGATCTAAAAGTCCTATGTGCTGATATATTTTGTCTGCAGGAAACCCATGTTAAAGGGGCTGATAAAAGGCTTCTGGGACTGTTAGGGTACAAACTTATTGCCTATACTATGCAGGAAACGAGAACAAGGGGCATGGTCATCTCAGTCCAGAAGAAGGAAACTAGCTTTAAAATGCATTTGAAAGATAAACATTGACGATGGGCTATTGTGGAATGCTACAATTCTACACACTCTTTTACCATCTCCTCAGTATATGGGTCTACAGGGGATGATCCTGATTTATTTGAGTTTATAAATGTAGAGCTGGCAGCTTGGCCTATCCCGATTTTGCTCTGTGGAGATTTGGTCATCAGCGTGATGGGTGGGCTTTGGGGTAATAATACCGGAAAATATGCTGGCTGTAAGCCTAAGGTTTTACAGAGCTCTTACTCATTTAATTCTAGGCAATGGGCTTATATGTTTAGCCATATTTAAAGTCCCCAGACACAGGCAGTATGTTCTTTTCGGCCCTGCATAAATCAGTAGCCCGCCTGGATTACTTCTTTGTCTCACAAAATTGAATATCCAACTGTAGTATTGAAAAATACCACCTGGCAATGTAGGATGACAACCCTTTGGTTTCAGAAATTACTAATATGGGGGTGAAGGAAGTGAGAGAAACTGGACATTTGAAAGGGGACTGTTGTTAGATCAGGGATGCATCACTCATATGAAAAAATTGAATGTAGAGTATATGGAGAGCAATAGAGGTAGTGCAGGTAGTACAGGGGTTGGCATGGTGTGGGGCAAGGGGTAAGACATTATTTTGTAGCCTACACCACAAAAAAGGCAACATCAACAGCTTAATAACCAATATAAAGAACTGAGGGAATTAGAAGAGCTTGTTGGTGCAATCGCTGCCGGAGCATGTATAGGGAATATACTGGACAAACTTGCCCTGGCCAAAGCTGTGATAGCCGATGTTACAACGGCAAGAGTGGCAGAGAAGTATACTGCATGGCGGCAATATTGTTATGAGTATAATGAGCGTGTGGGGCATACGCTGGCCGTACGTAAAAGACAGAAAAGAGTCAGCAGTGAGATAGTGGAGATTAAGAATGAAAGGGGGAAATCTGTAACTGGCTCAGCTGGCATACTGGAAGAATTATGTAGATGTTATGGAAAACTTTATGACTTGGAAGAGAGCTCTGAGGAAAGAATAATAAGGGCCTATTTGGGCTCTATCTATATAGAGGAATTTCCCCCAAAAAATTGGGAATCTTTAGAAGCTCCTTTTTCGACTAAATAAATATATAGATCACTTAATGATCTTCCCTCCTGCAAGGCCGCAGGACCTGATCAGCTCCCATTTGAATTTTATTTAAAAAAAAATTGACATCCCTAGGGCCCGATCTTATTAGCACTCTATCCCGTGGAGCCTCCCCCGAGTCATGGGCTAGTGCCAGTATTATAGTTTTTTTGAAAAAGGGAAAACCGCCAACCAACCCAGGATCCTACAGGCATATAACGCTTAAGAACAGTGACACTAAAATATATTTTTAAGTATTAACTAACCGGCCTAGCCTTATTATAGGGAAATTGATATCCCCCAGACAGCATGGTTTTATCCCCGGCTGAGGAACCACTGATCATATTAGAAGAGTCATTACGCTGTATGATGCTGCCTCGATCGCAGGAGACACTATTGCATTGACACTTCTAGATACTGAAAACACATTTGATAGGGTCTCCTGGGATTATCTGTGGGCCTCTTTTGAACAGTTCGGTGTGGGAAGGGGTTTTATCAATGCTATACATGTAATGTGCACGTCACCCACAGCTAGATTACATATGATGGGAAGGCAAATGGAATAGATCATGATTAAAAGAGAGACAAGACAGGGGTGTCCGTGTTCCCCATTATTATTTGCCTGCTACATCGACCCCCTATTTTGCAAAATCGTAGCTAACCTGAGTATTAAACCTGTCTGTTTTCGAGGGTGTGACACAAAGATTCTGGGTTATGCAGATGACGTAGTCGTAGTAACATCACTCCCCTATGAAGCACTGGAAATAATCAAAAAAGAAGCAGTGATGTTTGGGCAGATCTCAGGGTATTCACTCAACCAGCATAAAACACAAATTACTATAAATAGACTGGTAAACTTAGATGATCCTTGGATAAGTCAATCAGCAATCTTTTGGGGGGAACATATAACATCTGAATTGGATCAAATAGTGGAACAAAATCGAATACCCCTCATCCAGAAAGGGAGGCAGGGCAAGGGCATCTGACTTCGAAGCACAGGGTTCACGGTTCGATACCCGGCTCCGGTAGCAGCTCAGCTCAGCACCATGTGATTCTGGGCAATAGCTCACTTAATTTCCACAATGGCCCCCAGCGCCTTGAGACCCGTAAGGGTGAGTAGTTTGCGCTTTACAAATATGGATTGATTGATTGATTGACTTTGGCAGGATGAATAACTTACATTTGTCAAAAGTTGGCTGGTGCAATGTAAACCCAACGACGGACCAAGGTTAAGCACTTGAACTCCAACTGTTTTCCTTCTTAAAAATGTACACTATATTTGTGTACGTGGTGCAACAACTTCCAACATCCGTCGTTGGTAGATGCAAAGCAAGACAAGAATTTTTACACAAAGGAAGGTGCACTCAGATGACAAAGTCCAGATCGATATATATACTCAAAGTTTTCTTGATCTTCTTTTTTATTGAGCAAAAAGGACAGCCAACGCGTTTCGTTCCTAAAACACAGGAACTTCTTCAGGGCTGTAATCAATATATAGAACAACATATAAAAACAACAACATATATACTCACAATACATATACAATACAACATATAAAAATAATTTGAATTACCACATAAATATCAAATCCGAAAATAACAAGACCAACCTAACAAACAAAATATATATGTACACATACCAATATGTTAAAATACTATACACATAGAATCTTTCTGATCTGAAATCTTCCATCCCACGAACGAGAAAAACAAATTTATGTAAAACTGTACATATCAAAATAATGAAGCAAGGAGAAAGAGAGAAAGAGAATCAACCGAATTAGAGAAAATATCTCAAAGTCACAAAAGCAATTGCTAATACAAAGAGATAAAGAAAAAAAGAAGGAGAACAAGAGAAAGAATAAAACAGAAGGAACAGGTCCATTTTATATATAACCAAGTCTAATAGAGGTCTAACCAAAAACTATGAATAAAAAATAATAAGTAATAACAAACAAAGTAAAAAACAGAGGAAAAATTGCGAATAAGTAGGCTCACCACGGAGTTGGTTACAAAAGAAAATCACATTCCATAGTCGTTGAGTCAAAGAATTCCCAGATCAAAGTAACGTGTCGCAAATTAAGTGTATGGTAACACGTCTGAAACATGAAAGTTAAAAACCAATAGCATCATGGGCGCACAAAGAACCAATTGCATCATGAATAAAACAATAAATACACAGTTGTATAGTGTGATTTAAAGATCTAATCTAAAATCACATTGCGATACACTCACCTTAAAATATAAAGGTAAAGACGATATCACTTGACGGTATAAAGTAATAAGTTGCAACCAATGTTCACTCATAGTAGTAAAAAATCCATTGTTGGACCAAATTATCTACGAAAAACGAGAAAATATTCTCACCACCACTGTATAACAGTGTAATATAAATAAAAATACATCATTAAAAAAACCAGAGACCAGAGTATGATGTCTTGTAATTTAGGAAGGTAAGTGCAAGTGTGTAAATAAACACATACATGTACCTAACGACATAATCGACAAAAATATGAATTAATAAAAGGCAGAGGGTAACCTATCTAGAAATTAACAATGTGTAATAATTATGCATATTAAAGTATATTATTAAAACATCCGAGATCAAAGTAAATGTCTTATGATTTAAGACAATGAGTGTAAAAATGCATATTAACACCTACAAATACCTCCAGGCATTGCCGACGGAAAAATATTATATATATATAAAGTTAGTAAAAGAACGAGGGTAACCTGTCTAGAAGTTAAACAATGTATAACTCTTGTGCGTTTATTAACAGTGTCATAACGCCAGAGACAGTTATCCTAAGGAGAATACTCCTACCATTTTCCAAATGAAACCACTACATGAGTTAGTGCCAGCCCGGGGTCCCCATGTGGCAAACAAAACCGTGCACATGTGTTACAAAAAGCCACAGTCCCATGAGATCGTTTCAGAAGAACGCAAACATGCCGCACAATCGGCGTAAAACTCAACAATCCCCATAATTCATGATTCAGAAAATAGTCACATTTAATACAAAAGCGGCGAAATAATAAGGCAACTACATCATTCAATAAGGGCGGTAATGTTGTGATTATGAACCATGACGATTATATGAGTGAGATCTACCGCCAAGTTAGCGATGATTCCTGTTATAAGAGGGTTGTGAGAAACCCGATTGAAAAATTGACCACCATGATTAACATCAAATTGGGTGAATGGAAGGATGTTATGCTACTCACAGAAAATGAATTTAGATATCTTAGAGTGGATTGTCCTAACTTTCCATGCATATACATCCTTCCAAAAATTCATAAACCAAATACATTTCCACCTGGTCGTCCTATTATCTCGGGGGTGGGCTCACCCACCGAGAGGTTATCAGAATTTGTTGACTTGAGACTACAAAAATACGTTGTCAATCTCCCGTCATATATCCAGGACAGTAAGGATATTCTGGTGAAATTTAAAGATTTCGAATGGTCGGAAGAACTACTATTCATTACATTTGATGTAGTAAGCCTATACACCTGTATTCGCAAAGACCTTGGGCTTCTGGCAATTCAGTCCTTTCTGGACAAAGAGAATGCTGATCAGTTCTCCTTCAATGAAATGATTATGGAGATGATTGATATTATTCTTTGTAATAACTTTTTCCTCTTTGACAGATGCTGGTTCCAGCAAATTCTTGGTACTGCGATGGGCTCCAGGTTTGCTCCCTCGTACGCCTGCCTCTTCATGGGGTGGTTCGAGAGGGAGCATGCCTGGGGCAGAGGTGCCTCCCCCTGGACGGATAACATCGTGTTCTTGGGGAGGTACATCGACGATGTGATCTACCTTTGGTCGGGGTCTGTGGAGGAGCTGAAGGAATACCTAATATATCTTAATGACAATCAATACAATGTCAAATTCACGATGGCATTTGGTAAAGACAGTATTGATTTTTTTGACATAAAATTCTTTGTCAAAGATGGGAAAATACATAGCACCCTTCACAGAAAAGACACAGCTTGTAACGGGATCCTTCATGCTGATAGTGCTCATGCTCGGTCTGTTGTTAATAACATCCCCTATGGGGAAATGATAAGAATCCGTAGGAACTGTAGCGATGATGACACTTACCTTGACAACATCTCAGAATCAAGAACCAGATTTTTGCAAAGGGGATATACCAGAGAAGTTGTGGATAAAGCCATTGAAAAAGTTAAATGTCGGACCAGAGAAGATACTTTACGACCATCACAAAGAGGGGATAGGTCCAAGGAAACTCCAGTTAGGTTTATTACACAGTACAATGTAAATAGCTCCAAGATCTTTAACATTCTAAAGAAAAACTGGAGCCTCCTTGGAGATATACCATCTTTAAAGAGTTGCCTCACTAATTCTCCATCCATAACATACAGAAGGGGTAGATCACTGCGGAACTTCTTATGCCCCAGCTATGTCACCAATCCAAGGGAAACGTGGTTGCCCACTAAACCCAGAGGTTTTTTCACCTGTGGAACGTGCAACATGTGTCCACATGGGAAGAACAAAACTCTAAATTTTTGCTACAATACTGGTATTAAATATGATGTCATGCATTTTATTAATTGCAACACTACTCACGTTATTTACGTAATAGGCTGCAATTGCGACATCATTTACATAGGAAGTACAACTCGCCCTCAAAAGATTCGTATACAGGAGCACCGTAGGGCCATTGCAAACAAAGATCGGAGATATCCCTTGAGTGAACACTATAGATCAATACACCCTAATAATGATACATTCTGGTATCATGGAATTGACCATGTTCCTGTCAATAACCGAGGGGGCAATAGGGAACTTCTGGTCAGACAAAGGGAGGCAAAGTGGATCTGTAGATTGAGGGCTACGGACGTAGGACATAATACTGACAAGGAATTACATCACTTTCTGGGTTAGTGCTGTCCCCCAAATTGGTTATGACGCAACCTGTTTGCGTTATTCCAAGAAGATATTGTCTGATTGGATCCAATAGGGTTCTGTATGCTGTGTATATATTGTTAACTTTCTCGATGTAGATATTTTTAACTCAATGAGTATGTGTTCAAAACAATGGTATAGTGAACATATTGATATTTGACAAATGGTTGTTTGTTTTCTTTCCTCTTCTTTTGTCTCTTTCTCCTCTGCCTCTTTTCTCTTATCTCTCCTTTTTTCTTTTTTTCTTTTCTTTCTTTTCTTCTTTTCCCCCTTTCTTTCTCTTTTTTCTTCTTTTTTTTCTTTTCCTTTCTCTACGAATGGTCCTCCCCCCATTTTTTGGGTGTCCTTTTTTTCTAATATAGTGCGTGCTAAATACTCTCCATATGTTGGTACAGATGCAGCCTACATATTATATGGGCCATTTTTACAAACACGACCTCCAGCATTTCTAGTCTTATATAGCAGCCTGTTACCGTCGGCATTTCCTTATGTAGATCATATGAAGGTTATACGGACCTGTTGGATGTCCACTTGGTTCTCTTCAACACATTTTAAACAAAGATGGCCTTGTAATTAGTATTTATTTTGTTAACAAAAGTCCCTAGCTTAATTTTAGTTAGGAAATAATGATTTTACATAGACTTCAATGAGACCTATGTTAGTTCCTCCTGTGTCCAGCCGGACAGAGGAGCATTTAATCTTAAATAATCAAAGAAATGTAAGTAAAAATTGAGAAGGCTGATGAAACAAGGGCACAGTCCTGTACCGAGTTTTCAACAGAGAGAGTAAAAGAAAGATCAAGAAGGGAGAGGCAATTACAAATTGGTAACAGGCAAACACATTTTGGAGCGATCATGGGGGCTTACAATACATTGAGCGACTTCAAGTAAGCTCTAGCCAATAGTATCCACGGTACATTTAAACAATTGCCATAATGTGGAACTATTATAACAAGTCTTGTTCCACTATTGGCTAGAGCTTACTTGAAGTCGCTCAATGTATTGTAAGCCCCCATGATCGCTCCAAAATGTGTTTGCCTGTTACCAATTTGTAATTGCCTCTCCCTTCTTGATCTTTCTTTTACTCTCTCTGTTGAAAACTCGGTACAGGACTGTGCCCTTGTTTCATCAGCCTTCTCAATTTTTACTTACATTTCTTTGATTATTTAAGATTAAATGCTCCTCTGTCCGGCTGGACACAGGAGGAACTAACATATGTCTCATTGAAGTCTATGTAAAATCATTATTTCCTAACTAAAATTAAGCTAGGGACTTTTGTTAACAAAATAAGTTTGTACCCGTGGTCCTTAGCTACCTCTACCGGGTTCCCTTGTTACTTATACTACTTGTAATTAGTATGGCACCCTTTTACTCTGTTATTCCATTCATGGAATTGACTTATTGGTATGGGTGATTGATCTGTATAGCTTGAATATTCTTTTGCTTTTTTGTAAACCAATTAACAGGTGATTTATTTACCTATACAAATACTTCTTTAATATGGCCACACGGCTTGCCATGACACTTTTTGTTTTATATTTATTTTTATTTTTATTTTTTTTTTTGTTGAAAATTATCGTTATGAAAATTATTATATTTATCTTGTTCGATTGATACTTGGGTTATTGATTTTTATGTTGCTCACTTTGTTGATATATACAATATCTGTACTCTTATAAGGAGGAACAATGTGAAACTCCTATAGGACTGTTGACCTTTATGCACGTTCCAAGATGGCCGCGCCGTTAGTTATGCCATTCTTGTCCCTCTACTAGTTTGATACCACTGCTCCACGGCGACACACGTTTTGTCCGGTATATTTAAACCGACCTAGGAAGTATGGGTCCGTTTGCTGTGCTGCTGCATTTCCGGTTACCATACCGTCGGATATCTATTGAACGCAGAGGTGAGTCCGGTCAGCCGGATTAGTGATATTGAACGCAGGGGTGAGTCCGGTCAGCCGGATTAGTGATAGCGAAGGCATTACTGTTTCAAACATTTTGGTCATTTGATGTAGGAGTATTGGGGACCCTTATATGTCATTCCAATTATGGGCAATACTTTTTGTGATGTATCTGTCGCTGGTTGATGGACGATCATTTGTGGTACATGGTTTCGTGTGTGGGTACTAATGATGTAGCTGCCCTATGACTGCGCCGCTTTTGTACTAAATGTTATTGTTTTCTGGATTATGAATGATGTAGTTGCCTTATTATTGCGCCGCTTTTGTATTAAATGTGACTATTTTCTGAATCATGAATTATGGGGATTGTTGAGTTTTCCGCCGATTGTGCGGCATGTTTGCGTTCTTCTGAAACGATCTCATGGGACTGTGGGTTTTTGTAACACATGTGCATGGTTTTGTTTGCCACATGGGGACCCCGGGCTGGCACTAACTCATGTAGTGGTTTCATTTGGAAAATGGTAGGAGTATTCTCCTTAGGATAACTATCTCTGGCGTTATGACACTGTTAATAAACGCACAAGAGTTATACATTGTTTAACTTCTAGACAGGTTACCCTCGTTCTTTTACTAACTTTATATATATATAATATTTTTCCGTCGGCAATGCCTGGAGGTATTTGTAGGTGTTAATATGCATTTTTACACTCATTGTCTTAAATCATAAGACATTTACTTTGATCTCGGATGTTTTAATAATATACTTTAATATGCATAATTATTACACATTGTTAATTTCTAGATAGGTTACCCTCTGCCTTTTATTAATTCATATTTTTGTCGATTATGTCGTTAGGTACATGTATGTGTTTATTTACACACTTGCACTTACCTTCCTAAATTACAAGACATCATACTCTGGTCTCTGGTTTTTTTAATGATGTATTTTTATTTATATTACACTGTTATACAGTGGTGGTGAGAATATTTTCTCGTTTTTCGTAGATAATTTGGTCCAACAATGGATTTTTTACTACTATGAGTGAACATTGGTTGCAACTTATTACTTTATACCGTCAAGTGATATCGTCTTTACCTTTATATTTTAAGGTGAGTGTATCGCAATGTGATTTTAGATTAGATCTTTAAATCACACTATACAACTGTGTATTTATTGTTTTATTCATGATGCAATTGGTTCTTTGTGCGCCCATGATGCTATTGGTTTTTAACTTTCATGTTTCAGACGTGTTACCATACACTTAATTTGCGACACGTTACTTTGATCTGGGAATTCTTTGACTCAACGACTATGGAATGTGATTTTCTTTTGTAACCAACTCCGTGGTGAGCCTACTTATTCGCAATTTTTCCTCTGTTTTTTACTTTGTTTGTTATTACTTATTATTTTTTATTCATAGTTTTTGGTTAGACCTCTATTAGACTTGGTTATATATAAAATGGACCTGTTCCTTCTGTTTTATTCTTTCTCTTTTTCTCCTTCTTTTTTTCTTTATCTCTTTGTATTAGCAATTGCTTTTGTGACTTTCAGATATTTTCTCTAATTCGGTTGATTCTCTTTCTCTCTTTCTCCTTGCTTCATTATTTTGATATGTACAGTTTTACATAAATTTGTTTTTCTCGTTCGTGGGATGGAAGATTTCAGATCAGAAAGATTCTATGTGTATAGTATTTTAACATATTGGTATGTGTACATATATATTTTGTTTGTTAGGTTGGTCTTGTTATTTTCGGATTTGATATTTATGTGGTAATTCAAATTATTTTTATATGTTGTATTGTATATGTATTGTGAGTATATATGTTGTTGTTTATATATGTTGTTCTATATATTGATTACAGCCCTGAAGAAGTTCCTGTGTTTTAGGAACGAAACTCGTTGGCTGTCCTTTTTGCTCAATAAAAAAGAAGATCAAGAAAACTTTGAGTATATATATCGATCTGGACTTTGTCATCTGAGTGCATCTTCCTTTGTGTAAAAATTCTGGTGCAATGTAGTCAAAATGATCTTCTTGCCAAAATTCCTTTATGTCTTGAGAGCAATACCTATGGAGATTGAAAAGCGCTAGTTCAAGCAGATCGAGGACATGAATAATAGATTAATATGGGGACAGGGGAAGACCAGGAAGGCCCTGAAATACATGACACTGCCTAGGGAAAGAGGAGGGTGGGCCGTACCGGACCTTAGAATGTATTATTGAGCAGTAGCTCTCCAGTGTATGAGTGCATTAGTGGGAAGAAACTCTTCGGATCAATGGAGTTGGAATAGTGTACCGGATAATTATGAACTTTTATTATGGGGGAGGTTAAAAATTGTCTGCTGATATATAACGAGTCAAGCTGCAATCAGAAAGTTAGATTTAAGACCATCCTGGCCGAATTTCGGGAGATATAATTTGGGAGAATTAATTTTTTATACCCCGCTTATTAGGAACCCAGAACATCCGGAAATCTTTCATAATGCGGCTATGCAATGCTGGGAGGTTTTTTGGGGTTAGGATGATAGGGGATCTTTTTGATAATGGGGGAATAAAGTCATTGGAGGAAGTTCCTACTAGCTATGGGGTTGATCAGAAAGATTTCTTTAAATATCTGCAGATACGGATCTTCCTAGCAAACAAAAATGGGGGGGCCAATAGGTTTTGCTAAAGACACTATTATGGAGGACGTAAAGGACAAAGAGGGCTGTGGAATTAGCCAGATTTATATGGGGCTCAATTTCTTGTTGCAAGATGATCTTGAAAAACAAGCTAATAAATGGGATCAAAGACTGGGTATAAAGGAAGTGGGCTTTTTAGAATCTTTAAACCTTGGTCAAACATCATTGTGTTCGGCCGGGTTGCAAGCACAACATTATATACCAATCTTAGATCTCTATTATACACCATCCAAAATCGCCAAATGGAGAGAGGTTTAGCCGGCACTCGGTGCCTCTACTGTTAAAGTTCAGTGGCAGATGTGGTGCACATGTTTTCTATCTGCTCGTTTCTGGAAGCGCTGAGGAAGGATATAGGGAAATGTTTAGATCAATCCTTGAAACTAAAAGTAACCCTAACGCCTGAGTTAAAGTTGCTGGGGGTCAGTAGCGAGGGGTTGAATGGAGCTCACAAATATTTTATGTTTCTGGCCATGGCTGTGGTTGTAATCTGCATCGCTTCTGGCTGGTTGCACCCAATAGCTCCTATTGTTCATCAATGGCTAGCCTGGCTCTTATCAACATCTAATCTGGAAAAAGGGTTCACGAGCAAAAGGACTGGAGGGCTAAAAAATTAGGAAAGAACATATGGGCACCGATTTATCATTGGAAAAATGATGTTGGGACGGGCCAAGATAAAATATATGCTATTTAATACTATTTTAACGCTTCTTATCAATTAAAAGCTCCTGTGGTTTTATTCTCCTTACATGATATTTTTGATTGCTGAATCTCCTCATGTATTCATGCACTTATCTATGTGATCCTTATGAAATCTTTTATAAAAAAGAAAATTACAACACCATAGTCATATAGAGCATCGAATTACTGATTGTACTAATGTACTAATGTGGGTCCATAACATGGAAATAGCTTAAGTCTTAAGTCTTAAGTTTGATTGTACATGTTGAAAGTTTTATGCATCAGGGTTTACAAATCTATAAAGTTTGGTTTGCAAGCATTACTCCATGTTAAACAAGGTAAAGGCTGAGCCCATCTGATGTGGGTTGCAGAGATATGTTGGAAAGTAGGTTGTAGCTTACGGCAAAAACCTCTTCTAATAAATCTGTGAGAAAGGTCAAAGCTTCTGTTGACAATAGATTATCCACCAGTGGATATCTGGGCATGTGACCGTGTTAAATAGTTATAATACATTAGTATAGAAAAAGTCTATTTACAGGACCTTTATAAGGTATGGATGTTTATTTTCAAAACTTTGCTGAAGATTGTTAAGCACTGCATGTTACTGAATACAGTAGAATGAAGTGGAGTGCCACTCATAGGTGGTTTTTATCACACTGGTGTTTTACTCCTGGCTCTAAAGTTGTTTACCATTGAACCCATCCTAGGAATGTATGAAGTGTATTTTACTAAACTACGGAGGGTTGTACATAGGGCCTAGCAGAAGGTGTCTTTTCAGTGGCAAATGTATACCTGTCAACTTCTCAAATTGAAATTCTGGTTTGTGTCACATTTTTAAGAGGATGATCCCATTAAGGTGAACAGAAAGTTGGCCAAAGGTGTAGCATGTTGAGTTACTTCAAGTCCACAAACTGTATAGGATGATGTTACAATGACTTCATGATGTTATCAGCGATATCAGCAATGATGTCATTTGAGATGTCATCAGTGATGTCATCAATTATGTCATTTAACATGTCATAAGTGGTGTATTATGTGAGGTCCTAGTAGTGAAGATGAGGGGGCGCATGTTAGCTCAGTAAACTATATCTGGTAAATATCAAGTTTTTTTGTTTTTAATTGCTAATTTTTATCTTATTTCAACACCTAACTATAATATCACTTTAACTTTAGATTTTTCTGTGAACTTCTGTTTTTAACATAAACAAAACTCCTATTACTATTCCTAAATGTAACGTCACTTTAACCTTTGCGTTTTTTCTGTGGATTTCTCAGAGGTGTTTAATGTAAGGTATGATCATATTAACCTGCCTGACTATAACACCACTTTAACCTTTGGATTTTTCAGGGAATTTCTGGGAACTCGCCTGCTATTAACTTCCAAAGGCTAGGCCCTGCACTCAACCATCCCACAGACAGCCAACCCCATGTAATCAACCTGTGTGGAACTCTAGAACCTGATGTTGCTACTGCTGCTACTAATACAATAATACATTTTTTCATGGTAGGTGAACAGTTTAGGATGCAGGACAGCAAATCCTTTTTATCTCTGCATGTGGTGCACAGAAAAGAGAAGAGAGACACAAATTGTTCTTGCTCGATTTCATAGACATTCTTCTGAAGAAGAAATCTGCCTAGTAGATGCTTGACATCTCAGCTGCTGCCGTTACCACTGATACTACTGGTTTGCTTGGGTGTTTGTTCTATTCGATCTGGATTGCAATGCCACTTGTGTGTGAGAGAGCTGTTCGAAGTTATTGAGTTCTCCAAACCAACAGGTGCATTCAGTTTTACTTTTCCCGCCTCAAATGTTTTGAAATGTTCCCTTGGGACAACTGATTGACTGGTGCACAGGTGTTTGAGAGGCTGTTTCTCCAGTTTTGAGTCCTTGAGTTTCCAGTTACTGGACTCCTGTTGTGTTTGTTGCCACACAAATGCATAGGTTCCAATTTGATATTATCATCAAGTGCCTTGCATTATGAATATTTGCTCAGAAAGCTCTCAACTCCATAGCCTGTTAAATGAGAACCAACACCCTGGGAAATGAGTAAAGTAAAAAGTAAATAGCTCACTACACATACCACTGTAACTTCTCTGATGCATGAACAACGCGGTTTCAGAGTATACGCATTACTTTTCATACCCCTGTTGTGCTGACTGCAGTTTCTCACTTCTCTTGCAAACATAGCAGCTGCAGATGAAGTGTTATGATTTAATCCCAGGTTGCAATAGCTAGAGTTGTTCTTTTTTAAAGGGGAAGAAAAACAAAAAGATAATAACAACTACTAGAATTCAAACAGCTTGTGGCAACTTCCCTCCCTGACTCAAATTATTTTTGCAGTTTGTTTTACATCTAAGTTTCTTAAAGTTCTTACTTGTCACACTCGAATAATTACTTTTCTGTACTTCGTCAACAGGTTACCAGCATTTTAGACAGAAGTCAATTCAGTTACTTTAGAATGTGCCAATGTATTTTAAAGATGCACAGTAACAAAAGGACCCACAACAGATCCTTACACAGTTCTACATACTGTTCACAGAAAGCTAACAAATTAATATGCAGAGCTCAGGCAAAGATTAATACCTTTTTGAGCACCCTGGATCAACCAGGGCACTTCACTCAGGGGTGAAGCTGGGTGAAGGTGGATGAAGACATTGAAAATATTAAAAAAAGTATCTGCTCCTGTTGTCATTCCTTTGTATTGCTCAACAGCCATAATAAGCCAAGCCCTCACAGGGGACGCAACAGTTCACAGAAGATTCGCTACTACTAAAAAGTGCCCACTGGAAGGCTCTAAGGCAATGCAGAACTCTGCCAAATCCGACATTCATGAAGTGCAATCATCAAAAAAGAAACTATTTCTAATGAGTCGATGGAGCTGACATTCCACTCTTGCCTTTGTCTGTTAAAAGAATTTAACACCAAAGATCAGAGGAGAGATAAAGGAAAGAGTTGGGTCCATAGAGGGAAGTGGTAGCAGGAAGGTTTGAGTGCAGTTGACCGCCTGAAACAAACATTGCTGGGCTTCCAGATAGGACAGAACTAGAGAGGAATAGATGATCCAAACAGGTCCGAAAATAATATGGGTCAAACTAACACCTGGCCACAATTGAATCCTACTGCAGTTTTACAAGCAACAAACCTGGGAAAAATAAGCTCAGATAATTCAGAGAAGACTCAACATTTGTCTGTGATTTATGAACAGAAAGCAGACGTGGGGGAAGGAGTTCTTAGTCAGACTTGACAGACTTCAAAGCTATTTGTAGCACCTGCACCCTGGCACTAACACACAATAACATCTAAAAAGACAATTTTGGGGGGTCCAAAGACAATTTTTCATAGTATTTACTAATATCAATATTGTTGGTAGCTTCTTCAAAGTACTTCCCTTGGAGTGGGTAAATGAAATTAACTATGTGAATCAGCACAAGACTGATTGAGTTTCTAAAGGTCAATGACCTCTGTAATGCTTTTATTTATCAGTTCCAAAAGAGAAAAGGCCAACACATGTTTTGCGGCTTTTGCAAACTTGAAGGAACTTTTTACAATAAATGTTAAGATTTAATATTATCATGCCTAATGTCACAATAAAAAGAAGGACCAAAACACCATCACAAATAGAAAAACAGCATTTAAGACATAAAAAAATCTATATGTACTTAGCTCTTTGTATTAAGTACACTAACCAGAGAGTTCATAAAGATGTTCAGCTTATTAATAACAGAAAACATCTCAGCAGATCCTCAGGTAAAAAAACACAAAGATGAAAAGGTTCATTTGAAGAGATGAAAAAAGAAGCGGTCCAAAAAGAACTCAAAGTATTAAAAATTCTTCTAAATGTATACTATTCAAGAAGTTATAAATGATGGATGACCAAACGTGCCATGCCGTGGAGTTACTACAGATCGAAAACCCTTAAAGAAAGAGCAAGGAACTACCATACAGTTGTTACCAGAATTGCTATGATCGCATTCCTTTTCAATTTCATGCCATAAAGTGAAAAAGTGAAGAAACTGACTCCCTTCACGTTATGCACCCTGTGAAAGAGCGAAAATCAATTCCACTAAACACCTTAAAAATATATATATTTTTAAAAAATTCATGTTTGCTCAGTAGTTATGTCACGTGTCAGAAAATATGTATTTTGGTAACTTTCGGACAATCCAAATGTTAAAATATATGTTAAACAACATACGACCTTCTGAAAACAAAGAGAAGAATAAATACATATTAGACAAGCTTGTGTAACAACACTGAATGTTTGCATTTTGTATCATTGTTTTAACCTGTCTCTTCAACAGCTCTTTCAACAGGTGGTGAGACACACGTTCGCTCACCAATAGTAAATATTTTGCATAAATTGATGGCAGTTGCTTATTTAAACACCTGATACCTATTTTAGTACCTAGTACCCAGTGTCTTGTACCCGAAACCTATGGTGTACCGTACTGTGACACAGCCGCTTATAGATCAGCCATTGCTTCTGTCTGTCTGCCCTATGAATTGGATCAACAGGACTGGACAGACTTGAATGATGCATCCGTCGTTCCCCACACCCTAACTCATCCTCTTCTGCTCATCGTGTTATAGAGATCACCATTAGGTAGCTGCTGTGCCAGCTATATCTGGTACTATTCCAAGAACCATCCCAAGTACTATGCAAGGGACTGTGCCTTTAACTGTGCAGGCTTCTGACAGGTTCCTGGCTGTGGGTCTCCAGTGGTCAAGTAGACTGTGGGATTACCACCACAGGTAATTGTTGACCTTTCTCCCCTTTACCACTTTCCTCCTTTCTCTTCTGTCCATTCCACTCTTTTCACTGCCCAGCCCTCTTCGTTTCAGTTTTCTCCTGATACTCATCTGCTACCGGTTGGATCACTAATGGCTCACACTGCACCTCTCTGGCCTTGGGGTGGGGGAGAGCACTGGATGATGCTGCCTCTTTATGTCAGAGCTGTGAAAGTTGAGGACCAGCTATGAAGCAGTAAAGTGAAACAGCAGCAATAAGTGCAGCGACACAGCGACTTTCAATGTGTCAGGCTGACCTGGTGGGCCAGTTCTGAGGAAGGATGAACAGCCAGCGTGGGGTGAGGGCAATGACATGGATTCCTCAACAATTCTGCAACACTGTGGGACAAGGCAAATATACTACATGAAGCGGGTGGAGATCAGGAGACCAAACCAGCTGACTGCTGCACCAACCTTCTCCACACTCACTGTCTCACCTGCACACGCTCTGTCTAGCGATGTACATGCTCACACTATGCAGTATGACTGGTCTCCTAATGAGCAGAATTTATGGATTTCTCAATTCTAATACAGAACCGTTATCATGAGTTCCATATGTAAGCAACAAAGCACTTATGTTTTAGCCATATTTATGTACTGTTATGTATAATCAAACAGTTTTTTTCAACCCCATCCTTTATTTTTAAATGCAAACAGTTCACTTACCACAAATTTCTTCCTGAACAATCTTGCATACTTAAGGTTTGGCCAACACTGGCACATGCAGGCTGTGCAGCATTTCCACCAGGGAGAGCATAATGTCATTAAGTGGATTTCACATTAATTGATTCTTACTAATGTTTCATTTTATTCATATTTCCTTTGAACATTCATACATAATCTAAGTTGTTGTCATTTCATTAATATATTTTTCAACATACAAACCTCTATGTGACATAATATCATCAGGGTAAAACAGACTACCCTGACATCAAAACAACCATAAACAAATAATTAATTCAACATCGGGCCCTGATTCAAAATAAACTAGCTAGCAGCATCTTAAACCTTAGCGCAGTCACGCACACCATAAGACCATAGTGCAATGTTTACATTGATACCAAATTAGTAATAAATTTAATCATGTTGTTTACTTGCGTCCTTAGACTTACTCGTCACACTCATAGGTACACATCTTACAGCCATAAATTTCAGCCCATATTAGATGCTATCAGAACATACTACAATATTTTATTATCCTAACTTGCAGCCATACGGCCTGATTCACAAAGGCAATCTTACACTTTTGTTTACTCTTTCTCTGTATTCACAAACTCAGATTTAATACTAACTTTATGACTGCAGAGACTCTACAGTTGGGGTGTAGAACTCCACACATAAAAAGACAGGCCTGTCCTTACTATTAAATCAGAGTTTGTGAATACTGAAAGAGTACACTTACACAAAAGTATAGGTTTAGTTCTGTGAATCAGCCCAAAGTGTTCAATGTGTTCAGAGCTTAACACAGAGCATTTTACTCTTTAATCATTACCAGCATACGCTTTCTGCTGACTAGCCATGGGTAAGTAAAAGGTTGGTACATCACATGATTTAAGAAGATCAACACACAAAGGACGAAAGGCATCAGCTTACAGAGACCTTTTGATTCCTGCTATTTAACTCAGATTGTATGTATTTTTATCTGCTAACATTGGGCAATGTTATTTACAGTTCACCTACACAGGGTACAATTATATCTATATTAGAAGAAACAGTTGAAAGAGTTCAGTTCATTTAGTCCATTTGAGAAGCTTACTGTGATAATTCTATTGACCAGGCTTCCCTACATCGCAGATTTTTCCAAAAGTCATCACTTCTGTTCTTCAGCGCCACCTCCCATTTTCGGAAACTCCATTGTGAAACATCATGGTTCATCTCAATGAAGTGTCTTGTCACACATTTCATATTTGTATTCTTTATATCTGAATTATGATTCACCAATCTAGCCATCGTTCTTGATGTTTGTTCCACATAGATTTTCATATGGAAATTTTAAAGAGACCACCACATTATTTGTCTCACATGTTGCTTTGTGTCTCACGGGTAGCCTTTCTGTGGTCTAGCTTAACAGCGCAGTTGTTATTATACATTTATGTGAGAACCAGCAGGAGAGGGCCTTTAACTCCGCCCACATGTTGGGAGCCAGGATTACTTGTTTTGATTGCACAGAATGTGTGTGCTTCCACTAAAAATGTGCTTCACCTCCATGCAGCTGTGATCATTTTGTTTATTGATCCAGCTGCCACAGCTTGAACTTTTAGGGGCACAAACATAACATTGTAATGGTATTAAAGTATCTTAGATAACTAGATAATTTACAGTGTTCTTCTCTAGCAGCAGCACAGATGGGAGGAGGGCAGTCATCAACCTATGAATGAATGAATGAAAATAATGCTATAAAGCGCGCACATACCCGGGGGTGTTGTAGCGCTAAGGAAGAGAGCAAGAAAAAAGAAAGAGAGAGTGGAAAATAGAACACTGTAAAGTCAGTAGGAACGAACCTGGTACATAGATTTTTAGGTCTGGATTGACAGTACGACTGTCAGTTGACCTTATGTGATCTACAATAAATAGATTTCAGAATCTGACAGAGGGACTTAGGCTCCACCAACATACCATCCCCTTGAGTACAGGATTAGATGGGACTGAACATGTATGATTTAATTAAAAAGACTGCATGTATTGCATTTTTTAGCATGTGGCAACATTTATGCTTAATGCAGCATGACTGAGTTGGTTATAGTGGCAAGCCAATGATTGTGGCTATGGGCCTGATCTGTTTACTATGAAATGTTATGATAAAAGCACTTGGTCTAACATATTTATTGTGAAAAGTATATGCTATAACTCTATATTAAAACCTTAAGGTAGGTATTTTGTTACATAGAATCTCACAGGTTATGGTAGTAGACAAGGGTTTTGATGTTGGCCACAAACTCTGACAACCCCTGGGGGTTTCAATGTGATGATTCTTGCTAGACCCTCTTCGGGGGTTGTATTATGTTTTGCAAGGCATATTTTTCTACATATTTGTAATTTTATAGGTTACCACTTTATGTGCAATGAATAGGCCAGTGTTGGGTAAAGTGTAAAGCAAATGTTAAAGGGTAAAGGCTTCATCAGTTAATTGAAAAAACGCAAGCAAGATTTTACAGGTTTTTTTCCAGCCAACTGGCCAAAATTTTTGGGTGTGGCCAAGGAAACATGGCGGCAGGCTGACGCCCGCCGCGGGAGCTCTGGTGCAGCGTGGCTACATTGAACAGAGGTTAGCGGCATTATGGGGAAGAAATTAACCCGTGTGTGATGTAGAATGGATTACCTCTAAAACTGTGAATCTTGAAATCGGGTCAAAGGTGAGTCGGACCTAAGAGGCAAATGAGGCTGGACGAGGCAGAAGAGTATGGGACCTGGAAGCACCTGGCAGACCTCTGGAGGAAGACGAGGTCAGTAGCAGCACGGATTGGCTTCCGTGTTGGAGGGAGCAGTGTCAGCACAGTGCACTGGTCAGCCAGTCTGGAAGTGAAACCAGGGAAACAGGGGAAACGGTGCCGAGGAGGACGAACCGGTGAGAAGCTCAGTGGTGAGTAGCCCAGTGCTGACACACAGGTCAAGAAAGAGTGGGTAAGACATAGGAGCTGGGGGTGTGAGCACATTAAGAAAATAGAGGCTTGGCCAATGGAATGGGAGTCTTCATCCTCAATTCTGAGTGGTAAGAGCCAGCTCGAAATGATGTTTCTGAGCCTAAGAAAAGATATATTCAGCAGATCCGAGATCTCTGAGATTAATCAGAAAGGAATACATGATAAATGCGACGTCCTTGAAGAGAAGCTAGACGACATCGCTGCACGAACTGGGGCTTTGGAGAGCGAGGTGAGGATACTGTCTTAGACAGTGTCAGGTAATACCAAAGAGCTAGAAAAACTAAAAATGCAAAATAAAACCTTGCAAGTAGATATGGAGAGGTTAGAGATGCAGGCGAGGCAGGACAACCTAAGAGTCCTAAATTTTTAGAGGGCGCAGAAGGCGGAGACATCAAGGCTTTTATGTGTAAAATATTGAAAGAAGGAATCCTGAAGGACAGACCAGACATAGAGCTGGAAAGAGAGATTCAGAGAGTCCATAGAGACCCCTTCAATCTGAATCCCTCAAGAAAGGCTCCCAGGAAAATATTAATTAATTTCCTCACGTATGCAGTTAAGGAGTTAGTATTGGGGAGAGCTCTGAAAAAAAAC